>NC_083513.1:11336666-12005000 GCF_032362555.1 Amyelois transitella | reverse complement strand
CAGTTTTGCCGATTTTCGTTCCTAACGGTTTTTCTTCAATTCAAATACCTATTTTCGATCCTAGACTCAGTTTTTCCCTCCGAACCCTCCCTAAATACATTTAAATACCGTTCCCGCTGCCTATCCCTACATTTTGAGCCCTTCCCGGAAAAAATCCGTTCATATTTGCCTTTGTTATTTTGGTATTTAGTAGTTTCAGCTTTCAAAAATTACACTTTTTTGCGTTTAATTCAAATTTTTTCTATCTAACATTGTTTTACTAGCTTCTGTCTATCATCCAGGTTCCCATCCCCCATCTTTTGACATATAAATCGTTAAAATCTGTTCAGTAGTTTTTAAGTTATCGAATTTTTTCCGGTTTTCATATACGAACCGAGGTTACCTTATACCTCGCACCCATAGAACGGGCACCCATCTCTTGAGTGACCACACCCGATTGTTGTACCTCATTCTCTTCGTCTCGACGCCGCCTTCGATCCTGCACACCCATTTTGTCTGTTCATCTCAGTTTTTCATACAGTTTTGCCGATTTTCGTTCCTAACGGTTTTTCTTCAATTCAAATACCTATTTTCGATCCTAGACTCAGTTTTTCCCTCCGAACCCTCCCTAAATACATTTAAATACCGTTCCCGCTGCCTATCCCTACATTTTGAGCCCTTCCCGGAAAAAATCCGCGGAAAAATCGCCCCCCCGCCCACCCTTGTTTTCTCAGCTAGGTAAGGATCGCTCGCCGACGTAAGTAGAAACCGAAATTCGACTTTTTTCCCTGTAAATTTTTCTTCGTTCTGATTTGTATAGACTATTCTTCTGGTCATAAAAACAGGTTTAGATTTGATTCCATACCTCTGGCAGTCATAGTTTTGTTGTACAGCTCAATATTGTTCACTCATTTTGGTGAAAGTTTAGTCTCTTGCCATGGTGCTCACCCGGTCTCCTACCCGTAAGGAGGAGACTAACCGTCCTCCCCCTGAACCCCCCACGCCCCCTCCACCTTCTTCTCCACCTTTACCGAGCCATTCTAGGGCCTTTTTAACATCGGCTGGCCCCTCCGACCGCACCCAAACAAATATTTCGCCCGTTTGCGAAATCGGCACTCTGCTCACCCCCAATGTGGACCTCCAAGTGCCTTCCGACCCAGAAACGCCTCGTCTGCAGTACATGTCGGACAGTGAGTCGGCTAGCAGCTCACAAATTAGCATCGCAAGCACAAGCACAAGCACAAACATCAATCCTCAACCGTCCATACCTCAAATACCTACAAAAACTGCACCTACCCCTAAACCAACCACTAGTAAATCCGGCAAGTCATCAGCCAGCAACACGGTCATCGAGTTGCCGGCTCGCTCGGATGAGGTGAAAGGCATAGACTCCTTCATGGCCGTAATCACCAAATTAACGTACTCTATAAATAAAGCCGTCAATGAGGGAAAAAGTGTAACAGCCAACAACAAGCGACTCATTGCGGCAGCGGCGCAAGAGATCCAGAGAACTGCGCAAGCGCTGGTCAAGATCAATGAGGCCGAGCCCGCTACAGTGCCCCCGACTGCTGAAACTCTCCCGGATCAGAGCTCAATTGTCTCTGTAATCCGTGAGAGCATTCGCGAGGAGCTAAAAGCGATGTTGCCCGCCTCAGTACCCGCTCCGCCAATACTCACCAAATCCTTCGCCGCGGCCGTGTCGGCGCCGCCTCCACCCAAGCTCTCTCCCCCTGCGCGTACACTGCCTTCGATCATCGTGAAGGCCAAGGAAACCGGTGACAAGCAGCCGGTGGTGTACGATGAGTGGAAGAAAAATATATCTTTCCGTAGCACTACCTATGCTCCCTCAAAAGTGAAATCTTTGCGCCAAAATATGTTAAAAGTTGAGTTCGACACCGCCGAACAGCGCAACGAGGTGTTGCAAAAAGTCAACAACATCCCCGGTATTGTCGCAGAGGAGTCTAAACTCCGCCGACCCCTCATCATCCTAAAGGGAGTCAGCAAGGAGATACAGAGAGAGGAATTGGTGGACATTGTGAGCCACCAAAATCAAATCCCACCTGAGGACATTCGACTTTGCTTTCTCCTCAAAAATCGGAATGACCGCTTCTTCAATGCGGTGCTAGAAGTTGCTCCGGCGATCCGGCGCAGGTTAGTTGAAGGCGAGCGTGCGAACGTGGAGCACCAGCGGGTGCACGTGGCGGACTTCAGCCGCTTCGTGCAATGTTATAAGTGCCTGCAGTTCGGGCACACGAACAACAAATGCACCGCCGAGTTCTACCCGTGCGCCCACTGTGGCTCCACTGCACACCACATCAACTCTTGCCCCGACCGTGCCGACCCCAGCAAAAAATGTTGCTTTAACTGCAAGTCATTACGCAGCGCTAACACCAACCACACAGCCACAGACAACAAAAATTGCCCCAGAATAGTTAATGCCATTAAAGCCCTACAAGGAAGTACCGACTATGGTTATTAATCACAAACTAAAAATAATCCAGTGCAACCTTCAGCGCTCATACGTTTCACAGCAGGAGTTTTTTAGGTACTTCCACCTAAACTCCTACGATGTGGCTCTTATCTCTGAACCGTATGTTGGTACTTCCTTGGAGGTGAAACCGCCTCCGGGCATCACAATCTACCAGTTCCCAATGGGATCTCGAGTTAAAGCGTGCATAGCAACTACGTCAAAAGCGGCCGCCCTTGGAGTTACGCAACTATCCACGGCAAACTTTGCAGTTATCAGAGTCAGCCTGGGGCTGAACAACTTAGAAATCGCTTCTCTTTACATCGAGCCTAACGTCGATAATGACGACACCATTGGCAAATTGAACCGGTTTCTTCAAACACCTGGCTCCGCCTGGAGACTAGTCGGCGGCGACGCCAACGGCAGTCACCAGGAGTGGGGAGAATGTTCTGCAAATTCTCGCGGGGAGGACCTCGTTGCGGTTATGGCATCGCACAACATGTCAGTCTGCAACGTGGGTCACGACCCTACCTTTGAAGCCATTCGCCACGGCGCTCACTGTTCCTCGATAGTTGACGTCACCTATTCATCTCAGTATCTGGCGGATGCGGTACACAACTGGCGAGTTAATCGCGACGCATGCCCATCATCTGACCATAATGCTGTAGACTATGAGATATTCACCTCGTGCAAACCTGACAAGCCGAAACGCAGCACTACATTCAGATTCTCGACGTATCGAGCCGATTGGGCTAAATTCCGAGAAAAACTCAACGAGAGACTGGAACCTCTTGTCGCACAGACCGATTTTAGCTCTCTCACTAACGCTGGCCTCGATCGTGTGGTTGACCGCCTAACTGCAATCGTGCAGGGAACGTGCTATAGCGTGCTTCCCCGCAAACCGGGTTCCAAATTCTACAACCCGTGGTGGTCCGACGAGTTAGAACAGCGAAAGAAGGAGTGCATCAGACTTCATCATCGCCTTCATGATCTCAAAAAAGCAAAGAGACCCCTCGATGAGGCCATCAAAGCATATCGGGAAGTGAAGCAAGAGTACGCTCGGACTCTCTCTAAAACATCTACAGAGCACTTTCGACAATTTTGTGAGGCGCAGGGCAAAGAGGACGTTTGGGCCGTTACCAATCGGATAATCAAAGAGTCCCCATTGAGAAGACCCCCACAAACCCTCAAATGCGACGGGATATTCACTGATAGCGGACCCAACACGGCCTCTGCGCTCCTCAAACACTTCTACCCTGACGACACTCCGGACAGCTCGGATCAACAAAGACTGATGCGCGACGCAATGAACAACCTGCCCAACTCTGAGGACGATTTACCTTTCTCAGTAGCTGAAATAAGAGAGCAATTTTCTCACGCCAACCCGAAGAAGGCTCCTGGAGCAGACCACCTGACAGCGGACATTTGCGGTGCAGTTTTTGAGGCCCAACCTGAGTTTTTGACAGCCCTATACAATAAGTGCCTACAGATTGGATACTTTCCAAAATCCTGGAAGCAAGCGGTTGTCAAAATCTTGCCAAAACCCGGCAAAATCGAAATGGACTCGCTCAGCTCATATAGACCTATCGGACTTATCTGCGTGTTCGGGAAGATACTGGAAAGGTTGATCGTCAAGAGAATTATATATAAAGCAGAATGCGACAACTCTCTAAGCGAAAGGCAGTACGGCTTCAGAGAGCAAGTCTCCACGACTGACGCCCTTGAAAAGGCCATAGAGACCATAAAAACAGCTAAATCCAAGGGTCTTCAGGTTGTTGCAATATCGCTAGATATCAAGGCCGCGTTTGACAACGCGTGGTGGCCTGCGTTATTCGCGCGCCTCAAGCACGTCAATTGCCCGAAGAACTTCTATCGCCTCGTCCAGAATTATGTTTCGGATAGGGTCGTAACGCTGGACTACGCCAACAGCACAGCATCTAAAATGATGACTAAAGGTTGCGTTCAAGGCTCAGCTTGCGGCCCGGTGTTCTGGAACATGATCCTGGACGAGTTGCTCTCCATGCCACTACCACAGGGCACACACATACAGGCCTTTGCGGATGATGTTTTGCTGATAGTGGAGGGCGCGACGTGCGAAGAGGTAGAAGCAGTCGCCTCCACCAGCCTCGACCTCATTAGCTCTTGGGGTGAAAGCGTCAAACTCATGTTTGGTCCGGACAAAACCCAATCCATCTCATTTACACAAAAAACCAAAACGGCAATTATTAAAATGCGTAATACTATAATACCGTTAACTGATCAAATAAAAATCCTGGGAGTTATTATAGATTCAAAATTAAATTTTATCCAACATGTCAACTACGTTATCAGGAAGGCCAGTAAAATATTCAAAAATTTATGCAAATTTGTCCGGCCAACTTGGGGCGTTCACCCCGAGAATGTAGAGTGTATCTATCGACAAGTCATCGTCCCAATAATCACATATGCAGCAGGCATCTGGGGCACGGCTACCAAATTCTACTCCGTGCGTCGAGCCCTCAGATCCTTCCAAAGGAGCTTTGCCATTAGGGCAATCCGCGGCTTCCACACCATCTCGGCGGTCGCAGCCCTGGCTATAGCTCAATTCCCCCCACTCCATCTTGTAATAGACGAGTCTCTCGAAATCCACAGGACCAAAAAGACAGGAATATGTCAGGAATTACCAGATGACATAGCACTGTACTCAAAGACCAAAGTAAGAGGCCTTTTACACCCGGCCAAACGAGTCACCATTACCTATGACGAAGCGACAACGCAAGAGGACACCACTGCACTTATTAATCCTGATGCCCCTAATATTTTCACCGACGGCAGTAAAAAGGAAGACGGGCAGGCGGGGGCTTCGTTTGTGGTAATGATGGAAGGACAGCGACCCGTAATCAAGAAATTTAAACTGTGCCGCACCGCCTCAGTATTTATGTGCGAGCTATTCGCCATAGCCGAAGCCCTCAAGTGGCTCACAAACACAAATATTAACTTCACCGAAGCTCTTGTCTTCTCCGACTCTCTATCATCCCTCAAGGCTATTCAAGACCGCAGCAACACCGATCCACTAGTAAACCAAATCCACCACCTCATCTCCTTTCTCTCCTCCATCCATATTATAGTTAAATTCGTCTGGTCCAAGGCTCATGTTGGCATAGTGGGAAATGAGATAGCAGATGCTGCGGCTAAGGAGGCCGCTGAGAAGAAAACCGCAACTCTGCTAAATCACTTCCCGCTCTCACACGCCAAGCGACTCCTGCGCCAGCGCACTCTGGACGCTTGGCAGTGCGAATACGAGTCGGCCCCACAAGGGTCTGTAACAAAAACCTTCTTCCCATCTATCTTTGCAATAGCCCAATTCCGACAGTACATCAAACCCTCGTTCTCAGTCACTCAAATTTTATCAGGACATGGATATCATAAGACATACCTACACAAGTATAAAATCACTGAGGACGATCGTTGTCCTTGCGACGACGCGACTCCTCAGGACGTCCACCACCTTCTCAAATCCTGCCCAATATTCCGTAGTCACCGAGAAAAATATATAATGACATGCCTTAATAAAAACTTAGAACCATTTAACATGAACACTGTACACAAATCTGAAGACGCCATAAAATATTTAGTAGAACATATAAACCATATAGTAAATCACTTAAAACGGATCAACGGCACCTAGTAATGCAAACAATATAGTTCAAAAATTTTTTATAGCGACGACGTGGCATCTGTATCAAATAGCAGATGCCCATCAACGCTACTCTCTCGCCACCAACATATAGTATACTCAATCGTACAAATATGCTCTTAACAGATAAATTTTAGTATACAAAAAAAAAAAAAAAAAAAAAAAAAAAAAAAACCTAACCTAACCTAACCTAACCTAACCTAACCTAACCTAACCTAACCTAACCTAACCTAACCTAACCTAACCTAACCTAACCTAACCTAACCTAACCTAACCTAACCTAACCTAACCTAACCTAACCTAACCTAACCTAACCTAACCTAACCTAACCTAACCTAACCTAACCTAACCTAACCTAACCTAACCTAACCTAACCTAACCTAACCTAACCTAACCTAACCTAACCTAACCTAACCTAACCTAACCTAACCTAACCTAACCTAACCTAACCTAACCTAACCTAACCTAACCTAACCTAACCTAACCTAACCTAACCGGTCTGCTTCGAGCCGTCGTAGAGTGCAGACGTGCTCCGATGCGCTCCGCAAAATATTAAAAGCAAAAAATTTTTTAAGTGTGTACAAAGTTAGTGAAAGTGGAAATAAGTGCTCCCTTGTGTTCAGATCGTAATAAAGTGTACCTGGACTCCATCTACGTCTACGGTTGGACGAGGATTGAGAGGATTTTACTGGATTCGGCCACGAGTCTGTCTTCACTTCGAGATTGGGGGACGGCTCGGTGCCTGAAACCAACTACACACAAGACGGAACAACAAGACTAAGTGGATGTGCTTGGTCGTTGTGACAAAGCCGCTCTGGCCCATAAAATAAGTGCAGTGCAATATTGGGAGACCCACTCTTAGGTATAAGTACACTATTTACCTCGTGTCTAGTCCATAGTTAAGATTTTAAGAAATTGACTGGCGTTTTGCCTCCTTCCATATTTTAGTTCCTTTAAGTATACAGTAGTGTATTTATTTCTGTCCTTTTTCTTTACAACTTATACAAATTTATATTTTAACCTTGACAATGATGATTCGCACACCAAAATCTGTGTCATTTAAAGACACACCTACAGACCAAAATGCATTCCAAATATCACCCACCCAATTCAGTAGCCAGGGTGACTCCCCGTCGGACTCCCCCGTCAGATTGTCTTCAGAGGAGGAATGGGCGACCCCTAACAAGAGGAGCAGGTTCATTCAGTGCTTCCCAAAAACTCCCCTCCTAAAGGAAGAAAACAGACGTAAAATCCTGACGGACGACGATAGAATTGATCTATGTGTTAGCATTAGAAATCTCCTGGACGCAATTAGCGAAGAGGTCGAGTCTGCACTGAGACTAAAAAGAATAACTAAAGACTCAGTCAAAAGCAAGATCAGACAGGTAGACGACCTCGTGTGCGACCTGGCTGCGTGCCAGGAGCCAAAGAACATGACGCCGGGACAACGACCGAGTATAAGAACCCAGACCTCCCCTATCCCACAGCATGAGACCCAATTCGAAGAACTTAAAACGTACCTAAAACCCCTGGTGGATAAACTAGAAGAAAACGCAAGAAGTATACGGGAGATGAAGGAAACAATGGACCGCCAGAATCAAGCTGATGGAAGAACATCCACAATAGCCTCACATACCCCGACATACGCACAGGCCGTGGCTACTTCTCAGGAAAAGCCCGTCACCCTCCATTCCGTTATTGTCGACGACAAGACAGGAATGGAAACGGGTGACGTGGTCATGGAGCGGATAAGGGAAGTGGCAGGAGAAGGCGGGGATTGGGTGAGGATAGAAAGGGTGAGAAAGACGCGGGATAGGAAATTAATAATAAGTTGCGAATCAAAAGAGGGTAGACAGAAATTAAAAAACAGAATAGAAAAAATAAAAAATTTGCGGGTAAAAGAAGTTGAGAATAAAAACCCCCTACTCATCCTCAAAAACATGTTAAAAAATACCAACGAACAAGTTATATCAAAATTAACGGGGCAAAATTGCAAATTACTTAAGGATATCAAAGATGAGGAAAAAACTATCGAAGTGAAATTTAGAAAAAAGGCAAGAAACCCGCTGCTAGAACATACCGTAATTAGTGTTCCCCCCAAGCTGTGGCGCGCAGTGGTCGAGGCCGGCTCAGTGCGCATCGACATGCAGCGGATCCAGGCGGAGGATTACTCTCCGCTGGTCCAGTGTTCGATGTGCCTGGGCTACGGCCACGGCAGGCGCCACTGCAAAGAAAAGGTGGAGAGGTGCTGCCACTGTGGTGGCGAGCACCAGAGGGCTGTGTGCCAGGCCTGGATGGCGGGAGCCGTCCCATCGTGCCTGAACTGCCGCGCGGATGGAAACGAGGTGAGTAATCACAACGCTTTTAGTTCCGCGTGTCAGGTCAGGCAAAGGTGGGAGGCTCTCGCCAGATCCAGGATAGCATATGCGTAAGCATAAATTTTGTGGATCTTACCGGCGTGTCGTGGCTATTCCACATTGTTATATTGATGAAAATGTGTCATTAATTAGAGCAATATTTTAGGCATGCTACGGCACGTTGGTGGATACCCATTGTTATGTTTGCGCAACAAATACATGGGTGGCTCCGCACCAACGGATAATAATTATCCGTTGGAGCGAAGACACACATGGTTTGTTTATATGTTCATATGCTTCTACTATGTTTTATCATTTTACAAGTGTAACAAGATTTTAACAAAATGACAAAAGAAAATATGTAGATTATAGATATATAAGGGACATGTTTGTGTATATGACAATTGACCTAGATGGGTAAATAGTTAAGAGTAAGGCAATAAAAAATTACTATGTATACAAACATTTAAATACGTAATTTAACGTAAGTTTTAATAACAAAACAGATTTATTTTAATTATGACTCGTATACAATACAATGTAGAATTTATTTTAAACATAATGACAATTCATTTTTGATGTACCCTACAGTAAACTATTAACTATGTAGCAAATCAAGCGTATCATAGATAAAACAAGTAAATAATTATGATTCACAATTGACCAGTATCGGCGTATGCTTCGTATTATAAGTATGTAATAAGATAGACAATGTAAAAACTAAGAAATAAACAATCAAAAAACATAATAATGACAAGGAAACTTACAAAGTAATACTGCTCTGACCAATCCAACAAACAAGTGGTTGAATTTGTTAAAATAAGATAATGATAACATAAAAAAGGCAACAAGAATAAACTAGTTTTAAAAATGAGATTAAAGATATTAGATAAAATAAAAAATTGCACGATAAAAAGTTGTAATATAAAAAACTAACAAGCATAAAAGAAGCAGACTCTAAGAGTAGTATTAAGTTAAGTTTAGTTTTTCATACATAATGTAAATAAAATTGTTAAGCAATGGCTCTGTTTACGATAGAGGATACTGGCAATAAACTCCCCCTGGGTGTGGTGTAACACCCGGGGGAAAACTAAAAAAAAAAAAAAAAAAAAAAAAACCTAACCTAACCTAACCTAACCTAACCTAACCTAACCTAACCTAACCTAACCTAACCTAACCTAACCTAACCTAACCTAACCTAACCTAACCTAACCTAACCTAACCTAACCTAACCTAACCTAACCTAACCTAACCTAACCTAACCTAACCTAACCTAACCTAACCTAACCTAACCTAACCTAACCTAACCTAACCTAACCTAACCTAACCTAACCTAACCTAACCTAACCTAACCTAACCTAACCTAACCTAACCTAACCTAACCTAACCTAACCTAACCTAACCTAACCTAACCTAACCTAACCTAACCTAACCTAACCTAACCTAACCTAACCTAACCTAACCTAACCTAACCTAACCCAAGTCTGCTTCGAGCCGTCGTGGAGTGCAGACGTGCTCCGATGCGCTCCGCGAATAAATATTGTAAAAAATAGTGAAAAATAGTGTAAAATATAATTAAGTTAAAAATAAGGGTTTCTTAGTGTCAGTAACAGTGTACCAATACCTGGACTGCATCATACTTCAGCGGCCGGGCGAAGATCGAGAGGATATTTCTGGATTTCTGTGCATTGCCGTTTCGGGCTTGCACGTGACTCAAGTTTGAAGGTTTTCAAAACAGTTTTAAATTATTGACCCTCTCGATTTTATCCATTTACTCTTTTACATTTTACGTTTTACTTAGTATAGTGCTGTATTTACAACTTATACAAATTTATATTTTAACCTTGACCATGATTCGCACACCAAAAACTGTGTCCTTTAAAGGCACACCGACAGACCACATTGCATTTCAAACATCACCCACTCAATTCAGTAGCCAGGGTGACTCCCCGTCGGACTCCCCCGTCAGATTGTCTTCAGAGGAGGAATGGGCGACCCCTAACACGAGGAGCAGGTTCATTCAGTGCTTCCCTAAAACTCCCCTCCTGAAGGAAGAAAGCAGACGCAAGATCCTGACGGACGATGACAGAATCGACCTATGTGTTAGCATCAGAAATCTCCTGGACACAATCAGTGAAGAGGTTGAGTCTGCATTGAGGCTGAAAAGAATAACAAAAGACTCAGTTAAAAGCAAGATCAGACAGGTAGACGACCTCGTGTGCGACTTGGCTGCGTGCCAGGAGATAAAGAACATGACGCCGGGACAACGACCGAGTATAAGAACCCAAACCTCCCCTATCCCACAGCATGAGACGCAAATCGGAGAGCTTAATACTATCCTAAAACCGCTGGTGGATAAACTGGAAGAAAACTCAAGAAGTATACGGGAGATGAAGGAAATAATGGACCGCCAGAATCAAGCTGATGTAAGAACATCTACAATAGCCTCACATACCCCGACATACGCACAGGCCGTTGCTGCTTCTCTCGGAAAGCCGCTCACATTACATTCCGTAATTGTGGACGACAAGAGAGGAATGGAAACTGGTGAGCAGGTCATGGAAAGGATAAGAGAGGTGGCAGAAGAAGGCGGGGAATGGTTGAGAATAGAACGAGTGAGAAGAACGAGGGACCGAAAGGTAATCATTAGTTGTAAAACTAAAGAGGGTAGGGAGAAACTAAAAAATAGAATAAGTAAAATTAAAAATCTGCAGGTAAAGGAGGTAGATAACAAAAACCCACTCCTCATTTTTAAAAACATTTTAAAAAGCAACACAAATAAAGACATATTAAACAAACTGACGGAACAAAATAGAAAAATCTTGCAAGACTTAAAGGAAGAGGAAAAAGTGATTGAAGTGAAATTTAGGAAAAGGTCACGAAACCCGCTACTGGAGCACGTAGTGGCGAGTGTCCCCACCAGGATGTGGCGAGCAGTGGTCGAGGCCGGCTCAGTGCGCATCGATATGCAGCGGATCCAGGCGGAGGATTATTCTCCCCTGGTCCAATGCTCGATGTGCCTGGGTTACGGCCACGGCAGGCGCCACTGCAAGGAAAAGGTGGAGAGGTGCTGCCACTGCGGGGGTGAGCACCAAAGGGCTGTGTGCCAGGCCTGGATGGCGGGAGCCGTCCCATCGTGCCTGAACTGCCGCGCGGACGGAAACGAGGTGAGTAATCACAACGCTTTTAGCTCCGCGTGTCAGGTCAGGCAAAGGTGGGAGGCTCTCGCCAGATCCAGGATCGCATACGCGTAAGCACTTATTGTCTGATTCTCTCGGCGTGTCGCGGCAACCGATATTGTAATATTGATATTATCAAGTAAAGCAATAATACAAGGCAAGTTGCGACACGTATGCGGGGTCAAACAAAGCTTTCGCGGCAACAAACATACATAGGTGGCTCCGCATCAACGGATAGTAAATATCCGTTGGGGCGAAGACGCGTGTAGTTTGTCCTATATGCAAACTAGCAGTAAATATAAATGAATGCAATGAAAAAGAAATGTACATAATAGACACGTAAGCGCAATAAATTAAATAAACAAATTATAGTGATACAAAGACAACTAGAAATGATAATGACATGGTTGCTTGGTGTTAATAGTTAATAGTTATAAATAAGTACAGATATGACGAAAATGTATACACATGTATATACAAAAATTTTAATTAGTAACTAATTAGTGGTGTTCATTTAAGGAACAATTTTGAGTAGTAGTAGGACTTTTTACATAGGATAATGCATAATAATTTTAACCAAATGACGTGTAAAAACAAAAATTTTAAAAATAAAGACCATAGTAAATTAGGCAAAAGACAACGAAATAGCAAATCATGCTGTTTAATGACATGTTGTTACAAACGCATAAAAATACAGTGTAATTATTAAGTTATTGACCAGTATCAATTAGAATAGAAAGAGTGACAAGTATGTAATTAGCACATTGTAATTCGAAGTATATAATTAATATAGGAATAAAAATAAACAAATACATATATATATACATATATAAATTTTATGTAAATCATAAGAAAAATGCACTAGTTAACCCAGTCTAGAATGTATTATAAGTATATAAATTAGACATAAGATAGATAATATATAACTTGCACAAATGCTACATGCATAATGTTTTGAATTGATGTAAACCCTTTAAATTGTACAATAAGCAGACTCTAAGTGTAGCATTAAGTAAAGTTATAGTTTTCTTTTCAAATACCATGTAAGCAAAAATGTTTTAAAATGTCTCTGTCCCTGATAGAGTATACTGGCAATAAACTCCCCCTGGGTGTGGTGTAACACCCAGGGGAAAACTTAAAAAAAAAAAAAAAAAAAAAACCTAACCTAACCTAACCTAACCTAACCTAACCTAACCTAACCTAACCTAACCTAACCTAACCTAACCTAACCTAACCTAACCTAACCTAACCTAACCTAACCTAACCTAACCTAACCTAACCTAACCTAACCTAACCTAACCTAACCTAACCTAACCTAACCTAACCTAACCTAACCTAACCTAACCTAACCTAACCTAACCTAACCTAACCTAACCTAACCTAACCTAACCTAACCTAACCTAACCTAACCTAACCTAACCTAACCTAACCTAACCTAACCTAACCTAACCTAACCTAACCTAACCTAACCTAACCTAACCTAACCTAACCTAACCTAACCTAACCTAACCTAACCTAACCTAACCTAACCTAACCTAACCTAACCTAACCTAACCTAACCTAACCTAACCTAACCCAGTCTGCTTCGAGCCGTCGTGGAGTGCAGACGTGCTCCGACGCGCTCCGCGAAATAAATCTGCAAAAAAAAATAAAAATTATTGTGAAAATTAAATAAAATTAAATAAATTTGTGTAGTAAAGTGTTCTGTGTCGCTGCAAGTATACCTGGATACTAAGAACCCTCAAGAACTGAATAGGATTGAGAGGATTTTCCGGATTTGCGGCGAGCCAGACATATAATCTGGACAAACCCTCACGTAAGGTGAGCAAGTGGATTTCTTGGTGTGACAACCCCTAAGTTAGGCCTTCGTGACCATAAGAAATCCATCGTTTCAAGAAAATTTTATTTTTATACTGTTTTAAATAATTGACTCCTACCCCCATCTTTTTAAAAAAATTTTATACATTATACTGTATATTCTCAATCTCTTTTACAACTTTTACAAATTTACGTTTTAAATCATGACAAACCCAAGACCAAAGACTGTAACCTTCAGTAAAACCCTCAACTACAATGAGGATGACACCCCCTCACCCACTCATATTCAGAGTGACTCGTCTTTGTCGGATTCCCCCTCAAGGGAACCTGCCGTGGAATGGGCCACCCCCATAACAAGAAGCAAATATATTCAGCACTATCCCAGAACGCCGCTTTTAAGAGAGGAGAATCGACGGAAGATACTGACTGATGACGATAGGGACAGGCTGGGCCGCGGCATCCGAGATCTCCTGGAAGCAGCTATAAACGAGGTCGAAACTGCGCTTAGACTGAAGCGTACGACTAAGGACTCAGTCATACAAAAATTAAGAGAGGCGGATGACCTGGTGTGTGACTTAGCAATCTACCAGGATTTGCAGAATCTCACGCCGGGTCAAAACCCAAGCGTGCGCACACAGACCTCCCCTGCTCCTCAGGAAGAGGAAAAACAAGAAAAACAAGAAAAACAGGAGGACATAACGAAATTCCTGAACATGCTGGTCGTTCGACTCGACGAAAACTCCAGGAGTATAAAGGAGCTTAAGGAGTCAATCGACAACCGAAGCGAAGCAGGAACAGGTACATCCACACATGCTCCAACCTACGCACAGATTGCAGCCACAACGAAGGAATCGCCCGTCACCCTACACTCCGTGATTGTCAACGACAAGAAAGGAGTGGAGACGGGTGACGAGGTGTTGGATAGAATACGGGACATAGCGGGAGAAGGCGGGGAATGGATTCGAATTGAAAAAGTCAGGAAAACCCGGGACCGAAAATTAATACTGAGTTGTAAAACAAAAGAGGGTAAAGAAAAATTAAAAGCAAGAATCAATAACATCGAAAAACTAGAAGTCAAGGACATCGAAAATAAAAACCCCCTCCTCATTTTTAAACATGTAATTAAGTGCAATACCAATAAAGAAATAATAGAAAAAATTGTCGAACAAAATAACAAAATTATTCGAGAATTGGAGGTGGACGAGAAAAATATAATAGTCAAATTTCGCAAAAAGTCTAGGAACCCGCTGTTGGAGCATGTTGTGGCAAGCGTCCCCCCCAGGATGTGGCGTGCCGTGGTCGATGCTGGCTCAGTGCGCATCGATATGCAGCGGATCCATGTGGAGGACTATTCTCCACTGGTCCAATGCTCGATGTGCCTGGGCTACGGCCACGGCAGGCGCCATTGCAGGGAGACAGTCGAGAGGTGCAGCCATTGCGGTGGGGAACACCAGAGGGCGGCGTGTCAAAGCTGGATGGCGGGAGCCGTCCCATCGTGCCTGAACTGCCGGGCAGACCGAAGCGCGGTAAGTGATAATCACAACGCCTTCAGCTCTGCTTGTCAGGTCAGGCAAAGGTGGGAGGCTCTCGCCAGGTCCAGAATTGCATACGCGTGAGTCTGGGTTTTGTGGTATCTCGGGCGTGCCGCGGCACACCGATTGCCAAGTTGATGAGTGATAGGTCATTAAACTATGCAATAATGACAGGCATGCTGCGACACGTGCGAGAAAACCGGAAAACAGGACTCGGCTCACATAATAATGCACAGGTGGCTCCGCATCAGAAAATAATTTATATTTGCTGACGCGTAAACACATAAAGTGCAATAGTGTGTTAAAATAGTATAATTATATATAAGGGATTTTAATTGGGTGATTTAGTATCTAAGTAGTTATAAGTATACATATACCTGTTTTAAAAGCTTTGACTCGATAATTTTTATCCAAATAATGATAATCAATGACGGTAGAATTTTAATAAAAGACGGCTGTAAGATAAATATTTGACAAGTACCCTGTACATATTAAGCCGATGACTAAGTAATTGCAAATCATGCTCATTAATAATAAAAGAGTATAAACGAAGTTGATTAACGAATATTTAGCAGTAACCACAAAATTAGGTAAAATAACAAAGACGTGACAGAATGTGAATACATAGTAATAATTGTTATAAATAGATAAAAAATGACTCAAGTAAGAAAATAATGTTTGTAATTGTTGCAACTAGGAACTAAGATAATTGATAAAAAAAAAAAAAAAAAAAAAAATATGTTATGTATAAAGTTATATTTTATAAGTATATGACTAATAATTCACTATTGTATTACAAAGAAGCAGACTAAGTGATGTATTAAGTTAAGTTTTAGTTTATCACATATTCTGTAAATAATAGCGTCTTACAATGTCTCTGTACCCTTATAGAGTGTTATTGCAATAAACTCCCCCTGGGTGTGGTGTAACACCCGGGGGAAAACTAAAAAAAAAAAAAAAAAAAAAAAAACCTAACCTAACCTAACCTAACCTAACCTAACCTAACCTAACCTAACCTAACCTAACCTAACCTAACCTAACCTAACCTAACCTAACCTAACCTAACCTAACCTAACCTAACCTAACCTAACCTAACCTAACCTAACCTAACCTAACCTAACCTAACCTAACCTAACCTAACCTAACCTAACCTAACCTAACCTAACCTAACCTAACCTAACCTAACCTAACCTAACCTAACCTAACCCAATATCAAATTTATAAAAAACATACAAGTGTGGCACGTTGTTTTGTTCGTCTCGGCGAGACATTTACGAATACACCTATCCCGTTTGAGTATTTGCGATTTTTCCGCGAATTTTCCGGGATTTTGATATTAACTTCATACATAGACGATATTAATTTAACAAAAAATTTTATTTCTCGAAATTTTTCTTCTTGACATTTAAATATTAATATATAGTAAAATATAAACACCCGCCCCGCGTCTGCTGGCGAAATCCGGTAGCGCTAGGTACCAAATTGTCCCGTCGGGAGCGATTTTCCCGAAAAATTTTCACTTTTTTCATAATAATTCAATAATTTTCTTCCAAAATTTTTCCAATAACATTCTATCGGCATTCTATTTAACGGTCCGCGTCGATAGACACCAAAATTAGCCAAATCGGTTGGTAACTTTTCCAAAAATTGACGACACCCGATTCCGTAGGTACATAAAATCCACCTAAGGTGGTTAATTTCGACAAATCGATAATATCAAATTTATAAAAAACATACAAGTGTGGCACGTTGTTTTGTTCGTCTCGGCGAGACATTTACGAATACACCTATCCCGTTTGAGTATTTGCGATTTTTCCGCGAATTTTCCGGGATTTTGATATTAACTTCATACATAGACGATATTAATTTAACAAAAAATTTTATTTCTCGAAATTTTTCTTCTTGACATTTAAATATTAATATATAGTAAAATATAAACACCCGCCCCGCGTCTGCTGGCGAAATCCGGTAGCGCTAGGTACCAAATTGTCCCGTCGGGAGCGATTTTCCCGAAAAATTTTCACTTTTTTCATAATAATTCAATAATTTTCTTCCAAAATTTTTCCAATAACATTCTATCGGCATTCTATTTAACGGTCCGCGTCGATAGACACCAAAATTAGCCAAATCGGTTGGTAACTTTTCCAAAAATTGACGACACCCGATTCCGTAGGTACATAAAATCCACCTAAGGTGGTTAATTTCGACAAATCGATAATATCAAATTTATAAAAAACATACAAGTGTGGCACGTTGTTTTGTTCGTCTCGGCGAGACATTTACGAATACACCTATCCCGTTTGAGTATTTGCGATTTTTCCGCGAATTTTCCGGGATTTTGATATTAACTTCATACATAGACGATATTAATTTAACAAAAAATTTTATTTCTCGAAATTTTTCTTCTTGACATTTAAATATTAATATATAGTAAAATATAAACACCCGCCCCGCGTCTGCTGGCGAAATCCGGTAGCGCTAGGTACCAAATTGTCCCGTCGGGAGCGATTTTCCCGAAAAATTTTCACTTTTTTCATAATAATTCAATAATTTTCTTCCAAAATTTTTCCAATAACATTCTATCGGCATTCTATTTAACGGTCCGCGTCGATAGACACCAAAATTAGCCAAATCGGTTGGTAACTTTTCCAAAAATTGACAAAAATTCGGCCCGCCCACCCACCCTTATCTCCTTTGGCACATCAACTCGGCTTCATAGGGAAAAAATTCAAAAATTTATTTTTTATTTTCTGACCCTCCAGACTAGTTATATAGTCTCTAAGGGAATTATTGGCGCGCCTTTTCCACCTATTTATACAAACCTGTAGCAATTAGGGGCCAAAAGGCGTCTTGAATCCTCAAAAATTTGCTAAGGGAGTGGGTCGAGAATTGATTCTATATCTTGACGGGAAATTGACAAAACCTCCTCAGGGAGCTAACTTGCTTCGAAGAGTGGAACCTAGAGAATACAAACGAACTGAAACAGAAATATAAAGTGACATAAATTAAATAAATTTAGACTAAGTTATAAGGTACGGATTCTACTTACTGTAAGGGACTGGATTCTTCTGCGGCTAATCAGACGATCCGAAGCAAGAAGTACCTGAAAATAAAGGATAATAAACCATTAGTTATAAGAATAATATCAATAATTTAGTTTTTAAGTATACTTAATATATACAACTTATACAAATCTTAACCATATACAACTTATACAAATCTTATTTTAACAACAATTAACCTATACAAATTTAAATCTAATTTGATTGATAACGCAGCACTCCCCTTGTACTACTCAACTTTAAATTATTAATTGACTATATACACAAATTGTTTTCTTTAACTCAACGTGTCTTTGGTGCTTTCCTTGCCTATAGGATACGCAAGTAGAGTATAGGTTACGGAAGACGCCGCGATAATAAATATTAACTTGTGATATATTATTTTGTACTGTTTATAATTTGCAATAATGTCGTGTCCGTCTATAACACCACCTTCTGATTGTCACCATAGCGGGGAAAAGACCCTGGAAACAGCCCCAAAGAAACAGCTCCAGCCAAAGGGTAAAATAGCAAAAGAAAATATGGATTCCATCAAACGATCGCTGGGTAAAACCTTGACTAAACCTAGCAAAGAACTGGGAGGGCAAAGTGAGAACAGCGACGTGGAAAGCTCCACTTGCAAAACCAGAGCAGAGAAAGCTGTGTGCTTAAAAAATGAAGCTAGAGCTACACTTAAAGAGTCAGGGAACCTAAAAGGCACAATACGGGATGCCATTATCAGAATAGTGGGGGAGCTCTGCGATATGGTTGTAAATGGGGAGGACCCAGACAAAGGTCTGGGAGAGAAGTTGGTTGAGAGCGAAAGAGGAAGTACGATGATGGGGGGGGGGAATGTGGGAGGAGAAGTGGAAGGACTAAAGGTACAAATTGAAGCACACACCATATTGCTTAGGGAAAATATGAAAAGAATGGAGGAGCTAAAGGTGATGATCGAGGAGCGGAAGGTGCAAGGAGGAAATTCCTATGCGGACATAGTATCAGGAGGTCTTAAAAGGGGAGGAGCAAAAGAGACATTACATTCCATTGTGGTCACCTCAAAGGATGAAAAGGAGACAGGGGACGAAGTCTTGGGCAGAGTGAGAGAGGCGATGAATGTGAAGGACGGATGGATCGAGGTGCAAAGAGTGAGAAAGGGAAAGGGTAGAAAAGTTATAATAGGAATGGGGACTAAGGAAGACAGAGAAAGAGTGAAAGAAAAGCTGCAGCAGCATCAGGGTCAACTCACAGTGGAGGAAGTTGCCAATAAGGACCCGCTATTGGCATTGAAGGGAGTCATAAAAGCGCATAATGATGATGACCTTATAAAGGCACTAAGGAACCAAAACAAGGACCTGTTCCAGGGACTCGAAGTGGAGGAGGACAGAATAGAAGTAAAATACCGTAGAGCAACCAGAAACAAACTAACCAACACCGTGGTGCTTAAGGTCTCGCCTACGATCTGGAAAAGGGCTGTGGCTGCCGGCAGCGTTCGCATATGCATCCAGCGAATCTGGGTTGAGGATCAGTCCCCACTGGTGCAATGTTCCCGCTGTCTCGCTTATGGCCATAGCAAAAAATATTGCAGTGACACTATCGACATATGCAGCCACTGCGGCGGACCACACATGAAGTCGGAGTGCCCGGTGATTGGGGAGGGTGGCGCCCCGACTTGCAGCAACTGCAAGGCAGCAAAGATGGCACAAACAGACCATAACACCTTTGACAGAGAGTGCCCTATAAGGAAGAAGTGGGACGCCCTGGCTAGATCGGCAGTGGCGTATTGCTAAGGTTGCAATAAGGGATAATACGGTAGCCAACTCCACCAAAGTTTACGAAGTGGTCCAGGTGAACCTCCAGAGGATGAGGCTGGCGACGCAGGAATGGCAAGTGGAGTCTCGCGAGCGGGGGGTAGCGATAGCTCTGTTGCAGGAGCCGTACGTGGGAAGCGGGAAGAGGATGGCGGATTGTAGAGGAACCAGGGTTTTTCAATGCACCAAACAGGCGGGCGAGGTGACCAAAGCTGCCATTGTCATCTTCGACCAACAAATACCAGCCGTCCTGTATGACGAATTCACCACGACTAACCTAGTGGTGGTGAAAATAAAGATGGGTAGTAGAGAAATAATACTGGTTTCTCTATACATCGAGCCGACCACTCCCGTGGAACCGTATCTCGACGGGCTCAAACGCATCGTTACGACGCTCGCACCGCTCAGCGTCATCGTTGGGGGTGACTTCAATGCCAAGAGCCCATGGTGGGGCAGCATGGTGGCTGACAGGCGCGGAGATGAAACTGCGGGGGCCATTGCGGAAATGGGCCTACACGTTCTCAATGCTGGGGATACCCCTACGTTCTATACAATCAGAAATAATAGGGAGTTCTCCAGCATTGTGGACGTGACGGCCTCGTCACCGGAATTGATCCCGCGGATACAGGGGTGGAAAGTGGACCAGGGATTCACGAGCTCCGATCATAATGCCATCACATTCGGTATTCGTGAGGCTAAGGCGGAGGGTATGGACGTGGAGCGCAAAACAAGAATATACAACACCAGGAAAGCAAATTGGGTCCAGTTTCGTGAGAAACTGGCCCAATTACACGCTGAACATAACCTCAATAAAAATAGAGTAAAATTAATAACTAACACAAACAATTTGGAATACATAACCCGGAAATATACAGATATCATAACGCAAGCAGCCGCGGAGACCATACCCAAAACCAAAAATAGCAAAATACCGAACTTACCGTGGTGGACGTCGGAGCTCGAAGAATCGAAGAGAGAGATGGTACGCAGGAAACGCCGGATCCGCTGCGCGGCTCCCGTACGCCGAGACCACGTGGTGCAGCTCTACCTGGAACAGAAAGTAAAGTATGAGAGGGATGTCAGGGAAGCGCAAACAAGGAGTTGGAAATTGTTTTGCGAAAGGCAGGATAGGGAAGGAATGTGGGAGGGCATATATAGGGTGATAGGCCGAACTGCGAGGAGGCAGAGCGAAGTCCCTCTGATAAGAGAGGGGAAGGGCCTGGACGCCGAGGAGTCTGCAAAATGGCTGGCGGAAACCTTCTACCCCGAAGATAAAGAGGAGGAGGATGGACCGTGCCACCGAGAAGCCCGTAGAGCAGCCTCGACAGTGAATGACAAGGGCCATAATGAACAGCATGACCCCCCATTCACTTTGGAGGAGCTCCAAGAGGTAGTGGACGGGTTCAATCCCAGGAAGGCACCGGGCGCCGATGGCCTTACGGCCGACATCTGCTCGCAGGCCGTCGCTGTGGACCCCGGATTTTTCCTAGCACTGGCAAATAAATGCCTCGAGTTGGGGTATTTCCCGGTTCTCTGGAAGGAGGCCATGGTGGTAATCCTCAGAAAACCGGGAAAGACTGACTACACAACTCCCAAATCCTACAGGCCGATAGGACTTTTGCCGGTGCTGGGAAAAATCTTGGAGAAACTGCTTGTCCGGAGGCTGAAATGGCACCTCCATTCGCGCATTAGTACTCGCCAGTACGGTTTTATGCCACAGAGGAGCACCGAAGACGCCCTCTATGACCTGTTACACCAAATACGTACTCATATTAAAAATAAAAAAATAGTAACGTTGGTGTCCCTGGATATAGAGGGCGCCTTCGATAACGCATGGTGGCCGGCGGTGAAACTGCGGCTGGCTGAGGAAAATTGCCCGATAAACATCAGGAGGACCATAGACAGTTATCTGGACAGCAGGAAAGTGACGGTCAATTATGGCGGAAGTAGAGCGGAGCGGGCTACCACAAAAGGCTGTGTGCAGGGTTCCATAGGTGGTCCCCTGCTCTGGAACCTCTTGCTTAATCCATTGCTGGTGGGACTGGAGCGGAGGGGTGAGTACTGCCAGGCATTTGCGGATGATGTGGTCATGCTCTTCGTGGGGGAAACAGCGCTTGACATCGAGAGACGTGCCAATGCCGCTCTCGCCTATGTCAGGGAGTGGGGTGCCCGAAACAAGTTGAGGTTTGCGCCACAAAAGACGAACGCAATGGTCTTGACGCGCAAACTGAAACATGACACCCCGCGCCTGAGCATGGGGGGGATAGACATTGGCATGTCCAAAGAGGTCAAGCTCTTGGGGCTCTGGATAGACGCAGCCCTGACCTTCAACGCCCATGTAGCATATACATGCAACAAGGCGTTGGCGATATATGGGCAGCTGTCCAGGGCCGCAAGAGTGAGCTGGGGTCTCCACGAGGACATTATCAGGTCCATATATACGGCAGTCATCGTCCCGATCATAACGTATGCCGCGGCTGCGTGGGCGCCTGCCGTCAATAAGCTTGGAGTGCAGAAGAGACTCAACATAGTGCAGAGGGGATTCGCTCAGAGGATGACCAGGTCATACCGCACTGTATCCCTCAACGCCGCTCTGGTGCTGGCTGGTATCCTCCCCCTCGACCTCAAGGTGCGGGAAGCCGCAGCTTTGTACGAGGCGAGGAGGGGTATGCCGGTTCCGGGGTTGGGCGGCAGAGAGGTTGAGCAAAGGGCAAAGTTCGCCGTACAACCGCATCCAGCGGAAACTATAGCGGTGCAGTTCCAATGCCTGGAAAGCCGGGCTGACGTGGACGCAAACAGTTCGTGGGAGGTTTGCGTCTACACCGACGGCAGTAAGATCGAAGACAAGGTGGGAGCGGCCCTATCCATCTGGGTAGGAGGCGTAGAAGCCAAAACCAAAAAACTGTCTCTGCCGTCGTACAGCACGGTTTACCAGGCGGAATTGTACGCTTTATGCGAGGCGGCGAGGTTTGCCCACAATAGCAGCAGGAGCACCTTTGGCGTCTTCAGCGACTCCCGCTCTGCACTTGAAACGGTAGCCGACAGCGGTTCCGCTCACCCTCTGGCCTTGGAGACCCGATCGCATATTAAAAATAGCCGGAATCAGGGCAAGATTATAAACCTTTATTGGGTTAAGGCTCATGCCGGGCTCCAAGGCAACGAGCGGGCGGACCAATTGGCAAGAGAGGCTGCTCTGCACTCCAAGCGTAAGCCGGACTATGACTTGTGCCCCGTTTCATTCGTGAAGCGACAGATAAGAGATCAGTCGCTCCGGGAGTGGAACGGGAGATACGTCAACGGCGAGGCGGCGGCGACCACTAAGGTATTCCTGCCGGATGCCATAGCGGCATATAAGATCGTTAAGGATTTGGGACCAAAGGCAGTGCTCACACAAGTCCTGACCGGGCACGGTGGATTCTCCGAATACTTGTACAGGTACAAGTGTAAGGGGAGTCCATCGTGTATATGTGACAGCACAACCGAGGAGACCCTCCTACATGTCATCCTGTCGTGTCCCGTGTACGAAAAGAATAGGTTTGACCTTGAGCAGCAGCTGGGGTGTAAGCTGGCTAAGGAGAGTATTAAGGAGATAATGGCGGATCTAGAAAAAAGAAATGTATTTTTAAAATTTTGTATAGAGGTAGTGGAAAAAGTTATAAAAAGAAACAAAACGTAATTTGGAATATAAAATTTTTTTATAATAAACAAAGTAAATAAAAATATAAAAGTGATAACTTAAATCAAGAAAAAACAAAGACTCTGTCCCATGACCGAGGTAAATGGAGTAATACAAAAAAAAAAAAAAAAAAAAAAAAACCTAACCTAACCTAACCTAACCTAACCTAACCTAACCTAACCTAACCTAACCTAACCTAACCTAACCTAACCTAACCTAACCACACTGAAATGTGAAGGGGTATTCACGGACAGCGCCCAAAACACAGCCTCTGCGCTCCTAAATCACTTTTACCCGGACGACACCCCCGACAGCTCGAATGAACAGCGGGAGATGCGGACTGCGATGCACGACGCACCTGGCACGGAGGACGACCTACCGTTTACGGTAGCCGAGGTCCGAGAGTGTCTCTCCCTCATCAGTCCCAAAAAAGCCCCCGGAGCTGACCATCTAACATCTGACATCTGCAGCGCGGTATTCGAGGCTCAACCGGACTTCCTCACAGCTATATACAACAGATGCCTACAAACCGGCCATTTCCCGAAGATCTGGAAACAAGCAACTGTCAAAATTTTGCCAAAACCAGGAAAAACCGACATGAACTCTTTGAGTTCATATAGACCCATCGGCCTCATTTGCGTATTCGGCAAAATCCTCGAAAAGCTGATAGTTAAAAGAATAATGTTCAAAGCAGAAACTGAAAACACTCTAAGCTCTAGACAGTATGGTTTCAGAGAGCAAACTTCCACAACGGATGCACTTGAAAAGGCCATACAAGTCGTGAAAGCAGCGAAATCCAATGGTCGACAAGTGGTCGCGGTTTCCTTGGACATCAAGGCTGCATTCGACAACGCATGGTGGCCTGCCCTATTCGCACGCCTGAAACATATGAAATGCCCGGACAATATCTACCGTCTCATCCAGAATTATGTTTCGGACAGAACCGTAACGCTGGACTATGCCAATAGCACAGCATCAAAAACGACGTCAAAAGGCTGTGTCCAAGGCTCCGCCTGCGGTCCAGTGTTCTGGAACCTAATCCTGGACGAATTGCTCACCCTGCCTTTACCACAGGGCGCCCACATACAAGCCTTCGCAGACGACGTCCTGCTGATAGTGGAGGGCTCGAAACGGGAGGACGTAGAAGCCGTCACCTCCACCTGCCTGGACGCTGTCAGCTCTTGGGGTCAGCGCGTAAAGCTCACGTTCGGCCCGGACAAAACTCAATCCATCTCATTCACATCACAAACCAAATTAGCTACCCTCAAAATGAAGAACACCACAATCCCACAGACCGACCACATCAAAATCTTAGGAGTCATCATAGACTCAAAGCTCAATTTCATACAGCATGTCAAGTACGCCATCAACAAAGCAACCAAAATATTTAAAAACCTTTGCAAATTTGTCCGGCCGACTTGGGGTGTTCACCCTGAGAACGTCGACTGTATATACCGCCAAGTTATTGTCCCTATTATCACGTATGCAGCAGGCATCTGGGGCTCGGCCACTAGATTTTACTCAGTGCGCCAAGCCCTAAGATCCTTTCAAAGGAACTTCGCTATTAGGGCAATACGGGGCTTCCACACCATCTCGGCAGTCGCAGCGTTGGCGTTGGCTCAGTTCCCTCCCCTACACTTAATCATAAATGAGACTTTCGAGATTCATCATATCAAACAGACTGGCACATGCAATGAATTGCCTGATGACATCATATTATACCCAAAATCGAAAGTCAGAGATCTCCTACATCCGGCCAACCGAGTCACCATAAATTACAACGAAGCCACCACGCAAGAAGATACCACAGCTCTAATCAATCCAGATGCGCCCAATATTTTCACCGACGGAAGCAAGAAAGAAGACGGACAAGCGGGGGCTTCGTTCGTGGTAATGCTAGAAGGACAGCCTCCGATCATCAGGAAATTCAAGCTGAGCCGCACAGCTTCTGTCTTTATGTGCGAGCTTTTCGCCATAGCCGAAGCCCTCAGATGGCTCATCAATAGTGATTCCGTAGAAGCTGTTATATTTTCTGACTCCCAATCTTCCCTGAAAGCCATCCAAAACCGGAGTAATACAGACCTATTAGTGAATCAAATCCACCATATGTTATCCCACCTTTCATCCCGGCACACCAAAGTACAGTTCGTGTGGGCCAAGGCCCACGTTGGAATCGTAGGCAACGAACTAGCGGATGCTGCGGCAAAAGAAGCGGCTGAGAGGAAAACAGCAACTTTGCACAATTTCTTCCCGCTCTCCCACGCCAAAAGGCTGCTTCGGCAGCGCACCCTCGATGCCTGGCAGGAGGAATATGTGTCGGCGCCACAAGGGGCCACCACAAAATCTTTCTTCACATCTATATCCGAAATAGCTGAGTTCAGAAAATACATAAAAATCTCCTTCTCCATCACACAAATTTTATCAACAATGGGTATATAGATTGAAAAATAATATTGTGTATACAATAGTCATAAATAGCAATAAGATAATTAAGAAGCAGAATATTATAGCATTAAATACTGTATTAATATGCCATGTAAAATATTGTGTCCAAAAATAACTCTGTCATTAAGTCAAGTTTATATTTTTTTTTTCTTATATTATGTATACAAAATAATTTAACAAGGAACTAATAATGTACAATAAAATAGTTGTAAGAGCAATAAATGGGAAGCAAACTAGGATAGTAATAAGTTTAGCACTAGTTTGTCATATATAATAGTAAAAAAACATGTTTAGAAATGACTTTGTCAAACTCACAAAGTGGTACTTGCAATAAACTCCCCCTGGGTGCGGTGTAACAACCAGGGGAAAACTTAAAAAAAAAAAAAAAAAAAAAAAAAAACCTAACCTAACCTAACCTAACCTAACCTAACCTAACCTAACCTAACCTAACCTAACCTAACCTAACCTTTTTTTTTTTTTTTTTTTTTTTTTTTTAACGTGTGGAAAGACCTTCGTCTACCCGGCCGGCTACGGGAAGTCGGACGGGTTATGTGGGGCTTGAACCCACTAAAACCACACGGTGCCATCGCCTACCGCTTCGTTGCCAGGAGTGTGAGCTGCCCTCGCTCATACTCCTGACGCGGCGGCCGCTTCCACGGCGGCCTCGGCTCGGCCGCTCTCCACGGAGCGGCCAGCGGGGTGACCCGTCGGCCTTCAATTCTACCCGCTAGGGGAGGGCGCGCCTGGCACAAGCGCGCCTTCGACCCAGGGCCGTTTCGACAGGCAGCGGAATCCCGTTTCCGCCGCCCGACCGGCCCTTATTGTGGGGGCAGCAGGTGCAAGGCGTATGCCCGCCTCCTGCGCCCAGTGCGCCGGCGGCGTATGGGGAGGTCGGACGTGTCCTCTCTCACCCTTTCCGCCGCCTCTTTGCGGAGCATGACGCTCTCCGCAAAGGTCTGCACTGCTGTCCACGACCTCTCGCTGTCGACCATCTGTCTCACGACAGCCGGCAGAGAAAGGTCGTCCCCCACGACCGCGCGAAGCTCCGCGCGGTCTTGGTCCCAGGCTGGGCAAACCTCCAAGGTGTGCTGGGCGTCCTCGTCAGCACATCCGTCACAGTGGTGGCAGACAGCAGACGGCTCCCGACCGATCAGACACAGATACCCTCCGAAACAACCATGTCCGGAGAGCATCTGGGTCAGACGGTAAGTCAGGCTACCGTGCTGCCTCGCCAACCACTGTCCCAACACCGGACGGACCGCCTCGACGGTTCTACGCCCAGCAGTCGGCTGCTCCAGCCTTTGGGACCACTCTTCAATGGAGCGCTGACACAGCTCATTGCGGCGTCCTGCGATCTCCCTCGGTGCCAACCGGTGACCCTGGGCCACGGCCTCCTCGCGCCAGAAGAACAGCGACGCGAGGGTTTTCGCCTCTAGGTCCCAGGGAATGGAACCGGCCAGCACAGACGCTGCCTCAAAGGAGATCGTGCGATATCCCCTTGCGGCTCTCGTCGCCATCAGCCTCTGTGGCCTCCGCACGGAAGCGAGGTTTTGGCGAGAGAGCGCATCCGCCCATACGGGGGCCCCGTAAAGGGCTATTGATCGCACGACCCCCATGTACAAGCGCCTGCAGGACGCTTCTGGACCTCCCAGATTCGGCATGAGCCGAGTCAGCGCTCCGGCCGCCGTCGTCACGCGCGGCGCTAATTCCGCGAAGTGGGCGCCGAAGTTCCATCTGCCATCAAGAACGATGCCCAGGTAGCGCATCGATTGCTTGATGGCAATTGAAACACCTCCAACCGTCAGACTGGCGTCTGCAGGCGGCTTCCTCCGAGGGCCATGGAAGCACAGCGCCTCGGATTTGTGGAGAGCCACCTCCAGACCCAGTCGACGGATCCGGCGCACCACTTCAGCGACTCCCGCAGTGGCGAGCAATGACGCCTCCCTATATGTGGCGCCGCGGGCGGTCACGAGTGTGTCGTCCGCGTAGCAGACGACCTCCACCCAGGGCAGAGTGACCGTCCGCAGCACCCAATCGTAACCGATGTTCCACAGGAGCGGTCCTAAGACAGAACCCTGTGGAACACCGCGCGTCATTGAACTCTTCGTCCAACCGTTTCGGTCAGGGAAGATTATCCATCTCTCTGAGAGGTAGTCCTGGATGACCCGACGCAGGTAGGTCGGCACCCCATGGTATCGGAGTGCCTCCACAATGCAAGACCAGGGGAGGGAGTTAAAGGCGTTGGCGATGTCCAAAGACACCGCCACGACCACCTCACCCTGGGCAACCGCATCCTGCGCCAAGGACTTCACCCTCAGCACGGCGTGAATCGTCGACCGCCTCCGGCGGAACCCGTATTGGCGATCCGCCAGGTCCGGCCCGACTCTCTCCAGGTGCTCGACGAGGCGGTCAGCAACGACCCTTTCCAGCAATTTGCCGGCCTCATCGAGCACGACGAGGGGACGGAACCCGGTCGGAGAATCCGCCGGACGTCCCTCCTTCTGCAGTAGGACTAGTCGGCCCACTTTCCACGCCGCGGGAAACCTTCCCTGCTCGAAACAGGCTGTGAACAGCCCCCTCAGCCGTTCCCCCAGAACGTCCAGAGCGAGGACGAGGGCACGACCCGGAACTCCATCAGGACCCGGGGCGACGTTCTTCGCACGCAGCCGTGTAACGGCTGCAGCAAACTCATCCCGGGTCACCTCCGGGATCGCCTCCACGCCCTCGCTTCTTTCCGCCAGTGGCGGTGCCATACTGGGGGGCTGAAAGGCCGCTCCCTGCGGGAACAGAGCGGCCACCACCTCACCGAGGAACTGCGGATCCAAGGTCCGCGTCAGGGGGGCCGCATACGGCCGGAGCTTATTCCGGACCAGCCGATATGGGCGCCCCCAAGGATCGCGGTCCAAGGTACCCAGCAGCTCCTCGCGTGCTGCCTCCTTGGCGGATGCTATCGCGGTCCTCAGCGATCTCTTCGCCTCCACTAGTGTCGCGCACAAGGCGGCCTCTTCGGACTCGTCCCTGCGCCTTCTCCTCCGGTATCGGGCGTACTGGCGTCTAGCCCTGAAACAGGCTTCTCGCAGACGCGAGAGCTCGGGCGACCACCAGTACACCCACCTTCTGGGAGGACGAGTACTGGCCCGGGGCATCGAGGCGTCGCAGATTTCTGCTAACGCGCCCCGGAACCACTCGGTCTCGTCCTCTACCACCACATTCACCGGCGCACGGGACCAACCTTTTACAATGGCCGCCTCGCGGAGAAACTCCTTGTCGAGGCGCTTCAGCTGCCACCTCGGGCCAGCCTCGTTCGGAGTTCGGCTTGGGCCGCTCGGAGCGACCGAGGACGCGGAGAGATCAAACCGTATGTAACGGTGATCAGAGAGCGTCTCCACGTCCTCCAACACGCTCCAGCCCTCGACACGGCGCGCTAGGTCTGGGCTCGCGAACGTAACGTCCGGTCGCGAGCTACCGTTCCATCGCACGCACGTGGGTGTCGTCCCCCGATTCACTACCGCTAGCCCGTTAGTGATGAGCCACTCCTCGATGAGTGCACCCCGCGCATCTGTTGCGGGGGATCCCCATGCCGTTGATTTGGCATTGAGATCTCCAGCAACCAGCACGGGGAGAGGGTGACTCCTCAGGACCAGCGCCTCGACCTGGGTCAGGAATGACTCGAACTCGTTGAGCGGACGGTTGGGCGAGAAATAAACTCCAACCACAACCAAGTCACCCAGACGAGCCGAGACCACTCCATGACCTCGCACGACACATGTAGGAGGCGAAGAGCTCGCCGAAGACACGATCGCCACCGCACTGTCTTCGTCCCGCACCCAGTTATCCCGGGGCGGGACAAAGTACGGCTCAGAGACCACCGCCACGTCTATCAACCACTGCGCCATGCTCTGACACAACAGGTCCTGTGCACTAGTGCAGTGGTTGATATTCGCCTGGAGAACTTTGAGGGCCATAATTATTCAGAGGCCCCCGTTTCCATCGCCTCGGCGCTCTGAGCCGCACGAGCAGGCTGCGTCTGGGCCGTAGCCGCGGACGCACCCCGCTTCCCACCTCTCCTTTTTTTATTTTGGCGCGTGCTGGAGCACGCCTTGCTCCCCACGCGGTGCCCCGTCGGCTTGCCTGCCCCCGCGCACAAGATGCACTTGGGGGCGGCGTTGCACGCCGCGGCCTTGTGACCCGGCTCGCCGCACCTGTAGCACAGCAGGCTCCTGTCGGACTCGGCAGTGCACCGCTGCGAGACATGACCCGTCTCTAGGCAGCGGAAGCACTGCATGGGCCTAGCCGGCAGCAGTTTTACCTGCGCCGAAACCCATCCGACTAGGAGTCTGGTGCCGTTGGCGGTCAGCCGTTTGGCCGCCGCGATGGGACACCTTACCCAGGCCGTGCGAACGCCCGAGCGGTCCTCCCGAATGTCCCCGACTCGGATTTCCGATTCGGGGCATTGACCCGCACGAGCGATTGCGCTACACACCAAGGCTGGTGTGGCGGAGTCGCACAGCTCCAGCACGCGCATATCCACACTCTTTAGAGGCCTGGATACCTCTGCTACCTGAGGATCCAGGACCTCCTTCAATTTGGACGCCAGGAGGTTGGCCTTGTCGTCCTTTTCAGTGCCCGCTATCCCTAAGATGCGGGCACCGGTTGCCGCCTTTCTAAACTTGACCCCGGGTATACCCAGGGCGCCGAGGTCCACTTTACCCATGGCCAGATCCATGACCTGACCATAGGTCGCTCCACGCTTTTCCGCGTCCGGCCGCAGCCTGATCACAACAGCAGCCGACCGCGGTGGGCGGAGTTTGAGCGGTTGTGGACCCTTCTCTTTTTTGGCTGCAGCCTGGTTACCCCGGGGTGGGGCAGCGGCAGCGGCGGCCTTCCTCCTGGAGCCCTTCTCCGGCACCTTCTTCCAAGGTACTTCTGATGGCCCAGAAGCCGGTGGCGGAGCGGGTGGCCGTGACGCCGGCGCAGCCGTTACGGCTGCGTAGGATGGAGAGTTGGCCGACCTCGGTGACGACAGTGGTGGAGTCGCCAACGGTACCGGCTCAGGCGCCGTAGGGGCAGAGTTCCCTTTCTTGCCCTTTCCCTTCCTACCCCGTTTGCCTTTGCCCTTTCTGGGCTTAGGTTCAGGGGTCGGTAGGGGGGGCGCCTTCCGCCATACGGCAGTACGGCTTGCCGGAGCCGGCACCGGCACCTCCTCCACATCGGCGTCTGACTCCGAGATCATGTCGGCCACCGAGGCAGCCAACCTCTCATCCGTCGTCTGGTTTGCCGGCGTACGGCGTTTATCGGCCGCCAGTGCGGGCCGCATACGTTTCTCCGGCAGGAGACGGTCCTGGAGGCCCTCAAAACGGGCGTCCAGCACAGGACCCATTGTGGTGAGAATGAGGCGCTGCAGCACCTCAGTCTTCTCCTGCCGGAATTCCGCCCGACGCTCCCTTTCTACGGCGGCTCTGAGCTCCGCCATTTCCTTCTCAAGTGAGGAGATCTTATTTTCCATGCGCTCGCAGATTTCGCGCAGGCGCTCAGTCTCCTCACCTGTCGACCCGGAGCTCAGAGCCGACATGACCTTCTCTAGGGACGCTGCAGCGTCCTTCAGGCCCTTTTGAAACGTACCCTTGAGGTTCCCTGAATGGGCCGCAATTTCCCGAATAATTTTTATATTCGTTGCGGCCTGGTCCCCAAGGGTGCCCTTGTCTGCGGGCGATGTCGCCTGCAGCGTCTCCGCCTTTTTGGCCATCTCGGCCACGATCTTTTCGGCCTCGTCGCGCTTTGCCGCCACTAACTCCCGACGGGCGTCAGCGGACAAAGTCGACTTCGGCCGACCACCTTTTTTGGCCGCTTTCACGGCCTTCATAGTTGGCGCCTTGGGCGCTTTCGGTGCCGGCATTTCTGCACTGGCACAATCATCCCCCTCACGGCCCCTTTTTGGAGCCCGCTGCCGGGGTTGCTCCTCGAACAGACTCTCTACGCTCACCCATTCCGCATCGGAAAGTGAGCCAGCCTCTGGCTGCGGCGTCAGAATTAAGGGACTTACGTCCCTATGTCGGTTCTTGCCCCCCCCAGATACGGTGGGGCAGCCCGCGCCCGAGGACGCGGGGAGGGATTCTCCGACCGCGGAGCGGCCGGTACCCTCCTGGGGTAGTGTAGTCTTCAGAAGCGACATTTCATTTTTGTCCTTTTTTACTAGGGTTTGGTCCCTGAAAGTGATGTTGGGCGCTCGGGACGGGGTTCCCCCCCCGCCATTCATCCCCTAGGCACGCCCGACCGTGGGATTGGGGTTATTTTTTATTGAGGTTTTCTTCCTCGCGGCGCTGGCCATGACAGCACAGCACCCTCGGCCCCATCAGTTGGGGTAACGAGTTGCCCGACGCCGGCCGAAACCGGAACGCCGCGCGAAGAGTTGCGCCACATCCACTCTCGTCTGAAAGCAGACAAGAGGGAGCGGCGCCCGACACGCGAGGGTCTAAAAAATAGACCTCGCCCACCAAAACACACGCGAAGGCCCCACAGGGACCCCGCTTTTGCGGGACATTGGCCAACAACAAACAAGACCCCGTCAATCGGGGAGTTATTTGCTGTCACCCGGGGTGCACCGTCCCGTGTCCCTAACCTAACCTAACCTAACCTAACCTAACCTAACCTAACCTAACCTAACCTAACCTAACCTAACCTAACCTAACCTAACCTAACCTAACCTAACCTAACCTAACCTAACCTAACCTAACCCCGCGATTGTCCACGACAAGAAGGGAGTGGAGACAGGTGACGAGGTATTGGAGAGAATCAAGGAAATAGCTGGAGAAGGTGGAGACTGGATCCGAATAGAAAGGGTTAGAAAAACCAGAGACAGGAAAGTAATTTTAAGTTTTGAAACAAAGGAGGGTAGGGAAAAATTAAAAAATAGAATAAACAAAAAAGATACCCTACAAATTAAGGAAATGGAAAATAAAAACCCTCTCCTTATTTTTAAAAATGTGATAAAAATAAACACAAACAAAGAAATCATAGAAAAGCTGGTTACCCAAAATACAAAAATCACAAGAGACCTAAAAGAAGAAGACAAAAACATAGAAATTAAATTCAGAAAACGATCCAGGAACCCCTTGTTGGAGCACGTGGTGGCAAGCGTCCCCCCCAGGATGTGGCGAGCAGTGGTCGGGGCCGGCTCAGTGCGCATCGACATGCAGCGGATCCAGGCGGAAGACTACTCTCCCCTGGTCCAGTGTTCGATGTGCCTGGGCTACGGCCACGGCAGGCGCAACTGCAGGGAGGTGGCTGAACGGTGCAGCCATTGCGGTGGCGAGCACCGTAGGGAGGCGTGTCAGGGCTGGATGGCGGGAGCCGTCCCATCGTGCCTGAACTGCCGGGCAGACAGAAGCGCGGTGAGTTACGACCACAATGTTTTTAGTTCTGCCTGCCAGGTCAGGCAAAGGTGGGAGGCTCTCGCCAGATCCAGAATCGCGTACGCGTAAACGTGAGTCTTTTGTTTCCCGGGCGTGCCGCGGCACTCCAATTGTAATGTTTATGAATAGCATCAATAAGCAGCACAATAATGCTAGGCATGCTGCGACACGACTGTGGAGACAGGGATGGCGTTCAGGTTTCGCGTTAAGATTGCGCAAACATGGCTACGTTGCAGCGGATGATAATCATTCGCTGACGCGAAGGCAAATAAAGTTTGTTGTAATGCAATGCGATAAATCTTGTTTTAAAATGTATGACTTAGTGATATATGTTTAAGATAGTAGGTATTAAGTAAATAGGATAATAATATATACATGTTTTAAAGAAATAACTAAATAAGTAATATTAAGACTAATATTGAAATTTTATTATCTCACTTGACAAATTACTGTGATAACTTGGTATGCAACAATACTAGAAAAATAAATATAACAATAATTTTATTATGTGATTAGCCACATATTTTATACAACAAGATGACTAATTATAACTGTATAAACCTGTTAAACTATGATACAGTTAATCCATAACAATGGCAAATAGCAAATCGTGCTAGGTATTGATAACAAATTTGAAATTGATCAAAAACATATTATTGACCAGTATCTACAAGACAATATAAAACAATAGACAGATTAAATTGGTATATAAAAAGATGAAAGAGGGATAGAAAATCTTAAAGAATAATACATTAAATAGATTATAAGATTGTAAATTTTACTAGAAGCAAAATGTTAGAAATAAGACTAAGGAATATAACTGTACAATAAACATTGTGAGTGCCAGATTTTATGAAGCAGACTATAAGATAAGCACAATGTAATGTAAAATTTTCTTTTTAATATGTCATATATTTTGTTAAAAATACTGTCTAAAAATGGCTCTGTTAAACACGCAGAGAGATGTTGGCAATAAACTCCCCCTGGGTGTGGTGTAACACCAAGGGGAAAAATTTAAAAAAAAAAAAAAAAAAAAAACCTAACCTAACCTAACCTAACCTAACCTAACCTAACCTAACCTAACCTAACCTAACCTAACCTAACCTAACCTAACCTAACCTAACCCGTCTGCTTCGAGCGCTCGTCGAGTACAGACGTGCTCCGATGCGCTCCGAAAAATAAAATTGCAAAAAAAATTCTTTAATTGAGTATAAATTTATTTTGTTGAAAAATTAGTGGTTCTTAGTGAAGGTGATATTTGTGCAACACCTGGACCCCAACAATATCTAGAAGCTGGACCAGGATTGCCAAGATTTATCCGGATTGTAGTGATCATACAAGGAACACGTGGACTTCCCGGTACTGTGACCACGCCCAAGTCGGGCCTTTGCATCTTACATAAGAACCCCATGTCTGAGTGTTTAAAGAATTGACTCCCATTTTAAATTTACTTCTATTCAGTAAACTGAATATATACCCTCCCATATTTGCAACTTTTACAAACTTATATTTTAAACCATAACTAACCGGCGTTTTTTGCCTTCCTTAGGTAGCTCCCTCCTTTTTTAATTTTATATTGTACTCTACTCTTTTATTTTACCACTTTTACAATTTTACTTTTAAATCATGACGCACAACCAAACGCCAAAGTCAGTGACATTTAAAAAGACACTCACCTGCCAAGAGGCTTTCCAAATATCGCCTTCAGAATTTAATAGCCGAAATAACTCACCGTCGGACTCCCCCGTCGGGCCATCCTCGGAGGAAGAATTCGCCACCCCCAATACGCGGAGCAGGTACATTTATCATTACCCCAAGACGCCGCTCCTGAAGGAAGAGTATAGGCGTAAGATCCTGACGGATGAGGATAAAAACACATTGTGTGGCGCCATCAGGGACATCCTCGAGGAGGTTATGGCAGATGTCGAGTCTGCACTGCGGTTGAAGAGGACAACCAAGGACTCTGTCATAAAAAAGATTAAAGAGGCCGACAACCTGATTTGCGACCTGGCTGCTTGTCAGGAACTAAAGAATATGACACCAGGTCAACGACCCAGCGTAAGGACGCAGACCTCTCCCCCCCCTCAAGATCAAGAGAAAACAGAAGACTTAAGTAAGTGTTTGAAAATATTGGCTGACAAAATAGAAGAGAATTCTAAGGTTTTACAGGAGCTCCAAGGGTCGATTAACAAACGGACCGATACATGTACAAACATAAGTACGCAGCCTCTTACCTACTCCCAGGTTGTAGCTAATATGAAGGAACCACCCGTCACCTTACACTCCGTCATTGTCAATGACAAAGCAGGAGTGGAAACAGGTGACGAGGTGCTGGATCAAATAAGAGAAGCGACGAAGGACAGTGGGGAGTGGATAAGAATAGAAAGAATTAGAAAAACAAGAGATAGGAAAGTTATTATAAGTTGTAATACAGAAGAGGGTAGGGAGAAATTAAAAAGAAAAATAAACAACATACCCAAACTACAGGTGAGAAACATGGAAAACAAAAACCCCCTCCTTATTTTAAAGAATGTTTTAATGAAGAACAAAAATGAAGAAATTACCGAAAAACTAGTGCAACAAAATTGTAAGTTGATAAAAGATCTAAAGGAGGAGGATGGACAAATTATAATTAAATTTAGAAAAAAGGCTAGGAACCCCCTCTTGGAACACGTGATCATGAGTGTTCCTCCCAAAATGTGGAAAACGCTGGTCGGGGCCGGCTCAGTGCGCATCGACATGCAGCGGATCCAGGTGGAGGACTATTCTCCACTGGTCCAATGCTCGATGTGCCTGGGTTACGGCCACGGCAGACGCCAGTGTAAGCAGACAGCGGAAAGGTGCAGCCACTGTGGAGGAGAGCACAAAAGGTCGGTGTGTCAAGGCTGGATGGCGGGAGCCGTCCCATCGTGCCTGAACTGCCGGGCAGACAGAAGTGAGGTGAGTTACGACCACAACGCTTTTAGCTCTGCCTGTCAGGTCAGGCAAAGGTGGGAGGCTCTCGCCAGATCCAGGATTACATACGTGTAAACATGGGCTAGGGGCTTCTCCGGGCGTGCAGGGCACCCCGATTGCCGAGTTAATGTCAAGCCATTAAGCAAAGCAATGATGTTAGGCATGCTGCTGCACGTGCGTGGAGACCAATCTGAACCCAGTTTGCACCGGAAATTATACATGTGGCTCCGAATCAGCTAATAATAATTATTCGCTGGAACGAAGGCACGCCAAGTTGCTATGTAATATAAATTTTATGCTATATTAACTATATTAAAACTGACTTGACGACATTAGGTTATAAGTAGCAAAAGTATAAATAAGACAAAAATTTAAGTATGTTTTAATAATAACTTTATAACGTTAAAATAAGAATAATTTAATGTGAGGTACTTTATAAGAATGACAAATTTTAAAGATAAACAAATAGTGATAACCTTTGGTTATAAGATATTGACGACACCATACGGTAGATAATAAAGAGAATCGTGGCAATTAGCGAATCGCGCTATTTGACGCAAAGTAATATTTCGATTTTATTGGTTTAGTTGCCAGCACTTATTAGTACAAAAATAATAAATAATATTGTAAAGAATAATAGTATACAGGTATAAAATAAAAAGCCATAAAAATGTTGTATAATATAATAGCTACTAATTTAATAGTAATAATAATGTTAAAAATAGAATTGTGTTAAAAACATTATACTGAAAATAATAATAACAAACTCTAACAGATATTGTAAAAGAAGCAGACTATGACAGTGTAATGTAATGTAATAGTTTATCATATACAATGCAAATAAAAATGTATAAAAATGTCTCTGTAACCCACACAGAGAGAGATTGGCAATAAACTCCCCCTGGGTGTGGAGTAACACCTGGGGGAAAACTTAAAAAAAAAAAAAAAAAAAAACCTAACCTAACCTAACCTAACCTAACCTAACCTAACCTTTTTTTTTTTTTTTTTTTTTTTTTTTTTTTTTTTTTTTTTTTTTTTTTGTTACGAAGGGGAAATCCATTTACGGACGACCCCCCGGGTCTTCACCCGGGAGAGTGTGGGACTCCTGGCACCGATTGTGCCAGACTACCGCACTAAAACCCCTCCGGCGCTTCCTTCCTGCCATTTCGAAGGCATCATGGGATCGGCTATGCATTCTACCATGATGCCCTCTGGCTCCTCGGTGCGGCTTTACCAAGGATCTTGCTTTATTGGGCGACTAGTAAGTTGCTAGTCGCCCATTCTTTCCAGGACTAGGCGTCCTATTGGGGGAGTAGGCGAGCGCGGTAACGCGCTCGCCTTCTACCACCCCGTCCACGTCTATGTGAGGGCGCGTTTGGATCTTCCTCCCGCGCCCTCTCAGCAGCCTCCTTCTGCGAGATGACGGTCTCACAGAAGGAAGCAACCGCCACCCAGTTCCTCTCGCTGCATAACATCCTGTCAACGACGTTATGCAGCGAGAGGTCGCCATCCCCCAAAACCTCTACCAGCTCTTGCCGCTGCGCCGACCACCTTGAGCAGTCTGCCAGAGTGTGTTGGGCCGTGTCGTCCGGCTCTCCACACTCATGGCAGACCTCGCTGCCCTCTTTCCCAATACGGTACAGGTAATGACCGAAGCAGCCATGCCCGGTCATTACCTGTGCCAACCTGTATGACACCTGGCCGTGGCGTCGATCCAGCCATTTGTCCAGCGATGGAAGGAGTGCCCCGATGGTGCGAACTCCGAATTCGGAGTTTTCGAGGTCACTCCTCCATCGCTCCCGTAACCTAGCCACGACCAGGTCCCACGTCTCCCTGCCTCTGCCGTCCACTTCTCTTTCGGCGGCAGGCAGAGCCCGCCACCTTGCCCTCTCCTTGTAGGCCTCCATATGGGCCAGCGCGTCCAGTTCCCACGGTGGGGTGCCAGCTAAGGCGCAGGCTGCCGCCCACGCCACCGTTATGTAGGCCCTGCATATTCGGATGGCTACCACTCTTTGTGGCCGCCGAAGCAGGGCCTTGTTGGCAGCGGAGAGCCTATCCGCCCATATCGGTGCCCCGTACAGTGCCATGCTACGAGTGACATTCGCGTACAGGCGACGGCACGGGGCACCCGGCCCTCCTACGTTGGGCAGCAGTCGGCTGAGTGCTGACGCTGCACCAACGATTCGGGGAGCCATTCGCCTAAAGTGCTCCCCGAAGTCCCACCGTGGGTCCAGTATGATGCCGAGATATTTGATGTTCGGCATCATCCGGACTCTTTCTCCATCTACTGGAATGGACGCGCCAGCCGGAGGCCTCCAACCTCTTCCGCCGAAGGCAATGGCCTCAGTTTTGTTGAGGGCCACCCTCAGTCCCAGCAGCCTGATGCGGTAAACCATCAGGTCTGCCGCGACTGCCGCTCTGCGTAGGGTCCCCTCCAATTCTTCGCCCCAGACAGCGACCATCGTGTCATCCGCATAACAGATGACCGCCATCCGGGGCAAGAGGACCCCGCGGATGGCCCAGTCATAGCCGATGTTCCACAGCAGGGGTCCTAGCACCGACCCCTGGGGAACACCGCAGACCATTGCCCTCGACGTTATTATGCCATCCTTATTCTCGTAGAGCACTACCCTCGCCGTGAGGTAGTGCTCCACGATCCTCCGTAGATAAAGGGGCACCCCGTGGAACCGAAGTGCCTCCTTTATCACCTCAAAGGGGATGGAGCCGAAGGCGTTGGCGATGTCAAGGGACACAGCCACGGCCCCACCCCCCCTCTCAGTTGCCCTCTCCGAGAAGTCCCTCAGTGCCCCGATCGCGTCGATGGTAGACCGCCCAGTCCGGAACCCGAACTGGCGGTCCGAGATGTCCGGCCCCGTGTTTTCAAGATGCCGGATGATCCGGGACGCTATTACTCGTTCGAGCATCTTTCCGGATTCATCCAGCATTACAAGGGGCCTCCATCCGCTGGGGGAGTCCTCTGGCCGACCCTCTTTCCTCAGAAGGCAGAGCCGGCCTTCCTTCCATACCCCTGGGAACCGCCCTGTTTGGAGGCAATCTTCAAATAAGTCCCTCAGGCGATCCCCAAGGTGTATAAGCGCCACCGGTATGACTCGGCCCGGGACCCCATCAGGACCCGGCGCCTTTTTGCTTCGATGGAGTCGGTCTATGACCCGCTCCATCTCAGCGTCAGTGACCGGCGGCACTTCCGTCATATCGGAGGACTCCCGCTCCGGGGCAGCCATTCTCGGAGGGGCAAACACTGGGACCTCGGGGAAGAGTCCCTCCACCACGTTTCGGAGGAGCTCCGGTTCGAGAGAGGCCATCGGGGCGGCACACTGCATCTTGTTCCGTACAAGTTTATACGGCCGCCCCCAAGGGTCCCGGTCCAAGGCGGCCAAGAACTCTTTGTAGGATTCGTCCTTGGCCTTGGCAATCGCCTTGGACAGGGCCTCCTTAGCCTCTCTGAGTGCCGTGCGCAGGAGCTCCTCCTCACCCTCCACGGTCGTCCGTCGCCGCCTACACCGGGTGTATGCCCGGCGGGCACTATTGCTGGTGCGTCGGAGTACGGCGATCTCCTCCGACCACCAGTGTACCCGTTTTTTATTAGGCGGCGGACCCGATCTCCTCATGGAGGCGTCGCAGACTGCGACAAGCGACGCCCGAAAGCGGCAGGCCCTCTCCTCCACGTCGAGGGACCGGTCTGGCGATGGTGTTCGCCAACGTTCTATCATGGCCGCCTCTTCAGCTGAGTCAGCGTCGAGGCTGGCCAGGTTCCACTTGCGGAACCGGTCCCTTGGGAGATTGCGACCTTGACTGGGCGGCCGCACCGAAGCCGGTCTGGAGACCGACATCCGAACATATAAATGGTCGGAGAGGGTCTCCACATCCCCCAGGACACGCCAACCTGTGACACGTGCAGCGGCGGAAGGGGTAGCAAACGAAACGTCCACTATAGAGCCCCCATTCCACCGTACACAAGTGTTGGCAGTGCCCTGGTTTAGGACACACAGACCCGATGCCACCATCCAGTCGGAGAGGATCCTGCCGCGCAGGTCAGTGACGGGGGAACCCCATACCAAAGACTTGGCATTAAAGTCCCCCGCCACTATTACAGGCATGGGCGCCGCTCCCGCAATAATCCGCCCCACCTCCAAGAGGAGGGACTCAAACTCCCGTCGCGGTCTAGATGGGGCGAAGTACACAGCGACAAGAACCATGTCGCCCCATCTGGCCGCAACGTAGCCCCGGCCTGCACTCTGCTTGACCAGAGGAGGCCGGTCTCCCAACCGGGGTATGGTCACCGCGACCTCTCCCTCCGTGTCCCTTACCCACGTAGGGAGTGGGGGAACAAGGTACGGCTCAGACACAATGGCAGCACTAATGCCCCACTCCGCCAGGTGTTGCATCAAGAGGTCTTGCGCGCGGGCGGAGTGGTTGACGTTGCACTGCAGCAGCTCAAGTGCTTGGTGTTGGTGTCTGGGCATTAGTGCTCCATTGTGTTGCCTACGCTTTTCAGCCCAGTGGGCTCCAGTCGTCCCTTGGTGCGCGGGGGGTTACACGCCTTCCCTCCCATTGTGTGCTTCGCCGGGAGTTTGGCATGATGGCACACCGCGCACCAGGGCTCCTTCTCCACACATTGCTGTGTGAGGTGCCCCGTTTTCCCGCATCTATGGCAGAGTTCCGACCTGTCCACCGGTGATGGGCACAACGCCCTCGTATGGCCCAAACCCATGCACCTGAAACAGCGCATGGGCAGGGGTTCCAGGCCAGTGATTTTGGCAGACGACCAACCAATTAATATACGGCCGTCTGCCACGAGGGCGTTGGCCACAGCTACAGGGCAGGTCACGATGACAGCCCCGGTGAAGTCCGGTGTCATGCGGATCTGCCCCACCTTTACGTGATCCGGTGGACATTTGCCGGCCAGGGACACCTCATTCCGCAAGGTCTCCGGGGTGACTGATTCGTCAAACCCGGAGATTTTGATTTGGGCCGTTTTGTACGGCCTCGTGACCTCAGCCACATCCCCCACCAGTTCCCGGATTTTGTCAGCAAGGTTGTCAGCGACAACGCTGCTGTCGTTTCCGGGAATCTCGATAATTCTGGCGCCCGTCGCCGTACTCCTCACCGCCACGTGTTCAACACCCACTGTCGCCAGTTTTATCGTGGTGACCCTTCCCATCACAGTTTTGTAGTCGACTGTGGCACCCGACTTGAGAGTTACCACCACAGCCGTTGATTTGGGAAGGGCATACTGCCGCTTGACCGGTGCGGGGGCCGTGGGGCGAGGAGCCGCACTATCCACCTCAGGAGGGGAGGATTTTTTCCCCTTCCCCTTATTTTTCCCCTTTTTAACCACCTCCGTCCAAGAGGAGGAGGGGGTGGGTTCTTCCTGGGGTGGGGCGCCAGAAGCATCCTGTGAGGGAGGTTGCTGGGCCTTTGCCGCTGTGGCTTTTGGCGCTTTGGGCGCCGGGCCAGGTCTTGCCGGGGGCATCAGGGTGGAGCCTGCAGCTGCCCCCACATTTCCGGGCTGTATCGGTGCCTCGGCTTTTTTGGCATCTTGTGCCTTCCCTGCCTCCTTGTTGCGACGGTCAGCCGCAAGCGGTGGACGCAGCACCTCCTCAGGGGCAACAATGGCCCTCTTCTCTAGCTCCTTTATGCGGTCGTTCATCATTCCCCCCAGAGAGAGGAAAAGGTCCCTGGTGAGGGACTCTCCGAACGACCGCATGGAGCGGTCAACCTGGGCCATAATGTCGGCCGTCGAGGCCAATGGCTCCGTATTGGGGGCCTTCCTCTCGGAGAATGCGGTTCGGAGGGCTTTGGTTTCTTGCCTAAGCAGAGCTAGTTCCTCCCGCATCCTCTTGTTGTCCGCCGCCATTTTGCGGATGACCTCGGACTCCTCGCCTCGGTCCGCGATTTTGTCCGCCGCTTCGAGGATTTCGGCGCAGGCGGACTTCATTTTGGCCCAGGTCGTCCCCTTTAGGTTGCCGGACTTCTTGGCCTCCTCTAATACGGTCCGAGCCGCCTTGCGCACCACCTCCAGCTGACCGTCCACTATTGAGGCCTCATCGATGTTAACTTGGGGAGTATCCCTCAAGTAACCCGCCGCTTTGTCAGCCTCGTCCTCGAAGTCGGCAAATTCCGACGCCATCAGTGACAGTTTAGCCTTTGCCTGGCTTAGTCCCGCACTGGTCGCCTTTGCAGGCGCACGCCCTCTTTTTGACATGCTAGTTTTAGCACCCTTTTCGGGGAGCATGTCCACCTCAGCATTTTCGGCCCTTCTCTTCAGAGAAGTAGGGCCCGCCACCATCGTCACCTCAGGAAGTAGTTCCCCCTCCGAGTCGGAGCAGTCCGTGGCATACAGTGACCCTCCCAGGCTGCTGTACGCCGACTTAGAGCCCTCCTTGGCGCCTCGGGGGGTTACCGACCGCCCTCGGCTGCATCTGGCCGAATTTCGGCCCGACATGTTGGGATTTTTGACCCAATAACTTGGAAACTATTGTTCCCACAACCACACGAAATAAGGCAAAGGGGGGCGAAACTCACCCCCTTTCACCCTCAAGCACAAAAACTCACCTAACCCAAAGGGTTGGGGAGTAGAAACAAAAGGAACACCTGCAAAACTTATTTGGCGCAAGCGTCTCCTGTGAGAAAAATAATAGCAATCCTGTTTTTGCACTATAACTTTGGAACCAACGGTCCAATGGTTACAGTGCAAAGGAAAGCTATATAGTGCTCACGAAGACCCAAACGACACACAAGATTGCAGATGAGAAAGAAAGAAAAGAAAAAAGATATGAATTTTACAAATAAAATTAAAAACACAGATACACAAAATAAATTTAAAAGTGAAGAGCACGTTTAGCCCCGTAACTTTTGAACGGAGAGTCCAAAAATTACGCGGTAAACGGCAGTCCCTGAGGACAAGCGAAGCCCTTCACAAGAAAAAAGAAAAACAAAAGAAAAGAAAAGAAAAGAAAAGATATAAACGAAAAAGTAAATACACTGTCAGAAATAAATAGCAAACAAAAACTAAAAAACGTCAAAATCCAATCCAAAAAGCGAAAATCAAGAACCATATGTATGCCAAAAATTGTGTGAGAATTTATTTTATCCGAATTGCAAATTATCGCACAAGTCCGACCAAAGATAAACCTCAACCTAACCTAACCTAACCTAACCTAACCTAACCTAACCTAACCTAACCTAACCTAACCTTTTTTTTTTTTTTTTTTTTTAACGTGTGGAAAGACCTTCGTCTACCCGGCCGGCTACGGGAAGTCGGTCGGGTTATGTGGGGCTTGAACCCACTAAAACCACACGGTGCCATCGCCTACCGCTTCGTTGCCAGGAGTGTGAGCTGCCCTCGCTCATACTCCTGACGCGGCGGCCGCTTCCACGGCGGCCTCGGCTCGGCCGCTCTCCACTGAGCGGCCAGCGGGGTGACCCGTCGGCCTTCAATTCTACCCGCTAGAGGAGGGCGCGCCTGGCACAAGCGCGCCTTCGACCCAGGGCCGTTTCGCCAGGCAGCGGAATCCCGTTTCCGCCGCCCGACCGGCCCTTATTGTGGGGGCAGCAGGTGCAGGGCGTATGCCCGCCTCCTGCGCCCAGTGCGCCGGCGGCGTATGGGGAGGTCGGACGTGTCCTCTCTCACCCTTTCCGCCGCCTCTTTGCGGAGCATGACGCTCTCCGCAAAGGTCTGCACTGCTGTCCACGACCTCTCGCTGTCGACCATCTGTCTCACGACAGCCGGCAGAGAAAGGTCGTCCCCCACGACCGCGCGAAGCTCCGCACGGTCTTGGTCCCAGGCTGGGCAAACCTCCAAGGTGTGCTGGGCGTCCTCGTCAGCACATCCGTCACAGTGGTGGCAGACAGCAGACGGCTCCCGACCGATCAGACACAGATACCCTCCGAAACAACCATGTCCGGAGAGCATCTGGGTCAGACGGTAAGTCAGGCTACCGTGCTGCCTCGCCAACCACTGTCCCAACACCGGACGGACCGCCTCGACGGTTCTACGCCCAGCAGTCGGCTGCTCCAGCCTTTGGGACCACTCTTCAATGGAGCGCTGACACAGCTCATTGCGGCGTCCTGCGATCTCCCTCGGTGCTAACCGGTGACCCTGGGCCACGGCCTCCTCGCGCCAGAAGAACAGCGACGCGAGGGTTTTCGCCTCTAGGTCCCAGGGAATGGAACCGGCCAGCACAGACGCTGCCTCAAAGGAGATCGTGCGATATCCCCTTGCGGCTCTCGTCGCCATCAGCCTCTGTGGCCTCCGCAGGGAGGCGAGGTTTTGGCGAGAGAGCGCATCCGCCCATACGGGGGCCCCGTAAAGGGCTATTGATCGCACGACCCCCATGTACAAGCGCCTGCAGGACGCTTCTGGACCTCCCAGATTCGGCATGAGCCGAGTCAGCGCTCCGGCCGCCGTCGTCACGCGCGGCGCTAATTCCGCGAAGTGGGCGCCGAAGTTCCATCTGCCATCAAGAACGATGCCCAGGTAGCGCATCGATTGCTTGATGGCAATTGAAACACCTCCAACCGTCAGACTGGCGTCTGCAGGCGGCTTCCTCCGAGGGCCATGGAAGAACCTAACCTAACCTAACCTAACCTAACCTAACCTAACCTAACCTAACCTAACCTAACCTAACCTAACCTAACCTAACCTAACCTAACCTAACCTAACCGTCTGCTTCGAGCCGTCGTGGAGTGCAGACGTGCTCCGACGCGCTCCGTGAATAAAAATAGTGAAAAATTGCGAAAAATAAAAAATTGTGTAAATTAAGTTGAAAATTAGTGATCATAAGTGCTCAGTGTCACGGTATAAATACCTGGTTTCCAAGGACTACTCCAAGCTGGACAGGATTGTGAAGATTTTCCTGGATTTATCTAGATCCAGATCTGCAGGCCTTGCGTAAAGGCATAAGAACACGTGCAATCCTAGAATAAGAAACTGTAAATAATTTTCTTTTTATTATTTTAAAATCGTGACCTTAGTTTTTTCTTTTATCATATTTTTATGATATACATAATCTCTTTTACAACTTATACAAATTTACTTTTTAAAAAATCATGACTCTTAACCCAATACCAAAGACCGTGTCTTTTAAAAAGACACTTTCCTACCACGATGACAACATTCTTTCTCCCACTCAACTGCCGAGTGACTCCTCCCTCACAGACTCCCCTCCCAGTGTACCTGCAGCGGAATGGGCTACTCCCATAACCAGGAGTAAATTTATACAACATTTCCCAAAAACCCCGCTCCTAAGAGAGGAAAACAGGAGGAAGATTTTGACAGATGACGATCGGGATAAGTTGGGCGGCAACATCAGAAGCCTCCTGGAAGCTGCCATTAACGAGGTCGAAACGGCGCTTCGATTAAAGCGAACGACCAAAGACTCAGTTATCCAAAAGTTAAAAGTGGTGGACGACCTGGTGTGTGATCTGGCCATTTATCAGGAATTGAAAAACTTCACACCAGGTCAAAATCCATGCGTGAGAACGCAGACTTCCCCTGCTCCTGAGGAAGAAGTGAAAATCGGGGACATCAAGAACCATCTGAAGATGTTGACCGACCGGATGGAAGAGAACTCAAAGACCTTACGGGATCTCAAGGAGGCTTTCAACAGTCGGACCGAGTCAGGAGCAGACACAGGTACGCAGCCCCGAACGTATTCGCAGGTCGTCGCCAATGTGAAGGAACCATCCGTCACCTACCACTCCGTTATTGTCAACGACAAGGCAGGAGTGGAAACAGGTGACGAGGTGCTGGACCAAATTAGAGAAGTGGCGGGAGAGGGCGGGGACTGGGTTAGGATAGAGAAGATACGGAAAACAAGGGACAGGAAGCTCATTATAAGCTGTAGGACAAAGGAAGGAAGGGAGAAGCTCAAGAACAGGATAAATGGCCTAGAGAAGTTGCAGGCAAGAGACGTGCATAACAAGAACCCCCTTATTGTCTTGAAAAATGTTATCATGAAAAACAAAAACGAGGAAATAATCGATAAATTAGTGCAACAAAATAGCAAGATATTTGAGAACCTTAAGGAGGAAGACATGGCCATCGAATTTAAGTTCAGGAAGAAGGCTCGAAACCCGCTGTTGGAGCACATTGTCCTGAGCGTGCCTCCCAAAATGTGGAAGACCTTGGTCGTGGCCGGCTCAGCGCGCATCGACATGCAGCGGGTCCAGGCGGAGGACTATTCTCCGCTGGTCCAGTGCTCGATGTGCCTGGGCTACGGCCACGGCAGGAGGCATTGCAGGGAGACAACCGAGAGGTGCAGTCACTGCGGCGGGGAGCATCGGAGGTCGGAGTGTCAAGGCTGGATGGCGGGAGCCGTCCCATCGTGCCTGAACTGCCGGGCAGACCGAAGAGCGGTAAGTGACAATCACAACGCCTTCAGCTCCGCCTGTCAGGTCAGGCAAAGGTGGGAGGCTCTCGCCAGGTCCAGAATTGCATACGCGTGAGTCAGGGTCTCAGGTTTGCCGGGCGTGCCGCGGCACACCAATTGCTAGATTAATAATGTGCAAATTAATAGAGCAATTAAGATGGGCATGCTGCGACATGAGCGCGTAGGCCGTGGGACGTGACCCTACGCAAACAATGGTGCATAGGTCTCTGCATCAGCAAATAATCATTATTCGCTGACGCAAAGACACTCGAAGTGCAATTTTATGCAATAATTTTATCCGTTTACATAATATAAGGACTTTACGAGGCTGTTATAGTGGTTAAGTAGAAATAGGTATACATTTTAAAAATTGACTCGTATTCGTTTTATTTAGAAGTAAGGTAATATACAAAATAGTAATAAGTATTGACATAAATTGGATTTTAACAAAATGACGGTATTTAAATAAAAGAAATACCATCAACAACGTACTAAAATGCAAAGATAATTAAGTCTTGACAACAATATGATTTTAATAAAATGACGGTACATAAATAAAAGAAATACCTTTAACAAGGTATCTAGCAGGTATTAAATTGTACACTTAAAATTAGCAAATCATGCAAAATAAACAAATGAAGAAAAATTATAAAGGAATATCAATATGTGATTTATAAAATTTTAAGCAGTATCTAAATATATTAAGAAAAGAGCAAAGACGCGACATAAAATTTAGTGAGTTAGTTAATTACAAAAATGACCAAAGATAGAAATAAATTGTCTGGTAACCAAATGTTAGAAATAAATAGTATATAAAACTACGTTATGTTATGTATAAGACTTAGAACCCATCAATTGTATAAATATAAAGCAGACTAGGTGAGGTAATAGGTTAAGTCATAGTTTTTATCATACAGAATGTATATAATCATGTCTGAAAATGTCTTTGTCATACAACAAAGAGATATTGCAATAAACTCCCCCTGGGTGTGGAGTAACACTCAGGGGAAAACTAAAAAAAAAAAAAAAAAAAAAAAAAAAAAAAAAACCTAACCTAACCTAACCTAACCTAACCTTTTTTTTTTTTTTTTTTTTTTTTTTTTTTTGTTACGAAGGGGAAATCCATTTACGGACGACCCCCCGGGTCTTCACCCGGGAGAGTGTGGGACTCCTGGCACCGAGTGTGCCAGACTACCGCACTAAAACCCCTCCGGCGCTTCCTTCCTGCCATTTCGAAGGCATCATGGGATCGGCTATGCATTCTACCATGATGCCCTCTGGCTCCTCGGTGCGGCTTTACCGAGGATCTTGCTTTATTGGGCGACTAGTAAGTTGCTAGTCGCCCATTCTTTCCAGGACTAGGCGTCCTATTGGGGGAGTAGGCGAGCGCGGTAACGCGCTCGCCTTCTACCACCCCGTCCACGTCTATGTGAGGGCGCGTTTGGGTCTTCCTCCCGCGCCCTCTCAGCAGCCTCCTTCTGCGAGATGACGGTCTCACAGAAGGAAGCAACCGCCACCCAGTTCCTCTCGCTGCATAACATCCTGTCAACGACGTTATGCAGCGAGAGGTCGCCATCCCCCAAAATTTCCGCCAGCTCTTGCCGCTGCGCCGACCACCTTGAGCAGTCCGCCAGAGTGTGTTGGGCCGTGTCGTCCGGCTCTCCACACTCATGGCAGACCTCGCTGCCCTCTTTCCCAATACGGTACAGGTAATGACCGAAGCAGCCATGCCCGGTCATTACCTGTGCCAACCTGTACGACACCTGGCCGTGGCGTCGATCCAGCCATTTGTCCAGCGATGGAAGGAGTGCCCCGATGGTGCGAACTCCGAATTCGGAGTTTTCGAGGTCACTCCTCCATCGCTCCCGCAATCTAGCCACGACCAGGTCCCGCGTCTCCCTACCTCTGCCGTCCGCTTCTCGCGCGGCGGCAGGCAAGGCTCGCCACCTTGCCCTCTCCTTATAGGCCTCCATTTGGGCCAGCGCGTCCAGTTCCCACGGTGGGGTGCCAGCCAAGGCGCAGGCTGCCGCCCACGCCACCGTTATGTAGGCCCTGCATATTCGGATGGCTACCACTCTTTGTGGTCGCCGAAGCAGGGCCTTGTTGGCAGCGGAGAGCCTGTCCGCCCATATCGGTGCCCCGTACAGTGCCATGCTGCGAGTGACATTCGCATACAGGCGACGGCACGGGGCACCGGGCCCTCCTACGTTGGGCAGCAGTCGGCTGAGTGCTGACGCTGCACCAACTATTCGGGGAGCCATTCGTCTAAAGTGCTCCCCGAAGTCCCACCGTGAGTCCAGTATGATGCCGAGATATTTGATATTCGGCATCATCCGGACTCTTTCTCCATTCACCAATAAGGACGCGCCAGCCGGAGGCCTCCAGCCTCTTCCGCCGAAGGCAATGGCCTCAGTTTTGTTGAGGGCCACCCTCAGTCCCAGCAGCCTGATGCGGTAAACCATCAGGTCTGCCGCGACCGCCGCTCTGCGTAGGGTCCCCTCCAATTCTTCGCCCCAGACAGCGACCAACGTGTCATCCGCGTAGCAGATGACCGCCATCCGGGGCAAAAGGACCCCGCGGATGGCCCAGTCATAGCCGATGTTCCACAGCAGGGGTCCAAGCACCGACCCCTGGGGAACACCGCAGACCATTGCCCTCGACGTTATCCTGCCATCTTTGTTCTTGTAGAGCACTACCCTCGCCGTAAGGTAGTGCTCCACGATCCTCCGTAGATAAAGGGGCACCCCGTGGAACCGAAGTGCCTCCTTTATCACCTCAAAGGGGATGGAGCCGAAGGCGTTGGCGATGTCAAGGGACACAGCCACGGCCCCACCCCCCCTCTCAGTTGCCCTCTCCGAGAAATCCCTCAATGCCCCGATCGCGTCGATGGTAGACCGCCCAGTCCGAAACCCGAACTGGCGGTCCGAGATGTCCGGCCCCCTGTTTTCAAGATGCTGGATGATCCGGGACGCTATTACTCGTTCGAGCATCTTTCCGGATTCATCCAGCATTACAAGGGGCCTCCATCCGCTGGGGGAGTCCTCTGGCCGACCCTCTTTCCTCAGAAGGCAGAGCCGGCCTTCCTTCCATACCCCTGGGAACCGCCCTGTTTGGAGGCAATCTTCAAATAAGTCCCTCAGGCGATCCCCAAGGTGTATGAGCGCCACCGGTATGACTCGGCCCGGGACCCCATCAGGACCCGGCGCCTTTTTGCTTCGATGGAGTCGGTCTATGACTCGCTCCATCTCAGCGTCAGTGACCGGCGGCACTTCCGTCATATCGGAGGACTCCCGCTCCGGGGCAGCCATTCTCGGAGGGGCAAACTCAGGGACCTCGGGGAAGAGTCCCTCCACCACGTTTCGGAGGAGCTCCGGTTCGAGAGAGGCCATCGGGGCGGCACACTGCATCTTGTTCCGTACAAGTTTATACGGCCGCCCCCAAGGGTCCCGGTCCAAGGCGGCCAAGAACTCTTTGTAGGATTCGTCCTTGGCCTTGGCAATCGCCTTGGACAGGGCCTCCTTAGCCTCTCTGAGTGCCGTGCGCAGGAGCTCCTCCTCACCCTCCACGGTCGTCCGTCGCCGCCTACACCGGGTGTATGCCCGGCGGGCACTATTGCTGGTGCGTCGGAGTACGGCGATCTCCTCCGACCACCAGTGTACCCGTTTTTTATTAGGCGGCGGACCCGATCTCCTCATGGAGGCGTCGCAGACTGCGACAAGCGACGCCCGAAAGCGGCAGGCCCTCTCCTCCACGTCCAGGGACCGGTCTGGCGATGGTGTTCGCCAACGTTCTATCATGGCCGCCTCTTCAGCTGAGTCAGCGTCGAGGCTGGCCAGGCTCCACTTGCGGAACCGGTCCCTTGGGAGATTGCGACCTTGACTGGGCGGCCGCACCGAAGCCGGTCTGGAGACCGACATCCGAACATATAAATGGTCGGAGAGGGTCTCCACATCCCCCAGGACACGCCAACCTGTGACACGTGCAGCGGCGGAAGGGGTAGCGAACGAAACGTCCACTATAGAGCCCCCATTCCACCGTACACAAGTGTCAGCAGTGCCCTGGTTTAGGACGCACAGCCCCGATGCCACCACCCAGTCAGAGAGGATCCTGCCGCGCAGGTCAGTGACAGGGGAACCCCATACCGGAGACTTGGCATTGAAGTCCCCCGCCACCACCACAGGCGTGGGCGCCGCTCCCGCAACGATCCGCCCCACCTCTAAAAGGAGACACTCGAATTCCCGCCGCGGTCTAGATGGGGCGAAGTACACGGCGACAAGAATTATGTCGCCCCATCTAGCCGCGACGTAGCCCCGGCCTGCGCTCTGTTTTACCAGAGGAGGCCGGTCTCCCATCCGGGGGATGGTCATACCGACCTCTCCCTCCGTGTCCCCCACCCATGTAGGAAGCGGGGGAACAAAATACGGCTCACTCACAATGGCAGCACTAATGCCCCACTCCGCCAGGTGTTGCAGCAAGAGGTCTTGCGCGCGGGCGGAGTGGTTGACGTTGCACTGCAGCAGCTCAAGTGCTTGGTGTTGGTGTCTGGGCATTAGTGCTCCATTGTGTTGCCTACGCTTTTCAGCCCGGTGGGCTCCAGTCGTCCCTTGGTGCGCGGGGGGTTACACGCCTTCCCTCCCATTGTGTGCTTCGCCGGGAGTTTGGCGTGATGGCACACCGCGCACCAGGGCTCCTTCTCCACACATTGCTGTGTGAGGTGCCCCGTTTTCCCGCACCTGTGGCAGAGTTCCGACCTGTCCACCGGTGATGGGCACAACGCCCTCGTATGGCCCAAACCCATGCATCTGAAACAGCGCATGGGCAGGGGTTCCAGGCCAGTGATTTTGGCAGACGACCAACCGATCAATATACGGCCGTCTGCCACGAGGGCGTTGGCCACAGCTACAGGGCAGGTCACGATGACAGCCCCGGTGAAGTCCGGTGTCATACGGATCTGCCCCACCTTTACGTGTTCCGGTGGACATTTGCCGGCCAGGGACACCTCATTCCGCAAGGTCTCCGGGGTGACTGATTCGTCAAACCCGGAGATTTTGATTTGGGCCGTTTTGTACGGCCTCGTGACCTCGGCCACATCCCCCACCAGTTCCCGGATTTTGTCAGCAAGGTTGTCAGCGACAACGCTGCTGTCATTTCCGGGAATCTCAATAATTCTGGCGCCCGTCGCCGTACTCCTCACCGCCACGTGATCCACACCCACGGTCGCCAGCTTTATCGTGGTGACCCTTCCCATCACCGTTTTGTAATCCACTGTGGCACCCGACTTGAGTGTCACTACCACAGCCGTCGATTTGGGAAGGGCATACTGCCGCTTGACCGGTGCAGGGGCCGTGGGGCGAGGAGCCGCACTATTCACCTCAGGAGGGGAGGATTTTTTCCCCTTCCCCTTATTTTTCCCCTTTTTAACCACCTCCGTCCAAGAGGAGGAGGGGGTGGGTTCCTCCTGGGGTGGGGCGCCAGAAGCATTTTGTGAGGGAGCTTGTTGGGCCTTTGCCGCTGTGGCTTTAGGCGCTTTTGGCGCCGGGCCAGGTCTTGCCGGGGGCATCAGGGTGGAACCTGTTGTTGCCCCCACTTTTTCCGTTGGTATAGGGGCCTCAGCTTTTTCGGCACTCTTGGCCTTTTCAGCCTCCTTGTTGCGGCGGTCAGCCGCGAGCGGTGGGCGCAGCACCTCCTGAGGGGCAATAATAGCCCTCTTTTCGAGCTCCTTTATGCGGTCGTTCATCATTCCTCCCAGAGAGAGGAATAGGTCCCTAGTGAGGGACTCTCCGAACGACCGCATGGAGCGGTCAACCTGGGCCATAATGTCAGCCGTTGAGGCCAAGGGTTCCGTATTGGGGGCCTTCCTCTCAGAGAATGCGGTTCTGAGGGCTTTGGTCTCTTGCCTTAGCAGAGCTAGCTCCTCCCGCATCCTCTTGTTGTCCGCCGCCATTTTGCGGATGACCTCAGACTCCTCGCCTCGGTCCGCGATTTTGTCCGCCGCTTCGAGGATCTCGGCGCAGGCGGACTTCATTTTGGCCCAGGTCGTCCCCTTTAGGTTCCCGGACTTCTTGGCCTCCTCTAGTACTGTCCGGGCCGCCTTGCGCACCACCTCCAGCTGACCGTCCACTATTGAGGCCTCATCGGTGATTACTTGGGGAGTATCCCTCAAGTAACCCGCCGCTTTGTCAGCCTCATCCTCGAAGTCGGCAAATTCCGACGCCATCAGTGACAGTTTAGCCTTTGCCTGGCTCAGTCCTGCACTGGTCGCCTTTGCAGGCGCACGCCCTCTCTTTGATATGCCAGTTTTAGTACCCTTTTCGGGAAGCATATCCACCTCGGCATTTTCGGCCTTTCTCTTCAGAGAAGTAGAGCCTGCCACCATCGTTACTTCAGGAAGTAGTTCCCCCTCCGAGTCGGAGCAGTCCGTGGCATACAGTGACCCTCCCAGGCTGCTGTACGCCGACTTAGAGCCCTCCTTGGCGCCTCGGGGGGTTACCGACCGCCCTCGGCTGCATCTGGCCGAATTTCGGCCCGACATGTTGGGGTTTTTGACCCAATAACTTGGGAACTATTGTTCCCACGACCACACGAAATAAGGCAAAGGGGGGCGAAACTCACCCCCTTTCACCCTCAAGCACAAAAACTCACCTAACCCAAAGGGTTGGGGAGTAAAAACGAAAGGAACACCTGCAAAACTTATTTGGCGCAAGCGTCTCCTGTGAGAAAAATAATAGCAATCCTGTTTTTGCACTATAACTTTGGAACCAACGGTCCAATGGTTACAGTGCAAAGGAAAGCTATATAGTGCTCACGAAGACCCAAACGACACACAAGATTGCAGATGAGAAGGAAGGAAAAGAAAAAAGATATGAATTTTACAAATAAAATTAAAAACACAGATACGCAAAATAAATTTAAAAGTGAAGAGCACGTTTAGCCCCGTAACTTTTGAACGGAGAGTCCAAAAATTACGCGGTAAACGGCAGTCCCTGAGGACAAGCGAAGCCCTTCACAAGGAAAAAGAAAAACAAAAGAAAAGAAAAGAAAAGAAAAGATATAAACGAAAAAATAAATACACTGTCAAAAATAAATAGCAAACAAAAACTAAAAAACGTCAAAATCCAATCCAAAAAGCGAAAATCAAGAACCAAATGTATGCCAAAAATTGTGTGAGAATTTATTTTATCCGAATTGCAAATTATCGCACAAGTCCGACCAACCTAACCTAACCTAACCTTTTTTTTTTTTTTTTTTTTTTTTGTTACGAAGGGGAAATCCATTTACGGACGACCCCCCGGGTCTTCACCCGGGAGAGTGTGGGACTCCTGGCACCGAGTGTGCCAGACTACCGCACTAAAACCCCTCCGGCGCTTCCTTCCTGCCATTTCGAAGGCATCATGGGATCGGCTATGCATTCTACCATGATGCCCTCTGGCTCCTCGGTGCGGCTTTACCGAGGATCTTGCTTTATTGGGCGACTAGTAAGTTGCTAGTCGCCCATTCTTTCCAGGACTAGGCGTCCTATTGGGGGAGTAGGCGAGCGCGGTAACGCGCTCGCCTTCTACCACCCCGTCCACGTCTATGTGAGGGCGCGTTTGGGTCTTCCTCCCGCGCCCTCTCAGCTGCCTCCTTCTGCGAGATGACGGTCTCACAGAAGGAAGCAACCGCCACCCAGTTCCTCTCGCTGCATAACATCCTGTCAACGACGTTATGCAGCGAGAGGTCGCCATCCCCCAAAATTTCCGCCAGCTCTTGCCGCTGCGCCGACCACCTTGAGCAGTCTGCCAGAGTGTGTTGGGCCGTGTCGTCCGGCTCTCCACACTCATGGCAGACCTCGCTGCCCTCTTTCCCAATACGGTACAGGTAATGACCGAAGCAGCCATGCCCGGTCATTACCTGTGCCAACCTGTATGACACCTGGCCGTGGCGTCGATCCAGCCATTTGTCCAGCGATGGAAGGAGTGCCCCGATGGTGCGAACTCCGAATTCGGAGTTTTCGAGGTCACTCCTCCATCGCTCCCGTAATCTAGCCACGACCAGGTCCCGCGTCTCCCTACCTCTGCCGTCCGCTTCTCGCGCGGCGGCAGGCAAGGCTCGCCACCTTGCCCTCTCCTTATAGGCCTCCATTTGGGCCAGCGCGTCCAGTTCCCACGGTGGGGTGCCAGCCAAGGCGCAGGCTGCCGCCCACGCCACCGTTATGTAGGCCCTGCATATTCGGATGGCTACCACTCTTTGTGGCCGCCGAAGCAGGGCCTTGTTGGCAGCGGAGAGCCTGTCCGCCCATATCGGTGCCCCGTACAGTGCCATGCTGCGAGTGACATTCGCATACAGGCGACGGCACGGGGCACCGGGCCCTCCTACGTTGGGCAGCAGTCGGCTGAGTGCTGACGCTGCACCAACTATTCGGGGAGCCATTCGTCTAAAGTGCTCCCCGAAGTCCCACCGTGAGTCCAGTATGATGCCGAGATATTTGATATTCGGCATCATCCGGACTCTTTCTCCATTCACCAATAAGGACGCGCCAGCCGGAGGCCTCCAGCCTCTTCCGCCGAAGGCAATGGCCTCAGTTTTGTTGAGGGCCACCCTCAGTCCCAGCAGCCTGATGCGGTAAACCATCAGGTCTGCCGCGACCGCCGCTCTGCGTAGGGTCCCCTCCAATTCTTCGCCCCAGACAGCGACCAACGTGTCATCCGCGTAGCAGATGACCGCCATCCGGGGCAAAAGGACCCCGCGGATGGCCCAGTCATAGCCGATGTTCCACAGCAGGGGTCCAAGCACCGACCCCTGGGGAACACCGCAGACCATTGCCCTCGACGTTATCCTGCCATCTTTATTCTCGTAGAGCACTACCCTCGCCGTAAGGTAGTGCTCCACGATCCTCCGTAGATAAAGGGGCACCCCGTGGAACCGAAGTGCCTCCTTTATCACCTCAAAGGGGATGGAGCCGAAGGCGTTGGCGATGTCAAGGGACACAGCCACGGCCCCACCCCCCCTCTCAGTTGCCCTCTCCGAGAAGTCCCTCAGTGCCCCGATCGCGTCGATGGTAGACCGCCCAGTCCGGAATCCGAACTGGCGGTCCGAGATGTCCGGCCCCGTGTTTTCAAGATGCCGGATGATCCGGGACGCTATTACTCGTTCGAGCATCTTTCCGGATTCATCCAGCATTACAAGGGGCCTCCATCCGCTGGGGGAGTCCTCTGGCCGACCCTCTTTCCTCAGAAGGCAGAGCCGGCCTTCCTTCCATACCCCTGGGAACCGCCCTGTTTGAAGGCAATCTTCAAATAAGTCCCTCAGGCGATCCCCAAGGTGTATAAGCGCCACCGGTATGACTCGGCCCGGGACCCCATCAGGACCCGGCGCCTTTTTGCTTCGATGGAGTCGGTCTATGACCCGCTCCATCTCAGCGTCAGTGACCGGCGGCACTTCCGTCATATCGGAGGACTCCCGCTCCGGGGCAGCCATTCTCGGAGGGGCAAACTCTGGGACCTCGGGGAAGAGTCCCTCCACCACGTTTCGGAGGAGCTCCGGTTCGAGAGAGGCCATCGGGGCGGCACACTGCATCTTGTTCCGTACAAGTTTGTACGGCCGCCCCCAAGGGTCCCGGTCCAAGGCGGCCAAGAACTCTTTGTAGGATTCGTCCTTGGCCTTGGCAATCGCCTTGGACAGGGCCTCCTTAGCCTCTCTGAGTGCCGTGCGCAGGAGCTCCTCCTCACCCTCCACGGTCGTCCGTCGCCGCCTACACCGGGTGTATGCCCGGCGGGCACTATTGCTGGTGCGTCGGAGTACGGCGATCTCCTCCGACCACCAGTGTACCCGTTTTTTGTTAGGCGGCGGGCCCGATCTCCTCATAGAGGCGTCGCAGACCGCGACAAGCGACGCCCGAAAGCGGCAGGCCCTCTCCTCCACGTCGAGGGACCGGTCTGGCGATGGTGTTCGCCAACGTTCTATCATGGCCGCCTCTTCAGCTGAGTCAGCGTCGAGGCTGGCCAGGCTCCACTTGCGGAACCGGTCCCTTGGGAACCTAACCCAACCTAACCTAACCTAACCTAACCTAACCTAACCTAACCTAACCTAACCTTTTTTTTTTTTTTTTTTTTTTTTTTTTTTTTTTTTTTTTTTTTTTTTTTTTTTTTTTTTTTTTTTTTTTTACGAAGGGGAAATCCATTTACGGACGACCCCCCGGGTCTTCACCCGGGAGAGTGTGGGACTCCTGGCACCGAGTGTGCCAGACTACCGCACTAAAACCCCTCCGGCGCTTCCTTCCTGCCATTTCGAAGGCATCATGGGATCGGCTATGCATTCTACCATGATGCCCTCTGGCTCCTCGGTGCGGCTTTACCGAGGATCTTGCTTTATTGGGCGACTAGTAAGTTGCTAGTCGCCCATACTGCCCAGGATTAGTGGTCCTGTTGGGGGAGTAGGTGAGCACGGTAACGAGCTCGCCTTCTGCCACCCCGTCCACGTCTATGTGAGGGCGCGTTTGGATCTTCCTCCCGCGCCCTCTCAGCAGCCTCCTTCTGCGAGATGACGGTCTCACAGAAGGAAGCAACCGCCACCCAGTTCCTCTCGCTGCATAACATCCTGTCAACGACGTTATGCAGCGAAAGGTCGCCATCCCCCAAAACCTCCACCAGCTCTTGCCGCTGCGCCGACCACCTTGAGCAGTCTGCCAGAGTGTGTTGGGCCGTGTCGTCCGGCTCTCCACACTCATGGCAGACCTCGCTGCCCTCTTTCCCAATACGGTACAGGTAATGACCGAAGCAACCATGCCCGGTCATTACCTGTGCCAGCCTGTACGACACCTGGCCGTGGCGTCGATCCAGCCATTTGTCCAGCGATGGAAGGAGTGCCCCGATGGTGCGAACTCCGAATTCGGAGTTTTCGAGGTCACTCCTCCATCGCTCCCGTAACCTAGCCACGACCAGGTCCCACGTCTCCCTGCCTCTGCCGTCCACTTCTCTTTCGGCGGCAGGCAGAGCCCGCCACCTTGCCCTCTCCTTGTAGGCCTCCATGTGGGCCAGCGCGTCCAGTTCCCACGGTGGGGTGCCAGCTAAGGCGCAGGCTGCCGCCCACGCCACCGTTATGTAGGCCCTGCATATTCGGATGGCTACCACTCTTTGTGGCCGCCGAAGCAGGGCCTTGTTGGCAGCTGAGAGCCTATCCGCCCATATCGGTGCCCCGTACAGTGCCATGCTGCGAGTGACATTCGCGTACAGGCGACGGCACGGGGCACCCGGCCCTCCTACGTTGGGCAGCAGTCGGCTGAGTGCTGACGCTGCACCAACGATTCGGGGAGCCATTCGCCTAAAGTGCTCCCCGAAGTCCCACCGTGGGTCCAGTATGATGCCGAGATATTTGATGTTCGGCATCATCCGGACTCTTTCTCCATCTACAAGAATGGACGCGCCAGCCGGAGGCCTCCAACCTCTTCCGCCGAAGGCAATGGCCTCAGTTTTGTTGAGGGCCACCCTCAGTCCCAGCAGCCTGATGCGGTAAACCATCAGGTCTGCCGCGACTGCCGCTCTGCGTAGGGTCCCCTCCAATTCTTCGCCCCAGACAGCGACCAACGTGTCATCCGCGTAGCAGATGACCGCCATCCGGGGCAAAAGGACCCCGCGGATGGCCCAGTCATAGCCGATGTTCCACAGCAGGGGTCCAAGCACCGACCCCTGGGGAACACCGCAGACCATTGCCCTCGACGTTATCCTGCCATCTTTATTCTCGTAGAGCACTACCCTCGCCGTAAGGTAGTGCTCCACGATCCTCCGTAGATAAAGGGGCACCCCGTGGAACCGAAGTGCCTCCTTTATCACCTCAAAGGGGATGGAGCCGAAGGCGTTGGCGATGTCAAGGGACACAGCCACGGCCCCACCCCCCCTCTCAGTTGCCCTCTCCGAGAAATCCCTCAATGCCCCGATCGCGTCGATGGTAGACCGCCCAGTCCGGAACCCGAACTGGCGGTCCGAGATGTCCGGCCCCCTGTTTTCAAGATGCCGGATGATCCGGGATGCTATTACTCGTTCGAGCATCTTTCCGGATTCATCCAGCATTACAAGGGGCCTCCATCCACTGGGGGAGTCCTCTGGCCGACCCTCTTTCCTCAGAAGGCAGAGCCGGCCTTCCTTCCATACCCCTGGGAACCGCCCTGTTTGGAGACAATCTTCAAATAAGTCCCTCAGGCGATCCCCAAGGTGTATAAGCGCCACCGGTATGACTCGGCCCGGGACCCCATCAGGACCCGGCGCCTTTTTGCTTCGATGGAGTCGGTCTATGACCCGCTCCATCTCTGCGTCAGTGACCGGCGGCACTTCCATCATATCGGAGGACTCCCGCTCCGGGGCAGCCATTCTCGGAGGGGCAAACTCTGGGACCTCGGGGAAGAGTCCCTCCACCACGTTTCGGAGGAGCTCCGGTTCAAGAGAGGCCATCGGGGCGGCACACTGCATTTTGTTCCGTACAAGTTTGTACGGCCGCCCCCACGGGTCCCGGTCCAAGGCGGCCAAGAACTCTTTGTAGGATTCGTCCTTGGCCTTGGCAATCGCCTTGGACAGGGCCTCCTTAGCCTCTCTAAGTGCCGTGCGCAGGAGCTCCTCCTCACCCTCCACGGTCGTCCGTCGCCGCCTACACCGGGTGTATGCCCGGCGGGCACTATTGCTGGTGCGTCGGAGTACGGCGATCTCCTCCGACCACCAGTGCACCCGTTTTTTATTAGGCGGCGGACCCGATCTCCTCATAGAGGCGTCACAGACAGCGACAAGCGACGCCCGAAAGCGGCAGGCCCTCTCCTCCACGTCGAGGGACCGGTCTGGCGATTGTGTTCGCCAACGCTCAATCATGGCCGCCTCTTCAGCTGAGTCAGCGTCGAGGCTGGCCAGGCTCCACTTGCGGAACCGGTCCCTCGGGAGATTGCGATCTTGACTGGACGGCCGCACCGAAGCCGGTCTGGAGACCGACATCCGAACATATAAATGGTCGGAGAGGGTCTCCACATCCCCCAGGACACGCCAACCTGTGACACGTGCAGCGGCGGAAGGGGTAGCGAACGAAACGTCCACTATGGAGCCCCCATTCCACCGTACACAGGTGTTGGCAGTGCCCTGGTTTAGGACACACAGCCCCGATGCCACCATCCAGTCGGAGAGGATCCTGCCGCGCAGGTCAGTGACGGGGGAACCCCATACCAAAGACTTGGCATTAAAGTCCCCCGCCACTATTACAGGCATGGGCGCCGCTCCCGCAATAATCCGCCCCACCTCTAAGAGGAGGGACTCAAACTCCCGTCGCGGTCTAGATGGGGCGAAGTACACAGCGACAAGAACCATGTCGCCCCATCTAGCCGCAACGTAGCCCCGGCCTGCACTCTGCTTGACCAGAGGAGGCCGGTCTCCCAACCGGGGTATGGTCACCGCGACCTCTCCCTCCGTGTCCCTTACCCACGTAGGGAGTGGGGGAACAAAGTACGGCTCAGACACAATGGCAGCACTAATGCCCCACTCCGCCAGGTGTTGCAGCAAGAGATCTTGCGCGCGGGCGGAGTGGTTGATGTTGCACTGCAGCAGCTCAAGTGCTTGGTGCTGACGTCTGGGCATTAGTGCTCCATTGTGTTGCCTACTCTTTTTAGCCCGGTGGGCTCCAGTCGTCCCCTGGTGCGCGGGGGGTTACACGCCTTCCCTCCCATTGTGTGCTTCGCCGGGAGTTTGGCATGATGGCACACCGCGCACCAGGGCTCCTTCTCAACACATTGCTGTGTGAGGTGCCCCGTTTTCCCGCATCTGTGGCAAAGTTCCGACCTGTCCACCGGTGATGGGCACAGCGCCCTCGTATGGCCCAAACCCATGCACCTGAAACAGCGCATGGGCAGGGGTTCCAGGCCAGTGATTTTGGCAGACGACCAACCGATCAATATACGGCCGTCTGCCACGAGGGCGTTGGCCACGGCTACTGGGCAGGTCACGATGACAGCCCCGGTAAAGTCCCGTGTCATTCGGATCTGCCCCACCTTTACATGTTCCGGTGGACATTTGCCAGCCAGGGACACCTCATTCCGCAAGGTCTCCGGGGTGATTGATTCATCAAACCCGGAGATTTTAATTTGGGCCGTTTTGTACGGCCTCGTGACCTCGGCCACATCCCCCACCAGGTCCCGGATTTTGTCAGCAAGGTTGTCAGCGACAACGCTGCTGTCGTTTCCGGGAATCTCGATGATTCTGGCGCCCGTCGCCGTACTCCTCACCGCCACGTGATCCACACCCACGGTCGCCAGTTTTATAGTGGTGACCCTTCCCATCACCGTTTTGTAGTCGACTGTGGCACCCGACTTGAGAGTCACCACCACAGCCGTCGATTTGGGAAGGGCATACTGCCGCTTGACCGGTGCGGGGGCCGTAGGGCGAGGAGCCGCACCATCCACCTCAGGGGGGGAGGATTTTTTCCCCTTCCCCTTATTTTTCCCTTTTTTCACTACCTCCGTCCAAGAGGAGGAGGGGGAGGGTTCCTCCTGGGGTGGGGCGCCAGAAGCATCCTGTGAGGGAGCTTGCTGGGCCTTTGCCGTTGTGGCTTTAGGCGCTTTGGGCGCCGGGCCAGGTCTTGCCGGGGGCATCAGGGTGGAACCTGCAACTGCCCCCACATTTCCGGGTTGTATGGGTGCCTTAACTTTTTTGGCATCATGGGCCTTTCCAGCCTCCTTATTGCGACGGTCAGCCGCAAGTGGTGGACGCAGCACCTCCTGAGGGGCAACAATAGCCCTCTTTTCTAGCTCCTTTATGCGGTCATTCATCATTCCCCCCAGAGAGAGGAAAAGGTCCCTGGTGAGGGACTCTCCGAACGACCGCATGGAGCGGTCAACTTGGGCCATAATATCGGCCGTCGAGTCTAGGGTCTCCGCATTGGGGGCCTTCCTCTCCGAGAATGCGGTACGGAGGGCTTTGGTCTCCTGCCTGAGCAGCGCCAACTCCTCCCGCATTCTCTTGTTGTCGGCCGCCATTTTGCGGATGGCCTCTGCCTCTTCGCCTCGGTCCGAGATTTTATCCGCCGCTGCGAGGATCTCGGCACAGGCGGCCTTCATTTTCGCCCAAGTTGTCCCCTTGAGGTTGCCCGACTTCTTGGCCTCCTCAAGTACGGTTCGAGCCGCCTTGCGCACCACCTCCAGTTGACCGTCCACTATTGAGGCCTCACTGGTGTTCTCTTGGGGATCTTTTAAATAACCCGCCGCTCTGTCCGCCTCATCTTCGAATTCGGCGAATTCCGACGCCATTTGTGATAGCCTGGCCTTAGCCTGGCTCAGCCCCGCACTGGTCGCCTTTGCCGGCGCACGCCCTCTTTTGGGCTCGCTAAATTTTGCACCCTTTTCAGGGAGCGTGTCCTCCTCAATGTTTTCGGCCCTCCTCTTTGGTGGCGAAGTTTGTGTGCGCCGACCAGCGTGACGGCCCCTCGTGGCTGTGTTGATTTTGGGGCCTCGCGATCTTAGTGTAGGCCCCTCCAGCGCCTTCCGTTTGCGGGGAACACTGCCCCTGCCGTCCTTGAGGTCTTCCATCATTGTGGCTTCCGGAAGGCTGTCGTAGTCCTCGTCGGATGTCGGCGCGAGGATTAGCGACCCTCGGCTCGTCGACCGTGTCGACAATTGGGAGGGACTTGCGTCCCTCTGGCGGTAAGTGCCCCCCCCAGATACGGTGGGGCAGCCCACGCCCGAAGGCGTGGGGAGGGATTCTCCGACTCCTTGGGAGTCGGTACCCTCCTGGGGTATTGTAGTTTTCTTAGACGCCATTTTCATTGATTTCCTTTTTTAACAGGGTGAGGTCCCTGATCTCCTCCACCTCTTCAGTGGGCGCTTGGGACGGGACTCCCCCCCCGCCATTCATCCCATCGGCACGCCCGACCTTGGGATTAGGGTTATTTTTTATTGAGGTTTTCTTCCTCGCGACGAAACGTCCTCGGCCCCATCAATTTGGGGTAACGAGTTGCCCGGCGCCGAGCCGAAACCTGACGCCGCGCGAGTCACATCCACTCACTGTCTGAGGGCAGACAAGAGGGAGCGACTGGTAGGCGGACCTGGACGCAAAAGCGTCTGCCCAGAAGCCAGTTAGGCTATTCAACCCGTCCATGTGTCAGGACATTTGCCGATGGATAACAAAACCCCTAATAGCGGAGAGTTATTAACCATCGCCCAGGGTGCACCAGCCCAGTGACTTGTCAGCCCGCCGCTATCACCGGATCAAAGATCAAGCAACAGAAGCAAAGCTTTCAAGGTACTGAGCCAACGTGGAGGTTTCCTGACCGTAGCACCCCAACCTAACCTAACCTAACCTAACCTAACCTAACCTAACCTTTTTTTTTTTTTTTTTTTTTTAACGTGTGGAAAGACCTTCGTCTACCCGGCCGGCTACGGGAAGTCGGACGGGTTATGTGGGGCTTGAACCCACTAAAACCACACGGTGCCATCGCCTACCGCTTCGTTGCCAGGAGTGTGAGCTGCCCTCGCTCATACTCCTGACGCGGCGGCCGCTTCCACGGCGGCCTCGGCTCGGCCGCTCTCCACGGAGCGGCCAGCGGGGTGACCCGTCGGCCTTCAATTCTACCCGCTAGGGGAGGGCGCGCCTGGCACAAGCGCGCCTTCGACCCAGGGCCGTTTCGCCAGGCAGCGGAATCCCGTTTCCGCCGCCCGACCGGCCCTTATTGTGGGGGCAGCAGGTGCAAGGCGTATGCCCGCCTCCTGCGCCCAGTGCGCCGGCGGCGTATGGGGAGGTCGGACGTGTCCTCTCTCACCCTTTCCGCCGCCTCTTTGCGGAGCATGACGCTCTCCGCAAAGGTCTGCACTGCTGTCCACGACCTCTCGCTGTCGACCATCTGTCTCACGACAGCCGGCAGGGAAAGGTCGTCCCCCACGACCGCGCGAAGCTCCGCGCGGTCTTGGTCCCAGGCTGGGCAAACCTCCAAGGTGTGCTGGGCGTCCTCGTCAGCACATCCGTCACAGTGGTGGCAGATAGCAGACGGCTCCCGACCGATCAGACACAGATACCCTCCGAAACAACCATGTCCGGAGAGCATCTGGGTCAGACGGTAAGTCAGGCTACCGTGCTGCCTCGCCAACCACTGTCCCAACACCGGACGGACCGCCTCGACGGTTCTACGCCCAGCAGTCGGCTGCTCCAGCCTTTGGGACCACTCTTCAATGGAGCGCTGACACAGCTCATTGCGGCGTCCTGCGATCTCCCTCGGTGCCAACCGGTGACCCTGGGCCACGGCCTCCTCGCGCCAGAAGAACAGCGACGCGAGGGTTTTCGCCTCTAGGTCCCAGGGAATGGAACCGGCCAGCACAGACGCTGCCTCAAAGGAGATCGTGCGATATCCCCTTGCGGCTCTCGTCGCCATCAGCCTCTGTGGCCTCCGCAGGGAAGCGAGGTTTTGGCGAGAGAGCGCATCCGCCCATACGGGGGCCCCGTAAAGGGCTATCGATCGCACGACCCCCATGTACAAGCGCCTGCAGGACGCTTCTGGACCTCCCAGATTCGGCATGAGCCGAGTCAGCGCTCCGGCCGCCGTCGTCACGCGCGGCGCTAATTCCGCGAAGTGGGCGCCGAAGTTCCATCTGCCATCAAGAACGATGCCCAGGTAGCGCATCGATTGCTTGATGGCAATTGAAACACCTCCAACCGTCAGACTGGCGTCTGCAGGCGGCTTCCTCCGAGGGCCATGGAAGCACAGCGCCTCGGATTTGTGGAGAGCCACCTCCAGACCCAGTCGACGGATCCGGCGCACCACTTCAGCGACTCCCGCAGTGGCGAGCAATGACGCCTCCCTATATGTGGCGCCGCGGGCGGTCACGAGTGTGTCGTCCGCGTAGCAGACGACCTCCACCCAGGGCAGAGTGACCGTCCGCAGCACCCAATCGTAACCGATGTTCCACAGGAGCGGTCCTAAGACAGAACCCTGTGGAACACCGCGCGTCATTGAACTCTTCGTCCAACCGTTTCGGTCAGGGAAGATTATCCATCTCTCTGAGAGGTAGTCCTGGATGACCCGACGCAGGTAGGTCGGCACCCCATGGTATCGGAGTGCCTCCACAATGCAAGACCAGGGGAGGGAGTTAAAGGCGTTGGCGATGTCCAAAGACACCGCCACGACCACCTCACCCTGGGCAACCGCATCCTGCGCCAAGGACTTCACCCTCAGCACGGCGTGAATCGTCGACCGCCTCCGGCGGAACCCGTATTGGCGATCCGCCAGGTCCGGCCCGACTCTCTCCAGGTGCTCGACGAGGCGGTCAGCAACGACCCTTTCCAGCAATTTGCCGGCCTCATCGAGCACGACGAGGGGACGGAACCCGGTCGGAGAATCCGCCGGACGTCCCTCCTTCTGCAGTAGGACTAGTCGGCCCACTTTCCACGCCGCGGGAAACCTTCCCTGCTCGAAACAGGCTGTGAACAGCCCCCTCAGCCGTTCCCCCAGAACGTCCAGAGCGAGGACGAGGGCACGACCCGGAACTCCATCAGGACCCGGGGCGACGTTCTTCGCACGCAGCCGTGTAACGGCTGCAGCAAACTCATCCCGGGTCACCTCCGGGATCGCCTCCACGCCCTCGCTTCTTTCCGCCAGTGGCGGTGCCATACTGGGGGGCTGAAAGGCCGCTCCCTGCGGGAACAGAGCGGCCACCACCTCACCGAGGAACTGCGGATCCAAGGTCCGCGTCAGGGGGGCCGCATACGGCCGGAGCTTATTCCGGACCAGCCGATATGGGCGCCCCCAAGGATCGCGGTCCAAGGTACCCAGCAGCTCCTCGCGTGCTGCCTCCTTGGCGGATGCTATCGCGGTCCTCAGCGATCTCTTCGCCTCCACTAGTGTCGCGCACAAGGCGGCCTCTTCGGACTCGTCCCTGCGCCTTCTCCTCCGGTATCGGGCGTACTGGCGTCTAGCCCTGAAACAGGCTTCTCGCAGACGCGAGAGCTCGGGCGACCACCAGTACACCCACCTTCTGGGAGGACGAGTACTGGCCCGGGGCATCGAGGCGTCGCAGATTTCTGCTAACGCGCCCCGGAACCACTCGGTCTCGTCCTCTACCACCACATTCACCGGCGCACGGGACCAACCTTTTACAATGGCCGCCTCGCGGAGAAACTCCTTGTCGAGGCGCTTCAGCTGCCACCTCGGGCCAGCCTCGTTCGGAGTTCGGCTTGGGCCGCTCGGAGCGACCGAGGACGCGGAGAGATCAAACCGTATGTAACGGTGATCAGAGAGCGTCTCCACGTCCTCCAACACGCTCCAGCCCTCGACACGGCGCGCTAGGTCTGGGCTCGCGAACGTAACGTCCGGTCGCGAGCTACCGTTCCATCGCACGCACGTGGGTGCCGTCCCCCGATTCACTACCGCTAGCCCGTTAGTGATGAGCCACTCCTCGATGAGTGCACCCCGCGCATCTGTTGCGGGGGATCCCCATGCCGTTGATTTGGCATTGAGATCTCCAGCAACCAGCACGGGGAGAGGGTGACTCCTCAGGACCAGCGCCTCGACCTGGGTCAGGAATGACTCGAACTCGTTGAGCGGACGGTTGGGCGAGAAATAAACTCCAACCACAACCAAGTCACCCAGACGAGCCGAGACCACTCCATGACCTCGCACGACACATGTAGGAGGCGAAGAGCTCGCCGATGACACGATCGCCACCGCACTGTCTTCGTCCCGCACCCAGTTTTCCCGGGGCGGGACAAAGTACGGCTCAGAGACCACCGCCACGTCTATCAACCACTGCGCCATGCTCTGACACAACAGGTCCTGTGCACTAGTGCAGTGGTTGATATTCGCCTGGAGAACTTTGAGGGCCATAATTATTCAGAGGCCCCCGTTTCCATCGCCTCGGCGCTCTGAGCCGCACGAGCAGGCTGCGTCTGGGCCGTAGCCGCGGACGCACCCCGCTTCCCACCTCTCCTTTTTTTATTTTGGCGCGTGCTGGAGCACGCCTTGCTCCCCACGCGGTGCCCCGTCGGCTTGCCTGCCCCCGCGCACAAGATGCACTTGGGGGCGGCGTTGCACGCCGCGGCCTTGTGACCCGGCTCGCCGCACCTGTAGCACAGCAGGCTCCTGTCGGACTCGGCAGTGCACCGCTGCGAGACATGACCCGTCTCTAGGCAGCGGAAGCACTGCATGGGCCTAGCCGGCAGCAGTTTTACCTGCGCCGAAACCCATCCGACTAGGAGTCTGGTGCCGTTGGCGGTCAGCCGTTTGGCCGCTGCGATGGGACACCTTACCCAGGCCGTGCGAACGCCCGAGCGGTCCTCCCGAATGTCCCCGACTCGGATTTCCGATTCGGGGCATTGACCCGCACGAGCGATTGCGCTACACACCAAGGCTGGTGTGGCGGAGTCGCACAGCTCCAGCACGCGCATATCCACACTCTTTAGAGGCCTGGATACCTCTGCTACCTGAGGATCCAGGACCTCCTTCAATTTGGACGCCAGGAGGTTGGCCTTGTCGTCCTTTTCAGTGCCCGCTATCCCTAAGATGCGGGCACCGGTTGCCGCCTTTCTAAACTTGACCCCGGGTATACCCAGGGCGCCGAGGTCCACTTTACCCATGGCCAGATCCATGACCTGACCATAGGTCGCTCCACGCTTTTCCGCGTCCGGCCGCAGCCTGATCACAACAGCAGCCGACCGCGGTGGGCGGAGTTTGAGCGGTTGTGGACCCTTCTCTTTTTTGGCTGCAGCCTGGTTACCCCGGGGTGGGGCAGCGGCAGCGGCGGCCTTCCTCCTGGAGCCCTTCTCCGGCACCTTCTTCCAAGGTACTTCTGATGGCCCAGAAGCCGGTGGCGGAGCGGGTGGCCGTGACGCCGGCGCAGCCGTTACGGCTGCGTAGGATGGAGAGTTGGCCGACCTCGGTGACGACAGTGGTGGAGTCGCCAACGGTACCGGCTCAGGCGCCGTAGGGGCAGAGTTCCCTTTCTTGCCCTTTCCCTTCCTACCCCGTTTGCCTTTGCCCTTTCTGGGCTTAGGTTCAGGGGTCGGTAGGGGGGGCGCCTTCCGCCATACGGCAGTACGGCTTGCCGGAGCCGGCACCGGCACCTCCTCCACATCGGCGTCTGACTCCGAGATCATGTCGGCCACCGAGGCAGCCAACCTCTCATCCGTCGTCTGGTTTGCCGGCGTACGGCGTTTATCGGCCGCCAGTGCGGGCCGCATACGTTTCTCCGGCAGGAGACGGTCCTGGAGGCCCTCAAAACGGGCGTCCAGCACAGGACCCATTGTGGTGAGAATGAGGCGCTGCAGCACCTCAGTCTTCTCCTGCCGGAATTCCGCCCGACGCTCCCTTTCTACGGCGGCTCTGAGCTCCGCCATTTCCTTCTCAAGTGAGGAGATCTTATTTTCCATGCGCTCGCAGATTTCGCGCAGGCGCTCAGTCTCCTCACCTGTCGACCCGGAGCTCAGAGCCGACATGACCTTCTCTAGGGACGCTGCAGCGTCCTTCAGGCCCTTTTGAAACGTACCCTTGAGGTTCCCTGAATGGGCCGCAATTTCCCGAATAATTTTTATATTCGTTGCGGCCTGGTCCCCAAGGGTGCCCTTGTCTGCGGGCGATGTCGCCTGCAGCGTCTCCGCCTTTTTGGCCATCTCGGCCACGATCTTTTCGGCCTCGTCGCGCTTTGCCGCCACTAACTCCCGACGGGCGTCAGCGGACAAAGTCGACTTCGGCCGACCACCTTTTTTGGCCGCTTTCACGGCCTTCATAGTTGGCGCCTTGGGCGCTTTCGGTGCCGGCATTTCTGCACTGGCACAATCATCCCCCTCACGGCCCCTTTTTGGAGCCCGCTGCCGGGGTTGCTCCTCGAACAGACTCTCTACGCTCACCCATTCCGCATCGGAAAGTGAGCCAGCCTCTGGCTGCGGCGTCAGAATTAAGGGACTTACGTCCCTATGTCGGTTCTTGCCCCCCCCAGATACGGTGGGGCAGCCCGCGCCCGAGGACGCGGGGAGGGATTCTCCGACCGCGGAGCGGCCGGTACCCTCCTGGGGTAGTGTAGTCTTCAGAAGCGACATTTCATTTTTGTCCTTTTTTACTAGGGTTTGGTCCCTGAAAGTGATGTTGGGCGCTCGGGACGGGGTTCCCCCCCCGCCATTCATCCCCTAGGCACGCCCGACCGTGGGATTGGGGTTATTTTTTATTGAGGTTTTCTTCCTCGCGGCGCTGGCCATGACAGCACAGCACCCTCGGCCCCATCAGTTGGGGTAACGAGTTGCCCGACGCCGGCCGAAACCGGAACGCCGCGCGAAGAGTTGCGCCACATCCACTCTCGTCTGAAAGCAGACAAGAGGGAGCGGCGCCCGACACGCGAGGGTCTAAAAAATAGACCTCGCCCACCAAAACACACGCGAAGGCCCCACAGGGACCCCGCTTTTGCGGGACATTGGCCAACAACAAACAAGACCCCGTCAATCGGGGAGTTATTTGCTGTCACCCGGGGTGCACCGTCCCGTGTCCCTCGTCAGCCCACCGCTGTCACCGGATTCATTGGAATCAAGCAACAGAAGCAAGACCTTCAAGAGACAGGGCACTCGAGGAGGTTTCCCGCACTTAGCACCCCAACCTAACCTAACCTAACCTAACCTAACCTAACCTAACCTAACCTAACCTAACCTAACCCAGTTGCGCTCTGTCCGCTGTACCGAGCGCCACGAAATTGAACCGCTCCGCGCTTAAAAATCGTAAAAATATTAATTATCAGCAAAATAAAAAAGTGACATATATTATAAGTTTCGCGGTGAAAGTATCAAGTGAAAAGTGAAAAAATTTTTGAAATTGGACCAAAAACGGACGAGATATAGGAAAATAAACATACTCGCGAAACGCCCCCGCGGCTTTCGTCGCTAATAAGTTACGTTTTGTATCGGAAAATTTTCGGACTAACACTGTGGAAGTGTCAATAGTGACCGTGACTTTGTCCTGACAAAGTCCCAAAATCATAAGACCACGAACACCAACACAGTGGGACTTTTCGTTCGCACTCATTACGTTACGGCCTTTTCCCCAACCAATAACTTGGCAGCTGTGAATCAAAAAAGGTGAAACCACACACAAGAAAAAAATTGACAAGTGAAGAACCAGTGGAACATTCACCAGTGTCCAGCTGGAACGGGGTACCAGGCTACGGACTTGGAAAGGCGAAGAGAATCGGAAGTCTTCCCGAAACATACGTGAACGGGCGTTTTTCGGCGGATTGGTGAACTGCGGTGAAGGACTGCGATTGCCGACAGGTGAGGGACCTGTCCAGGGTGCTGCCTGCCGAAAATCACCGGAATCCGAAAGCGGGCTAGGCGTCCAGGGGGCTTAGACAAAGTAACATTTTGAAAACGATGACGAAGTTCGGCAATAAAAAAATGTATGGGATGACATAAGCCTTCGCTAAATCACGTGATCGATCGAGATCGATAACAAAATTGGTAGACAATGTTTACATTCATGTCGAAAACGAAACGAAATCGTCAATTAGCGAATTGTTTATTCGCCTATTTCAATACAAATGCGTAGCCAAGCGGCACTTTTGACGTTCGCTTTCTCTTCGGGAGCGATCGTTCGATTCGACATGTGTTCGCCATAATAACGAAAGCTTGGGGGCTGTCGATATCGCTACAAAATGGCCGAAAATTACAGTCAGCTGTGATTTGTGTACAAGGGCTACGTTGCGTTAATACAGTTTTATTTATATAAAAATGCATTCTTTACGTTTATTGTGGGCTGCACATAATGAGAATACCTGGGTGAGGCGTCAAAGGCGATTTTCATCAAGAAGACATATGGAAACGATTGAAGATATGCCGGAATTGTTGTTTATACAACATTTCAGGCTTGATAAAAAAACTTTTCGACGATTATGCGACGAACTAAAAAGATATACTGGATTGAAAGGATCCAATGAAATTTCCCTGGAAGTGAAGGTAAGAACTTTCATAAGGATTAACCTCATAGGGAAATAAGTATACTTATCTCTAAACTTAGAATACTTATAGAAATTTCTATAGTCTAATCCTATAAAGAAAACCACACGAGTATGCAGAGACATTACTGTTTTTCAGGTGCTGTGTACTCTAAGCTTTTTAGCCACAGGGTCATACCAGACAATTGTAGGTGTGGGACAATATTTGACCTAGGCCTACAGCCAGTATTTGTTATAATTATAATTATAATTGTTAACATTTCCAGATTCCATATAAGACATAATTTGCCTGGAATTATTGGGTGCATTAATTGTACCCATATAGCTATTGTAAGACCAGAGGAGGATGAATATTCATTTTTTAATAGAAAAGGATATCATTCATTAAATGTTCAAATGGTAAGAAACTAGACTTAATTTTTATTATCAAAACACCTAAATATACTACTCTTTATATGTTGTGCAATAAAGTGTTAATTCAATTCAAATGGCCTGAATATACACAGGTATATTTTGACAGCAAAGGTATCACATGTAAATAAATATATAGGGACAAATCACACAGATTGAGTATTATATAACTTTTTATCAATTGTTATATCCCCAAAACAAATTGTTTTGTATATTTTTTCCCCAGATATGCGATTTCGATTTAAAAATAGTTAATGTCAATTCAAAATTTGGTGGTGCTACACATGACTCCCACATATGGTCCGCTAGTCATGTAGAGACTTTCATGCGAGGGCTTCATGAAAGTGGTGAACATGTTTGGTTATTAGGTATGTAAGACATTTTTTCTTATATTTCATTGCAAACCATAATAGATAAAAAACTTATATGGAATAAACATATGTAAAGTATTTCATTTAAATAATACATCTACTTCTAAAAACTATTGGAAATCAACTAAATTAAATTAGTATTCATTGTTTGCCACCCAAGTATACATTATAGTTCTTCAATTTATTTTGAACTAGAGGCCGCCCGCGACTTCGTCCGCATGGAAACCCTATCAATCCCGCGGGAATTCTGGGATAAAAAGTAGCCTATGTGTTATTCTGGGTCTTCAGCTACCTACATACCAAATTTCATGGTAATCGGTTAAGTAGTTTTTGCGTGAAAGAGTAACAAACATCCATACAAACTTTCGCCTTTATAATAGTAGTAGGATAATAGTAGTAGGATAAAATATTTATTGAGTATGTAATTTCAGGGGATTCTGGATATCCACAGCGACCTTGGTTGATGACGCTTATACTAGATGCTGAACAAGGGTCCCAAGAAGAAATATATACCAGACGTCATGTGCAAGCCAGATCTCGCATAGAACGATGTTTTGGATTACTGAAGGCTCGTTGGAGGTGTATGCTTTGACACCGTGTTCTTCACTATCAGCCTTACGTGGCTAGCAGAATTATTAACGCATGTTGTGTATTGCATAATATTGCAATACATGCTAAACTACCTGCTCCAACAGATATGCCAGCTGAGGCTCTTGATGGTAGTGAAGATCAAAGTATACAGCATAACACCTCTACAACCAACACTAATCAAAACGAGTTAATTCGAGGAAGGGCTATGTTAAATTATTTAGTCAGTAGAATGCAGCATTCTACTGAATAGATAATTCTGTCTGTATATAATTTATAGTTTCATTTTATTTAAGCTTAAGTATATTTTTTTAAGTTATTATCAAATGAAAAAGAAAATAATAATAATAATATAACAATTTTAATAAGTATCCAGTCTTTTAACTTATCAATATACTTATCTACTTATTTTAATATTTAACCACACCACCACCATAGTCCACATATACTGGATCATCTTCTTGGGCAACAACTGCAGATGATTGAGAGGGTGCAGGTGCAGAAGATTGAGGTCTCTGAAAAAGTTATTATGGTGATATTTATTGAATATGTAGATACTTAATTAAATAGTATACTGTTTTATCTAATTATATATGTGTAATGGCTAAAATTTTTAATTTCTAATATTCAAGTACAATATTTATTCAACAAGATTTACCTAGTTAGTATTGATTTTTAGCTAATAATTTTGTTACATGAGGTACTGGAAAATAAGGTTAATACATACACTAAATCCAAGCTCTTGTATAGAGTCTTGTCCTTCCACTGCTGTTGGGCCGATAATAGCCAGAACCCTTTCCTCCAAATGCGACAAGGATTTCTGGCTAGCCGGTCCACCTCCAGTCCCTCTGGCATGTTGCCGCAAGGTCAGACCTTTTTTCTTAGTCTTGGATTTTAAATCGGCCCATACCTTTTTGGAATTATCAGTCATAAGTATGCATACAACCACATAAGTTGAAAATTGGTAACTCCACTGGACCAAAAAATTCCTAACATCCCTGTTACCTCTTCTTGCACATATGTGATAATAATATATGATATTCTAGGTGCTTGATTTGCACATCAAAGCAGATTGTAACTTGTGACTTTATCTATACCAGATCCACATCCAAATTGCTTGGCATGTAATATGTAGAAAAGATTATTAAATATAACTAAATATCTGAGTAATTTCCATAGAAAGAACTTATAATCACAAAGACTCTTCAAATACGGCTATTGGAATAGAATTGCTAGTCATTACTTACTTTTTTCCACTTGTCTGTTGTTTTGTTGACACCACCACCAACGGAATTTAATACGAGTATATTAGTAAGATCAGACCATAATTGGTCTGACCGTACTCAACCTTGTGCCCCTGCAACAGGCCTAGCCAGGTCCCCATGACTGTAACATAAGCAACGGTTCAATACACAAATGCTTCATTGTTATTATCGCGTCATTGTTTACATTAGCGATTGAAGTGGTACCAAAGTTTTGTACGATTGAATTTAAAAGAAATGGAAAATAACTTGGATTTACCTACCTTTCCATATACTCCAGTAGAGTTGAGAGTTGTTCGGGACTTGCCCTTACCCTAGAATCCATTCTTTAACACTAAAAATAAAAAAAATAACTATATTTATTTTGAACAGTTACAATCACAATGATTCTATTTAATTTTGAAGAAATCTACGTAAAAACTATGTAAAAACACTCTAATAATTTAACACTATCAAAGTTTTGCTATAAGATTATTAAAAAGCGTCAAGAATTAATAATATCAATTAAAAACGACTCACCACACTCACAGTAAACACTCACTTAAACTTTAGAATAATCCCGCTTTGTTTGTTCCAATTTGAAACTGACAGCTAAATTTTCGTTACCATAGCCAATATTCGTTTGTTTATCGAACGATCCGTTCGACACAACGATCGCGACAATTGCGTTACATTGGCTAGGAAATGTTTATCGTTATCTCTAAGACGAAAAAGAACTTCGACATCGTTTCGTTAAGAAGCGATACTACATTGTCTAAGCCTCCAGGACGGAAAATCCGGCTGGCCAATCAGCGGTTTTTCCCAGATTGCCGCTAAACTCCGGGGACCAACGTGACCGACCCACCGAAACCCGACGCCTTGGCTGAAAACAAGTCCATCGAGGCCCTGACCATCTTCCTGGGACAAGCCAACATCAGACAGTATCGAATTTTCTTCTGGAAATCGACATACTCCAACTTCGCGGAAGTAAATAGTAGATTAGAATAAAAAACTAATTGTTAAAAACATATGTCCCTGAGGGCTTGCTTACTCCCCTATCATATATAAAAAATCCAAACAGATTGGTGCAGTAAATCTTAAAATATAAAATAATTAAGCGGTTAGCTCCTAAAGCTAACCGCAAGTTACGTAAATAAAATTCAAAAATTGACTTTTTTAATTGAGACTTTTTCCAAATTTAAACTATTACACCATATCAAGGCATACATAAAAATAAGTACCAATCTGTTTCCAACCCCCAAAACCCCGTTTAAACCCCTATTTCAGGAATTTAAAAAATTAGAACAGAAAAGCTTATTATTTTGGAAACTATTAGCGTTAGCGTTGAACAAAATTAACAATCTTTATATTAACACCCCCCTAAATTAACGGGAATAAACAACCCCTCAAATCTTCCCTTATTGTGTAGAAACAGCGGATATTGCGGTCGGCAAAGTTGCAACTAAGGAAGAAACCGATCTGCACTAAATTAAATACGTATAAATATATATTAAAATTATCAAATATAGTAAGATCAGTAAAAAATCTAGGTTATTGCAAAGTATAACAACGGTAGAGTGTATAATATCTGATATATTTAAAAAATTGTCAAAGCAGAAAATAGGCCTAGACCGCATCAATAAGTTGGCAGTGGCGAGCGCTGTGCGGTCGGAGTGGGGAAGTGCCGGGCTATTACATATCGCGGTGCGTATCGCGGTGCGCATCGACCCAACTGGGAAGACCACACACACGCGAACGGCCCATATTAAACTGCAGCGAATCTTAGAAAAAATTTAACTAAACCACACAACAATACACATAACAATACACGTAATTCCAAGAGAACACAATTAAGTCTAAAAATAAATACACACATAAATAATTAAGCTCATAAAACCTTACATATATTGAAAAATAATAGTTACTTGGCTTCCCCCCTTTAAACTTATTAGTAAATGTTAAATTCTATCCATATTGATTATATAGACATTGAATATATATAAAATCATTCATATACATATATATAGTTACTCACACGCATTTATTGTTATTCTATTTATATCAAAAAATATATAAGCTAGGACAATATATATAAAAACAATCTGTTCACTCCAACATTCCGGTGCCTATCAAACAAATACTTAATAGGTCGAGTGCGGCCGTCGTCCGCTCGGAAAGTAGGTCACGAGCCTATTGTTCTCTCGGCTCGCCTTGGAATGTCAAGGTCGAGATTGTTGTGTTGTTGCGTGAGCTCGTTGCGGGTTAGACAGTGTCTAACAAGCTAAAATTAAACTTTGACTTTTTGCTTTTTATTGAGCGGAATATTGTTCAACATATAATCTTATATACTACAAAAATAGTTATAAAATTACAAGAAGTATATAGACATCAAAACTAGACGATTTAGTTAAAACATAGGACTGCTTTTTTACCTATTTGAATTGTTATAACTTGCAGCAGTACCTATTAGTTAAGTGTTTACATTAGAAATATAAAAGCTTGTAGTATTTTAGTATTTATTACACACCTACACATTGCAGCCCCCATATACAGGGCTGCAACTAGTATTGACGTTAACTGGCATCCATCAACTTTTATATTTACCTTCTATTCTCTCTCGGAGTTGTTTACGGTGCTGCTTCCTTGCGGGGTAGACAGAGCCTGGAAGCCGATTAAAGTTTTGTGTTGTCAATTTATGAATATTATTTAAATTTGTTTAATAGTGACATTAGTGACATTATTGTATTAAAACATACATATATATATATAGGAACAAGACGGCACCCTACTAAAGTGGTATAAAGACTTAGTAACCTAATATAAGGATAAATATAACTAAGATATATAAAGGTTGACTTAGAAAAAATTAGTTTTAAGTATTTACATTAAGATATTATTTTTATACAACTTATACAATATTACTGTGATTGTTTAGATTAAGAATAGACATATAGGTGCATTTACACACTTATAAATATAAAAGTAAAAGAAAATAAAAGAAAAGTAATAATAATAATAATAAGAACTAAAAAATAACTTAAGGGAAAAAGAAAAATCCTTTTCAAAAAAAAAAAAAAAAAAAAAAAAAAAAGTTAACAGACTAAAACAAAAGAGAAAACCGACAAGTACCTACAGTACTAAAGAATTGAGTAGCTTGTAAGTGACTTATTTATTTATAAGAATTAATCTGAATTATCAAAAAATTTTTAATTTTATTTATTGTTATATTTAATTACTGTTTAAAACTTATACAAACTTAATTTTAATTTTAACATTGACTTCCCCACTTTTACAATGTATTGCCCATACTCCCCCCCGAATGCGCCGAAGGTTCCAGCGAGGAAAAGCGCTGAGAACCTCGAGGCTATTATCGCAAGCGGTAGTCCACCAAGTAGTTCAGGTATCGCTAAACAACCAGCTCCGAAACCAAAAACCAAACCTATGGCACAAACCAAAACAGTAATTACACCAAAACCGGTACAGCAAACCGTGCCCAAAACAAAACTAGGAAGAGCAAACGCGATTAAGGACATGGCAATAGGCCTGCTGAACGAAACCAGGAATACAAGGTCGGACATAAAAGCTAACGTAAAAACAGCCCTGGAGGACTTATTCCAGATTATTCTGGAATACGAGGAAGTCCTAGCAGAGGGAAGGAGAGAAGACAAAGGTGGGGATAATAAAACTGAGAAAGAGGTCTACAGTGACAATGGAAACGAAATAATAAAACACTTAATAGAAAATAAACAAATAATAAAGGAAAACGGTATAAAATTACAAGAAATTACAGAACTAATCAATAAGCAAAAGGAAAATGAAAAATTTTTAGAAAAAATTCAGGAGAATATGGAGAAGCAAGAAGAGAATATATTAATAATAAAAGAAAATAGTAATATACTCCTGCAAAATAACAAATTAACATATGCCACTGTAGCCGCAGCAGGAGGGAACCACACAAGACCCGGAGTTCCGGAGCATCCTACGTTGCACTCCGTTGTGGTCGCGTCGACTGTGGAGGAGGAGACCGGGGATGAAGTGTTGGAGAAAGTAAGAAAGGCAGTCAATGCAAAAGAAGGCTGGATTACAATAGGAAAGGTTAGGAAGGCACGGGACAGGAAGGTGGTACTGGGCTGCGAAACAGAGCAGGACAGGGCAAGGCTCAAGGAAAGGTTGCAGGCGGCCGGAACTCACCTCGTTGTCGAGGAGGTGAGAAACAAGGACCCGCTTCTGGTTCTGAGGGGCGTTCTCAACGTAAACTCGGACGAGGATATTTTGGGGGCGTTCCGGAACCAGAACCGGGGTGTTTTTCAGGGCCTCGGCGAGGGGGAGGACCGGCTCACGGTGCGCTACCGTAGGAAGGTGAGAAACCCTCACTGCAGCAACGTGGTGCTCAGCGCGGCGCCCGTGGTGTGGCGGCGGGTCGTGGATGCGGGCCGCATTCGCATTGACCTCCAGACGGTGCGAGCCGAAGACCAGTCTCCACTGGTCCAGTGCACGCGCTGCCTGGGGTATGGACATGGTCGGCGACTCTGTAAGGAGCCTGTCGACCTGTGCTGTCACTGCGGGGGTCCGCATCTGGGAGCCGACTGCCCCGCCAGGGTTGCGGGTGACCCGCCGACTTGCAGGAACTGTAGGTTGGCCAAGGTCACTAGCGGGCAGCATGTTGCTTTCAGTGAGGCCTGCCCTGTCAGAAAAAGGTGGGAGGAATTAGCGAGAGCCACTGTGGCTTATTGCTAAGGGCAGCCCAGTACAGAAGCTATATAAAAGTGTCCAGGCAAACCTCCAGCGGAGTAAGCTAGCAACTAGCGAACTCCTGCTGGAGGCAGATAAGCAGAGGATGGCCTTCGCCATGGTCCAAGAGCCCTACACCGGGAACACGGGAAGAATGAAGGTTGAACCCGGAACTCGGGTGGTACAATGTGCTGCGGCCGGCCCACAGTCTGTGAACAAGGCCGCCATTGTACTGCTCGACGGGGGCATCGACATCACCCCGTTTCCGGCGCTCACGACCCCAAACTTCGCTGTTGCGAGGCTGAGGACGAGTGCGTGGGAGATTGGGGTGGTGTCGATGTACTTCGACGGGGACGGCCCCATCGACCCGTGTATCCGGTGGATGGAGCGGATCATGGCGGAGATTGGGACGGACATGGTCGTGATGGGGGGAGACGTCAACGCATGGAACCCGTGGTGGGGAAGTGTGCGAACGGATCACAGGGGGGAGGACTTGGCGGCGGCGCTAGGAGAGATGGACCTGCACATTCTCAACAGGGGGTCCGAGCCTACTTTCGACACGTACAGAGCTGGGAAACGCTTTCAGAGCTGCGTCGACATCACGGTGTGTACGGAGGGTATGCTCGGCCACGTCGACGGCTGGCGAGTGGACACGGGCATAACCAGCTCTGACCACAACGCTCTTCTATTCGAGGTAAATCTGGTGAAGGCGAGGGGGACGGACATCAAGCGCACGACTCGCAAATATAACACAAAAAAAGCTAATTGGGACCAATTTCGTGAGAAATTGGCCCAATTATGGTTGGAAAACAACATAAACCATTCGGAAATTGTCAAAATTAACAATACAACACATTTGGATTTAAAATTATCAAAATTGAACTGCACAATAGAGCGAGCGTGCGAGATGTCAATCCCCAAACTCGCCTCCACCGGAGGGCGACTGAAGATGCCTTGGTGGAATGATGAGCTGGCCGAAATGCGGAAAGCCGTGACCACTAAGAAGCATAGGGTGGCGAGCGCCGGGCCGACCCGCCGTGCATGGGTGGTCGAGCAGTATCTGAAAGCCAAAGAAGAGTACCGCCTGGCGTCGGAGCAGGCTCGAACCGCCAGTTGGAAGCGGTTCTGCGAGAAGCAGGACCGCGAGACGATGTGGGAGGGGATCTACAGGGTGATCGGCCGCACCGCAAGCAGGGAGGAGGACACACCTCTCGTGCAAAACGGGAGGGTCCTTAGCGGGGAAGAGTCGTCGGGTCTACTGGCTAAAACCTTTTTCCCAAAAGATGATCCGGGGGGAGACGACGCGGGGCATAAACTCACGAGAGAGAGCTCCAAAATTGTGAATGAGGGGAAGCAGGGTGAGACTTGCGACCCACCATTCACAATGGAGGAGCTGGAGAGCGCCGCGTCGAGCTTCAACCCGAAAAAGGCGCCGGGACCCGACGGCTTTACCGCCGATGTCTGTGGTGCGGCCATCGCGCTGGGCCCCGACATCTTCCTGGCGCTGTACAACAAGTGCTTGAAACTCGGGCACTTCCCCGCTGCGTGGAAGGAGGCGGTGGTCGCCGTCCTGCGAAAGCCGGGAAAGGATGACTACGCGAATCCAAAGTCTTACCGACCCATCGGATTATTACCGGTGCTCGGTAAGATTTTGGAGAAGATGCTGGTGGCGAGGATTCGCTGGCACGTCCTCCCCGGCATGAGCCGCCGTCAGTACGGCTTTATGCCGCAGCGCTGTACCGAGGACTCCCTCTATGTCCTGGTGGATCACATCAGGCAGAGGATTAAGGATAAAAAACTCGTCCTGATGGTATCCTTGGATATAGAGGGAGCCTTCGATAACGCGTGGTGGCCGGCCATTAAGTGCAGACTGGCGGAGACGCAGTGCCCTCCTAATCTACGCCGAATGGTTGATAGTTATTTGGGGGATAGGAGGGTTCGCGTTAGATATGCCGGAGCGGAGAGTGTCAGCGAAACCTCGAAGGGATGTGTCCAAGGGTCAATAGGGGGCCCGACCTTCTGGAATTTGCTTCTGGACCCGCTGCTCGTGGGGCTGGATGGCCGGGGCGACTACTGTCAAGCGTTCGCTGACGACGTGGTCCTCGTATTCTCCGGGGACACGGCCCAGGAAGTCCAGGGACGTGCCAATGGAGCCCTCGAATATGTTCGGAGGTGGGGAGTCGAAAATAAGTTGAGGTTTGCACCATTGAAAACAAAGGCAATGGTGCTGACCAATAAACTTAAATACGACACCCCAATTCTGAGCATGGGCGGGGTATCCATTGAAATGTCCCAGGAAATCAAAATCCTTGGCCTCACCTTGGACAGCAAGCTCACGTTTAACGCCCATGTGGCGAACATATGCCGAAAGGCGTTAAACTTATATAAGCAGCTGTCCAGGGCGGCCAGGATTGGCTGGGGCTTGAACTCGGAGGTGATAAGGACCATATACGTGGCGGTGGTCGAGCCGGTCATTATGTACGCATCTAGCGTGTGGGCAGCGGCCACGCACAAGCTGGGGGTGCAGAAGCAACTAAACGTGGTGCAGCGAGGCTTCGCACAGAAGATCGTCAGAGCGTATCGCACCGTCTCTCTGAACGCGGCGCTGCTACTCGCCGGACTGCTTCCCCTGGACATGAGGATCAGGGAGGCAGCCCTTCTTTACGAAGTGAAGAAGGGTATATCTCGGCGAGTGGTAGGAGACCGGGAGATAGAGAGGCCCGTCGATTTTCTGGAAGCGCCTCACCCGGCCGGAAGATTGGGACTCAAATTTTCGTGCCTGGAAGACCGTGCGCAGGTTGACGAGCAGCAGCACGCGCAGCTCCACATCTACACAGATGGGAGCAAGCACGATGGGAAAGTCGGCGCGGCGCTGACCGTATGGGAAGGCGCTGCGGAGACCAGTACCAAGAAACTGAAGCTCGACAACATGTGCACGGTGTATCAGGCCGAACTGTTGGCCCTTTCTGTGGCGACCGAGCGGGCCCTTCGGAGCTCAGCGCTTAGCTGCAATATATATTGTGACTCCAGGTCGGCTCTCGAAACTGTCTCTGACAGCAGTTCCCTGCACAACCTGGCGTTAACTGCGAGAGCCAACATAAAAGAGGCCATGATGTTGGGCAAAATAATAAACTTATTTTGGATTAAGGCTCACGCCGGGTTGGAGGGGAACGAAAGGGCTGACGACCTGGCCAAGAGCGCTGCGCTCGGCAGGGTTCGACCCCACTACGACAGATGTCCGGTCTCGTTCGTCAAGCGGCAGATCCGGATGGATACCATTGACGAATGGAACCGGCGCTACGTGGAGGGGGAAACGGCATCCACCACTAAGCTGTTCTTTCCCGACGCAGGAGAGGCGTACAAAACAATAAGGAAGATTGCGTTGACCCCCGTGCTTGTGCAGGTGTTCACGGGACACGGCGGGTTCTCGCAATATTTGAACAGGTTCAAATGCAAGGAGAGCCCTACCTGTGCCTGTGACCCTGCAAACGAGGAAAGTATCGACCATGTCCTTACCGAATGCGCTGTACATGACAAAGACAGGAATGACCTGGAGATTGAGATCGAAGAAAAAGTCACAAAAGAAAATCTGGCAATAATCATAAGAGACAAAAAAATAAGAGAAAAATTTTTAAACTACTGCACAAAATTGGCCTTAAGAACAATAAAAAGAAATAAGAAATAAAGAATTGAAAGTTAAAAAAAAAAAAAAAATAAAAGAATAGAATAATAAATGAAGAACAATAATTTTAAATACAAAATTTACAAAAATAATATTTAACACAACAATAATAATTAGGAATAAAAAATCAAGAAGAATAGATAGAAAAGACCCCTGTCCTCCCACGCAGGGTCCCTCCTGATGGAGTTTCCATGAGCAGGTGGTGTTTTAGCACGGTAAGAGTCCGGCACTACCTGGGTCCTCCTTCCCAGGCTGTCCATGATGGATTTCACCACCTGCTCATGTAAATAAAAAAAAAAAAAAAAAAAAAAAAAAAAAAAAAAAAAAAAAAACCTAACCTAACCTAACCTAACCTAACCTAACCTAACCGATCCCATCTTTAGTGTGTCCACCCCTGATTGTGATACCTTGATCTCTTCGTCTTGTTGCCGCCATCAGTTCTGCATACCAGCTTTCTCCATCCCGCCGAATTTTTCATACTATTTTGTCATTTTTCTTCTTTAACGGTTTTTCTTCCATCCAAATACTCATTTTTGTCCATAGACCAAATTTTTCTTCCGAACCTACCCCTAATTACTTCTGATTAGTGTTCCGGCTGCCTACCCCGTCATTTTAAGCCATTCCCGGACAAAATACGCGAAAAATTCGCCCCCCCGCCCACCCTAGTTTCATCAGCTAGGTAAATTCTGCTCGCCGACGTAAGTCGAAACCAAAAATCCACTTTTTTCCCTCGTATTTTTTCTTTCTTCCGATTAGTTCATAGTGTTCTTCTGGTCCCAAAAATAGTATTTCAATAGATAACACCCTCTTAGAAGCAATAGTTTAATTATATAGTTGGATTTTGATTGACATATTTTATTAAAGTTCAATAGTTTACTGACGAGACCATGGGGCTCACCCGGTCTCCGACTCGTAAGGAGGCGACCACTCGACCTCCTCCTGCACCCCCCAACCGCCCTTCGCGGTCTTCCTCACCAGTGGCAGGCAATTCCAGGGCCTCCCCAACTACGGCTAGCCCCCCCGAACGCACTCGACCGTACATAGCGCCCATAAGTGAGATGGATGAGGAGGATCTCTTAACTCCTAGTGTAGACCTCCAATTTTTTCCCGAATCAGACATGCCCCAACTTCGGTACATGTCTGACACCGAAACACCCGAAGTGAGCGACGCTACTGCCTCCTCACAAGCTCCCGCCAAAGTTGTGCCCGCTCGTAAAACTGCAACCAAGTCCAGCAAATCTTCTAGCGCAATGATTATTGAACTACCTGCCCGTTCTGAAGATGTGAAGAGTATCGACACCTTCATGGCGGTAGTTACAAAACTAACGTACACAATCAACAAAGCTGTTAACGAAGGAAAGAGCGTCACTGCTACCAACAAGCGGCTCATTGCGGCGGCGGCGCAGGAGATACAAAGATCTGCGCAGGCGTTGGTGAAGGTCAAGGAGACCGGGCCAACGGTCGCGATTGCGCCGACTCCTCCGACTCCGGAGATCCTCCCGGACCAGAGCACACTGCTCTCTATTATTCGGGAGAGTATCCGTGAGGAACTTAAGGCCATGACGCCGACGACGCCGGCGCCCTCTCCACCAGCGCCTGCAAAATCCTTCGCCGCGGCCGTGGCGACGCCCTCCCCCCCTAAGAGCATTCCTCCTCCCTCGCGCACCTTGCCCTCCATCATCATCAAAGCTAAGGAGACTAGCGATAAACAAAAACAGCAGCCAGTCGTACTTGACGAGTTCAAAAAGAACATCTCATTCCGGAGAACAACATTTGCTCCCTCGAAAGTAAAGCCCTTGCGTCAAAACATGCTCAAAGTAGAGTTCGATACCAATGAGCAGCGCGACCAAATCCTCCGAAAAGTGAACACCATCCCCGGCATTGCAGCTGAAGAGTCGAAGCTCCGTCGCCCTCTCATCATCTTGAAGGGGATTAGCAAAGAGGTCCAGAGGGAGGAACTGGTGGACATCATAAGCCACCAGAACCAAATCCCCAGCGAAGAAATCCGCCTTTGCTTCCTCTTGAACAATAGAAATGAGCGCTTTTACAACGCGGTGTTGGAGGTGGCCCCGGCGATCCGGCGCAGGCTGGTCGAAGGGGAGCGCGCGAACGTGGAGCACCAGCGGGTGCACGTGGCGGACTTCAGCCGCTTCGTGCAATGTTATAAGTGCCTACAGTTCGGGCACACTAATAACAAGTGCACCGCTGAGTCCCACCCGTGCGCCCACTGTGGCTCCACTGAGCACCAAATCAACTCGTGCCCCGTTCGCGCCGATCCGAATAAGACGTGCTGTTATAACTGCAAGTCAGTTCGTAGCGCCAACACTAGCCATTCAGCCACCGACAACAAAGCATGCCCGCGCATAGTCAATGCCATGAAAGCTCTTCAGGATAGCACTGACTATGGCTATTAGCAGCACGTTGGCCGCCCTTGAAGCAAAGATGCGCCTTAAGAAGAAGGAAGAGCCTTGTAATTTAAAATTGTAACTGTAATTCTAATTCTAGCGCCTTGTCGAAATGCGAAATCGACTCGCAAAATTCAATATTACATTTAATCATAACAGTCACAAATGCAAATCAAAAAAAGCAGATCTATGGCACCTCAACATAAAAACATCGCTCAAGATAAATAGCGACGGTGGGTATCTGTATCAAATAGCAGAGACCCACCAACGCTACACTTATCATACAACAATACAGCATACCCATTTAATAAAAATTAATTACCAAACAAATCACTTAGCATCTTAAAAAAAAAAAAAAAAAAAAAACCTAACCTAACCTAACCTAACCTAACCTAACCTAACCTAACCTAACCTAACCTAACCTAACCTAACCTAACCTAACCTAACCTAACCTAACCTAACCTAACCTAACCTAACCTAACCTAACCTAACCAGTCTGCTTCGAGCCGTCGTAGAGTGCAGACGTGCTCCGATGCGCTCCGCAAAATATTAAAAGCAAAAAATTTTTTAAGTGTGTACAAAGTTAGTGAAAGTGGAAATAAGTGCTCCCTTGTGTTCAGATCGTAATAAAAAATACCTGGACTCCATCTACGTCTACGGTTGGACGAGGATTGAGAGGATTTTGCTGGATTCGGCCACGAGTCTGTCTTCACTTCGAGATTGGGGGACGGCTCGGTGCCTGAAACTAACTACACACAAGACGGAACAACAAGACTAAGTGGATGTGCTTGGACGTTGTGACAAAGCCGCTCTGGCCCATAAAATAAGTGCAGTGCAATATTGGGAGACCCACTCTTAGGTATAAGTACACTATTTACCTCGTGTCTAGTCCATAGTTAAGATTTTAAGAAATTGACTGGCGTTTTGCCTCCTTCCATATTTTAGTTCCCTTAAATATACAGTATTGTATTTATTTCTGTCCTTTTTCTTTACAACTTATACAAATTTATATTTTAACCTTGACAATGATGATTCGCACACCAAAGTCTGTGTCATTTAAAGACACACCTACAGACCAAAATGCATTCCAAATATCACCCACCCAATTCAGTAGCCAGGGTGACTCCCCGTCGGACTCCCCCGTCAGATTGTCTTCAGAGGAGGAATGGGCGACCCCTAACAAGAGGAGCAGGTTCATTCAGTGCTTCCCAAAAACTCCCCTCCTAAAGGAAGAAAACAGACGTAAAATCCTGACGGACGACGATAGAATTGATCTATGTGTTAGCATTAGAAATCTCCTGGACGCAATTAACGAAGAGGTCGAGTCTGCACTGAGACTAAAAAGAATAACTAAAGACTCAGTCAAAAGCAAGATCAGACAGGTAGACGACCTCGTGTGCGACCTGGCTGCGTGCCAGGAGCCAAAGAACATGACGCCGGGACAACGACCGAGTATAAGAACCCAGACCTCCCCTATCCCACAGCATGAGACCCAATTCGGAGAACTTAAAACGTACCTAAAACCGCTGGTGGATAAACTAGAAGAAAACGCAAGAAGTATACGGGAGATGAAGGAAACAATGGACCGCCAGAATCAAGCTGATGGAAGAACATCCACAATAGCCTCACATACCCCGACATACGCACAGGCCGTGGCTACTTCTCAGGAAAAGCCCGTCACCCTCCATTCCGTTATTGTCGACGACAAGACAGGAATGGAAACGGGTGACGTGGTCATGGAGCGGATAAGGGAAGTGGCAGGAGAAGGCGGGGATTGGGTGAGGATAGAAAGGGTGAGAAAGACGCGGGATAGGAAATTAATAATAAGTTGCGAATCAAAAGAGGGTAGACAGAAATTAAAAACCAGAATAGAAAAAATAAAAAATTTGCGGGTAAAAGAAGTTGAGAATAAAAACCCCCTACTCATCCTCAAAAACATGTTAAAAAACACCAACGAACAAGTTATATCAAAATTAACGGGGCAAAATTGCAAATTACTTAAGGACTTCAAAGATGAGGAAAAAACTATCGAAGTGAAATTTAGAAAAAAGGCAAGAAACCCGCTGCTAGAACATACCGTAATTAGTGTCCCCCCCAAGCTGTGGCGCGCAGTGGTCGAGGCCGGCTCAGTGCGCATCGACATGCAGCGGATCCAGGCGGAGGATTACTCTCCGCTGGTCCAGTGTTCGATGTGCCTGGGCTACGGCCACGGCAGGCGCCACTGCAAAGAGAAGGTGGAGAGGTGCTGCCACTGTGGTGGCGAGCACCAGAGGGCTGTGTGCCAGGCCTGGATGGCGGGAGCCATCCCATCGTGCCTGAACTGCCGCGCGGACGGAAACGAGGTGAGTAATCACAACGCTTTTAGTTCCGCGTGTCAGGTCAGGCAAAGGTGGGAGGCTCTCGCCAGATCCAGGATAGCATATGTGTTCAATCTTATGAAACCTTAATTTTGTTTTTGGCCTAATTTTTATTTAAAAAAAAAAGAAAAAGAAATATTTGACAACCATCATTATACCATTGACATAAGTCTGTAATATCAATAAAAAATGCATCATCAAATACAATAATTGTTTCCTTTTTATATGTAATACAATATTATTTTAATGCAAAGAAAATCACAACAAATTATTGAATAGCCCCAAACCATGGCGATATTTGAAACGTCTTTGTGTTTTTTACAATCAGCCGATTGTACATGTTCCTTCTGAGCGGGATGCTTGGTTGGTACTGTGTATATGAGGTTCTCGTTTGCACCCACGGGCAGTAGTTTGCTGTCAAGGGCGAACACTGTGCGACTTTCACAAAGTTTCAGCAGGAAATGCTTAAGTGGTGTCCATGTGATTCAATCGAAGTTTATTATCGATTGCGTTGTGAAGAGAGCATTGTAAACAGTAAGCGCATACTCGCCCAGCAGTGGATGAGAAGTCAACAGTGAACGAGAAAGTAAGCGGATACACCTACTACGCATGTGCGAGTGTAAGTGACGTGCCGGACAATTGTGAGTACTTTTTCATTCGATTCAGTGGTAGCAAAATTGAACTTTAAAGACAAGAAGAAATTTACTTAGAAAATATTTGGAAATTAGTGTAGTACTGTATGGACTTAGAATAGTTTTAAGAAAAGTGTTCAGTCGAGGAATCTATGCCCAATTTCCTAGCGGTTTTATTGTGACAAGGTTCTAAACACTTGTAAAATTTTCATCTTTGATTTAGGACTTAGAAAATTTTTCGACTTTAAAAAAAAAAAAAAAAAATTTGGCTTCAATTTCAAACTATTGTAACTTAAACATAAACCATGAATGCTCTAATTAAGGTTCAGATTAACACTAACAAAACAATCGGTAGAGCTTTTAGTAATTTCAAAAAATCTCCTAAAGAGCGGTTGACTGAATCTTATATTGAAACAAGACTTGAAGCATTGGAGTCACAATGGTCTATGTTTTTGGATACTCACACCAAACTCATAGCTGAGTACGATAGTGAGGATTTAGAAAAAGCCAAATATGATGAATGTGCTGTTTATGAAGTCACAGAAGAATTGTATTTTGACTACAAAGCGGTACTGAAAGAAAAATTAAGTCAAATTAAACCTGTCATACCAACTACTTCTAATGTCTGCGAAAACGATTCTAAAATAAATTCATACAGTAGTGTGAAACTTCCAAAAATTACAATTCCCACATTTTACGGTAACTATGCTGAGTGGACAAGTTTTAGAGATTTGTTTATGTCTCTTGTGCATACTAATCGATCTTTAGACAATGTACAAAAATTACATTATTTAAAATCTTATTTGTCTGGTGAGGCTGAACAATTATTGCGACATGTGCCCATTACTAGTGATAATTATGTAGTTTGCTGGGATCAGTTAGAAAACAGATACAATAATAAACGCTTCATTGCAAACTCAGTCCTAAAACGATTTATGAGCCAAAGAAATGTTACAACTGAGTCTGCAAGTGCATTAAAAGAGTTATTAGATACCAGCAACGAATGTATGAATGCCCTCAAAAATCTAGGTTTACAAACTGATTCATGGGACATGATCGTAATTTACATATTGTGTTTGAAGTTAGATACTGAGTCTCGTAAATTGTGGGAATCGAAGTTAAGTGAATTGCAGGATAATTTACCAAGTTATAATCAATTCACAGAATTTCTACAGCAAAGGTTTAGGTCACTTGAATTTCTTGATAATAAGGTTTCAAAAAATGTTCCGAAAACTAAGGTATTACATGTTACAGAATCGAATAAATGTCCGTTTTGCTCCGAAAGCCATAAGTTGTTTAACTGTAAGAAATTCTCTAAGGAGGAGCCAGTAACACGTTGTAATTTCGTACAATCTCGGAAACTATGTTTCAATTGTTTTAATTCAAACCATGCGGTGTATTCGTGTCGTGTACCAACCAAGTGCAGAATCTGTCATAAGAAACATCACTCGCTTCTTCATTTGAATACTATTTTATCGCAAGCGAGTAATGTTCCTAGTTCGGTACCAACTGAAAATAATTCATCTGAAGTTATTGTTAAACAAGACGAATCGTGTAAGAATATTACTTCATGTCACATTAATATACAAAGCCATGTTTTGCTTGCAACGGCTTTGGTAGATGCTATATCGCAATCAGGCACACGCATAACTCTTCGGTCTCTTATTGACCAAGGATCACAAGCTTCGTTTTTGACGGAGTCCGCAGCTCAGCTTCTTGGGCTGCCGAAGAAACAATGCAAGAGTTATGTGTCGGGGTTGGGTGGTGATAAGGATCCATTGATGATGTCAAAATATATCGTATATTTTAAAATTCAATCCCTCATCAACCCAGACTTCGTTATTCAAGTTAGAGCTCACGTTATTAAAACTATCACCACATTGCTGCCTGACAAGGAAATTGCAGTGCAGAGGTGGTCAAACCTGCCCAAAATCAGGTTAGCAGATCCAACATTCAACTCTCCTAATAAAGTAGACATACTTCTAGGTGCGGAAGTGTATTGTCAAATAATAGAAGAAGGATTTATTAGGAGTGGTCCAGAAATGCCAATTGCCCAAAATACAAAGTTGGGGTGGATATTATCTGGTAGGGTATCTGTTGATGTAGAAGAATGTAATAAAAATTTTCATACCTTTGTCCAGTGCATGCATGCCGTAGAAGATAATAATCTGCTGCAGAAATTTTGGGAGCTGGAAGAAGAGCTCAAGTTATGTCAAGAAAAAAGATGGACAGAGGAAGAAGAGAAGTGTGAAAAGATATTTGCGAGTACTACAACAAGGGATTCCGAAGGTAGATACATTGTCAAACTTCCCTTCCGTAATGAAGATCCGCAATGTCAATATGGAGATACATTGGCGATTGCTACAAAACGATTTGAATATCTGGAAAAAAGATTAATTAGAAATCCTGAATTAAAAATACAGTATGCAAATGTAATAAATGAATATGTAGAATTAGGTCATATGGAGGTAATTCCTGAAAATGAAATTAAATCAACATTTGTATACTTACCTCATCATGCCGTAGTGAAAGAGGACAGAACAACAACTAAAGTTAGGGTTGTATTTGATGCTTCTTGTCCTGGAAAAAATGGAGTCTCCCTTAACAGTGAGTTAATGCTAGGTCCCAAATTGCAACTTGACTTACGTCATATTATTATGCGTTGGCGTGTTCATCCAATTTGTCTGTGTACTGACATTGTCAAAATGTACAGGCAAATTAAGGTGACTGATGAAGATACCTACTTTCAGTGCATAGTATGGCGTGACAATCCAAATGACAAGTTGAAGCATTTACGTAATTTAAGAGTAACGTTTGGTACTGCATCAGCTCCATATTTAGCTGTTAAGGCCCTGCAACAAAATGCAAAAGATGAGGCAGCTGATTTTCCTGTTGCATCACAGAAAATCTTGACGGACTTCTATATGGATGATTTCTTGTCGGGCTGTGAAAAAGTTGAAGACGGCAAGAAGTTATATCTGGAATCAAAGGAATTATTAAAAAGAGGAGGATTTGAGCTCCAGAAATGGACAAGCAATAGTGAAGATTTATTAAAAGCAATAAATGAAAAACAAGCGGAAGAGAAAGTAAGTTTGAAAATAGATAATGTTCTAAAAATATTAGGATTAACTTGGAACCAGAGTACGGATAATTTTGAATATTCTGTGAATCCTCTTCCCGCAGATAAACCTGTAACAAAACGAAAAGTTATATCAGAAATCGCGAAGTTATACGATCCATTGGGATGGCTGGCACCAGCTATTATAGTTGCTAAAATATTCATACAAAAGCTGTGGATATCAGGGATCGGCTGGGATGATATGCTACCTGAAAAGCTATTAAAGGATTGGTCCACTTACCGCAATGATCTTCTACTGCTTCGTGATATCACAATACCTAGATGGATAAATACTTATCGTAACAGTTGTATTCAGGAACTTCACGGGTTTTGTGATGCCTCCAATGATGCTTATGCTGCAGTTGTTTACATTCGTGTAATAGACAAAGATGGGAATAGTGCGGTTCATTTGATAACATCCAAAACAAAAGTGGCACCTATAAAACAGGTAAGAATTCCGCGACTAGAACTGTGTGGAGCAGTACTACTTTCTAAACTATTGCAAGAAGTGTCAGGAGTTTTGGACATAAGCAAAGAAAATATTTATGCATACACGGACTCTACAGTAGTTTTGGCGTGGTTGAGTTGTCATCCTGGAAAATGGAAAACATTTATAGCAAATCGCGTATCACATATCTTAACTAATATGGACAGAAATCAATGGACTCACGTTAGGTCTGAGGATAATCCAGCAGATGTCGCGTCACGAGGTATTAAACCTTCAAAGTTGAAGAATGCATCCATCTGGTTTACTGGTCCAAACTGGCTGAAAGAAAGGCAAATTAAAAAAGAAACAAATCGAATATATGAAACAGATTTAGAAAAGAAGGTTTGTCATGTTGGAGTATGTAATCAACAGATAAATGAGCAAAATAATAATGAAATAATTATCAAATTTTCATCACTACGTAAGCTAATAAGAGTTGTTAGTTATTGCAAAAGATTTAGAAAGGTTAAAATCGTTAAAGAAAATTGGCTTACCAGTGAAGAGCTAAGAGAGGCTTTAAATACATGCATTAAAATAGTACAAAAAGAAAGTTTTAATGAAGAATTAAGTGATGTAAATAAAAAAGGATATGTAAATAGAAAGAGTAAACTTACCTCGTTGAACCCGTTCCTCGATGATGCTGGAATACTTAGAGTTGGAGGACGTTTAGAGAGAGCAAACATAGATATGTCTGCAAAGCATCCTATTATCTTACCTGATAAATCACATTTTTCTTCATTAATTATTGCAGATGCTCATGAAAAAACAATGCACGGCGGACCTCAGCTCACACTTAATTATCTAAGGTCACGATATTGGATTCTGAATGCTAAAACGAATGTGAAGTTATATATCAGAAAATGTGTCACTTGTGTACGGTATGCAGTAAACACCAGAGATCAGCTAATGGGACAGCTACCTAATGCAAGAGTAGAATTTTCTAGGCCATTCTATCACACTGGAGTGGATTATGCTGGTCCTATAAACATGCGGGTGTCAAAAGGAAGAGGCACTAAGTCTTATAAAGGCTATATATGTCTGTTTGTATGCATGTCAACACGAGCTGTACATTTGGAAGCAGTAAGTGACATGACAACTAGTGCATTCTTAGCTGCTTTTCGACGCTTTGTAGCAAGACGTGGTCATTGTGCACATTTGCATAGTGACAATGGGACTAATTTCGTAGGAGCTGCAAAAGAATTAAAAACTTTATTTCATAATGAAAAATCCTATTTTGTAAAAGAAATAGCTGAATCTCTGGCCGTAGAAAATACGAGTTGGCACTTTATACCTCCTCATGCGCCTAATTTCGGTGGTTTGTGGGAGGCAGGCATAAAATCAACCAAGCATCACTTGAAAAGAGTGATTGGTGATGCTACACTAACGTATGAAGAACTGAGCACGGTTCTCACTCAAATTGAAGCGTGTCTCAATTCAAGGCCAATTTCACAATTGAGCACTAATCCACATGATCCGACTCCTTTAACACCTGGTCACTTTTTGATAGGAGAACCGTTAGTGCTTGTGCCTGATGTGAATTATGAAAACTCTAATGTCAGTAGTTTAAAGAGATGGCAGTTAACACAGAGGATGGTACAAGGATTTTGGAAAAGATGGTCGCAGGAATACCTGACGCAATTTCACAACCGGTATCGATGGTCATATCAAAAAGCTGAACCAAATGTAGGAGATATTGTTCTCGTTAAAGAAGATGGTTTGCCGCCCGGAAAATGGTTATTAGGTTTAATTTTACAAAAGTTTCCGGGATTGGATGGAATTACACGTGTGGTAAATATAAAATGTAAAGGCTCAATTATAAAAAGGCCTGTTAATAAACTCTGTGTTTTGCCTGTTTTAAAGTAAATGTTAGCATTTTGTTTTATTTGTTTATTCAAATACTGATTTAATTTTGAAATTTATGACGAGTCAGTGTCAAGCAATTTTTGTGTCATGAATTCAAGTTTAAGGAGATTATATGAATTTAATTATTTAAATTTTACTCACCATGAAATCAATTTCTTTTTACTTAAGTTATGTATACAGTCCACTTTATTTATCACCTTTATCTTCATGGTGGGCGGTTTCTGTTGTTGATTTTTTGTTATTAGATAATGGTGTTAATATGCACATACATAATGTTATGGACATTCTGTCCATGGTGGGCGGAATGTTCAATCTTATGAAACCTTAATTTTGTTTTTGGCCTAATTTTTATTTAAAAAAAAAAGAAAAAGAAATATTTGACAACCATCATTATACCATTGACATAAGTCTGTAATATCAATAAAAAATGCATCATCAAATACAATAATTGTTTCCTTTTTATATGTAATACAATATTATTTTAATGCAAAGAAAATCACAACAAATTATTGAATAGCCCCAAACCATGGCGATATTTGAAACGTCTTTGTGTTTTTTACAATCAGCCGATTGTACAATATGCGTAAGCATAAATTTTGCGGATCTTACCGGCGTGTCGTGGCTATTCCACATTGTTATATTGATGAAATGTGTCATTAATTAGAGCAATATTTTAGGCATGCTACGGCACGTTGGTGGATACCCATTGTTATGTTTGCGCAACAAACACATGGGTGGCTCCGCACCAACGGATAATAATTATCCGTTGGAGCGAAGACACACATGGTTTGTTTATATGTTCATATGCTTCTACTATGTTTTATCATTTTACAAGTGTAACAAGATTTTAACAAAATGACAAAAGAAAATAGATATAGATATATAAGGGACATGTTTGTGTATATGACAATTGACCTGGATGGGTAAATAGTTAAGAGTAAGGCAATAAAAAATTACTATGTATACAAACATTTAAATACGTAATTTAATGTAAGTTTTAATAACAAAACAGATTTATTTTAATTATGACTCGTATACAATACAATGTATAATTTATTTTAAACATAATGACAATTCATTTTTGATGTACCCTACAGTAAACTATTAACTATGTAGCAAATCAAGCGTATCATAGATAAAACAAGTAAATAATTATGATTCACAATTGACCAGTGTCAGCGTATGCTTCGTATTATAAGTATGTAATGCTTCGTATTATAAGTATGTAATAAGATAGACAATGTAAAAATTAAGAAATAAACAATCAAAAAACATAATAATGACAAGGAAACTTACAAAGTAATACTGCTCTGACCAATCCAACAAACAAGTTGTTGAATTAGTTAAAATAAGATAATGACAACATAAAAAAGGCAATAAGAATAAACTAGTTTTAAAATTAGATTAAAGATATTAGGTAAAATAAAAAGTTGCACGATAAAAAGTTATAATATAAAAAACTAACAAGCATAAAAGAAGCAGACTCTAAGAGTAGTATTAAGTTAAGTATAGTTTTTCATACATAATGTAAATAAAATTGTTAAGCAATGGCTCTGTTTACGATAGAGGATACTGGCAATAAACTCCCCCTGGGTGTGGTGTAACACCCGGGGGAAAACTAAAAAAAAAAAAAAAAAAACCTAACCTAACCCGCCGTTAACCTAACCCGCCGTTAACCTAACCCGCCGTTAACCTAACCCGCCGTTAACCTAACCCGCCGTTAACCTAACCCGCCGTTAACCTAACCCGCCGTTAACCTAACCCGCCGTTAACCTAACCCGCCGTTAACCTAACCCGCCGTTAACCTAACCCGCCGTTAACCTAACCCGCCGTTAACCTAACCCGCCGTTAACCTAACCCGCCGTTAACCTAACCCGCCGTTAACCTAACCCGCCGTTAACCTAACCCGCCGTTAACCTAACCCGCCGTTAACCTAACCCGCCGTTAACCTAACCCGCCGTTAACCTAACCCGCCGTTAACCTAACCCGCCGTTAACCTAACCCGCCGTTAACCTAACCCGCCGTTAACCTAACCCGCCGTTAACCTAACCCGCCGTTAACCTAACCCGCCGTTAACCTAACCCGCCGTTAACCTAACCCGCCGTTAACCTAACCCGCCGTTAACCTAACCCGCCGTTAACCTAACCCGCCGTTAACCTAACCCGCCGTTAACCTAACCCGCCGTTAACCTAACCCGCCGTTAACCTAACCCGCCGTTAACCTAACCCGCCGTTAACCTAACCCGCCGTTAACCTAACCCGCCGTTAACCTAACCCGCCGTTAACCTAACCCGCCGTTAACCTAACCCGCCGTTAACCTAACCCGCCGTTAACCTAACCCGCCGTTAACCTAACCCGCCGTTAACCTAACCCGCCGTTAACCTAACCCGCCGTTAACCTAACCCGCCGTTAACCTAACCCGCCGTTAACCTAACCCGCCGTTAACCTAACCCGCCGTTATTTCATATCATTAGATTCTATTGAACGTAAAACTACACCGCGTGTTACTTTGGTTACAGTGCCATCTAGTATCGAATGGTCGTAAACTTTTTTTCTATGTTTCATTAGTTTTGCCGATTTATTGCCTATAGTGTTTTCGTCCTCTGTGTTCTGGCTGGGTGCGCTATTTGCCTTTTCCTTTTATTAAATTTCAATATCGATGACTTACATAGTTAACAAAATATAATATTTGTAGTTGATAATAATATTTTTTATCATCGGACTAAAAAAGAGGCGTTGGTTTTAGTTTGCGTCGAACGCTCCTTTAGTTGTCATTTATACTTTCAATATTATAAGTAATTCTGTCTCCTAAAATTACTTAAACATTGAACTCTTGCATGTGATATATCTTCTCCGTGAGGAACTGGGAAATAAGTTGCGCAAAGTAAATGTGAGTCGTACGTAGTAAGGGGGTGAAGTACTCAAATTCAGTTCAGTTTTGGGTTCTTTACCTTTTGTCTCTTTCGCATTTCGAATAGTGCAACTTTCGTGTACAGTGTTCCTCGTAGGATAGCAACCTGTCACTATTTGCATTTCATTTCTTTCATTAAGCCAAACAGCTGAACGTTGCCTATTAGTCTGTTTAAGACTGTCGGCTCTGGCTACCCCGCAAGGGATTTAGATGATGATTATGTATTTGTATGTATGTATGATTTGCTAAATATGTTTATTCAATTTTTGAAGGGGTTTTCGGTTGCCTTCATAATCATAATCATTTATTCCTTGAATATGGTGAGGTAATCGAAATAAAAACGTGACAATCAAAAATTAACAATATTTTATTTACACGTAAAGTACAAATCTACACATTGTTCTAAATCATAAGTAATGCATCTGAATTACAATCATAAAAAATGAAATTTGGTCGCCCCATGCTCGAGGAGGACGATGACTTCGATACCATTTTACGTAAAGAGAATATACTATTTACAATTATTTTTAAATATGAAAAAAAGATTTGAAATATCAATTACTTTGGCTCAAAATTGTTTTTATGTTGGAAAAGACATTAGTAGAATAAAATGTAAACAGTAAATAAATAAGATAAAATTAGAGTAATATTATTAGAGCTTTTTCCTACTACTTTAAAATTATATTTACAAAAACTATATAAGTAGTAACTCTATCACGAACACACAACAAACAGACAGGCAGACTATATATTCGGCGGCAGGCTCGTATAGTGAAATAAATACCACATAATTACGTATCTGTTTTCTTTTAATCTAACAAATAATGTTTGTTTAAGGCTTTCTAATAACTCAAAAAAAAAAAAAGACAAATGCGAGTATTTTCCATTTCATAGAATGGCCGACCGAATTTCATCGCCTCTTGAATCATAATAACAAAGTTCGTAAATGTAAGTAATGGATAATGAAATGTATACGAATTTTATAGGATATAAAAATAAAGACAGAATTACAAAAAAGATATGAAATAAAAAAGATACATTAGTTGCATGTACCGACTTTGAACATTATACATCCTTGCACAGTATATACAAATGAATGATCGGAAACACTGCCTCCTTACAATCAATATCCCTGTACCGTCGCGGCGCGCCTGGATTACTAGGTACTTTTATTTGACATGTTTTAGTTTATCACGAGGGAAGAGACTGGAGGCGGTTGCTAGTCTATGGCTCGTTGGCTATTTTGTAACGTAATTCCTCTTTCTCGTAGCGGGCCTGGCTCGTTTCGATTCCGTCGTTTTAACCAAGCAAGGTATTATTGCTGGCGCGCAGTGCGAGGAAAAGTATTACACTTTGAATATAACCGACAATCAAAGTTAACTTAACTGTATTCATAATTTTGCTGTAAATTTTATTGAAATTTGTATGAAAAAAATAATATTGAAACCATATTAATGAGTCACGTAGCCAACATACATATATATATATAGTCACGCCTACATCCCTTGCGGGGTAGATAGAACCAACAGTTCTGAAATGACTGAATGACCACGTAGCCTAACTTAAGAATATTATTACATTATAATAAATTCATACCATTCTATATCCGGAATATTATACAGTCTTTTGGTACTTCTTATACTTACATACGAGAGGTGTGAATTATTTCATTAATGACGAAAATTAATCTTATGAAAATATTTTATCACTCTTTGCTGGTACTCTATGTACATGTTTTCTAAAATAAGCTATAAGTTTTCAATAAGATTGACATATTAAATTATGATAAACAAGTCATGGCTGGTAATTACAAAGATAGAACGAGGTACTCCTTCATTGAAAATATACGTCATATAAGTTATTATCATCGTAGAATAATGATAGATTTAAAAGAACCCGTTAAAATTAATGACTACAATAATAAACAACCCAATTAGTAGATATTATGCCTAATTTCAACAATAAGTTTTAGAACGCTAACGGGCAAGCTTAGAACTAAAACTAGTGATTTATAACTTGTCATCTATTTGTTTCAAGTTGTGCAACGCTTGGACTTCAGTAGCCGGCAGGAGTGACTCCAGCCGCTGGCTGAGGCCGCGCCCGCGTCACGCCGGCAGGTCGTTGTCGACGTCGAGCCGCCGCCGCACCCACGCCAGCACCGCCTCCTGCAACGCACGCGGTGTTATGGTAGCCCTGTGATACTTGTGTTGACATCTTGTCCACGCCCAGCGTTTTCTACTTCAGGGGAGACTTTGAGAGAGCAAATCAGATAACGGCGGGGTTGTGTGCGTTAACATATGAATACTTTGGTTCAGCTACGAAGTTGATTTGATAACAATCATTGTCGCGTCGGTAGAATGCTTCAAGTAAAACTCGATGTGGTAGGAAAGATAATTTATTTGAATCGTCACGATATATAAGTGTTTTACACAAGCGTAACCATAGCGCGATGTATTTTGCATACAACGCCATCTAGTAGGCGGCCAAGGAACTACATCACTGTATTGACTTAAAATTTCTTAACAATTTAGACATTCCGCCCACCAAAGGACCTCGTCCTTTAAAACACAACAGCTTTACTACTTACATTACAAGTACTTCAATAATACTACAATTTTATTTTATTTAGTTACACAAACTTTAAGTAATCCAGGCAAACAGTCAGTTTACAAATGAATTGGAAACAAACCAAAATAAAATAAGACATAAAATCCGCCCACCGTGATACCTTTGGCTTAAAAGTAGTGTGCGGTGCAAAAAATAAAAATAAACTACATATCTAACTAGCTCTGAACAATACATTTAGCAATATTTAGGATAGATCATCTGATTTAGGTAAGACGTACAGCTTATTATAAGGTCGCTTACAACAACCATTTACAGTCTTTAATGTCACGACTCTCGTAACATTATCCTTACCAGGATGCTTCTCTATGATTTTTCCTAGCAACCACTTTGCTGGGGGTAAATTATGGTCCTTAATTATCACAACATCATTTATTTCGGGTTCAGACCTTTTATTGACCCACTTGTACCGTTGATTTAAAGATACTAAATATTCATCAGACCACTTTCGCCAAAAATCATTGACCAATTTCTGGCCAAGTTTCCATCTTTGTAAACCCGAAATATTTGACTTTGTGTAATCTTCATCTGGTATCATAATTAAAGGTTCACCTACTAAAATGTGTCCTGGCGTAAGAGGTAAGGGGTCACTGGCATTGTCGCTTAAATAGGACAGAGGGCGCGAATTCAAGCACGCTTCAATTTGAGCGAGTATAGTTGACAGCTCTTCAAAAGTAGCTGTGGAGTTACCTAAAATTCTTTTTAAGTGTGCCTTCGCGGACCGCACGCCGGCTTCCCACAAGCCGCCAAAATTTGGGGCGTGAGGAGGGATAAAGTGCCAATTCGTTCCTTCCTCTGCTAAGAGTTGAGCAATATTTGTTGGGAGTTGTGAAATTGCCTTATTAAACATGGATCTTAATTCTTTATCGGCACCAATGAAATTAGTGCCGTTGTCACTGTAAAGTTCTTTGCAATGGCCTCTCCTCGATACGAAACGTCGAAATGCTGCTATAAAGCCTTGTGCCGTTAAATCGGATACTGCTTCCAGATGAATCGCCTTCGATGCCATGCAAATGAAAAGGCAAATATAGCCCTTGTAAGTTTTTGAGCCTCGTCCTGGTGAAAAGCGTATGTTAATATAGCCTGTAAAATCAACACCAGATACCTCAAAAGCTCTGGCTGGTTTGACTCTAATAGGAGGAAGTTGGCCCATCAAGGTATTATTATTTTGACGAGAATATCTTAAACACACTGTACAACTACGATAGCATTGTTTAGCCAAATCTCTAGCACGAATTATCCAGTATTTTGAGCGTAGAAAGTTTAACATAATCTGAGGTCCCCCATGAAGCGTTCTTATATGGGCGTCACGGACTATTAACTTAGTGAGATGACTCTCACTAGGCAATATTATAGGATGACGCTTGTCGTAACCAACAGATGCTTCATGAATTCGACCGCCTACTCTTAAGACCCTATTTCCATCGAAAATAGGGCAAAGAGTGTACAACGGACTTCTCTTTGCTACATTTCCCTGGGTATTTTTCGTGAGTTGCTTAATTTCGTCAGAAAAGTAAGCCTTTTGAGTCTCCTTTATACATATTTGCAGCACTTCATTCATTTCAGCAACCGTGATAAAAGTAGGTATGTTTTGCCTTTGATCTTTTGGCGTCTTCAACTTCAAAATTCTTCTACAGTAAGATAAAACTCGTAATGCTCTAGATAATGACGAAAACCGATTCCACTCAAACTCTTCATTAGGTTTAATGACTGTGTTAAATGACTTAGTTGGTTTCAACTCTTCTTCAGTATCAAAATCATCATTGGCTAATCCAACTGTGTATTGTGCTTGTTCTTCTAACCAATGTGGACCATGCCACCACAACTTACTATCTGCGAGATCTAAAATTCGTGTACCTCTGGATGCACAATCCGCTGGATTTTGATCAGTGCTGACGTGTCCCCATTGATCCCTTTCTAACATGGTCAGGATTTCTGAAACCCGATTACTAACAAATGTGTTCCATCTACTTGGCTCTCCTCGAAGCCATGCCAATACCACTGTGGAATCTGACCAGCAAAACAGACGAGTTTTGGGAACTGACATGATTTCTGCAACTTCGGTTATCAATTTGGCAGCCAACACCGCAGCACATAATTCCAATCGCGGGATTGAGATGAGCTTTTCAACTGGGGCAACTTTTGTCTTAGCTGTGATTAGATTCACGAAAATGTTTCCATCCTTGTCGACAGCTTTGATGTATACCACCGCAGCATAAGCTGCTTGTGATGCGTCAGCAAATGAATGTAGCTCTACATCTCCATCCTTGTTAGTATTTAACCACCTTGGAACTACGATACTTTTTATATTACAGAGATCATTTTTAAAGGCGTTCCATTCTGCTAGTAGATCTGATGGTAATGGTTCATCCCATGAAAGTCCCGACTTCCATAAACTCTGTATGTATATCTTTGCTTTGACAACAACGGGTGCTATCCATCCCATGGGATCATATAACCTTGCCACGTCTGACAAAACCCTTCTTTTAGTTACTGATTCTTCATCTGTGTTTGGCAAGTTTAGTGCGTATTCAAAGTTATCTGTAGATTTGTTCCATTGTATACCAAGAACCTTGACAGTCTCATTAATTTTGAAAGTGAAACCTTGACTTTTATCACGTATCTCTTCCTTGATATGGTTTATCAGTGATTTACTGTTGCTACACCATTTCTGCAATGAAAAACCACCTGCTTCCATCAATTTCGTCATTTCCTCGAATATCTCTACTGCTTCTTCCTCTCTTTGACAACCTGTAAGCATATCGTCCATATAGTAGTCATTAAGCGTAATTTCAGACGCTCTAGGGTAATTTGATCTCTCATCCTTCGCTAACTGTTGCAGGGTCTTTACCGCCAAATATGGCGCACAAGCAGTTCCAAACGTCAGCCGCAATAACCTGTAATGTTGTATCGGTTGATTAGGATCCGATCTCCAAAGGATTCTTTGAAAATCTGTATCCCTTTGATCTACACGGATTTGACGATACATCTGTGACAAATCTGCCACAATACATATGCGGTGACATCTCCATCTCATTAATATATGACGTAAGTCTTGTTGCAACTTGGGACCCACTAAGAGATTGTCGTTTAACGAGACATTATTGACTCCTTTACATGACGCGTCGAATACTGGCCTCATCTTACTCGTCTCTTTGTCTTCTCTGACTACCGCATGATGCGGCAGGTATACCACCAATTCATCATCGATCTGCCTTTTATCTGTGATATGCTCCATGTGGTTCTGTTCTAGATAATTTTCTATAGCCTTTTTGTAGCCTTCATAAAACGAAGGTTGTTTAACGAACTTTCTCTCTAAGAATTGAAATCTTCGTTGAGCTATAGTTTTGGTTTTACCATGTAGACATTCAGGGTTTGGACCTTTAAACGGTAATCTCACAATATAACGCCCATCATTGTCTCTCACGGTTGTCTCCTCATAGATTTGCTCACATCTAAGTTCCTCCCTTGTAAGTTTCTTACTAATGCCATCAGGCTCCCTTTCAATTTCCCAAAATTGCTTCAACAGTTGATCTGTATCCAATTGAATGTGTAAGCTAATCAATCTATTATTGACAAGATCTTCCTCCTTTTGTAATCTACCTGAAAAAACCCAACCAAATTGAGTATTTTGCGCAATCAAACAATTTTCTGTCGGATGTCTTAGAAGTCCTTCTCTCAAGATCTCACCATGTACATCAACTCCTAAAATCATGTCAATTCTACCTGGTGATCCATACTTTGGATCAGCTAGTGGCAAATTATCTATATCTGTCCAATTTGGGATTGAAAACTTAGCAGAAGGAAGGAATGAAGTTAACGTACTTAAAATAAAAGCTTTTACCTGCACAGAGAATTTTGGATCATGAAGTGACTCTAAACTTAACAAGACCATGCCTTTTGTTCTTGTTTGACCTTCCCCTACACCTGACACCAGACCACTAACCGGACTTCGTTTAAGGCCTAATGCTTGCACTGTCGCTTCAGTGATGAAGGAAGCTTCAGATCCTTGATCCACTAATACACGAATATTTTGGGAGTAGCCATTTGTTGATTTTGCTCTGACTATAGCAGTAGCCAGAAGCACTGTTTGTTGACTCTCTTTTGCAAAATGCGCTACCACTTTGGTCTCAGAACCGTTGATTGCTGGAACATCCTTTTGTTCGTCTAACTCAGATTTAGGTTCTTGAGATCTGTTCATATGCAACAACGTATGATGACGCCTACCACATCGTCGACAACACGTCGATTGATGACAGCTCCTTACTCCATGTGTTGGTGCTAAGCAATTATAGCACAATCTCTCCGATTGAACATATTGTGATCTCTCTTCAGGAGATTGTTGGGCAAATTGCTTGCATTGATATAAAAAATGCTGTCCTTTACACATTCTACACTCATTAGACGCACTCTTATTTTGTACTGCAGCATGAAATGATTTTTGTTTTGAAACTTGTGTAACGTTACCTTTTGTTGGGTTCGATTTGTGAACAACAGCCGACTTACTGACTTCTGTCATTTCCAATGTGCGAAATCGACTCTCTAGAAAACTGGTTAATTGTTGCCATGATGGTAAGTCATCCGATTCGCTTTTCCCGATATCCATCTCCCATAGTTTACGCGATTCTTGATCGAGCTTCGAGATCACTAGATAATTAACAATAGTATCCCAGTTCTCAGTATCAACTCCAATATTTTTTAAGGATTTCAAGCAACCATTAGTTGTGTCAAGAAGTTGCTTTACTCCTAAAGCAGATTCTGAACTTAATATTTTTTGACCAAACAAGCGTTTCATAATCTCATTACAATTATAGCGTTTATTGTTGTACCGATGAGACAGTTGTGCAAAAGCTTCCGCGTAGTTCGCATCTGTAGTAGCCAAATTTTTTAAGAGATTTGCTGGTTCACCTGTCAAGCTGCCCTTTAAATAGTGAAGTTTTTGAACCGCTGACAGACTTGCATTATTATGAATAACCGATGTAAACATGTCGTAGTAAGATTGCCACTCTTCATAATTTCCCGAAAATGTAGGTAGTTGAATGCGGGGCAATTTCACTTCACAGCTTGGCTTGGATGGTGACGATGAGCGGTTAGCTTGTTGTTTTGGCGAACGACTATTTAAATCCTCCTTCAGTTTTGATTTATACTCGGTGTAAGTATCTTCAACAACAGACATTTTATCATTAAGAAAATAATCATGTGTAGACTTGAGTTCAGTAGTAGCATCAGAGTATACATCCAGATGTTGTTCAAAATATTCCAGCCATAACTTTTCAAGGCTCTCCAGTCTTGATTCAATGTAACTCACAGTTAGTCTCTCTTTTGGTGATTTTCGATAGTTTGAATAAGATTTAAGCAGCCTCTCAAAACGTGCCTCTTGTCTGGCTAGTAACTTATCCATCTTGTTCATCAGCTGTAGTTAGCACTCAGAAAAAGGTTAATATACTTTGCAAGCACAAGCTACAAACAGGCAATTTAAATTATTAAGTCCCAGCATCAGCGCAAACGAAAAAACCAAGCGACGAATACAATGTTCAAAACACAAAAATTTTACAAGTCCAAGATGCCAACGATTTTCCTAAGTCCCAAAATCGCAAATATTTCTAAGTCGATAATGATCACAAAACGACTAAGTCCTGAGACACGTAATTTTTCTAAGTCAATATTTCACTCCAGAGACTATGTTTAAATTCAAACACTTGCGAATTTTCTAAGTCCGGCACAACACTTGTAATTTTTCATTCACTGATCACTGTTAGTTCACTTTACTCACAATTTTCTAAAGTCCTTTTCTTCCCGGGTTTCGGCACCAGATGTCGCGTCGGTAGAATGCTTCAAGTAAAACTCGATGTGGTAGGAAAGATAATTTATTTGAATCGTCACGATATATAAGTGTTTTACACAAGCGTAACCATAGCGCGATGTATTTTGCATACAACGCCATCTAGTAGGCGGCCAAGGAACTACATCACTGTATTGACTTAAAATTTCTTAACAATTTAGACAATCATTATAAATTTCACTATCAACTCATAGTGTTTCCAGTTACCTTTTTTAGGAGCTCGCTTTAATAATTTACAATAAATAATTTTTCATAAATTTTATAATATTACAGTAGTCTGATACTATTAAGGTGAAGAAGTTAGTTTTCCATAGATCTCTGTACATTATATAAGCTACAATCAACATGCATCATAATCTACGTTAATCTTACCAGATATTTGCGGTAATAACACCAAACACCACTACCAAGTTGAGAAGTAGAAGACGATGTAACAAAAGTAGAAAAATAAATATGATAGAAGGTGAGGCAAGAGTGAGACGGCAACACAGGAGAGACGACAGTGAGGCTAGGAAAGGAATCGCATCGGCGTCAGCGTCAGTCGTGGTGGCGCGAGTGGTGCGCGTTGTCGGTGTAGTCGTCGTAGTCGCGCGGCGGCTCCAGCTCGTCCTCGCGGTCGTACTCCTCCCCGCCCTCCCCGTCCCCCTCGGGCTCCTCCTCCTCCTCGTCCCCGTCCCCGCCCGCGCCCGTCTCCGACTCCCGTGGAGACACCACACCCAGCTCCTGTGCCCAGGCGTTAGCGGAAACCGGGTTAAGCTCAACAAACACAACAGCTATGATTATCTAATGTCAGTGTCACAAAACCCGTTGTTATTTTATCCATCTATAATAAGCATGCAATGTAGCGTATATTAAAAAAAAAGTGGAGTTGAGGGAGCTTTGCAAATTATTCAGTCGTGAATAATACGTTAAAAATCAATTGACTCTCGATCGTGCGCAACTGAGAATGGCGGAAGGGCCGGGGTGTACCTTGCTGGGCCGCCAGCCGCAGCCGGGCAGCGGCAGGCCGTCGGGCCCGAGCGGGCAGGGCGCGTCCAGCCCGGGCACGCCCTGCTCGCCCTTGTCGCCCTTGTCGCCCTTGCGGCCGCGCTTGCCCACCGGGCCCTGGAAGAATCACCCTTACAGTTCATATCAAATAAATTATTACGATCCCACCTACCGTTGCATGCGTGATGCATGAATTACAACTTATTAAAATATATACCTACATATTTATATTTCTGACATATGCAAATGTTAGTTTCTACTACATGCTGTTGCTGTATGGTATTCATGACGGGAAAGTTAGAATAATGCAAAAAGCAAAGTACAGGCGCGTCATCGTCTCCGGTCACTTACAGGCTCTCCTTTGTATCCTTTATCGCCCTTGGGGCCCTGGACAAGGAAATTATTACGAAATTTATATTCAAAATCAGATAAATAAAAAATGTACATGAGTAATATACCAACCTCTTGCCCGGGTATGCCGTCGGTTCCCTGTAACGGTGTAAAGGTTAGTTGTTAGTACAGTTATTGTTTAAGTACAAGCTGAGGACCGTGGCAGGCTCTATACTCACAGGCAATCCGGGGTCGCCTCGTTCCCCTTTCGAGCCCGGCTCTCCTTGCGCTCCCTGGCAAGCCAAGCCATTAATATACACACTTTAAATAAAATCGTTATTGATACGTACTCCGTTATAAATGGAATTTATAATGACAACTTCGAGGTTGCCTTGAATTTAATTCAATCCCTAATGATAACAATTTGATATTCAAGAAGTGTTAAAAAATTCTGCTATTAAATTCTTAATTTATTATACATATTTACATCTGTGAAAAATATATTATTCATGATATATGTAAATTAAACGACAAAATTGCTACCGCAATAGTACGTATAACCCTAAAATTAATTGTTATATATACTAAACGTCCCTTATCAAAAAAAAAGATCGTTTGAATTGAATGAGACTAGGAGAGGCCCTGGGTCCCGTGTAAGGCGGGGATCGTCTGCTCACCTTCATGCCGTCGAGTCCGGGCGGGCCCTGCGGAACAACAGACAAGTCAGCCGCGCCTCGCCCCGCGCCGCCGCGTGTCGCCGGCGGCGGGCGACACGCGGCGACACGCGGCGCGCGGCGGCCGGTCCATGCAGCGGCAGACAGTGGCGTGCGATGTGGCGCTCTCGGCTACTCTCACTGCATGCAGCGGTCTCTCGACAAGAAGGCTCATCCGCAGAACAAGGTTCACGAGGCTCGGGAAAGAAGATCAAGAGAAAGACGGGTTGCACTGCATGCAATTATTTATTTTCATCCAAAATAATTTATAAACAACAATATCTTACGCTCTCGACGTATAGTACAAATGACAACTTTTGTATCTCATAAAAATTAAGTTCTTAACGGTAAACTTATTAACTAAGTAAAGGGCAAAAAGCGCGCAATTATGATTGTGGGAACATGTAACTGTAATTTATTTAATTTACAAATAAAAACGGTAAGAAATATGAATTAAGGCAGCACACAAAGCTTATATGATTGCGAAATACTAAAATGAAAATAAAACCTTGGCATTCAAATATTTTTGGACAAAAGGATGGAACAAGTATAATTATATGTAGATAGAATGATTAAGGGACGTTGAGTAACTTATCTAGAAGTGCTTAACCTAATGTGACAATAGTATTTTGTACATTCTGTGATGTGGAGTCGATTGAGGCATTACGAGAATGGTGTGATACTAAATCACAATTTGATTAAATCTAATTATTTACTTTTTTATGTTTTTAGAAACTTTACACCTGTGTCGATTAATATATGAGGAAAGTATTTTGCAATTATCGTGATGCCTCAAAGGAATGCACTTTTGTTTCCCTCTCATCAATTACATTAGAGATAGATACGATAGTTATGACTACATAATAATAAGTATAGTACACCAAGAGAACGAACAATAAGAGAGTGATGAAAAGGTCAATACGCACAAGTCAACATTAAGGTAGGTACATTAAGTTATACGATGAGGCGGGCGCGACGCTCTGCCGCGCCCCCTCGGGACGGTCGCTCCGGGCACCGCGCGACGCGACGCGACACCTCGCAGCACGCGGCTACTCCGCGGGGTCGCGTCGCGTCGCGTCGCACACAGACACGAGGCGGCCGGCCGCGACGACCGGGCGACGCGCGGCCGACCGACTGCTGCCTGCGTCGGCTATACATTACGCTTACTATACTATACAGGAATAAGGGGAAAGTTAATATAATCACAATAATAATTACAAACAGGCAATTAGCGTAGAATGTAACAACGTGGACAATATTATACTTACAAATCGATACAATATGAAAGATATGATGAGACGTATTCGTTAATGACAAGAGTAATTTTACATCATAATTCTAGCATATCACATACGAGGACCTATACGAGGTGTATGATAATCATTTCATATGTTCATTCGTACCTACTGAGGTATCACTTATTTTACTTGGCACCCGAACTATACGCTGAACTTTAATTCGCCAAATATACAAATATTATCATATTCTTATTAAATTATTTAAAAATAGTCACTCTGGTGTTGGATTTATTTATTTTAATCTTTAAAGTACAAAATGTTTATGATACAGGGTCCGCAACCTTAACATTATCCAAGCTATTTTGTTTTCGTAACTTAGCATTATGATGCATTATTGTATGCAATGCAAGATAATTTCTTAATAATAGATTAGACGTTCTACAAATACTGGTATATTGTCTTTCTTTTTGACAAAAAGTAGACTCTCAGACGACATACCACGCGGGACACATAATGGCACAATTTTGTGTTTTACTTACGCCAAACCTCACTATGATTGCCTCAGCAACTGTCTTATCTTTGCGTTTCCTCAGTCTTCCCCATCGCCGTTATACTTTGGACCTGGGGCCCGCAAACATACATACATATAATTACGTCTATATCCCTTGAGGGGAAGACAGAGCCAACAGACTCGAAGAAAACTAATGGGCCATGTTCAGCTGTTTGGCTTATTGAGCTTCAAATAGTGACAGGATGCCAGCCCATCGACTAAAAGCAGAATTCCAAGTTTATAAGCGTATCTTTTAGTTGCCTTTTACGACATCCATGGGAAAGAGATGGAGTGGTCCTTTTTTAATGCCAGGAACCACACGGCAAATATTTTATTTATTTATATACCTTTTATACATTGTAAACATGTTATTTACTGGCAGTAGTACTAGTTGGGGTATTATTTAGAGTAGTGTGAGCGCGTTCCGATGGGCCCTGGTGAGCTTAACAAAACAACAAAATAATAAAACGATTTATCATACCAATTTATGGCTAAATTAATAAAAATATCATCTTTACATGATCTGTAACACTTAGCCTAGGTTTGGTAACGTCTCACTGTTAACTACGCAGTAGTAACAAACATTTACACCTAGCGAGTTACGTACAAACATTACAATCGCAGGGAGCGGCTCTGGCCAGGCGGCGACGGCGCGCGGCGAGCTCGCGCGCGCGTCACTACGTCAGCGCGAACTCCGGCGGCCAGCGGTTCTCCTGCGCGCACGCACACCCCCACCAGGGTTAGTATCTCAACACTACGACTACGACACTACAGCCTTGGTTTATACATATATTGGCATTTATAATTATATCAAGTATTATTTACAAGGCATTATATTTCACGCAATTCCATGCACTTGTTATTTACTGATCTGACTTTTTATACTTAATATGGGTAGAACTTAGTAGTATGTTCCAGGTATCTACTGTTCGTTATTTTGTTAGTAGTTTAAGATTTTAGTTTGATTAAGATATCAAAAGGCTCTGAGACAAACTTACTCGTGATCCGATTTCGCCCGGCCGGCCCTGTTCGCCCGGCAAGCCTACGGGACCCTGCGACCAAGCCAATCAAACAGGTTCACTATACAGAGTCATATCAACAATTAGTTACATTAGTAAGTAGTAAAGCATTTTTTTCTACTTACCGGAAGACCCATGGGTCCAGCGTCTCCCTTCTCCCCTCTTTCACCCTGAAAATAAATAATATAAATATAATTGTATTTAATGAAATCAGTTTGGTCCAAATAAAGAAAACATTCACAACTTTATCAGATGCCTCATAAAAGTCGTTATTTAATTTAGAGATATCAAATATCATGTAACTACATATTTGAAAGCCGAACAGCAAAATAGATGGAGTGGTGTTGGCTATATTTGGATATAGTTATATATTTTTTATTAGTTAAAAAATATGAAAGATACGTACCGCTTTCCCGCGCACCCCGGGCTCGCCCTTGTCGCCCTTGATGCCGGGCGGGCCCGCCACGCCCGGCGCGCCCGCCGGCCCCGGCGCGCCCGGCGGACCCATCATCTGCACACACCACAACACTGTTACTGTATGCGCTCTTAAACCATTCCGAGGTTCAGAAACTTGAGGCACCTTATTCAAGTTTTATCTTTACCTACTTTTATGTGGCATAGTAGGTTCCGGGTTTAAATCCTGGCCAGGGTATGATGAAGAACAATTTTTTTCTGATTGGCGTGGGCCTTGAAGTTTATTTATATAATTATTTATTATAAAATATAGTATCGTTGAGATAGCATTTCGTAACACAAGTCTCAATCAAAAATGTAATGAGAAATTGTATTTTGAATTCTGGTCTCAAAAGATCAACGAGAGATGCCATTTGAAATATTATAAACACGTAGAGCAGAGAATTATTACATTGTCTTCGTTGCAAGGAAGTATTTTTTCGCTATCCCTGACCATGGCTGAATATCTGCCAGAAAAAAATATCCCGTCTGATTGAATTTCGAGTGTCCGGCATTGGCTGATGAGCACTCTCAAACTCTCCACAACATACTTAGAGCGGTGCAGGTGTACGTGCTGGCTGCAACAGCTGCCGGGACAACCCAGTAGATTGGGAATTATCTGTTACAACAAGTGATTGTTGCGGTCTTACCTCACCTCAAAGCTTCCAACGTCTTGCTCAAAAAAAGATCCAAACAAGCCCCGTGTGGTAGCCGCTCATATTTTGAAAAAACTGATATACACCTAAAGCTTTTGACTAATTATTATTACGACGCGAAAAAAAAAAACTGTGAAGGAAATAAATTACTAACGAAGAACGAGACTTAACTAGATTTTTCGGTCTGCGCGAGTGTCCTCTAGTCATTTGATATGCTTGAAAGCTTTATTTCAATAATCTTTTCATTTTATTCATTATATTTTGGACTTTTTCATATTATTACTCTGCTCGTCTTGAGTATTGTTGCAGAGAAATTGCACACTGTGTTATCATAAAATATTTTTTTCTTTGAAAAAAGCTATTATTAATAAAAATTAATACCTAAACGTTACAGGAAGTTAGTTCGACGTTGTCTGAGCATGCAGTATCATGGAAGAAGGAGGCTGAAGTGAACTTACAATTTCGTGTCCGTACAGCTCGTACCCGGTGCCGTCTCCCTGCAAATTCAACAGTGGGCATAAAGATTAACAGTTCACTACACATATTGTTCAAAAGAAAACCATTTTACCGTGAGGTGACTGTGATCTAACAGTGAGCAGGACTTAACAGTAGCTCAGTAGATCACGCAGGTCGGAAGGGATTGTATTGTGGACTAGTGTGTTATTAAGTGTCTCATTAAGCCAGTCGGGACAAACGCCAGTAAACACTCTCCTGATAAAATTGGAAATCCGATTGAAGCGTTTAAGATTGTCTGATTGATGATAATAATGTTGGCAGTAGATAGTCACCTGTCTTCTCCTCAGCTTCCTGTACTTCTGGAACCGCCGCCGCCGCGCATGGAACAATACCACGATAAGTTACTACCACATTTTGTAAGGAATATTTATTTACTTTATTTTACATGGAAATTTATATAGATTTGATGGTCCTAAAATAATTTCTTATGAATTAATAAACAACGCATAATAAATAGATATAATTATTTTAGAGCACATCTGTATCTATTTTGAATAATCGTGTGCAGTAGGGCTCACCGAGTCCCCTTTGTCCCCCTTCTCCCCCTTGAGCCCCGGGTAGCCCGGCGGCCCCGGCAGCCCCGGCGCGCCCAGCATGCCCGGCGAGCCCATGTCTCCGTACTCGCCCTTAGATCCCTTTGGACCCATTTCACCCTGGAACGTATTAAAATTTAAATATTAAACGATTTATTTGTACTGAACTTGCTTGTATCATAAACACTGGACTCTGTACCGTATTTTAAATCTTGAGAGTCAATCTAATCTATTTGGAATGAAGGGGTAATTTTTAAACGATTAATAACTTTGACTTACGAATATCATTCTTTCGCAGTTGCACATTGCAAACATTTGTTTAGTAGTATTAAATTTTCATAAATGTACGATATTTTATGATAAGAAAATTCGCATAGACAATAGTATAGTAATCAAAACTGTACTGACCGGCTTCCCCGGTGGGCCCTGCAGCCCGGGCGTCCCCGGAGCCCCGTCCAACCCCGGGGGACCTCGCGGTCCTGCTTCTCCTAATTTGCCTGTAACATAACCAATTAATTGATAAATAAAATGAGCAAATAATTGTAATATAAATTAAAAACACTTTAAATACTAAAATCAATAATTACCTGGAAACGGTGCGTAGGCGCAGTCATGTTGAAGCTTATTTTATAAATTATGGCTGCTACTAATTAATATTATTAACAAAGCTCAGCGTGTAAAGCACTGCACCGGTAAATTATCATTTGTACCATCATCGTCTACAAGTAAAAAATAAATTAACCCGTGACGCGTCCGCATTTCCTAAAGTCTACACTCCGGTAACGTCCCGTACAATGAAAATTTTGCCGACTTTCCGCAGAAAAGTTAACTTTGTGCTTCAACCGTATAATTATATTCAATGAACTGTATACCTAAAAAAAGATAACGAAACGAGCATCAAGATAAAAGTAAAATTAAATACTAATAAATACCTCAAGTATCATCTGTAGCCCCGAACATTTTAAAGATGACATTTTTTTGGCCGCCATTTACACTTTACACGTTAATTGCACGAAATTCATTCCCATTTCATTAAAATATTTTCCAATAACACAAAGCTAAGTAAATTCCGCTACGAATGAGTATAATCACAACACTTGAACACAGACAATCACTCTTCAATTGTTTATTAATTATATACTATGCAAATGACACACGATAAACAATTGCCGTCGGACACTGTCAATTTCGACCGTTGGCGAAGAAGGGGTGCGGGCGGGGTGCGTAGCCACGAATCGAGCAACATACCGTTAGCAACAAAAATGTAATTCAATCGTAATGTGTCATTTTTACGCAAGTTTTTTGTGTGTATTTTTTTTAATAAAATCCATAACGTGTTTTAGTGAATGAATCGACCATATTTATTGCTAAGTATCGAATAATTTATGTGGGTCCATTCAGTATAAATGTTGTAATACACCAGAATTCGGGTGTCGTATTTTAACTCCTAAATCTAATTAAAATACCACACAATAAATTGACTATTAAAAACATATTCAGATAGCTTAACTAACGAATAAATAATATATATTTTTTACACTAGTATTCATAAAAAATTAAGGTCTCCTTGTTTTCCGTCTAGCCGAATAACGCTTCTCCGCGATAGATTTGTTTTATTTTTTGTTTGTAATGAATAAACCCAGAAACTACTGCACAGATTTTGATGAAATTGTCACAGAGACAAATTAAACCTTCAGGAGCTCCTTTTTTACCACGGGCGGAGCCGTGGGCTATAATAAAAAAAGAACAAATCACATAGATCGAACGTGAGTTTGAGATTTGTGTAGCGATAGGTAGGTACTACTTACATTTATATAACAACATCCTCTTGGATATTCTTATATTCCAGATCCATCCTACTAATATTATATTATAAATGCAACTTTGTAAGGATGGATGTTCGTTACTCTTTTACGTAAAATATACTGGATGGATTTTGATGAAATTTAATATATAGGTAGAATATTACCTGGAAATATAGGTTAATTTTTATCCCGAAATTCTCACGACCACGGACCAAAGCCCAGGAGCGCAGCTAGTAATAGATAATTTGTACTTTATCGCACCATTTTGCTATCACAGTTTGGTCTGATGGTAAGTCAGTCATCAGACTAGTCAGTAGAGAATGCCATATGGCATGAAGTCCACCTTTGTACATATTTTTTGTTAATTTGTGCAATAAAGTTTTAAATAAATAAATAAATCAGGGAGTAATGATAATTTCAATCATTTAATAATACACATTATAGCCATTCCACATTTTTTTTATGAAAAATACAGATCACTTGAGAACCCTGGTCAATGTCTAAGTGCAGAACCCTAAATTAAAATTTACAACTTCCGCCACATAAACGTAATCCTACCACTAAACACACACTCGATAAAATAATAAGACCTATTTTTAAAGTGGTTTAAATTTTATTTTAAGAAACATTTTGACTATAAACAAAGTGAAAATAATATTTTTTTTTTTTTTTTTTTTTTTTTTTTTTTTTTTTTTTTTTTTTTAATCTTTATTTAAATTAAGGACTTTTGTCTTAAAGACACGTCAGTCCCATTGTAACAAATCTTAAATTTAACACAAGGTGCTAATAGAATCGTAAATTACATTACATACCTACAGGTTTGATACTTGTGTGGATTATTATCAAAAGTCCAATAACCCACACAAGCACAAGGAAGCATCAGAAGCAGGTTTGCTCAGAATACATTGTATGCTACCTACATCAAGCCTATTAATCTTAAATTTATCCATAAAAATCTTCCTTGCAGTTTGGTTCTGTTCACATTCCATCAAGAGATGAAATATGTCCTCCACAATACCACAATTTTCACAATTAGGCGAGTTGGTTTTTTTAATTAAGTAAGTAAATTTTCTTGATGGGATATGACCAGATCTTACTCTAATTATTAATTTGACTATCCTTCTAGGTAAATTACTTTTTATGAACCATGGTATACGGGGAGGCTCACTCTGTATAGTTTTGTACCATATGCCTTTTGTTTTTGACCGTTCATTAAAGTGTTCTTTCCACCGATCCTGACACACTAATTTAAATTCTCCTAGATATTCCGAATAGCATGGATGGATATTATATTCTATTCCGTCTGAAAGAGCAGCATTTGCAAGTTTGTCTGCCTCCTCGTTACCACGTATTCCTATATGGGCAGGAACCCATTGCAATTTGACTTTTATATTCCGCGACCTAAATTGTAGAATCTGTGCAAGTACACGAAAGGCTGTCGAGACACCTCTGTTGCCAGAGGCGCATCGAGCCACATGTTGTATCGCGCTTTTACTATCTGAGCAAATAAGAATTTTATCCCAACTGTAGCTTTCCGCATAAGTGAGTGCATTAGAAATTGCAATGAGTTCAAGCGTCATTATACATATTCTATCTTTTACATTAACACTTCCACTGTTATTTAAGGACGGATCGTAATAAGCTGCTCCCTGTTTATCTTGTTTTTTTGAACCATCTGTAAATATCACATGCCAGTCATTGTATTTTATCTGCAGCTCACCAATGACACAACATCTCAGTGTATAGTCTAAATAGGAGCGTTTGGAACCCATAAGACAGTCCAATTCACTTATAGCAATATCCTTAATATCTATACAAGAAAGCCACGTGTCTGCTGAAAATATGTCCAGAACAGTGGAGGAGTACACATTAATATCTTTAGTCTTATTGTATACTTCGATTGTTAATGGTTTCTTTTTATTGAACCAATATCTAGTCAGACTACCAGCAACCAGTTGTTTCAATAACTCGATTGTGATATTATTTGTCCACGAACGAGCTTTTAATATATATTTATAGCACAGATATAATCTTCTAATAAATAAAGGCAGTATGCAGAGTTCAGCTTCCATTACATGGATCGGAGTAGTTCTAATAAAACCTCCTACAATTCGCAAAGCCTGATTTTGAATTTTGTCTAGTTTTGAAATATGCGATTTGGCACTATTATCGAAGAGAAAACTGCCGTAATCTATCCTACTTCTTATAAGTGATATATACAAACGACGCATATGTTGAATATGAACCCCCCAAGATGGCCCTGATAAAACTTTTATAATATTAAGGTATCTTGAGCAATTTTGCGCTATTTCACTAATGTGTCTACACCATGTGAGACTTCTGTCTAACCATAGACCTAAATATTTGACAGAATCTGAATAAACCAAAGCTGAGTCATCAATCTTCACAACAGGCAAAACTGTTCTCTTTCCTCGGCTAAAAAGACAGAGTTTAGTTTTTTTACTGGACAATTGTAAGCCTAATTCATCTAAGATTTTAATTATGCAGTTTATTGCAGTCTGAACATTTGATTCACTCAAATTAATGTTTTTATCCTTCGCATAGATTACAAAATCATCAGCATATTGTGCGATACATACTTTTTGTGCTTGAAGACGACAAATTTTGTAAGTAGCTATATTGAAGAGAAATGGTGAAATTGGATCTCCTTGAGCAAGTCCTGTATTAGCCCTTCTGCTGATTATTTTCTCCCCGTCTTCAGATCTCACCATTAAATATCTTTCGCTTAAGAATGACCAAAAATATTTACAGTACCTACTTCCAACCTGTAGTTCATCCAGAATACATAAAACCCTATCAACAGCCACATTATTGTAGGCATTTTCAATATCTAGGAAGCAAGCCAGTGTTGGTTCATTATCTGTAAAACCTATTTGTATATATGTAACCAAACGGGTCAAACAATCCATACATGACTGTGATTTCCTGAATCCCACGGTGTTCGGAGAGAATATTTCATTTTTTTCTACATACCACTCCAACCGACGCAGCATCATATTGTGGAAAACTTTGCAAATACATGACATCAAAGATATAGGTCTAAGTTTAGGGTCTGTAACTCCATGATCAGAAGCCTTTGGTATTGGTATGATTAAAATATTGCGCCATTGAACTGGAATTTTACCAGAGCGAAAGATTAGGTTGTATAACTTGAGCAAATATCTCTTAGCGTCTAGCGGTAAGTTGTATAACATACTATAAGTAATTTCATCGTCACCTGGCGCAGTATCCTTCTTCTTCAAACAGCACTCTAATTCTGCAATTGTAAAATCTGACTCAAGATTATCATTTCGAGATGTAAAGATTTGTGGTTCTTTTGTTACTGAGTCTGGCGTAAGAGATGATAATAGGCTCTCCTGCTTATCCAGTGGAACAAACTGTCTACTTCTTTTATCACCTTTCATCCATCTCATTCGTCGCCACATTTCAGATGCTGAAGTGTTTTCGTCAATTGAGTCACAGAAGTTATACCAGTGCGCCGTCTTAGCTTCCCTTATTAATTTGTAAGCTTCTTTCGTCTTTGATTCCAACAAAGTGAGATTGTACGGGGTAGGATTTCGCCGAAATGAACTAAGGGCCAATCTTCTCTCAGCCACCGCTTTTGACAAGGACTGGTTCCAATAACTCCGGGGTTTAAATTCAGACTCTGGATCCGCACAAATTTTAACCATCGGTATACTTGCATCCGCCGCTGTTTTAAGATGAGATATTAAAAAGTCATACATTTCCTGTATATGTGACTCATCCAATGAATTAAAGTTTTGAATGTTGTCCTGACTGAACGAATCCTCCATACTTTCGATAAAAACCGACCAATTAGTTTTCTTGTAATTACGTTTAGGTAACCTATTACCATGTTTGGGAATACTTGTACTTAATTTAATCATCAAATGATCACTGCCTAAATTTTCGTTAATAACATGCCAGTCAAAGGTTAATACAATGTCATTAGAAATAAATGATATGTCTGGTGATGTCTGTTGTAGGTTCCCATTAACTAATTTAACTCGAGTTTGTGAGCCATTGTTCAAAAAACTATAATCATTTTCCAAAGAAGAGTCTAAAAGTTGACTACCCCTAGAGTCTGATCTAGACGACCAGTTCCTAGAATGGCCATTAAAGTCACCACATATCAGCGTATTTTTTGGGAAAAGGGCGAAAAGTTCATCCCAGTCAGATGACTGTGTACAAGTTGATGATGGACAATACACTGAGATAATGTTTTTTACATACTGACAATTATATAGAAAAACGCCTATAATTTCTATGTCTGAGTTATGCAAGTGTAGCGTTTTAAGTTCACTTCTAATAGACTTATGTACTATTATTGCTACCCCACCATAGGAATCATTCCTATCTTTCCTGTATATATTATAATCTCTTATACGTACATTATCTTCTGAATTTAACCAAGTCTCACTTAATACAGCTACATGAATATTTTCCTTTAGGAGGAGTTCTTGAAAACTAACTAATTTTGGTTTTAAACTCTGCGCATTCCATTGCAAAATATTTATGCGAATATTATTTGTACTAGGTTTAACCATTACTAATGTTAAAGACTTCTAAAATTGTCTCTAAAATTTTTCTTCCCGAAAAGAAATCACTCACAAATACTTTCACTTCTTCAAAAATTGCCACAATCACTGCACTTATTTTCTTCTCAATAGAACTATTCATTGACCTCCATATATTAAATACATTGGCTAACAGTTTCTTCAAATCAAATCTTCTTTTTTTATGTTCTTCAATATCAGATGAACTGTGTTCCTCTTCTTCCATTGTATTTTCTCCGAGACTCTCAACTTGGTTTTCATTGATTTTATATTTCCTCGATTTCTTTGTTTTTGCCTTTTTCTGACTATTTTCTATGTTTCTATCTAGTTTGTTTCCCATATTTTCCTCTCTATGGATGTGTGCACGCGCCACAACTTGACTATATGTCGGCTGATAAGTAGCTTCAGTTAGATTGGATGTTATCTCTAATGGTTGAGTGGGTCTTAGCGAATTTTCTTTTTGACTATTATCCATGACTAACTCAAGAGCTATTTTATATGGAACATTATCTTTGCTCATAACAAGACGTATTTCTTTTTCTTTACGATAAATTGGGCAAGATCTATCTAAAACCAGATGTAGACCTTTGCAGTTAAGGCATTTGAAAGTTTTTAAGTCGCAATTATTGTGTTCTGTACTTCCACACTTTGGACATAATATTTTCTTAATCGGGCATACTTTGATCATATGACCAAATTTCCAGCACCCCGAGCATTGCGTTACAGGAAAAATATAATTTTCAACATTGAAATTGCAATCAAATGCGGTCACATATATGGGTAGTGATTTGCCTTCAAAACATATCCTGACACTTTCACTTTCTACCCATTTCCCGCTATAGTCTAAACGTTTAAGTCTTTTAACAGCTAATATTTTAATATCGCTTCGCAAAATTCCAAATATTTCTTCTTCTGAAAATTCTAAGTCTACACCCCTTATTATTCCATATACTATATTGGATTCTAAAGTTTTCCGACAATTATACTCGAGTTTTTTAAAATTTTCATTTTCGATCAACTTCGTAGCGTCTGTATCTTTCTCAAAGCAAATAAAAACTTTAAAAGGTGATTTATATTTTATCCGGTTGACATTACATATATTTTCATTACGTAATAATTTCGCTAAAGCCATTTGTTTTGGTAATTCTTTTTTGGAGGTTATACAAACTTCAAATTTCGTTATCTCGTCAGATCTAGTTAAATTTCCCCCTGCTATATTATTGGAAAAACTTCTCAGCAGACGTTTTTTCCTCCTACTGACTTCAACAAATCCTTCTTCACTATTTGTATCATCGTCACATTTTTTCCTTTTTTCTAACCTAATTTCATTTTTTTCCAACTCCGAAAATTTTTCTAATCTGCTGTCAAGAATTTGGTTCATTTGTATTTCGCACTCCTTTATTATGTCTGAATCACTTTTGTCACTCTCATCTACAGAATTATCATCGTCCATGATGAGGGTAGACCGAGAACAAAGTCAACGGCAATGCGAGCAAATTTGTCTAACTCAGTACGTGTGCGAACTTACCGACCGCTCACGCGACACTGAAAAAAATAATATTTAAAAGAAAAAATAATTAAACAAATTTGCAAAACTTTTTGCGAACGGTACTTTCTAACCGACTTCAATCGCCATCGCAATATTACAAGGTCAATGCCATGCAATGAACAATATGGACGATCGAAATCACATAATTACGAATTATTGTTTATATTATAACTAGTTCAACAGAATTAATTAAAAACCCAGAGAGCTGAGTAAATTTACGTTAAACTTTATATAGTTTATATGGTACTTAGTTTGATAGAATAAATATGAAAACGAATGAAAACATTGTCGATCGTAGTTCGATTTCAGTTCGTAAAAGTAATGTCGATTTCTCGACATTAAATCATAAATTTAGGCCAGAACAAATATTGTTAATAAATAGGTTATTTAATAAGCTGTAATTTGATATGTAATACATTAAACAAACACTTTCCTTCTAAAAGATTTTGACATAATTCCGTTAATAAATTTTACACACCGCTCAATAAAAATAATAATGGCGGAAGGCACTTGTCTTGTCGCGTACTTCACTCACGAATATGTTCTTATTTACAAAATTTTTGTTGATTGTCATTGGTTTAAAAAATAAAAAACGAAGGACAAAGACTTTCTGTTGGTTGTTACACAAGTTTTGGGCGGACCAATGATATTTAAATGATTGAAAAAAAATACCAAAGACAACAGACTGCGTTATTGCCTCGGTTAGGAACTAGGACGCTTCGTGCCGTTTTACGTTAGTGCCTCGGTTAGGAACTAGGACGCGTTATGGGTTAACTGAAACAAAGTAACATGCGATCATGCTCATGCCACTGGTGCTGAAGTGGTTGACAAATTCATATGAAAATGTGAGGTACGAGTATTTATGGGCAGATAAAAGGTATAAAGATTAATTCCCCAATGAAATTGATAGTAGAAACATAATAACAGACGTTCATTGACAAAGAATTCACGGTTCCAAAAAGATAGTTAACCGTGATAGTTAAGATCATAACTTCATAACATCAAGAGAGATCTGTATCTGAGTTGGAAGAGAAGGCGAGAGAACCATGCGCGGAGCATGAAGTGGGTAGCGCTGGTGCGCGGGTAGTTACCCGCTTGCCCCGCTTGCCGCGCGCGCCCTTGTCCCCGGGCGGGCCGGCGGGCCCCGCGCCGCCCGGCTCCCCGCGCTCCCCGCGCGCTCCCTCCGTGCCTTCAACATCCCTCAACATCAACTGAGTCCACTACACTTCTCATTATCTACGCTGCACTATTTGGGCGTTTGGATGAAAGTTTTTCTAATTCAGGGAAGGAGGATTTACGATTTTGTGTGCTTGTGAAAATGCGCTATTGTATTATTTAGATAAACTATTTAACCAGATAACTAAACATTAAGATAATTAAAAACGAAAATTTGTGTTCCACTGCGCTCAGTTAGTATTTAATTTATTTGGTGCAAGAGAAACTAATGATACTTCTAAAATATTAACTTGTTAAATATTAGTACCCAGTGAAAGCAAAACGAAAAATAATTAATTTGTGCTCGCATCTATGTCTTTGCTTATAATCAAAACATAATTTGATTGAAATAACTATGTATAATCTACTGTGAGTCATTTCATGCCACAAAATGAATGGGGTCTCTTACCAGGCGGTCCGGGCGGGCCCGGGGGGCCCTCGATGATGCCGGTCGGGAACGCGTCGCCCTTCAGCGTCGTCGTGAACCCACGCTCGCCTTTGTCGCCTTTTTCACCCTGGAAAATTATGTTACCAATGGTTATTTTCAAAGTTTAACACAAATATATCATCATCAGTTCATCTCGTGGGGGGCCTTCCTACGTGTCTCCACTTGAGGACTTTTTGCTGCCTGAGTGACGAGTGCATGTGAGTGAGTCTATTTAAGAGGCCCACAGTTAGAGACCACGTCTCGGCACCGAATATCAAAACTGGTCAAATATAGCAAACTAAAATATAAAATGTATTAATTACATTATATAATAAGTGTGACCTTAAATTTATTTTTATTTAGAATCTTAATTAGTAGTATTAGTTTGCATAGAACTATTATATAATATATTTATTTATTTTTATAATACGTTTTAGATGTATTAATATTAGTAAGTTCTCTTTGAGTTAATAAAATGAAATTCTAATATTACCTTATGTCCTGCGGGGCCGACCGGTCCAATAGGTCCGATGGGTCCGGCGGGGCCCATGGGTCCCGCTGCGCCAGCCGGGCCCGCCGGCCCCGGGGGCCCTGTGCGCCCGTCGTGCCCCGGCAAGCCCTCGGGGCCCTGGGGCCCAGCAGGCCCTGGTGGACCTGGTTCTCCAGGCTCTCCCTATAAATTATTGGGAAATGTGTTAACATTTAGTTTATCTTGGTCACCTCTGATAGAGTAGCATATGATACAAAATAGCAACGAGTTCAATACATAAAATTCTGTAACAATTTTTTTTTCAATTTTATATTTATGTAATGTGTTACTTTTTGAACGTTCGGTAAAAGGTTAAAAATCGAAACTTTACTAATGTGACTAATATAACATAACTGGAGATGAAAATACACTAGACAAGAAATAAACAATTCTAAAATTATATAATGTCGAATCATGCACGAACTACTTATAAAAATAAGCGTAAATTAAATGAAATCAAAATCTCCACAATATGAAATTATAAATAATTAAAAATACTAGTTTCTTATCACAGTTATCAAAAGTACCTACTAAACGTTAATAGCAAGTAATGGATGAACTTGTATCGTAGCCATAAATACAAAATTAACCCGGTAGCAGTCGTTTTGCTACGACTCTGCTACGACGTAGCACGTAGGTAAGTTATATCGTTTTCTTCATAGTCTAAGATCCGGCTGCAAAATCACTACGTTCATCGCGTAGTTAATCAAACTCACATTTTAACATACATTTATGAATAGGATAATACATAGATAATAGGGTGCCAGTCAATAAGTGGCCGCAAGTAATTTTAATTAAATTAATGTTAATTAATTTTCCAAAAAAAAATTCGTTCACTTGTTTTTTAAATAAAATATCATCCACATCATAGAAATGTATGTAAAGAATTCGAAAATCAATGGGTGCCGTTACACACTCGGCCGCAACTACTACGCAGCCAGGTGTAAACAGGTAATATTTTGGTCTATTTATACGTTCATGTCGTACACGCATGTTTTTTATATCAAATTAAAGCTAATTTTTTTTTTAATATGATGATATATCGCTGCCTGTGAATAAATGGCCGCAAATTAAGGTTGCTAGCTGTTAAAAACTCGAGGTATCCGAGATAAAGTGAAAGAGAGTTAGCGCGTAACGCCACTTCTTAGACAAGGATGGCGAGTACCAGCTGTGCGAGTATTTGAAGCCATTGCGCACGCGTCAATAGATTGGGTTCTCAGCCAGCGATGCAAACAGTAATACGAACGACTTTACATTTACTCCAAAATTATAATTAAGTAATTAATATTCTGCAAAAAAAAAAATGAAAATAAGAAAATATTTATTTCATAATAAAACATTGTTTATTGATCAAGTAAAAATGAAAAAAGCGTACTTATAAAGAATAGAATTTTGAGTATGTTTTATTTTTTTACTCTGGTACTCGCCATCCTTGTCTAACAAGTGGCGTTACGCGCTAACTCTCTTTCACTTTATCTCGGATACCTCGAGTTTTTAACAGCTAGCAACCCTAATTTGCGGCCATTTATTCACAGGCAGCGATATATCATCATATTAAAAAAAAATTAGCTTTAATTTGATATAAAAACATGCGTGTACGACATGAACGTATAAATAGACCAAAATATTACCTGTTTACACCTGGCTGCGTAGTAGTTGCGGCCGAGTGTGTAACGGCACCCATTGATTTTCGAATTCTTTACATACATTTCTATGATGTGGATGATATTTTATTTAAAAAACAAGTGAACGAAATTTTTTTTGGTTAACATTAATTTAATTAAAATTACTTGCGGCCACTTATTGACTGGCACCCTATTATCTATGTATTATCCTATTCATAAATGTATGTTAAAATGTGAGTTTGATTAACTACGCGATGAACGTAGTGATTTTGCAGCCGGATCTCGTACTATCATGTTAGCTTGTTAATTTTTATATTATTTGACATATAATTAGCTTATGTATTTATATTAGCTGTTTTTTCTTTAAAAAATAGGTAGATTCTTTTTTCAAAGAATAAAAAGCAAGTAAATGTATTCCTATGTTCATTTTATGCGATTATGACATGTTCAGCCTGATTTATATTTATCAGTTCCCAGGTGCACCCTCTGCCATCAAACTTGGACCCGGGGCCGTTTTCCTACTTTCATCATAATTATAAATATGAATAATTTTTTGGAGTTTAGCTCTAAACTGATAGTCTCTTACTTAGCGCAACATTTTTGTTGCTCTTGCGGTATATTGAACTTGAAGGATTTGTAATTCATATTGTGAAGGTAATGAATAGTGAAATAAATAAAGAATTCCCACCTTGAGCTGTATGATGGTGTGCGCGGAGACGTTGTGGCCGGCGGCCTGCAGCCCCTACACGCACACGCTACGTTACACACGCTACGTCACACACACACAAAGCGCTGTCACGACCACGAAGCATAAACTATAATTAGTGATTGTTTAATGAACAGTTTGTAAACGCATACAGTTTTGCAGATTTTAATGTCAGACTTTAAAGAAACTATTGGAAAGAGATTTTTTTATTGTGTCATATGCTGCGTCATCGTGATGTGCAAACAAAAAACAGTAAAAAATACTTGAAGCGAAATTCGGTACAGTGTACGTAAATAAGACATAATAGAATAGACACCTCACGAAGTTTTTCCTTATACTACTAAAATGCGTACTTTATAAGCAGTTCGAAAAACAAATTTATAAAAATGGATAAATCATTTCATTCAACCTGTACGCTTCAATAGAAATATGTACATGTATAATTGAGTGTCTATTCCATTTTGTTCATTAAAATAAAAAATCAATGTAACAACGCTAAAAAAGCCGGTCGCAGCCTAACTACAGACAACACAGAGGCGAGCTGCGGGCATACAACCTTCACGGCAATGATCTCCGCCGTCGTGTACGGACTCATTTTAAAGTTGTCTACGGATCGCTTCACTCCCTGCAATGCCCATAATGTACCTGTGTTACTATATACACGCGATGGTCGGGCGACATTCATTGGCAATCGGTCTTTGTGCGTCTTTAGCACATGAAATTATAATGAAGTATGAAACGAAACTTTCAAGGAAATAATTATTTCTCTTTAAAAACTGATACAACTCTCATCTTAACGTATTTTGGTTCTTAATCGCCAGAAACTCTTTTAGTGGGTAGTTTTATAGAAAAAAGTTAAACACTGGTTCACTTTTGATTCGTAATCAGAGTCTTTTGTCATTGACATTGACAGAAGTTACATAAAAATAATATAAAATAGCGATAGAGAGCGGGTCACGTACCTTGACGGCCGAGAAGACGTCGAAGCCGGGGCTGCCGTGCTCGCCCTTCTGCCCCTTGTCTCCCGGTCGGCCCTGAAGCACATTGTAACACTTGAGTCACTACCAATTACTTTTCGCATGTCGCTACAGGAATGCTAACTTGTTAACATTGACAGCTGCAGGTTGCAACAACTACATGAATATATTATATTTTGTTAACAATTGAGCGGCTATTGAGCTGGTCAGATCGTATAGGTGTGATCGCGAAGTCTATAATAGTTGAAGTGAAAGTAAGAGTGTAAGTATTGGTGATTACTTTCATAAAATAGTTAAATATCACAGATATTGAAGTTCATTTAAAAAAATAGAAAACTTACCGGATCACCTTTGGGTCCATCCAATCCGATAGGTCCCTGAAATTGTACAAGTTTCTTCATTAATGAACAGCTTATGTTTCATGGTAGAAATTTACAATGATTTAGTATAGTAAACATGCAGAAATATCGATTAGTTGACAGTTCAAGCAAGAATTAAGTCAGTAAAAAGAATTAAGGAAAGGAGTCGTGAAACTTCAATTTAGATTTTAGCAAGTAAAAGTAAGTTTATTTATGTAAGTATAACTATTACATATATGACCGTTTCGTTTTATCACTTTGAAGATCGAAAATTGCGAATAAATAAAAATCTAAAAATATGACTTGCTATAATTCATCAGTTATTTAACATCGAAATTAATTGACAAAGATCAATGAAACTCTCTTCGTAAGCTACACGAACAAAGCAGCCGAGTCTACACGGCTAGGTTTGCGGGCTAGCGCTACACGCACGCGCACACGCACACGCACGCGCACGCGCACACGCACACGCAAACGGACTACGAAGCTCCGTGGCACTTTCCGATAAATGTTACAAGTAGGTACTGTCCAAAGAAATAAACGTACGTATTTAATTTTAATTAATAAGTATCATAGCCAAAACAAACTGTAAGTCGATGGGGGCTATAAAAGTGATTTAGATAATAGTTCACTTTTTTAATTAGGCATCTATGATATTTTGTATACTAATGCAATTTAAAAAATAAATCACTACTACCTTTAGCAATGAAATATATTTTTTAATTTATGTAAAAAAAAGAAAGCGCCACGGATCTGTTAGTAACTACAGTAGTTGCGGCGGCCGGCGGCGCTTACCATGAAACCTCGCTCGCCCTTCTCGCCCTTGCTTCCCTGAAACGTGACACCGGTACAGAACGAGGAAGTAGACAGAGACACACGAGTGACAGACAAAGTTCACAGAAATAAGAGAACTCGTGCTAATGCAGAGTAAAATTGAAGATTAGTGACTTTATTAATGTACAGAATAGAACTGATAAATTAATTAAAAAATAAGTACCGGGAATCCGTTCTTGCCAGGCGCCCCCGTTAAGCCCTGCAAAGAAGCGAACAAATGAAGCCAGTGCAAGTAACTGCTGAACTAAAATGATACAAAGCAAGCTCGTGGTATGATATAACACTAGTAAGGTGTTAAACTCAGGAACGTAAGCACACGAAGCACTCCTTAGATTATCGACCTCAAGATAGCACGAACTTGAGATTATGACTGTAAATGTAGTTGACCTTATCGGAACGTTCGAATTTTTGGTATTTGTTAAACTTAGAACAATGGCTGATGTTTGCCAAACGACGTTGACTTGAGAATTAATGATTTTGCATGATGAGTTCATGTAAACGGTCGGGAGCAGATAATGTACCGCCGACCGCGATTGATAATTTTTGAGTTTCAAACATTTAAAAGGTAAACTTATGTATTTGGTCGAAAAGAAAACGTACATCGATTATAATTACAAGTCATGATAAAATGCTATCTGTAATGACTTCGAGGTTAATAATGTAAGGTGCAAACAGCGCTTGACAATACAAAGGCGATAACGTAACCGATGTTTAATGAATCTGGTCGCAATGGTTTGAGAGCCGCCCACTCACCGGCGGGCCGGGCTCCCCGGAGTCGCCTTTCTTGCCCTTCTTGCCGCGCTTGCCGGGCGGCCCGGCCGGACCTGCAACCACAAAACAAAAAGTATAAGTTTTTTTATAAGCACGAAATTACTAGTATATGGTTATACTTAGCTCAAAGTATATTCTAATCATAAGATGGGATTCGTGAAAGAACGTCGAGATGGATTAGTTGTCATGATGTCATGTGTCTCCTAAACTTTCGCGGGGCATAATTAATATTGTAAATAACACTACTAATAATGTTATACTATAACTTTTATCTACCGTTACTAATAACTCTAAGAAGTATATTATTTTCTTTACCCAACCATTCAGGCTATGGAAGGGCCTAGGGCTTATTTTGATGAGGTGACAAGAAGCTATTTGTGATCAATACAATAATAATTCACCACAAGCGTCGTTGTCTCTGCTACTAATGGTTGCTATCTTGAGGTCACATTTACCGTCCTTTTGCCGGATGGAGCCGCAGATTTCTAGACAATGAGCCAGTTTGCCGCGCACGGGCATCGGATAATGACCGGACAGCTGGCGAAAATCTCGTTACCAGTGCGAAAGCTGACTGGGTCCAATGGCTTATCTCCTGGATATAATAACTACAAGTTTTCACTCAAATCCTATAAGAAACATCTATTTATATATAAAATATTTTAAGTCATGTATTGTTATAGTACGAGTATATGTAGTATTTATAGATGAAATAGTTATTGTATTTCAGTAGCAAACAATAAATTAAAATTTATTAAAGTGTAAATCAGAATATGTACTATCAGACGGGACTAATGGTCCATCGAGTGTTCACGTGAGGCTGCTTCAGTTCGAAGTGAGGCTCGACCCGGCGCTGACATTAATGGGTGCTTTGCTTAATCATCATGGTAAATCTAATAACTTAGCAATGGGAAAACTCGTACCAAATTTAGTTTTAACTGTAGAATGATGGACTTAAATAATAGCTTTGTACTAAAGTATAAGCGTTACGAAAATGACCGCACTCGGCTGTGGTGGATTACAGCGCAGTTTATTACCGCCATTGTGAGCGACCCGTGAAATATGACTGACAACGTTATCTCGCGGGCTCGAAGAGGAATATTCGTGAAATTCAGCGCGACCTCCGACCTCCGACCTCCGACCTCCGACCTCCGCGACGCCGGGACGCCGAACGCTCGTCTTTTGGAATAAATGAAAACGCGGCAGCGCCGGGCGCCGCGGGCCGGCTTTGATCCCGCGCTATTCAATTACGCGTGTAAACAGTTTTTATCAATTGGCGCGGAACCCTTGTTTGGGAAGCGGCGTTTGTATTTATCTTTACTCCCTTTAAAAGGTGATCCAGACGTCTTTATTCCTCATTTTATTACAATTTCCGTGTCTTCCCTTATTTTATAATGAAAGGAACTCAGGCTTATGTTCTTTTGATAAAAATAGTAGTCTTATGCAACGAACTATTCATGGTGAATAAATAGGCGATGAAGGTGTAGAGTAAAATATGCCTATTACTTAGAAAAATACCTTAGCACATAGTCTTTGATCATATTTTTTTGCATATGGAAATAATTAAGTGTTGAGTAAAAAGTTGAGTAGGAATTTGTGACTTTATTTCCGAGTTCCTAACAAAATATCAGTGTTTAAAGCAAAGGACAGAGATTAATTAAGGGAATCCTTTTTGCCGCGGCGGGAGCGGCGGGAGGCTTCCTCGCGCGGCGCAAAAACGCGGGCCCTGTCGCCGCCGCAGAGCGCAGTCCGCAAAAACTACTCACACGGCCGCGTTGTCGCACGACCACGCGAAAGCGATGTCGCACGGTACACGACACGCCTACCGCCCTTGTAGGATCGTTAGTTTAAATTTATTCTTTGTTATTATCTTGAATTTTGTTTATTGTGTTTCGTATTCTAAGTGAAATTAGCAAGGTACAGACCATAATGTAGGAGGTCTTATCCTAATTTATTTATCTTTATATTGCCGTGACAGATACTGTGTTGGCGCTGGCGTGGAGATTGGTTTAAATATATAAAAAAAAACATTGAAATGCGTCATGATGAATTTATTTCAGATGCCTCATATTGTATTATCATTATGCACTTAGTCTTAACAGACAAGAAAGAATACTACCCAATTATAGAGCTCCTGCTCATGCTAAGGAATTACCTGGATTCCTCCAGAAGTGGGGAGCGGGGAGTGCGGGGTGGGGAGAGCCCAAATCGCAATTTTAATTAAATATCGAACATTCCAAATAGGCCCGACTCGCGGCTGTTGGTAGGAGGCTGTAGTCGGGAGAGCGACGCGGATCGAAACGGGCACTTTTCTGTTCGAAGTGTGTAACATATAGGTAGGTACTCAATACTTTTAATTAACGCATAGACACATAACAATTTCATCCCTTACGGAGTAAACGGATCTAAAAGTTTGTTAAGACAACGAAATTGATAGTGCACATTTAGCAGGATGCCTTAAAGATGGCAGTAAAATTCTGATTAATGTAAGTTTGCTAACTTTTAAGAAGAATCCAAAGTTTACTAGCCTCTCCTCCGATTTGGGGTACAATTTCTATAAAAATAAATATTTTGAGAACATACCTTGTAGGCCTGGCCTACCTAAAAATACCAGCGTTGAAGTATTAATTTGCTCCAATATTGAACTCGACGGCGCAGTTCCAATGAACGTAATTCATTGAATTAGTTCGCAGCCTCCGGCCGGTGATAGCGCAATTTTTCAAAATCGCAATTCGGGCATTCTTATTGCGCTCATTAGTTACCGACACCGGCTTGGCAAAACAAACGGCACTGACATAAACATACCCATCTATACTAATATTATAAAAAGCTGAGTTTGTTTGTTAGTTTGTTTGAACGCGCTAATCTCAAGAACTACTGGTTCGAATTCATAATTTCTTCTTGCGTTGAATAGGCCATTTATCGAGGAAGGCTTAAGGCTATATAACATTACGCTGTAACTTTAGGGAGCAAAGAAATAATGGAAAATGTGAAAAAAACGTGAAAAATTATTCATCCTTGAGGGCTTCAACATACATACATACATACATATAATCACGTCTATATCCCTTGCGGGGTAGACAGAGCCAACAGTCCTGAGCGGACTGATAGGCCACGTTCAGCTATTTGGCTTTAAGATAGAATTGAGATTCGAATAGTGACAAGTTGCTAGCCTATCGCCTAAAAAAAGAATCTCAAGTTTGTAAGCCTATCCCTTAGTCGCCTTTTACGACATCCATGGGAAAGAGATGGAGTGGTCCTATTCTTTTTTGTATTGGTGCCGGGAACCACACGGCTTCAATGATGCCCAAAATAACTATACCAGGCGGACAAAGTCGCAGGCACAGCTTGTTTTTTATATACATATCTTAATGATTTATTTCATTGGGATGTGGAATAAATATTTAAAATAAAAAAATACGAATTTCAATTCCATCATTTAGCAATACAGCTGTGACGTACAGTTTCAGTCTTTTCTGACTGTGCATTGGCTACGTTTTATTTTATTACGTCTACCCCGCAAGGGATGACGTGATATGAGTATGTATGTTAAAAAAATTACCAGATGTGGCAAAATAACCAAATTAGGCGGTTTGCATTTTTTTTAAATTTGTATTCAATTTTATTATTAAAATCTAAGCATTTAGTTCTAGTATATTTAAATACATCATGAACAGTCGTCAAACGTCATATATATCATTGAAAACTGCAAAACAATGTTAAAAACGACTAAACTATTACTACGACGTAAACATTTCCAAAATATGGATAATTACAAGAAAATGAAACTTAACAGATTTACGATCATCTTCATAAGAATTACGTAGGTTTGGTGAAAATGGGCGAATGAAATATGCTTTTGTAAGTGAAAAGCCGTTCCTTGGTCTCGCACCCGCAGCCGAGGTCGCGGTGTGTGAGCCACTCATCGGCACCGCATTACGCGGCCATTACCGCAGTCTCTGAATTTTCATAATCGAGTTAATTCTCGGCGCTGGCGGCGCTGCGTGAGGGCGCGATCGCGATCCGCGCGCGCCCTTATTGGCAAATTGAGTTAGCGTCGTTTAGCGACGTTTCACGCCAACTTTGTAGTAATCTTAAAGTTATCGAAGGGGCTAATAATTATAAAAAATAAAAATATTGTTCACTACTCTACGGTTTGTCTATTTAGCTTCTGGTTATTGCACTGAAAGTATAGGATTAATTTAAATTATTCCAAGGATAAATCATACGGATTAAACTAACAATGTGTTAACATGAAACAGGACTAAAAATATAATAAAATATCATTAATACAATACAAAAATTATCATTGATGGCATTGTACGCAGAGACATTGAACAAGACCAGCTGTGAATCGTCTTCGATAATTTAATCTTCGTATCATTAGCCGCCCGCAGCCGGCACTTTACTTTCAACTAATTATCGCGAGATGCTAATAACGCTATAAAATGTAACGCAATTACGATAAAAGCTCCAAATGTTCTTGTAATTTTGTGGCGGCTCAAATTACATGTAATTTACGTTTTTACGGCGCCTGAGACCGGTGGTGTTGTTATTAAACGTTTATTGAGATTCATAGTTTTAAAAACCACTAATTTGGGGAAATAATGGAGGGGCGGGTGCCCTATCATCACCACGGAGGTATGCGGCTACCAAACAGACACGTCTCAATAATAGAATGAAGAATGCGATTGAAATTTAAGTCCATTATTAATAAATAAGGACATTTACGAAATTTTTCATATTTGGCTATAAATATATACCAAAAAAGTAAATACAAATGTTTAGATACATGTTTTGTGCACAACGAGAAATGATTGAATTACTATTTTTTCGGTTGTGATTGTCCTATGTTCGGCGGATTTGTCTATATTAGTTTATCTTAATTAGCATAGTAATAAATTTTACGACAATTTGAACTAAAAGTGAACGCGGCCCACAGTTCAGAGGGCCTGCGTGCTCTCACCGCGTGTCGCGGGAGCAGAGAGCCCTCCGCTGGAGTTCCCCGGCGCGGGGTCGCGGTAAATTTGTTACGTCACCACTCGCGGGTAATTGCTGCCAACTTCACTTCAAAGCTGTTTTTAGAGTGACTTGTTATGAGGAAACACAAGGAAAACAGAGTCATTTTAAATAAGCTTTACGTGTTCAGCAACATTAGACTATAGTATAAGTTGAGGGTGATACCAATACCCGATACCAATCACGATTAATATTATGAATGCGAAAGTAAATTTATATGTTTGCTGGCTCTTTACCTGGTATCTTCAAAATCAATATTTTATTCAGAAAGTAGGCTTTTACAGGCACTTTTCCACGTTATTTCACAAAAGGTGTTTCCCGCAACTCCGTTTGCGTGTTATTGAAAATACAAAGATTAAGGTTATTAAATTTACTCAAAATATTCTATGTCACCATAACCATACCTACAAATTAAAAAGTACTTCTTCTATGTAATGAACTAAGTATATCGTTTCTGAGACGCTTCTAAATCTTATTTACTTGTTCGATGTATTGAAAAGAGAAGACTTTCCTTATCGATTGTAAGTCCGAATAGCCATATATCCTCAATAAGTCTCCTGCCTCTTTGTGATCCCCCTCCGCGACCTTACCATCGGCTTTGTCCGAAATAAGAGGATAGTGCTGCGCACTGCCGCACCCTCGCAATTCTCCTCCGTGAGTGATGTCGTACCGCGGTGGAAACCAGACCACGGCCGGGAAATAACTTACGTTTATTATTTCCGTTCAGAAAATGTCAGGGTTTAATCCGACTCAATTATACATATGTATATCTTTAGGCCACACTGGTGGTGTCTCGACCCGTGGTAACATTTAGCATTTCTACGCCCTGGGTTGCTTGCGCATTGTATTTTATTTTCACGATATAGAGCTTTCAACGTCAATTTTTGGTCCGAGATTCAGTCAAATCATATTGCTGGCAACACTATATTTATTTCAGAGAAATGTCCGCGCTTCCCCATGTCCAATAAAACATTTTTCAGAGTATTCTATATTTTACATAAATAGGGATTGTTAGCTCTGTCTGCTCCGCAAGGGATATAGACGTGATTATATGTATGTATCTCCAGGTTACGAGACTTGGACTTTAACCACTAAACTATAGAAGAATTTATAAAGGTTTCATTGTTAACTATCTCGCTATACCTGCGCCATCAGCGAGCGCGCGGCTCGGATCAGCCCATTAGTGGCGTCGGGAGATCGCATCCGACGGGCGGGCGGCGGGCGGAGATCGAGCCCATTGCCGATATGATGGCCGTTGAGGCGGGTTGGTACTTTATCGGCGATGCCAGTACCAACCAAGAGTTAAAACTACTAAGACAATCACACTAGCACAATTAAGGGTTGTCGAAAAAAATTTTGTGCACATATTATAATTTTAAGAACAGCGCTGGTTTTGTAAGCAGAATATGTCTTAATTCATGAGCCCGTCTATATTATCCCGACCGTCTTCTACGTTTGCATGCTTGAAATACTTGTAGTACACAATATTATGTTAACCAATATGTGTGTGAATTTTGTGCAAAGAAATGTTGAATAATAATGTAAACCCTAAAACACACATCAGCATTATAGGCGGAAAATGTGCTGACGCGCGGTTTCCCGCGTTTTGTTTCTATCCCCTCCCCTCCCCTCCCCTCCGCACGTCGCCGGTGACGCGAGACACGGCGTTGATGAGCTCGTCCCACACCTGCCCTCATTTGTCACGCGTCACGCCGCGGGACGACGCCCCACCTGATAAATTGTCATAGTTATTAAACTATGAATAGCTAAAAATATTATCGAAGGTGCTGGACCTTTTGCTCGTAACACAGAGACCGGTAGCGCGATACTGTATCTTTTCAAATAACATTCAATTCCCAGAAAAAAGAAAATTGTTTCATCGCCTTAATATTTTCACTGTCGGTAATTTGAATATTTACTTTTTAATTAACTAAAAATGTTTTTGATATTTTAACCACCGACCTTCGTGACATTAATCCCGGTAGCTGTTACTGTCACTCCCCTCAATTCGAGAGATGAACTCACTTTGTTTTCACCTCTGGTCCCGATCTGCTCCATTCATTTGCAGTTCATCATCGTGTGACATAAACATGACGATTTGTTACCTGTTTTTAAAATGTTTAAATTTGAATTGACACGTGGTTTTATTTAGGTGAATCAATCATCTACTTAACCAATGCACTGAAAATCCGGAGTATAGAATCTATATTTTACATTATTATTTACCTCGTAACCTAATTGTATCAGCAATAGACGAAGCGTTTTTATGCAATCGCAAAAGATAACTTATCATTACAACTAAACGTGATATTGTTTGGTTTGAAAAAGAATAAATGTATTTATAAGTTTCATAAGCAACATAACACAATAACGAACAGTATTTGAACATAGCTCCACAGTGTAGCTGGTGATAGACAACAATCAGAAACGGGTAAATTGTATAGGAAGGAGGCAGACCCGCATCAGCGATAGGATTGTAGATTCTAGCTCGAACGCTGAGTGGATGCGGGCCCTAACTTGTTTCAAGTTACGGAGATCGAGGAGATAGGCGTCAGTCGGGAGCACATCAATGTATCAGATAAACGGTATTAAAAACCAGTTTTATTGGTGAAATTACTTTCAACAATGGATCAGTCGGGCCCAACAATGAAATAAATAATAGTCTATCTTTTAATACGTATCTATTATGCTGTAATCGCTACACAAAGGTACATTTCTGAATACAGCTTTTCTTCTAACATGGAATAGAAAAGTAAATGCTTGAATCATAAGTTTTTTTAAATCTCCATCTATACTTTAGGTAGAAGTGACGCTTATCAACTGAGATGCCAATGAAAATAATATCTGAATTTGGCTTCAACAAGTTAAATGCAAAGAGATGTCGAAACCATTAAATCTAATCTGACAGCAATTGGACACACGACTGTTAGAGGATCACGAACAGATGACACGAGGTCGTTACCGACAGCCAGGACCACGACGTGTGGACCGCGGAAGCTGCTCGGGGAAGAGTTCCACAATCAAATGACAATGTTATTAGTAAAATTTATTAAATGTATTGCTCCAATAATTTTTCAAATATTTTCAATGATAGGCACGAGATTGCTTGTCGTGGTTTTTTTTTAACAGCATAAGTCCAGGTATAGAAGTTGGATTATTATTTAAGCTTGTCGATGGATGTTTAATTTTATCAAAAGATAATTTTGAGTTTGTTGAAATGATTTTTTAATTTATTGAATATCCAATACATGAACGATGACTTTTGATAAATAAAAGAGATCGTCTTATAATACAGATTGATAATAATAAGTGCATTACGACCTCCCTGACTCATACGAATTCGACATTATTACATACAATTCTTACTGTAAGCTTATTAATTTTAAGACCACCCCGTGTGCTTGAACCTCGCTATCGGTACGTAGAACCTGCCGCTGCTATCAGATGCATCGGGATCGAAATAATGATGGACAGACAACAATAGCATACGTTACGGCCGATCACCTCCAACATTCCTTTTTTAAGATGTCTCGGATATCGAATGAGACCATCTCGTTGCGTTATGAGGAATGTGGGAACGGGGCCTACTTTTTATTTTCGTCATTTGTTCTATGACAAATGCTCTGACACTCGCATCTGGTTCTCATTACTCGCCGTCTAAATATAAGGATGCGTAATTTGTAGTTCTGCTCCGGCGCGGGGTGGCGCGATGAGGGATGGCCGCCGTCGGAGCCGCTCGTGATGACACTGAATCAGTCGTATCCGGCAATAAGTTTCCGATTGCCACCCAGCAGCAAGAACACTATTTTGTGAAATATCTACTGAGTTTCATAGCATTGTAAGCTCAAATTTTTTGCGGCTAGAAAAAAAAACTAAACGGCATTGTGCATGTTATATACGTTTGTATAAATTGGGATTAATTCAAATGGATCGCGTGAAATAACGAAAGTCCCGGCGGCAGGCGGTGCATCGTTACCGGGTCGGTCGGCGCGTCACCCGCGCGGCGCGTGACGTCACACACGCCAATCAACTCGATGCTAACATCGACGAATTGAGGCGAAGTACTGTGACATCCTGTTTCCTACTCACATAGTGTTAGTATTGAATAAAGTTCAACTATTCTTAGGCATGATCATATTGGTTAAATTTTTACAAATATTGTAAAAACATTGTAAGGTATGTTTTGACCAAAGAATAGTATGGAAAACAATATAGTGGTGTCGTATCTAGAGGGAGTAAGTACACATATAATTTCGCCTGGAGTATGAATGCCAGTGTCAGTTAATATGAGTAAATAGTAAGTTAGTAATGTAACAAAATGAATATATGTATGCAACTCTTTAATCTACACTAATATTATAAAGAGGAAAACTTTGTTTGTTTGGTTGTAATGAATAGGCTCAAAAACTACTGGACCGATTTTAAAAATTCTTTCACCATTCGAAAGCTACATTATCCACGAGTAACATTGACTATATTTTATTTTGGAAAAAAATAGGGTTCCGTAATATATTTGGATTTTTCGGACACAAACTGAAAAAAATCAACCAAAAAGTTACTTATTTTGCGTACGCTGTCTAAACTACAAAAGATAGAACCATAAAATGTTTTAATTAATTGTAGATCTTATAAATATCTACAAAAAAGTCCGCGACACACTATACCTATCTAGTTCGAGTGAGGCACAACAACCACATTTATATTTAAAAATCTTGAATTATTTTTGGTCTACATTTCAACGCATTTTTTTACTCATGCTATTAATCCTTATCAAAATAAATAATTTCATCACTAAGTACAGTTTATGTAGATAACATTTGGTCTTTGAATGATTAAAATTGGACGTTTGGTTTTAAAGTTGTGGTGAAATTAAAATATTACGATTTCTGCTGCACGGCCCGGGACTGCAGGCAGAAGTGACACTTATGCCGGGAGCAAGACTTAGTTAGCCGCTTTGCGGGCGGTCCTTTAGTTAGTTCTAATAGAGATATATTAGTATCGGCTGTGCATCCGTGCGCAGCCGGGGCGGGTCGCTAGTTTATTATAAAAAGGTAAGCCATGCAAATGATATATGGCAAAACAAAATCACTGAACTACTACATCTAGATTGTACGTGAACCACTCGCTCGCGTGAAACAGCAGAGATCGAACCCACCGCGTCAGATTTATCGCGCGCCGCCGATAAATCTCACGCGCGGTGAGCCGTGCCGCGTGTCACACCCCTACCCAGTACCTACAAAGTACCGAGTGTATTTTTTATTGAGACTAACGTAGGTTATCCCGTCATGTAGCTGGCAAAGTTTAACAACTTTCATTTAACTGACGTCAATGTTGCTATATTACAACTAATCAAACGTTACTCTTAATATTAAATGACCATTACATAGGAATCATTATTTTATATTTTGTGATTAGAATATTTTGAATCAGTGCTTTCGAAATTAAGAGTTGTTAATAAATACCTACGTTTTTCATAAATTGTAGATAATCTTCATTCTTCTTGTCAAAAGAGTCGAGATAGCTATATTGTTGAAGTATTAATGGCAAAGAAACATGTAACGTTTATAGATCTTACTCATGTTTCACAAACACACATACATATCACGTCTTCATCCCTCATGGTATAGACACAAGCAAAATGAGAAAACTTCACGTTTAGCGGCTGATGTTTCAATTTTAACAGAATAAACAATTTTATTGACACATCGCTTACTGATGCGTCGTGGGCAACTCGCCAGGCGTGACGTCGGCGTACCTGCAACAAAGACACGTTTATAAATCTTTGAACCGAACAATAGGCGGGAAGCGAGCCGCCACGTGAGCGACGGTGCAAGAAGATGCAGCGATAACATTAGAGAAGTATCCAGTAAGGACAGGAGACAGTCTTGGGAACTGGTCAAAGTAGAAGAATCTAAATTCTGACATGGTGACTAATAATCATTTACAATTTTAATAGCTGGCAATAGAGATTTTAAAGATGCTTCTGATTCTAACGCATCTTCAGTTAAACCCTTCATGACACCTACAGTCAAACATCTTAAACACCAGTAGTTCATCAGTGATGGTGGTGGCAGACGGCAGTAGATAAGTCAAGGTTAGCTCTTCTCAAAAGTTTAAACAGCAGTACAAGCTTAGCGAACTATAAGACTTCGTTTAGTAGAATTAAAATTGGATATTTTTTAGACATTCCCAAACAACGCACAAAACAGCCGCCACATGCGATAGTCCGACGCGACTCATTTCTATGTAAATCTGTTGCGATATCGCGTTGCCTGTCGAGGCGCTATCGGCGGCGAGTATCGCCATCGACATGGGAGCCGCGCGGTGTGGGCGCCCAACAAATGATGTCTCTATTATTGTGCTGCATTTTTCATACTTCGGATAAAAATGCAGAACTGAAAAGATAGGTGCTAAGTTGAGTTATCTGTAATATTATCTAATTAAGTATCTACGAGTATTTATTTTAACTGAGAATAATATTTTGTTGCAGGTCTGATTGAAATCTATACATATAATAAAACAGTAAAAATATTTTGTCTGTACATTTAGTATTTTTGACTGAAATGGATTGAGAATTTTTTTTTACATTTTTGTCTGTCTGCCTGTATCTGACTGTATGATCAAGATTCAACTCGAAATTTACGCGGATGAAGTCGCGGGCAACAGCTAGACAGATATAAGAGAATAGAAAAGTTCCACTTAATGGCCCAATCTTTGTCAATTTACGTTTACGAATATACAGAATACTTATATAAAAAGATTGTTAATGGCGAGAGGTGAGATCAACCAACAAGTTTACACGAAGAGAGTGATGAACGTAGATAAAGAGTATTAATAATATATAGAGATTCGTGGCAAGTGGAAAGATATTCAGTCTCTACCTACCCCTGGAGAAGCTTGGTTTTAATACGTTTGTACACAAAGATAATGTGAATGTAAAACATAGACGTGCGTGGTGACGCGTCATAAAGGGTGACATCAGTCCCGTCCGCATCGGATAGTGCAGGTGATGGCGAGCCACAAACAAACAGACAGAGTTACGATCGCGGGTAGACGCGATTTATTGACTCCGACCTTTGCCTTTGGGAACCCTTTACCCCTCAGTTTCGCTTGTAGTTTGATTATTGTTTGTTTGAACAAGACACCATTAAAATGCAAATTTAGCTATTTTGCTTGCGACTTCATAAATGTTCACTGAAAAATCAGACCCCCTGTATTGCCCCTTAGAGGGGTGGGGGGAGTCATTTATGTATTCCAGTTCTTAAGTTGGCCCAAGCCTAACACATCTCAAAAAACCGCACTCCAATAGGACACATCTGTAAAAACCGCATTCTAAACGGAGCAATAGGTTTCGCGTTTTGTGAATACAGACAGACTGAAATTCTTTAAATCATATTTCTTCTCTTTCTTTTGTTGGTCTTGATCCTGCATGGCAAATTTATATCGCGAACGAGAACATCAGGAAACATACATTTTGTAGGCATGTTTTTATTTCATTAAATAAACATATCTGTTTTTCTAATTGTATTAATACTCCGCATTGTTGTGGTCCAGTGCGAGTCGCCAATCGCTCTCTATATTTTATCGCCGGCGTCACTCCACATGACAGGGGCGTACAAAGTCCTTCACTGGAGAGCATCACATTCCGATCACTCTCATCTAAATAAATACCTCTCTTCAATCACTGACATGGTGCTTGCTGGACTGATCTGACCCCAAAAATTATCAATTGTTATTGTAAAGCTGCCAGGGGATGTAAAAAACAGGAGAAAAAGAGACTATTTTTTCTCTCTCTGGTATGATAGGAATACCAAATATTACAAGTATTTACTAAAACTCTGCGGCAAACATTATCAGCAATAGCAATATGTTTCTATCGGAATCACAAATGATGACCAAACAAAAAAGATTTCATCTAGCAATACTTGAAAATCAATGTTTATTTTGGATAAATCGGATAGCGGGGGATTGACCGCGAGTTTATCATATCCATGTTGGAGAATCGGCGCGGATTTCACACACGCCAATATTATTATCCAGCTTTGATTTTATGTCGGGTTGCCGACCGCGTGCTTGGTTGAGCGCTTGGATTGCCCCGCCACACCGCAACTGGTTCAGTTCTATATTTCTAACTTATTTTACTTCATTTTACTATGAAATATGAAGGTTATCACTTCTTAGATACTTAATGAAATAATCTCATGCGGTTATTATTTCCAATTTCCAGTTACATAATTAACGAAGTAAGCAAACAGGCACAACCCCAAAACTAAGTATGCGTTGTTCAGATGACTGTTGTCTTCTAGCGACTGTCGATTGCGACATTTGAAGGCCGCTGAAGTCTCCACCAGCACCTCACGGCCCGCATACTAATAACTAAAACTCGCACTAAGTCTTGTTCAACACTCGTTAAGGACGTGCGTCAAACTCACAGGCAGTAGGGCAACCTGTTTATTTCGTACACGTGGAAAACTTTTTCTTGTAAGACATGGTCTTTTTCTTAATCTTCTTGTTAGTATTTGTTGTATTATTAATGGGATACCGCTATAATATCGATTTCTTAAATTAACCAATTGTACTTCATCGAAAAGACAGGAAACAAAAATTCATAAAGTGCTTTTAAATTACAACTGTCGATTGCGAATCTTCAAGTACCTTTAGTAATTACATTGTAATGTAATTAAACTGTACTTCGACATTACTAGTTGCAATCAACCCGGAAATGTCATGAAATGTTATAAAAACAACAAGATATGTGTACAGCCCGCATGCACCGGAATGCTACGCGCATGTGCTAGTGCTAGTGTCGTCGGCGCGGAGCCGGCAGGCAGTGCGCACTGCTAATGGCCGCTAGTTAGTTTCGTGTTACAAACTATTAATTTTCACTTAATTAATAAGTAACGAGGAAAAAAACTTAAAAGGTACATAAATATAATGATTAATACCTGATGTACCTATTATGTGTTTGTTTTCTTTGTAAAAGTTTCTATTTAAAAATGGTTTTCGTATTAAGTTAATAAAGTTTTAATAAACATTTCATCATAAGAATAATTAATTGATTCTAGTTATTTTAAATTTAAAAGAAATATCTAAGATTTTGGATTAGGCTACAGCATTCGGTATAGTATTAAAAGCTTTTTAGCCGCGATAAAATACCAGAATACGGAAAGCGTTTCTGCGATTTTTCCGCACAATAGCGGCGGGATCGAATTCACCTGTCAATGTCACGCTCCGAACCGAAAGAGCCGAGTTTGAGCTTTATCGCAATACCAATGAGTTGATTTTCATGTGTACCGCGGGCGCGTCGCGGTAAGTGTTAGCACTCTCGCGTCTGCATACATTTGCATCGCGGATTCAACTTAATTTAGGAGATTTGAGCCGAGGGTTGAGGTTTATGACGCTTTGTTCTGGAGATCTCCTCAGAGAAAGCGTTATTATGAGCAATTCTCTTTATGACGACGTGGCTTTGTTTAGATCTCTAGTCTCAACGTCGAAAGCTTTCGATGTAATAAGAGGTTATAAGTCCTGAAGCTTATCTATAAAGTCCTGAACAAAGAACTTGGACAGAATATTTTAGCAGAAATTATAACTAAGCTAAATTACCATTTCAAAGGAAGTCAAGTGGTCATAAAGCACGTAGTTTTGTCATATTTTATACGTACTTTACTACTAAAGTATTTATCAAAATGTAAGGTTTGAAGCTCTTTGGGTACCAATAGCAAACGGTATAGGAGTATTTGAGTACCCGTCTTATTAATTTCTTAAAAGTGATTGATGAACAAAAAAAAACCAATTGAATATTCGATACCTACTGTTTATTAGTGTAAAAACTAACGAACTCCAAAAACTGCGATCATAGAACAAATTTTGATATAAGAACTGTCATAGAATAGAAGAATAGAATAGATTTATTTTCAAAATTGGATACAATAAATAAATATAAATAAAATAATACAAGGTACCTATCACTTATTGACGTCACATCACTTAAATCTAATTATAACTAGGTACTACCGCTTCTACCGCTTCCATATTATTTTTATGTGGTGTCGCCATTTCGCAATAACGTTAACCTGGAATAGAATAGCGTAAAGAAGTAGAATCTCTACTGTGCATCGCACAAATAAAGAAAGCTTTAGTGAAATATCTTCTTTTTATACCTTTTCAATTTTCCAATAATTTTGTCCAACCGCACAATTTTTTACTGGCAATATGCTTCTGAGGGATTAGTGCGAGTTTGACTCGATCAAACGCGTCGAGCAAGTAAACGCGAATTTGTATGTGATTTCAATACATACAGATTCGCGAGGGGTTGCGTTTATTTGCAATCAGCTGCGGCACCCGCGGGGGACGCAGGTATTAGAATAGAATAGAATAGAATAGAATAGATTTATTTTCAAAATTGGATACAAGGTATCACTTATTGACGTCACATAACTTAAATCTAATTATAACTACTACCGCTTCCAAAGCGCATGTGTAGAAGAAGCGGCGGAACAAACTACACTGCAGCATTTTCATAGGACGTCAATTTACAAATATAGATCTCTTAAATCTAAATCGTGGACGAATGCACATTGTCTACATTAAAAAACATGTATGAATGTAGAACTGATTATGTCAATACGAATATTTCGTCAAATAAAATAATAATAAAATAAAATAAAATATGTACATACTGTACAAATTATGTCCAGATCATGTCAAAAATACACAAGCATTTAAGAGGCCATTATGTCCAGCTCGGGCCACACATGTTTATCATTAATATAATCATCCGTGCTGTAATAGGCTTTCCTACAAAGCTCAACTTTAATATACTGTTTGAATTTTCTATCATTCATTTCAAGAACACTTTTTGGTAATTTATTATAAAATCTTATACAATTAATAAGAAATGATTTCCCTACCTTAGCCAGCCGATGTGCTGGGATCGACAACTTGTAATTGTTCCGCAGTGATCTACTAGTACATTCACCTACTTTTTTGAAAGAGTCTAAGTTTTTCCTAACATGCATGATGTTATCGAATATGTATTGGGAGGCCAAAGTTAAAATATTTAGGTTTTTGAAAAAATCTCTAAGGGAATCTCTTTGTTTAAGACCGTAGATATATCGAATTGCCCTTTTTTGTAAAATGAAAATAGTTTGTATGTCTGCTGCTGATCCCCAAAGCAGTAGACCATATGACATTAAACTATGAAAATAACTAAAATATACTAGCTTAGCAGTTGCCACATCTGTCAAATGCCTAATACGACGAATAGCGTATGCTGCAGAACTAAGCCTTTTAGAAAGTTTTAAAATGTGAGCATGCCATTTCAAATTTGAATCTAATGTTATTCCTAAGAAAGTAGTACTATCAACAAAATCTAATCTTTTACTACTTATACTAATATCCACATTTGACTGCCGCACATTGGGAAGTGTAAACTTAATGCATTGGGTCTTATTTGCATTTAACAGTAAGTTATTGATTGTAAACCAGTTAGAGATGGCGGCTAAAGTGCTATTCACATCATCACAGATTTCGCTACGGCGGTTCATTTTAAAAATTAGTGACGTATCATCTGCAAACAACACGATGCCAGTCTGTTTCTCAATCATGCAAGGCAGGTCGTTGATATATATCAGAAAGAGAAAAGGTCCCAAAATGGAACCTTGCGGTACCCCAATTTTTACCGTCGCTCCTTTCGATTTTGTATTATTTAAATCTACCGTCTGTAATCTATCACTAAGATATGATTTAATTAGTTCAACGGCAGCAGTATCGAACCCGTAATGAGCGAGCTTGAGCAGAAGAGTTCTATGATCTACGCAATCAAATGCTTTGGTCAGATCGCAAAACACTCCGATGGCATCCTGTGAGTCTTCCCATGCATTGAGAATATGAGTGACAAGAGCCACACCTGCATCTGTTGTACATTTCCCCTCAGTAAAGCCGTATTGCTGACTATGAAATAATTTATTAGACTTAAAGTAACGCTGCATTTGATTAAGCATGATTCTCTCGAACACCTTGCTCAAAATTGGTAAAATTGAGATTGGTCTATAATTACCAGGATCTGATTTTTCACCTTTCTTGAATAATGGAATTAGTTTACTATACTTCATTAAATTTGGAAATATCCCTTGGTCAACACAATTATTGAATATATAAGCTAAGTCCCCAGCTATAATATTTATAATATGACATATCACAACAGCCGACATACCCCAATAATCCTCAGACTTTTTCAGATTAAGTTCTTTAAAGGTATTAATAATGTCAGTAGGGTCAATATTTAAGAATTTAAATTTGGAACTGCAAATGCTGACATTATTTTTAAGTAGAATTTCAGCTTCATTAGGGCATGAGTCAATATTAGAAGTTAATTCCAACGGTATATTTGTAAAAAAATGTTCAAATAAATTTACTATTTCTGTTGTAGAGGTAATTTTCCTATCATTAAATTTAATTTCATTAATATTTTCTTTAAAATTACTTCTACCAGTTTCCTTGTTTATAACACTCCAGGTTTCCTTTGTTTTGTTAGGAGCATTACTTATTTTGTTTTTAATGAACAAAGATTTTGCATGTAGACATACTTTTTTGAAAATTTTTGAATAATTCCTAACATGGTCTACGAAGCCGCTTTCAAATCGATACTGTTTTTGGGCATATAAATCGTACAAAGTCTTTCTACTTTTGTAGATGCCAACAGTAGCCCATTCATTGAATTTAAAGTTATTATTGCATTTCCGTTTCTTTTGTATAAATGTTTTAGAGTACGCGTCTGAAATGGTAGTAAATAACTTATTATAATGACCATTAGGATCGCTGCCCGTGTAAGTTACTGCGCAAATTTTATTTTCTAAAGAACTTGTAAATTTATTGATTTTATGGGCTGTGATAGGTCTGCACATAATTAATCCATCACGTGTACTACGTTTAGTGGAAAAGGTAACTAATTGACCGCAGTGATCAGAGGGTAATTTACTAAATACATTTTTATTATTTGGTTTTTGTTCACTAAAAACATTATCAATACATTTAGCAGATGTGGCAGTGAAGCGGGTTGGTTCCAAGAAGGCATTATCTAAGTTAAAACATTTAAATAGGTTAAGAAACTGTATTGTCACTGTGGAGCTAACTAATATGTCAATGTTAAAATCACCGCAAACAATTACTTTCTTATTACTTTTTGTCGCTACTATTAGAACTTCCTCCATTACATTCAGGAAATCCATAATACTACTGTTGGGTGGACTATAAATACAAATAACAATGTGTTCCTCAAGCTCGGCACAAGATACCTCAACACAGCGCTCAAGAGAAAGTCTGACTATGTCATGGCGCTCCTTACAGCGATGACCATTTTTAACATATATTACAGAACCGCCTCTGATTGCAGACCCTCTCCTGAAGCAGCTCACCGCATTAAAATTGTTAAGACTGGGCATCAGCTCACCCTCCAAGATCCAATGCTCAGTCAAACACACCATATTAACATCCATTTTTTCATTAAATAGATCAATAATAAGTTCTTTGCCAGGAAGGCCCTGTATATTTTGGTGTACAATTTTTAATTCATTTGTCCTTCCTTTTGTCCTGTGGTTTAGTTTAAACCACATGTAGCGTCCACAGAATCATCATTACAAAAATTTGATGATTCTGTCGATTTTGTCAGATTTTGTAAACAATGTAGTTTACCACAATGTAAACTCGTCCATTCTTTTATGTTATTTGCTATCAAAGTAGCAATTCTTTTTTTATAAAGTCGAGAAAGATAAATATTATCTTTAGTCAAAAAACAATTTTTTATGAACAAATTTGTATCAAAAAATACAAACTTGTCATGACGACATGACATATTATGAACAATATTGTTCATCAAATGAATAAATTTATTCTTCTTTGGCGTCTGACAACTTATATAGGGAAAAGCACAAAAAATTATTTTACCTACATTTAAATTATTCAGAGTTCCTAGACCCTGAATAAGGTCTTGTTTACTAATATTTAAACTGTTTCCAACCATTATAACAATTGTAGATGTGTTGCTCAATTGTGTGTTTTTTATACAATTAATAATTTGTGAGTAGTTGGAATTGGGTAGACAATAATTTATTATATTTGATAAATTCTCACTAAACAGTTTACCCATGTTGCGTCCTATGCTGTCTGAAAAAATGACTGTGTTCTGGGGGCTACACATATCAACACCGACACTCTCCGGCATACTATCAGACAAGCCCCCAAGACATGGGGAGGGAACTACGGTACTACTGATACTTGACCCGTTAAATATTCCACAGGTACATAAGTCTCCTGCGGATTTAATCATTTCCTCAATGTAATTAGCATCTTTAATTAATGATTCTGTAGCCATGACATGATCGGAGATTTGTCTGAGAGATTCAGTATTTTTTTCCAAAAGATTGGATACATTTTCCTCAAGCTGTGAGATTTGTTCCGTTAAGGTCTTGGTGTCAACACTATATAACTCCTGACTTTCCAGCAATTTACTTTCAGTTAATTCCAAACAAGAACACATATTTGTATATATTTTGATCCCAGATTTAATTATATGGGACTTTTTCTTATTAATGTTCATTTGGATTTTATTCTTTTTAATAATTTTATTTAATTTTCTGATTTTTCTGCATTTGTTGTGACTTAACCGAATAGCTGTAGACTGTTTATTAATTTCACATAGTGAGGTCTCACTTGTGAGATCAATTACTGAGTCTAAGAGAGGAGCGGAGGTAACTGAAATAATCTGGTCAAACATATTATTGACCTCTAAGGACTGCCGTGATTGTTCATAAAGCTCTATTCGTCTTCGTGCCTCTCCTAGCTCTTTTTCTAATTTAATATTATGTCTAAGGACATCTTCATAAGAATCACTACATTGCTGGAAATATCCTAACTCTAACTTAAGCTGGTTTAACCGCTCAACTAAGTCATCACATTGTAATTTACTTTCTGTTAAACTTAAATTTAATTTTGTGTTACGATCAAGTAAACATTGAAATTCCTGTTCGTTCTGTTCCCTTTCCAAAAGTAATCTTTCCTTTTCTTCTCTCTCCGTTTTGAGGTTGAGAAGTGCTGTCTTCAGCTTGAGTTCAACTTGGCGAACAGTTACAGCACGGCTTGAGGTAGACATATTTAACAAATGTGGGACTTATGTACAATACAGGGAACAGGACGAATATAGTTTTTGATTTAAAAGTGCTTGTTAAGTTTATAAACCAACTTACCTAACCTTTCAAGATCTACCTACTTAATAAACATTAATTATTAATTATGGCTACCGTCTGGATGTGTGGCAACAGAAGAGTCTATAAAGTATACCTGATGGTGTACACTACGATAAACGATAGGATTAACTACAAAAACAGGTGAACTAACCTTTGTTTACGTTATAAACCAGCAACTTCTTGACTACAACTTTCACCACAAATTACCCATACAAAACTATATATTTCTTAACAAAAAAACACTATAACACATTTATTATTATATTTTCTTATTTAACATTTAAATTATAGTAAGTTTTAGTGCTTTTAAACATTTATTTCATTAAATTTATTGCGGAGCTATAAAAATGACAAGTGAGCTCCAGTGTTGCCAGAGGCCAAAAAAAAAAAAAAAAAAAAAAAAAGAAAAAAAAAAAAAAAAAAAAAAAAAAAAAAAAAAAAAAAAAAAAAACTATTGTGCGGGGATCCCCCGATTCCTTGTGCCAGCATCTTTTGACGCCCCTGGCCAATTTCTCAGGAGTCGCCCTTCATCACATGACAAATACACACACGTGTGACCAATAATGAAAACATATTTTCGGACCCTCAAGTTCAAGAACGACAATGGCTTGAGGCTCAATGTGTAGCGCCGACGAAGCGTAGGAAAGCTGCGGTTTGTTAACGTCAACTTTATTTTACTTAACACCACAGTTTTGTTTGACCGTATTTATAAGTGTGACGGTGGTCAATCGTAGATGTAAAATGGTCTTGAATTCGTTGCCTCCACGAGTCAAAATCTTTTTTTTTTGTTTTCATATTACTTTTTTATTTTTATCTACAGCTTTATCGTCCTCATGAAAATCGTAAAGGAAAGCTTAAACAAGTTAAAACAGTTTCTCCATCGAGTGGGATGATGGCTGAACTGTTTATTATTCCGCAGAAGCCCAGCTCGCTCACTGCCCGCGGCCGCTGCGGGCGGAGTTCCCAAGCGCGTGCCTTCCGCTCTTCACACCTCTTAACCTTCTATTGTGCCACTTTTCAAACTCTTTCCAACTTTTATAACAGGACAATAAAAAGTACATACAATTTTGTATTGTACGTATATGCAAATTTTAATCGTGACTCTTGTAAATTGCATCAACTTTATAAAAGCTACAACATTTAATTATAATATGCCTGTTAGAACTTATATTCTTCAATAATAAAAAGCGATACGATTGGATATTACTAAGAGGCGAGACTATGTCTGCCGGATGCTGGTACTGCGGAGGTATGATGTAAGTGCTCGAAGCGCGGAGCCCCGCGGGGTCGTCCTCCGCCGACAAAGTTTCCGTAACGCGGTAAACTTTCCTCTCGTGATCAGGCGCAGACAGCCGCGAGACATCCACAAAAACAACCGACAAAAACTACGTCCACCGTCCTCAAGCGAAAGCTAGACAGCAACTTGCTGGGCTAATACAATTTTACAAGTACCATTAGGACGCAATGGAAAGATTTTCTTCAAAGATACCATCTATGTATTTCTCAACATTTAATCTTAAAAACTTAACTTGAACAAATATTCAGTTTAAAAATTTAAACTTGATAATTTTCATATTTGGGGACTACGAATCATGTAATAAAGTTATCTACAAAAAATTTAACAAAGAAACAGTCACAGTCGGATCAACAAATGGAAATTGCTCTCCAAAAGTTGTTGAAATAGAATGGAGATTGAAGAAAATTACGTAACATTAACATCGGTTCCGCCGGCAGGTGTCGCTGTCGAGGGCGCTGGGAGCGGTTCAATCGACGAACTTTTCAAATAACCGCCGCTTGTCTATTAGCGGGGAAACGTTTTGTTTGCAGACTGTGGCCGCGGATTCAGAGAGAGCGTGCAGCAGATGTGACAGTTATTTAATTGTTTCTATTCCATTCTGGTGGTGAGGGTTGATCACAAATAAAACCATTGTCACAAATTGAAGCCTCGGCCATAAACAGAACAGCGACGAGCTAATTTTCTCCTCTCTTCCTTCTATTAATTGTTCAAAATCTGGATCTAAAAGAGACATAGTCGTTTCGAGATAATTTTTTACAATAATGCAAACTTGCAACTTGACTATCCCCGACGACCCAAATGGCGAAAGATCAGTATAAAGTTAAGGATTATTCTTGACTCTCCTTAGTTTGTCGTTGCCGCGGGCGAAGGCAATTGATTCGATTCCCCCGGGGAGGGGGTGAGAGGCCACAGCGAACAAACTCAAAAATTTGCAACAAACTCGTGGCGGACTGCTTCATTGTGATCGTAGTTGATGCAATAACACTTTGACAGCCTGTTGTGTAAACTGAAAAAAGTACAGCAGTTGCTTATACTTGAATCAGTCACTTTCTCTTTACTCTGATTGGCGCGGTCGCCGCCTAACAAGCGGGTGTCGCAGTTAACACAATCTGCACGGCAGCGGCAGTGCTTATGAAGCACTCGTCAACTTTCATGAGATTACAACAGTTCAAGTGATATTTATACGAGGATAGCGGGGACTCGTCAATAAATAAACATTTCAAAATATTTATTGTTACATTTTGTCATTGAGCGATAGAAAGTGATACAATGATTTTTTTTTTTTGACTTGTTTACGTATTACATTATTTTGCAATGGTCTTCTACCGTTTTATTTATTTTTCTTGTAATGAACGTTGTGTCAGTAAACCGCCGACTGTTTGTTTGAGCCGCGCTGAAGCCGGGTCGGTCGCGGTATTATTTTATGCAAATTAGAGCGCGCCCTGAACTTCTCAATTTGTCCAAACAGATTGTTTTCGGCACAAAATTCTATTGAAATTTATCTGAGCGTCGCGGCGCGCACATAATGAAAGGGGCTTAATACGGTATCGGTAAACATTAGCATAAAGTATTCGCAAAAATTGCGTTCCGGGTCGCTGGTACCCGAGGAATCTTAATATTACCTCCCCCCCCCCCCCTCTGCGCCCTGCACGGCGATGTAGGCTCGATTTGTCTTACAAACTGCTTATATGATTTTGCTGTAGGAAGTACACAACAGGTTCCCTTCCAATTTGAAATCACAATGAAAAAGGATTCTCCCTTGAATAATATACCTATGTACATTTCGATCAAATCCTAATATTTATGCAAATTTATCAAATTACTAGGAATACACAAATGAACCTACAAAGTGTGAGTTCGTTGAAATATTGGTAGATTTAATTTATTCTTAAGTAGGATACAGCCATAAATCTGGACAAGTTACCTCGTTAAAATATGAGTAGCGTTAATTAGAAGAGATCAGAGACATTCAATAGAAGTTCCCGCGAGCGTTCCAAAGCGTTCCGTTCTAAATAAATTCAGCGGCGCGCGACGATTCCGCTCATTTACATCAAAATATGAAGCTAACGTTAATCCGAGTTAAGTTCCTTGTGGATACGTTTCCAAAGGGGCTGAAGTTTCCCCAGAACGGGGAGAACTCGCAACAAACAGGTCTATTAGCATATATTTACATTTTCTTAAACTGCGGAGACGCGCTGCTCTGTAAAGATGATTGCAGTAAGCTCTGCACGCGTTCCGATGTTATTTACGGCTGTTGCGGCATCCACGACAATCGGAATATTAAATAGGCCGTAAACGGCGGCCTCGCTCCTCGCTCCGTAAGTCCCGGTGATCCACGGGAACACTTTAATCCCAGCTCTTGCCAGTGGATCGCGCGCTCTCTTCCCTCGGTGCGGGGTTCAAACGACTTGATAATTTTCTACCCTAAAGTTATGTCGTATTTATTGCTCGAAAATTTACATATTTATGCTCATTGCCTGGAAGAAGATGAAAGTCTTGTCTTGGAAAAAGGGCTGTCTTGTTATTGGATTTATTACTATTTTTAAACATCTTTAAAATACATATTTACAAATGCTGAAGTTCTAGTGAATGCGTTCCTGTTAAATTAGGTAAGATGAACACTGGCCATTAACTATTTGTTGCACCGCCCAGTAAATCTCCGCTGAATGTCGCCTGCGATTCCCGGTAAAGCAAGCTATAATTAAGCCGCGATTGATTCGAACAAGCGACGGCCGTCGCAGGTAATTACTCGTGCGCCACATCTCCGGGCGCCGCAGATCGCAGCCGAATAAATCCGCAGTTCGTTAGCGAGCGCAATCCTTCGGGACGCAGCGCTAAATGCGAGCCAATTGAATGAAACTATTTTACACGAAACCGCTGCGATGCAACCAAATAAATTATGGTTTGAACGAATCGAGCAGTTACCCGGTGGGCACGCTGTCATGTCGTTTTAATTCCGCTTAGTGTAATTCAAAAATAAAAGGTCTGACTTCTCCATATTTTAGCCGACGCGAGCACACAAATCATTTGCGGGATGAGACAGTGATAATTAATGTCTGGTTACACAAACACAAATCAAGTTGAGCTAGAATCGTCGCAACGTGATCGCTATCTCGGCGGCGGCGACGCCTGCGGCATTTCATTATGGAATAACACGTTAGAGGAACTATAAGGCGGTGGCTACGGATATGATTTCTGGGGCTGTACACAGATCTACAAATTCATGTAATTAGCACTACGCTTACTCGTTACGTCAGATTCAAGGTCATTGAGAAATCTGTCTTAATGACTTATTAGAATAAATTAATGTCAGACAAAAATAATATATAACATATCAAATGAATATATTATTTTTTTCTTTTTATTGATTGAGAAACTGTAATTCCAGGCACATTCAGTGGAATATCCGTAAGCCGAAACTAATATTCATAGCCTTTGTGTAAGATTTAATTTACTTTAGGTACTGTGTTCATGTTACGTAGCTAGTTCTAAAAAGTTGCATTCTCTGCCTGTAAGTTACAGAACACGCGTACTAATCCTTTAAGCGAGCATAGGCTTGCTGCAATCTATATGTCGAAACAGAAACGATATTGATGACTGCCGAAAATTATATTTAAGGAATACCGGGGTAGGCGCGGCGACGGAAAGATAGCGGTGAAGGAGAGACATGGCGCGGCGCCAGCAGACGCGGGGCCACAGGGGCGCTCGCGAGGCACCGGTAACAACAATATCCGCCTCGGAATGTATGCTGCGTGCTCATGATTTATACAGTTTTGCCACCTCTTTAATAAATACGCGATGAGATCAATTATTTAATAAACGATTCTGTGATGGAGCAACAGATGAGTTCAAGTTTTTATTTTTAAAACATGAATTTTTAAAACACACAAATGAAGGAATGACATCTTTATAGGAAAATAATGTCACGTGTAAAGCTAGTTAGGCGTATTTTAATAGCTTTTTAAGTTATTTTACGTCTAAAACTCTAATGTATTAAGATACCATAAATATTTGAGCGCATGTTGAAGGTATTCGGCCGCTGCAAAACAGTGGAAATGCAGAATGCAGGTTATTTATCTCCGCGCCGAGCCGAAACGCGCCGCGCTGCGCTGCGGAAAAACTCGCAGTAATGCGGTATTAAAATATATAGTGGTCAGGATAAGCGCTCGGATTCCCGGTCGAGAAGAGGCGCGCGCAGATATTGCATTGAGGAATACGAGTAAGGTTATATAATAAAATAATTATGTCATTTACAATACTATTGCATGCTTCTAAAAGAGAGCAACAATTTTGGCTCAGATGCAAAAAAAATAACAACAACAATAGGGTTATTAATGGTGTCCATACGTTAAAAGTTTTGATAGAATCTACAGCCAATCGGTAAAAATATACAAATAATGGTTATTTTTGTTGCAACATAATTAAGAAAAATGATTATTGCAAAACTAACATTATAATGGAAACGAATACCGAGATACTGCGACTCGTCACCGCACTGGCTGCGGCACGTGTCTCATACAAGCGCCGCGTGGCGAGCTCTCTCAACAAGTTGCTTTCAGACGATTGCACGGCTGCATTTCCTCGGAGTTCTAACGTGGCGGAATTGAATTTATCGGAGAAGAATTTAAACTAACCGTCTAGTCGTTACACTCCATTTGAAACTCTTTTTCAGTCACGAATTTGATCGGCAAAGCCAGTAGAATGTGCAATGCAGAGTCTACTAAATTCTTTATCAACGTATCCGATTTATTTACCTTAAGTTTAAGAGCAAAACCATAGTAACGAAATTATCTTTCGTTCGTCTATAGTTGCCACTGTAATTGACAAATTCAAATACAACATCTGGAGACATATCCACCAAGAGGTTGCCTGCTGCCGCATGTTTGTATTTGCCTAGCCGTGAACTTGTATGCGGGTGTTTACTACTCACCTAAACAACAACGGTTAATAACAATACATTCACAAGCAATCAGCTAGGAAGGTATTTATCTTATTTATTAGCTAGTTATATGTGAGTCTGTGGTCCGCTACGACAACGATCGAGGCGAGTCCAATAACCTCTCACAATGCGTCGCCGACAAAAACTTTTTCAATTAAATGACCCTCCACTCCGCCCGACTCGGCCCAATCCACTTTTATTTCCCAAATTAAATTAGTTGTCTGTAACACCTACGTATTGAATCAAACTGTTTGATCTCCCAAACGATTAAACTTTTGCCTCACGGTGATAACTTTACTATTCACTACTGTTTCTCTTAAATGAAAACCAGGACTTTGTCATTTGCGGAAAGCAATTGGATTTTAAAGTTTCCAGGAGTAATACATCTTTGATGGTACATTGTATACTCATGTGAACTTAGAAACAAATACTGACACAAATCAAAGATCTTCGTCATTGAAATGCACGGCAGATGTTTGACTTAACATTTGTAGAACAAAGCCCGGGGTTGCCTCACCGCGCCGAACACAAGATAAAACAACTTTTCAATATAGCTTCATTTCTCTGCTATTACGATGATAATCGGTGTAATGCGTCAATTTGTATGCGCGTGTGATTACTTCTTTATAGATAAGGTCGCCCACACACCGCCGCCGCAGGTAACAGATATGATATATTATGATGAAGTACATGACACCAGTGTTTAGGGGAAAGTTTGATATTGCTCCTAAGGGAAGAATCCTATTGTCACTTACATTGACTTTCTAAATTATCTGACAACTATTTGTTGATATTTGGTAGCGTATATCTCTGAAATACTTTAAATAATTAAAATCATATCAATATAGTATTAAAATGCGTGTGGTTTAGACATATATGTATAGTTTCTGGCAGAATATAATATTAACTTTACATCTGCATATAAATAATGTAATAAATTATAAATATTTATCAGCTAATGATATTAGGCTGCCCTAAAGAGAGCTAATAACAATGTGTGATAAATATTTGCATTCTGATTTTAAGAAATTAAAAATTTGGACACACACATTTGGTAATACAGACAGGAATGCTACCACACAAAAGAGGGAACATTGCATGATTTAACATTGCCGCCAGTCGTTTCCATCGGCAGCGCTCAAAGTTCGTCCGTCACCCGTCACGTCGCATCACCGCACGATTATTATTCATTACGGTATAAACAGCCGGGCGTGCGGTTACCGAGACATCGCACTGACTGCGGTCGGCCCACGCCCGGGCGTTCAGCGCACACGGCCGCCACTCATACCACCTGATGACGTAGCGTGGGTTCTTACATGTGTCGGTGAACAACAGAAACACGCACAGAGGTATTATACTTTTAAAGATTATATATTTACATAAACACGCCTCTTTCTCGATATTCATTGATAGGCTTATTGAATGTTACAATACTAATGGAAGGTCTGAAGTGACATGAAGGTAGTTCGATTCTTAATTTTCTAAATGTTTTCTGTTTAGTCGCCTTGTAGCCTTAGATAAAATTAACTCAAACGAAAAAAATAAAGTTCTATTCTTTCACCAAGTTGATATTCGGATTTCAAGACTAACACAAAACAATTGATCACCAAAATTATTTCATTATGCTGATCACAATGTAGTAATATTTTATCCTACAGTCATTATGTGTGGAACACGCATTGCTTACTGATATTGTCGCTACTCCATCTTGTAGAAGCAGATTGAATATCGAGTTTAATCTATTCATGAGAAAGATAATGACGACGGGTTTACATTAGATTCTACTCAACTTCGGATGAATAGAAAATCATTGTTGTCTTCATTCAGATAAGTTTGATACGAGTTTAAGTTGAAATGTGATGCAGTAACTTCATATTCCTGATAGAATGAAATCGTCATCCAATCGAGAAACCAGTGAGCTCATCATTGTTTTTCCATTAAAACTTGAAATATTTGTACACTATTTTCGAACACATTTACCAACTATTTGAACAAATGATTTAATTGTTTTGATTGTTGTTTAGAAAATTGATTTACAAAACGACCAAAGCATTTTCCAGTAAAGGCATGTTACACATGGTGTTTGCATTGGCTGCAGTTCCCGACATTGGCGAGAATTAGTTGCGATTCAGTAATAGCAGTAGACCAAACAGTCTGAGCTAACAAGAAATGTATTTGGACGATGTTGTTAGTAGTTTCTATACAAAATTGAAAGAGAAGGTCATCTTGAGAATAATTTAATTAAAATTAAGCAATGCAAGATTCACACATGTAGATAAAACATGAGGTAACTGTTTTTGTCCAATTTAATAGATTCCATTCAGCAATATTCTCTTTTTTGTAGCTAAATGTATTTATATTTTGTTCCATTAAAAAAATATAGCAATCTGAATGATACTTTCAAGTGAGATTATTATAAATAAAAAGTATTAAACGTAAACAATGATGAACTTCAATAAAAATTATGTTAAAAGATGTAAGATTAGGTACGAGCCTCGCTAATATTTCTTTAAATCGTCAATAATGACCTTCTGTTGGTTCAATTTACCTCCTGTGGACTCTGCTCACGCTGCGTGATTGATGCGGATTTCGTTTTATTGCGCAGTCGCCGGATTTAGATCGCGACTTGAGTCTCGAACCAGGCTGCAGTGCATCAGGTCGTCTGAACGCTTTGTTGTTGTTCTAAATACTCACTTAAGACATGTCATTGTCTTGTTGCTACAGAGCTAGACAATGTGCTAAATTATTTTAATTATTTACCTAATTATCTACACAAGGATAGAAATAAAAACACAGATACAGAGTACAAAGATACAGCTTATTCTGTTCTGAACGAAAACTCATTGTAAGGTCCTGAGTGGAAAATGTTTTTCTTCATTGTGTCACACGAGTATTGCTTTTGTAATAGCATTTTTATATATATTAGTGATATTTATGATAATGAAGTACATATATGTATATATATGTACTTCATTATCATAAAAATCACATAATTACTTAACGTTATTGTACTCAACTGAAAAATTGTATGATATTGCAAACAGTGACATTCGTGGGTCTGATTGTGCAATGTAACAGTAATTCCCTGGAGTCCTCCCATCAATCGAGCGCTCCTCTCCGGGAGCCCACGCCTCACGACCACTTGAGTATTCGCAGTCTGTGGGAGGCGGCCCGCCAGATAGCGCACCAGCAGGCTCTCGTGGACCACACGCGAATATCAAAGTGATGCTTTGCAATCATTTGAATTTAAGTCATCATCAGACTATCGAAAAAATGCATGTCAGTGAAAATGTAAAAACAGAGAAGGTTCCACTATCAAACATTCAGCCACTTAAACTGTTAATCGAAGATGCAAAGTGAGAAAAAGAAAAAAAAAATAAGAGTCATGATTTTTTATCAAAATCTTGTATCATACCTCATTGTAATAGGTACATTTATTATTTTTGTATCCGTCCAGTTACATTGAGAGCGAAAATAGAAATGGATACAATGATATGATATCGATATCAACACGCAGCTACCCGATCCGCGAGAGTAATGTGATTTCATTCACGTAATAACCTTACTGTAACCAGTCGAGAATTTTCGCGTAGAAATATATAATACACGCTAGAGTTATTGAAATAATAGAATGGATTTAATTTATTTTTTGCATATGATACAGAAAATAGAATAATCACGTGTATTGTAAATGTTTAAAATAAACAAATTTGTGTTCGTCGTAAGTATTTCTTGAGCGTTGTATTCCAAAATTACGTCATTAATTTTTAATTTTTGCATTGATACACAAAGAAAACCTTGATGACAAAAGATATTCCATTACGAGTACAAATATCGCCGGATGTTTTAAGATTAATCGCATGTTAAAAAGAGAGAGTCAAAGGCGGTGCTGGTAAAATAACAATAAATTAAAAAAAAAAACAATAAAGCATTCCTAGCCACTTCCTAACAGTCCGCCGTTTCTAGAAGACCAGGTAACAGAAACCGTATTTCCGAAGCTCGAACTCCCCGATACATTACCGACTTTGAAAGATAATCCTCGCCACTTAAAGATAGCACATACTTACTACTGACTAATGTGTATTGTATTTCATTATTACTGTTAAGGCGGGGTTACACGTGCCCATATTCATTCATGTCATAATAAATGTCATCGAAAAGACTTCATACGTTTCTATGCTAAGCTAATAATAATCATACGTCAAGAGAATACAAGCTATCTGTATAAATTTAGTTAAGCCTCAAATATTACGACTCGATTTTGTTGAGATTTATGTCACAAGAAGTAAGAGTCGCGGGAAATGTTATACAAGAGTCATAAAATTGAACCCGTTCGTAAGGAATGTCTGCTATAATTAGTGAACCAACTATCGCAGAACCAGAGAGTCTGTTAAATAATTTCGACTGCGAACTGCACTCGACGTGAAGCACGACCGTTTTAATGTATGCTGGAAGTTTTAAAAGTTGTCATAAACAGAAATCTTTATTGCTCTGTTGCAAGTTCTGGCATAATTTCAGAAAGTTATTAGATTTACAAGTAAAATTTGTAATATTTCGCTTTACTTTTGATGGGATCCTTTATGAGTAGGACTGCAAAATTATTATAGACTTAACAATGTTCCGAAAACATTTCCTACGCTGTGTGTTCATTTTCAAACTTCGACACATTATCTAAGAGCAACCAGACGAGCCGGGGGTTGCGCATGATGCGGGTACATGTCGGCACATGTAGCTAGCGCTAATGATCCAGTAATCGCATCTGGCATGTCTGAGTTCTCGCTAACAGCGTTACGAGTTCGCAGGGTTAATGCAGCCAGACGTTCTCACCCCGATCACTTCAATACAGGTACTTTCATAGGTTGCTCCGAAAATTTCTTCTCATTTATACGAAAAATAGATAACTTACTTACAAAGTTAAGACCAGCAAAGATTTTTTAACTTCGAATTACCTGTAACAAAAATAGAGATGTAAATAAATAACCAAGAAATGTGAAAAACTTTATTCTCTTAATTTCTTTTTGTTAATATTATTCATATTTCCATCGTTGTCTATAATAATATCCAGTGTATCCCAGTATTGTTAAAATATGATTATTGAACTTTATGGTCCATTCAGAGAACTGGTAGTAATCTGTCGCTAAATCCAGGTATTTGCGAGTTCCTTGCACGTTACTTGTGACCCGTGACCCCAGATGAATATTCATGGAATAGAATGTAACGTCCCATACACTTGGCATTATTTATGTCGGGTCTAACTTAATCGAGCCGGGAATTCAGTAGAGGTTTTTATACAGTGAATAATCTGCAAACTATGTAACCAGGAGTAAGTGTCACGCGCCCCGTTCCGCAGCAAAGTGAAAGTGATTGATGAAGTGCGAGTGTGCGACGAGCCCGCCGCGAGTGACCGGCGTGATGTCTGCTTGGGGGCGAACTTACTTTTCGATAATTTCCGTAAAATGTTTTAGTACATTAGAATATTTCAATTAGAGTCGGTATTATAGTAATTACTTCCTCCGTGTTCCATCTCAGTTTGTATCCATAATGATCATGGCGGTTTTCCAGTTCTAACAGTTTTCTCTATAAAGTAGATGTTGGTATACCTAGGTTGATTCTTGGTATTTCTTCATCAATTTTCAGGTCGACTTTTAATAAATGGTGGTTCCATGCCGCATTTTTAAGCATGCGAACGCGATTTAGGTTTCAAATTTAACATGTTTTTTCAGAAATTCAGCTCTACCGATAGTCACTGTCGAGACTGCGACATAGATACTAAAAAGATATTCCAAAAAAATTCAATCACTCTCCGGGCGAGCGCGGGTGCGCCGGGCCAGGCGAGCACACCGACCAGGTGTCCGGCTCCGGGTAATGGTGACAAATTGAGCAGCCGACGGCGGACGGCGCTAATCCGTCGGCGGATTAGTGCCAGGCCAGGGCTGCAGACTTACTGCTTGTTTTTTGACATAGTACCTAAATAGGCAGACGGCCTATGTGTGTATGAATACAGGTTGAGAGGAAACTTTTTACACCTTTTTTAAAACATTATATTTTCAAGTAATAATTTTAGTTGAGCTCCTCTTGATCCTCATCATTTTTATTGCAATATTTGGCAAGGTGCATGCGTATTGGACTCATTTAATCAAACCATTACTAGGTTACTATAAAAATATATATGAGAATCTTAACATCGAGAAGTTATATAACTGCGAGATACAATCCTGATGATCATACGCCAATCGGTGACAAATGAAATCAGTTAATTAGTAACTGGCAGCCCTGGCAACCCTGGTTGTGGCTCCTGCAGGCCCCATGTGCGTCGTGTGCCCTGTGACACGCGACGCGGCGGACCACCACTCTCCGCGATGTAATCCCGCACCAAAACCTGTCCCCCCATGTTCCGTCGCACCCGACACCGGCAGGTATGTGCGTGCGTCGCCATTCATGACGCAAATGTCTGCACTTCAATTGACTATTAGTTCCATAATTAATGTTAGCAATGCTGTGGAGGCTGCAAAATATAGTCTTAACATTATAATAAAATATCCCGAACGTCAAATATCTCACAGATACCGGCATTGCGAGCAGGCGACATGGGTGGAAAGCTTTTAGCGTGCCTGTCACATTAATCATGTAATGACGTCGCAATTTCTCTTTATCGTATCGATTTTGTCACAAACGCAAAGCAACTAGAAAGATAGTGGATTTATGCAAATAGTCTATTCTACCAAACTTTCCTACAAAAGATAACTGGAGACAAAATGGAATGCGGTGGAAATGAGAGCGCTAAGGAGTATGACCGGTGTGAAACTGAGTGACCGGATAAGGAACAGCGTGATAAGGGAATGTGATGTGAAAGAGGATGTAGTTACAGGAATAGATTTTCGGTCATGTGGAGAGGATGAATAAAAGCAGGTTAACTAAGCAGATATACAAGGAGACTGTGGAGGGAAAGGTCGGAGTGGGAAGGCCAAGACGAACGTATCTTGATCAAATTAAGGACGTCTTGGCAAAGGGTCAGGTCAAGAGTACCCGAAATAGCCGAGCTTGTATAAAGAGTTGTGAATATGGATGAAGCGAAGATATGTATGTATGTGAGATCGTATGCAGAGATCGTGGCAAGTGGAAAGATGTAGTCTCGTGCGTGATTTTATGTAATGTAACTGGACAAAGTTAATACAAAAATGTTTATTATAGAATTTAAAGTTATTTCCAAGGGAGATAAAACGAGCAGATTCAAAAATTAACAACTGTGATTAAAATACAAGATAAACTTCAATGTCGAATTGAAGTCTTAATTGGAGTCACTACCGAACACAAACATTCTCAAGATTATGTATAAATTAATAAACAATAAGGATCGGGCTCATTTGTCATCACACTGTAACAATTAATTCAGAAACGGTGCTCATTCAACAAACAGTAAACTCGAGAGTATCGCATTTATCATAGCAGCCGTAACTCATAACAGTGGAAAAATAGGTAGTCGTCTCACGCTGTGAGCATGACCAACTCCTATGAACAATCACAATGGAGCTGTAAACGTAGTTGTGACCCTCATTATAAATACAGCCGTGACTGTAGACAGTGCAGCCGGGCTCGCGAATGGCCGCTCCGTAATAATACTCTAATATTGCAGCCTGGACCTCTAATGTAAAGACTAGATACAGTCATAAATGGATTTGAAGTGCTTATATTCATACACGCTTTATTTATTTGTATACATTAAGCGAGCATATATTGTAAGTGAAACTATGTGGTAAGAAAAGAAAAAGAACTTCCACTGTCAGAATAGTATAAACTTATGTCAACTGAAGTTTGCTGTAAGATCCGTCCAACTTTAGTCAGAAACAGCGTACTTGGCTATTAGTTTTTATATGTAAAAACTAAAAATGCATATTGCAAAAATGTATGTATGCAACCAGAAAAACCAACACAAAGGCAAGAATGTTTTTTGATCGTTGAAAATATCAAATTTATTAGACGAGTTTAAACGTTACTGCAGATAATGCATTCAATTAGCAAGACTTTTTACTATGAAAACGTTTTTAGAGGTCTATGTATGGATTCGGGGCTCTCGTCGCGGCAAACAACAGGGATTATAATGTAAATGTATGTAAATGAAGGGCAGTAAGCGGTGGACAATATTTCGCGACGCACGCTGAGCCAGAAAAATGGCCACCGCTCCGTCCCGCGCTCCCGCCTCCCGCGACAGATAACGACAGCTTATGTCGCGAAAACGTGAGGCTTTATGCTAAATTGTGGAAACATGACTTGTTTCAGAAATTTCGGGAGATTTGCGCCGCGACGCAGACGGAATATCGCGGTTCAGAGATGGTGCGCCGCTTGTTGCTAACGATGCATAATTACGAGCACTCAAAATTTTTACAATTGAACTTTTGACATTATGAGTGATATTCATTCAGAATTAAAATTTTGATTGTCTTGATTATGTATTTAGAACTAAAAAATGAAAAATCATATCATTAGGGACTCGAAAAAACAATGGTTGTAAAAATAAACCCTAGTGCTGGATCTTTAAAGTATAGCATAGTCGGGACGCAAATGCTTTGGACCACATCCAATCGACGCGTCGCGTTGCAGACTCAGTTATGTTAGATTTGCCGGATCCGGGGTTAAATCCGGTACCGTGCCATTTATAAGGACAATTTGCCGCTTCACTACCACCCCCTTCCCCTACCATTTTCATCCCCCGGCATTATTAAAATAAGATTATCTGTCCTCAGGAGTGCACCAAGGAGAGTACTCTTTCGGAAACACTCCGCATAATGCCGGAGGTATTGCAAAACGTTGTAAAATGGAAACAAAAACTTGTAAACGTCTTTGCGAAATTTGATTTGCAAATTTTTGGGGAGCGTAAAGTTTTAAACAAGATGTAGAAAGAACATGTTATTTAAAGGCATTGCATACTTTTACTTAAGTATATACTCAAGTATGGCTAAAATTATAATATAGATGTTAACATTTTTTTATTCTCTTAAGTTCAAAATATTAAGGCTATAGAATATTTCATGTAACAAAGTTCAATTCAGGGTTATGTTAGTCCAATATCAGGCAATGCCCTCTTTTATATATCTAAACTATGAGTGCTGGCCGTTTATTCTGGAAAAAACAAATGTAGCGTTCTATTATTTTTAGTATAACAAGAAAATAAAATCTTCTGATCGACCTATTGGGCACACCATCCGTCCATTTTCTTTTCAGAATGAATCGCATCTCCTCAAGACGGTCGTTGAGCTTGACAGTGACCGCGCTCGACGCAGCTTGGCGCGCAGCCAGACGCACGTGCTGTGGTATTGCGAGGAGTAGTGGTATCACTTACGTTTAACAAAGCAATGAAAACTTGCGTATAATCCTAAAATATAGAATCGTTCAGTAAGCATCTTGTAACACAAGTCTAGACAATATGTGTTATAAAAAAATTAGGTTACATTAAAAGGCAAGCACTAAGTAAAGTTTAAAATAGTTTTCTTCTTTTTCGTGACATCTACCAAAGACTTCACAAACAGTAAGAAAAGTGACCCGCAGCCTGCGAGAATATTAATTTCCACGAAGCGTTATCTTCGCCACCGTCGTTCGCATTCGGACCGCATTTGTGAAGTCACCCTTGAAATTGAGATCCTAAGAGCCTCTCATCTTAATTGTTGTTTACACTTTCTTACACATTGCTTAAGAAACCTGTTTCATCAAATAAATGATCAAGAGAAAATGGAGATACGTGTCTAATTAAAAATGACTTTCTGACAAAATCTTTATCGGTATGAGTCACAAGAAAACGCTTTCACCAAGTCTCGATTGATTCGTCAGCGCTGGAAAGGGTATTCAAGTCGGAGTATTTTCGTTACAAATAATTTGGGTCGACAAACTCGACAAGAAGACTAATGGATTGCATTCAGAGCGATTATATATCACCGCGTTCTAACGAATTCATCGCTCAAGCTCTTTTACTTATTTTGTGAAACCTTTACGACTATACTTAATCTCTAAACTTATGCAGACATGCTACTGTTTTATTATTACATTCTTGGAAAACATGTGGTCACTATCAATACACGCGAGATTATATATCGATATTAATATTATTATGAATATTAATTAAATTTATTATATTATTAAATTAATAATTTGTATAATGATACAACATTTGTAACCTCTTCTAGTAGAAAAAGATAATAATTTTATATTTTCCTTAAATAAAATTGTGATATTTTTATAACTACTAATTTTGGTAAACGCTGATAGTCCAAAGGTATAATTGGCCTCCCGGCCTATGAATAGGGACACCGGGGAGACAAAGAAAGGGGAGGAAAAGAAATGGAGTGGCCCTATTCTTTTTTCTATTAGTGCCGGGAACCACACGGCACACTGCAGTTAATAGAGTTGTAAAATCTGTGATCGTTGATACTGAAAGCATCATGTCTGCTCGGAGCTGTGTTCTCGGCCAGCTGAGCCACACGCCCGTCAAATATATTGGCCATCGCGCGTGACAGACGGACTCGGAGAATAATTGCAATAAATTATATGAGCAAAACAAAGGGTACGCCTTCTTTTACGATTGAATTTCTGAAAACATTCCTCATAAAGCCGGCGCCCGTTGTGTGCTGATGAATGACTTCGGTGCTGTCTGCGGAGATAAAACATAAGACAATGATCCTTTTAGTGTTATTACGGCGCGAAGGGCGCGCTGTAAATCAGCCCGTTGGAAACTTTGCAATAAAAATGCAACGAGAGCCCGTAGCATGTTGAAAATAATGCGATTAGGTGAATCTTTTCATCCTGATGCAACATTATATTCCATTTTGAAATAAATTTAGTTTGGTCAAGGATATTTCAGGATAAAAAATTTTACTCATAAAGATTGAAGTAGACCAAAACTTAGTCCAGACTTTCAAACTTCATAATACGAAACGACGTTTTTCTAAAATTCATGCGTACCTATTTCTAATTGCTTATAAACTTGCATAGAAGTTCGAAGTGGTTATCAATTTCAAGAAAAAGATATGCTGTAAACAGAAAGTTCTAAGTACATGGGAATAGGAAACCGAAGACAGCTTTCAATTTATTGACGGTAGCGATGAAATTAGTGAGTATGGGCGGAGGGCTGCTAACGCGCATCCCTCGATAGCGAAAGCCGGCGCCATGTTATTTAATGACGTTACGTGCATGGAAACACTGAAACTAAATTAAATGACATGTTAAATATTCACAGTCCAGTCTAGAAGCAGGAGGAGGGAGGGGGCGGACGTGCCCCGACTGGGAGCCGAGCGGCCCGAAATGAAGACGCGTTATTTACCCGAGTGACCCTATAAAAAGAAACGTTCTTCAGGATTGTGCGGCTGATCCTTGAATTTTAAACACGACGCTGCTCTTTTACTGATTTCGGAAATCTTTCCGGAGAATACTAATACGACGGAGTATAAACGTAGGGTCCTGCGGGTTTTTTGCGTTTTCCATGTGTGTCACTTTGGTGACCCTCGTCGCTCGGTCTTTTGTAGTAGTCACTTACCTACCTATATTAATCTTCTTACTTCTTGTTCATTGCCTTAGGCTCTTCGGCATGTATGTAAGTTTTGTTACCATGTGTTCTGTCTTCCACTGTAAAACTCCTTTCCTTAACATGCTCTCCGTTCCTTCCATTCGATGTTAAAAACTTTATCTACAACTATTACCTAATTCGGGAATTACAGATTACCAAAGGAGTCACTTTCGTTAATAATGTTACACATATAGGTAGCGCACCGTTCTACATAAATCAGATTTTCAATTACAATAAATTGTAGTCACTAACTTATAGATTTCGCCGTTTGCGTAATATTGAAAATTATACCCTCTCTATGGCAATAACGTAAAGTAATGTGGACGTTAACTGGCCGTAAATTAGTAGTAAAATCGATAGATATGGCGACAAACAGACAGCCCTGAATGTCATGAGTAACGGTAATGAGTCCAGTCGCGGGGAAGCGAAAGGGCCGCGTATGCTAATTATATTTTACGAGAGAGCATGTTGGACAATACCGCATAGGGGGTCCCTTAAAACTAGACAGTATTTCAAAAATAACAATTTAAACGATTCCCATAAAACGTGACATTGTTTACCTATAAAAGTTCATTTGTTCATAGATATGATTCGTCGTATGGGAAAATGTTGTTAAGTAACAAAATCTCACTGTAAACCAATGCCGTTTTGCAGATATATCTTTTTTAATTTCTCTATACATGTGCTCATATATATTGAAAAATTGTGTCGATTAGCAATTAGCAAGCCATTAAAATGCAAGAAAGCTGGCGACGGAACTGGCTGCGCGGGTGATAGGTTATCTGCGTTTTCATTCAAATCACCCATTGCTTTATCAATAAATCTTCGACTAAGTAAACATTTACACTGCGACTGTAATTATACTGGCTGAGTTACTGCCGTGCACTGGCAGCCCCGCTCCCGGCCACTGATCGCACATCGCTGACATAGCAAAGCTTGAGGAATCGCGCAAGAGGTTGAATGTTAGGCGTGACTGCATCATTATTAGCTCGCTTATTGGGTTCTTAATACTGAATTATTGGATACTAATGTATTAACATAATTTCTGTAAATTTAAATATATTTATTATTGTAACATATATATATACAGCTCCGACTAACGTATGCAAAATTTGCCGAAATATATAAATAATACAAGAAATGTAACTTTATCTTTATTATAAAAAAACATAACAGATGTAAAGCGAAAAAGAAAAAGATGCCCTTTTATGTACTACATACAGTTTGGCGAAAAAGTTCTGAATTTAGATATAGCTGAAAGATCAATTTATGCTCAACTGAAAACATTGAATACTAGAAGCATTTTTAATTGAGTAAAGGATCGATTTTGTACAACCAGTCACATTTGATTTTGAATATGTCTAAGACCAAGGAGCTATAACAACATTGAACAACAATATAGCTTGCATATCTGCACTACGTATTTATTAGAAATCGTGAGTCTGTTTTGTAATGGTTGGCATTCGACGTCCAGCGCTGTGTTAATTGCTTGGTTAATGGCTGTTATCGGCTCCCAGCAATAAGCATTAGCAAGCTAACTGCTGCTTTACCACGAAGCACATGTGCAAGATTGTACTATGACCTTTAGTTCAATATTTAATGCCTTCGTTGATTTAAATTGAAGCGAAAGTGAACCAAAGCATGCTATATTAAACGCTTCAGATTCTGCTTCGGTACAGTGAACTATAAATAAAAGTAAACCATTTCGATACCCGATGTTATATACAAATCTACGTATTTCATAGGAAAGTGGCCCTCTGCAGATCTTAATAGATGCCTACACATATTACAGCCGAAATTGCTCAACATAGTTGTTTTTAATCTGAATATGTTCGTTACTCGAAGAAGATTTCTGATAGAAGAAATATTTTTCTTAAAATTTGTTTTCAATATTATGTACGGTCGTATCACAGTGTAATATTTTACAGTACAGCTAAGCCTAATGGAGTTTCGTATAACTGTGAGTTCGTCTAGACTGCAATTGACCTATTAATCAAATTGTTTGCAGGTCGGGCGAAAGTGACTCTCAACAATTACAATGTAGTTGAATTACCAACAAGTACTAAACGGAATGGCAGGAATGTTAAAAAGAATGTGACTTGAAGGTACGTTTAGTAATATGTTCTGAATTTACAAAGATAGATGATAAAATTGGGTTAGATCATTATGATTATATAATTTTTTCACAAAGCCAATAGTCTGCATGATGAAATTAAAATTTCCTGACAGGTTGCTAGGCAAATCAGCTATCCCTGAATGCCTTCAAAACTAAATTAAAACTGTGGCTTATCGGAAAATCTTTTTATACTGTTGACGAATATTTCGATAAAAAATACATTTTGACAAGAACATTTAATATGACATAATTTTAATTCATAATCATTTAATTTAAATTGTCTGTATTTTTGCATGCCATGACTGGTTAAATGCGCGAAATATACATATATGCTTTGTAACAACTATAATTGTACCGCATTTATAGCAAATAAAGTATTTGTATTTATTTGTATTTGTAAAATATAACCTGAAATCGCCGAACTTACATGAACAGAGTTAAGAATGTGGATGAAACGAAAGATGTATGCAGAGATCGTGAAAGGGGAAAGATGTAATCTCATTCCCAAACCTTCAGGGAAGGAATCGTGATTTTATGTATGTATATATGTATGATAGCCTACCGCATTATTATATTTTGGGCAGTTATGAACCTCATTTTTTTGATTATATAGTAAATATACATAATAGTAAAATAAACTTTCATTTTATATTAGATTGCTTTCAGACTTCACATTGAGGAGCCTATTAAAAAAAACGACTATGTAGTTCTCAAGATTACCACATAGAGATCATCCATATAATACATGACCTTACAAGCATTCCGAGTTACACAACGCGGGGTGTCAGACACCAATAACACAATTAGTGCGAGTTAAATGCATTACCCGAACGCGACGCCGACTCTCGTCCCACCTGCCGCCCCGGACTTCATATTACTATCGTCTATGATTTGCATGGAAAATTATTTAATTTATAGGTAAGTTAAATCATTGAAGAAAAAACACTTAACATTATTACAACGACATTTCCCTCTACTTACCTTACTCTTATTTTAATATTTTTTGTAGGCATCTATTACGGATTTTGACTTGATTAATTTGTCTACTTACTTTTTCTACGGCCATTACGTTTTTTAGTGCGGACTCTACGATTATAGATGCTTCTTCTAAGAACATTTATTATCTGAATACATTATATATTTTATTGACTTTACAATCCTGGCGAAATGTCAGGTCAGGAACACTACTACATAACCAACGACACGAGAGATTGAATGAATGTTGATGACACGAAAAAGTGTGCGGAATTGGTAGCAAGTAGACAGACATGGTCTGGTCACCCCTCCGGGAAAGATGCGTCATATTATGTACGTACAACATTATATTCTACAACATATACTTCAAAATAACTGTATCTTTAGCGTAGCTAACCTCCGGTTCACCCGCTGTATTATTAAGTTGCCGTCGCCTCCCGCCGCGTGTATAATCCGCAAACGCTCATTTCAACATCGTTCAGGGATAGGGTCTCAGTATGAACCCATTCAAGCGGGAATGTGCTTAGAAGACACAACCTCAGTGTAAATAACGCACATGAAAGAGAAAATCTGAGCACGGAGCAAAACTAATCCCGCGGGTACAGGAGGCTCACACTTTATGATTAAGAATTTTGATATTTTCAATAGCAATATTAGTACACGTATCGTTAATACTACTTTGATGTTTCATATTTTAGTACTATCTTGATGTTTAACATAAATAAATACATACAATCATGTATCTTTCCCAAAGGGCAGACAGAGACTTCATCTTTGGACTTGCTCTGATTATATTCATACTCTACAAAGGTAGGGATCATTATCTGCACTTTTTTCTGAGTTTTAATTTTATTTTGATAATTGTATTAACTTACTTAGAGGAGGAAACTAATGAATATAGTTTTAATATCTACATTCTGCAGCTTACTGGGTACCGTAACGGGCGTTCTTCGAATTTAATAAAACTAAGCCATTTTGAAGCGGGAGCATCTCGCTTATGAGCGGGATGTGTCGGAATGCGAATTGCACCAATTATTATCGGCTAGCTTCCTCCGCCCACCTCCCGCTCTCTTGTATCACAACAGACTTCAACTACGATAAATGTACTTAAAACAGACAGATTGGTAGAAACCCTTAAATATTCGTTTCGTGATAAATGTTTAGCTATGCTAGCTAAAATCTATAATAAATTGCCAAATTATTATAAAATGTTAGATTTAAAAATGTTTAAACAAAAATTGTATACATTCCTTGCTGACAAATGTTACTATTGTATTAATGACTTTTTAAATGATACATTTTAATAGAATTGACATGTGTAAAAATATATTTTAGTTTGACTTTTTTAAAATTTTGATTAATGTAATGAATTATTATATTATATTTGTATGCTGTATTGCAACGGCAAAACATGGTGTTTCAAATTTTATTTAACATCAATTTTATGTACCCATGTTTTACAAATAAACGATTTCTTTTCTTTTCTTTTCTTTTCTTAGCTAGTCATATTACTTAGCTACTTTTTAATAACATTATTGATAATAATGATAACTTAAAATAATATGATATAAATTTGTCTAAATTTATTGAAAATAAACACCTTGTGGACTTTTCGATCATATAAGAAATAATACAATTTGGTATAATTCGACAGAAGCTGGTTATACTAATAAAAAAATTATAATATTTTATATAGAGTGCCATTAATGTAAAATTCATAAATTTATTTATCTCTGATTTTGTTCTCTGTCAATAAGGATCTTCAGAAGTTTATGACACAGGTAACTAAAAGTATTTAAAGTGTTTAGTCTGTTCTTTTAGTAGTCTATGCTAGACAATGCTCCAGCCGTAATAGAACCTAGAATTGTCTAATTGAGAGCGCAGACACCTAGGCAATCTAGGAAACCGTATTACACACTCCGTGAGACACGGCATCCATTGCTGCTTAGAGACGGGAGCTCACGAGACTGCGTGACGTGTGCCGGCATCGCACAGCGAAGTCGAGGTGCATTTGTGTTATAGGTACAGACGGGCGGTAATTGAAATAGCACGGTGAGCGGCGCAGGGCTGGCAGATTCTTACTCTTATTTTCTAAGGCCTACAGGGCACTAAATATTTTGGAAATGGTGTAGAATTTTGAACTGGTAAGAATTAAGAGCGTGAAAAGAAGAATTAAGAGAATGTTATAGATCCAAAATTAAGAAATATTCCAAGTTTTTACAACCAGGACTGCTGCACAAAGTTTAATTGGGAAATACTAAAGAGTTGTTAATTGATTAATGATTTGTAATAGTTTTCGCGAACCGCAAAATTTAAATTGTTGACATGATTCTTATTACATTTCAAATGACTTTGAGATGTAAGAAATTTACACATTCTTTGCTATAAAATAGCAACCCTGAACTAGCGCAGAATTCATTGGCGATGGTGTCAACGTCTCCGTAATCAGAGGGTGTTCCATTTAGCTCGAGATCACGCTCGGGTGTTGCTGGTTATACATCATTGATAACTATATTAGGTGTTCTAGATACTACTTAACTTGAATACTCGGCGGCATGCTCCCTTTTTTATTACAAAGTTCTTCGACAAACTTCGATTAAAAAGTTAAAAATCCTATTGTATTCTAAGCTTACCATCGCACCTTCTGTAGCTTGTAGCTTTATATTTAATAACTGTACTAGATGTATTAGACCACTCGACGGTAATAGGCTCAATCGTTGTAAAAATTCTTTGACTAAGATTCCTAAATTTTTTGTTTGCTTTCCTGTAAATTGTTTCATCTTGTTAATGAAATAATTTACAGGTCACTCTTAGACAATATCCACTTTATTTTTTCATGCTTTGTTAGATAACTGTGACTGATGTGAATTTCTTTTAATCCAGGAAGTGTTGCACGGTTTTCTCAAGAGCTTCCGTGTCATAATTCGTGCGGTTCCATGTCATGCATTATTTATGGCCGGGTCTAAACCGAATCGCCGGTTCAGATTTCCGCGCATGCAACTCTTCACTTAGCTCTAGGGTTGCTTGTATTACATTTTCACGTATATTCAGCTAATTTAATGGAATTTAAGTTACTATACGCTATTTTTTTGTAATAAATATATTTAATATGAGGACTGTTTTTCATTTTACTTCATCACAAAACATGTTAAAGAGAATGATAAGATAAATTATGTTTAGATGCTACAAACTTAATAGGATAAACACAATTGGTTTGGTTTCTTAAAATAACAATCAATGTTTAAAAATATATATATGTAAGAAAACTTAGATATATAATATTAAAAAAGATATTCTCAGCTTCTTTCTTGAACTTCTAATAGCATTACGATTAGTAAGTAGAAGACCTAACAACTCATTAATTTTGACAACCCTACCAAAACGTAAGGTCCCGTCATAAATTTTAAAAGGTTTATTTGTAAAACATCAAAAGTAAATTCTTTTAAACGATATAATAAAATAACCGCACTCGCATACACGACAAACATATTGAATGAAAAGCAGCGCTCAGTTTAAAGAGTCCCCGACATAATGAGCTGTTACATGGAAAACACCGTGTTAATCCGCGATTAAAATCAGATAAAGTGCAATTGCCAGTGAGTGTGATTGAGGATGCGAGGGCTGCGTTAATTGGAGGCATAATGGTGGACACCTCGGACGCCGGCCGCGGAGGACTCGAGGTAATCAAATACGAATTAGTAGTGCATCGTAGCCAGAGGGGAGAGACCGATGCACTATTATATTTCAACAAAGATCTTGTCATTTCTAGGTTTCACTTGCTGACCAGTGACAGTAGAAGCAGTTCTGGTACTATTAACAAAGTTATGATGGTCCCGCCTAAATTTTCTGAAAACAACGTTTTCTTAGTCACATTAGACTAGATTTGCCGGATTCATTGCTTCGTAAGAATTAACTAGTACCTAGTTAAAATTTAGTCTAACTCTATACCAAATTTTGTCTTGATTTGCAAAGAAGTTTTAAGGTAAATAATATTATATACAATCAACCTCTGCTCTCAAGGGATCTCAATGTAAGTAGTTGTAGCAAATTTTGAGAAGATCAATAGTTCAGCGAAGCTTAATTAACGTGCAACGAGGTTGAACATGACATGATTTGCAATTAGTCGAATATAGGCTTATCGTGAGGGCAATGTTGAAGACGTTTAAACATTTCCGAATAAATAACAGTATGAGTTTCAATCCCCATATTTTATATTCATGAAATCACGCCTTTTTTTCTAAGACCGTCACAGTCGTGTCTAACCAAATTTCGTGTTTAATCTAGTAATACAACAATACACATAGTAACAGCCTGTTAGCGTTACAGCATAACCCCTATAATTCAAAATCCTGCAAACGGGAATACAGCTGTATCCTAACGCTATCAACTGGGAGGTGGCGGCTATCCATAACTTGCCACGCGTCGTGCAACCGGTGGAAATTCAATTGTGCACGCAACGGCCACTACTGCCGGAGGCATGCAAACGTTTGTTAGTAATATAATGTATAATAAAGTCATTGCAACTATAAAGTGTCCATTTCATAGACTACTCTAGCGAATTGTATCTCATCAAAATATAAACTTCTCTGCAATTATTAATTTCACATTGACTTATAGCATCTATTTGATTGTGATGGGAGCATAGGTAAAAACCTTTGGGTATTTTTACAAGGCCTGCGTACACGTAATTTTAGAAGAATAATAATGAATAGTGAGAAATACCTATCACGATTTATCGACACAAGTTTGTAAATGTGATAAGATACAGACTATAATATTATACATAAGCTTGCCTTACTATTCCTAAAGTATGAGTCTAACATCCTGTCTGTTAAAGTTTTCTCCAAAACAAGGTAATATTTCTATATTTGTTATTTTAAAACAGTCAAAGAAGTAACACAAGATCAGAGATCAAACTCAGTACTAACCAGCTAAGTAGTAAAGTTTACAGCCGTCGTTAGCGAACCAGCTGTGGAGCAGACAGAACCTGCTGCAAGCGTGATAACGCTCGCTACAAATTAATTGGAGTTTATTAGAGCAAGCCCGGGAGCCGATAAACAGCTTTTAGCTTCATTCTATCTCTTTGAAGAAACGCCGCGGCTTGAGGTGAACTGAGATATGAATATTAAGTATCGGTATAACCAGTAGGAGAGCCGCCAAACTTGATTAATTAAATTTAATTCCACAACAATTTGACTATAAATATAATAAATGTTTTCATGTTTCTACACCTGTAAGGTCGATAGCGTTAATATTGAAAATTTCAACAACTTTGTTAAAATTGTCTCATTACGTATTTCCGTCAATAAACCAATGAATTTCCATGTGAGTAACGCGGACGGGGGGAGGGGGGAGGGGGTGCCCGTGTAATTGCCTCGTAAATCACGGAAAGTATTAAAATCGTCGCCGACCAAAATTGCTTCAGCCGCGTGTGGAGTGTCATTAATCGCAGAGATTAAATTTATAAGCGGTTACGAGGTGATAACGAGTCTGTCTGCGAATAGATCAACACGTCACTCTTATTTTGCGACTGAACATTATGTATTTCTTCTTTTTAAACATATTCTTGCGGTATGCTAAAACCTTTACGATCGTTATTGTAACGCCTATAACTTTCTTAGAGTTGACTCAATGTCATTATTGAAAGAATGATCAACGTTAATAGGTAATAACTGCATCTCTTCTTTCCCGTGGTGTTAATCACGATCAAATCCTCACCTGTCTGGAGAGGAGCCAGGGGAGTACCTTTGATCATGATTCTAAATTCGGTAAGTCAGGTTTTTACACGGTGCGACTCTCATCTAAACCGAGATACACAGAAGTCTAGTTGCTAAGTACTAGGTAAGTACTCAAAAAGTATTTTGTTTCATCTATTTTCATGCAAGTACGTCAGCCCGCGATATACCTCACTTCCCATGGAAATGTTAACCTTATCATAAAATAATAATTGAGTTTTATTTTATCGATTTATCGATAAATAGCTTACGAGCGCTCGACATACGCGTGTCATGCCTTCGGCGATACCTCGTGCACGAGTTGGCGATCTCTCACAGCGACTTGTTTCAGCCGCGAGTGGCCGAGGGTGTTCACTGTGGAGTGCGTCATTATAGAAACGAAATGCGTCCCTGATTGCCGGCTGTCCGACTGTTTACTTATTTACTGCTAAATTACAGTGTCCAGTCGGGTGATTGCAGTGTGCTGTGTTAAATTGTGTCTATGGCAAAATAGTGAAGTTTTTTAATTGCTTCAGCAAAATTATTTTCCTTTTTTGCTAGCCTGCTTGAAATTATTCCTAGAAATTAATAGACAAATTACAAAATTCTCAAAAATAAAATTAAAATAATTATATTCATCTAATTCGGCTGGTGAATTTAAACATAACTAGTTGCGACTAAAAGTTCTTATATAAACTTGCTTTCTCGAATTGACTAAAATATTTTTATCAGAAAACGAAGTGAACCAGCATATTAAATAGGAGGAGTATTTTCTTTGATTGTTCACCAAATTAAAAAATAAAATAAAAAAATAATCAACAAAACAAGAGGACATTTCCCTGTTTATCTACCCTTCGCAATCACAGATTTTGGGATTTAACGTCACTCGCCAGTGTTCCCCCCGCCCGCGGCGCTGCCTGTGGGTTGCTAGCTTGTTACATTGCTTTGATGTCTGTTTGTCTGTGCTGTCTGTCGGCTAGTCCGCAACCACTCCACGACACTGACATTGAAGCTCAAAGAGTTACGGGATGAGATTATGTAGGTGGTGCCCAAATACGCCAATATTTAGAAAACATCTATATATTGTAAAATTGGAAATCTTTATACCACACAAATTTAAAACCCCGCTATTCAAGTGTCTTGCCGTAGCTACGCTTAAAAAGCACATCAAAATCCATCAATAATATCGTTTCGTTAAATTCAAAACTCTTTCATTCAATAACCCAATAATGCATATTGATGTTTGAGTTTTCCACCCTCAAATTGATCTTTCAAAACTTTTAAAACACATTACTGATTTCTGTCAATAGGAAAAGCAATTACAACGTATAGGGCGAAATCGCATCAAGTCTCTTGCATAACAAAAGCTAAACTTGTGTGAAATAACCAAGGTGTGTGGGGTCACTGCTAATTGTACCGCTAATAGTGCGGAAGCGAGCCATCAGCGCGTAAGAATGTTTTACATCAGTCAAGCAGGGTCGGTCGGGGTAAATTCTTTAGTATGAACTTGACTTAACATTCAGTGTCTTATTCAACAAATTTGAAATTGTCATTACTTGGCGAATCTCCATGTATTGCAAACCATAAAGATTGTATAATTGATTAGAAATCTCAGTTTAAAAGTAGAGTATTGTGTCCCAATCAGTCTAGGAAATTGTGAAAGCTCCCTAATCCCGGTGATTGCACCGCCGCGCCCGGGACATGCAGTCGTTTGTAATTTGTCACGCGGAGACCCGTGATTACCCTTCAGCGACAAAGTCTCCTTGCTGCCTGACGAGTGATTCTGATACTGTTTATTGTACCCTACATTAAAATTTCTTTGACTTTTGTATCCATTTTTACCTAGGAGAGGACGCAGTTCGGTCAAACGCTAGGAAGACGATGATAATAACTAATATCTATTTTAAATAAATAATACATACATATGGTCACGTCTATATCCAGGTAGACAGAGCCAACAGTCTTGAAAAGACTGAATGGCCACGTTCAGCTATTTGGCTTAATGATAGAATTGAGATTCAAATAGTGACAGGTAAATAATAAATAAATAATATAATAACAATTCTAGAGGGTCAAGACATGTTTAAAAACTTCGTGCTCTTTTTCACCCTTTGTCTCCGCTAGTCCCTGATACATTCGTTTTGTTTTATCTCGCCCTACAGTCATCTGTTAGAGAGGATCCGCTATCTTTAGTACTCCAAAGATCACATCAGCAATTATACTCTTTCTGAATGGCTCACCCCTTATGAAACCGGACCCTCGGGTCACACCTCGAGTTATTAGGGCCGTAACTCACGCATAAATTATTGAGGTCATTAAAATTATATGTGCGGCGAGAGAGAATCCAAACGATCTCGGACGCCGCACTAATTTCATGAATTGCGGATCTCTTGCGGACTTGCTGCGGCTAACAAAGTAACTGCATTTGAATACGCACTGCAATTAATTCAATAGATTCCTTCTTTCAAAAATAAATGTGATAACAATTACTAGAAAAGTATGATTGAATATAACTTACAAATTGTGAAACAGGCGGAATATTTTATAGCTAATTAAAATAATCCAGCCCTAAATTTTCAGATATACCAAATTTGTTAAATTGTCTAACAATTACTGTAATATGTCTCTTGATGAAGGTGAATTAAAAGTAAATAATGGGGAAGCTTCTATTTTGGTGATATGACTTGTTTCATAACAAGAGAGGTAGTTAGTTAAATCTATGTAACCAGCAAGAGCTTTTTGTAATTGGAAAATTGTGAAATTAACTATACCACTACAAATTTGACCAATTACTGACGTAGCTATTTGGCTTGCATATTTAAATTAACCTAACGGCCAATAAGCGTATAATGAAGGGTAACAAATTGTTTTCGTTCTTGTTATAAATTCAATAAATCAACAAATAAATAATAATTTATTTTAAAGGTTTTTTTATCGATAAGTTGTAGGTAACTACGAGATATACATCTGCTTTCACTTTTATCTTTATGTTTCTAATACAAGTACAAACTCATGACATTAATTGAATTCAGCGAATTTCAAATGTACCAAATTAACTACATGCTTTGGTAGTTTCAGGTACTAATTCCCTTAATTAGTCGTATGAATAATTAATAGAATTGGACACGAGAGCTAATTCAGTAGTTAGTACTGGACCCGAATTAATTTTCTTTCAATCATTAAAATTCCTTATTCCAAATGAAACCGTTATGAATAAACAAGTTAATTTGTAAGATATTAAAATGACATGAAAGAAAAATAAGTCAATATCTTCAAACGTTATCACTTAGTTTTCTTTGAAATTGTTTTTTGTCTTAAAAAATTATCTGAATAATATAAATTACTAAAGTTAGCTTTGTAGTTAATGTAAGTTTTGTAGCTTTTGCACAAAAGCAACAAAAGGGAAAGGACGGATGGGTCATATTCTTTTCCCTCGAAAAACATGACTTGAATCATACTGAAACTAATATAGGTCACAAACATTTTATTCGGTGATAACTAATGTATCCTTTACGACATTCTCACTCCGCGCTGATGTATCGCGCGCGGCGGCGATTGCGCTCGGAGTGCGATTTTATTAAAAAGTAAATAGATTACCCCGCCCCCCGCCCCCCGCCCGCGAGATAAATCGCAACTACCCGCCGTCGTGTGCCGCTGCAGAATGTGTAGCGTAAAATGTGCAGCTAAAGTAATCCCTCCAAGTGAAATTGCTTAGCAGTAAGACGTATTATCAAAGACTTTATTCCCGTGCGGTTACACTATTAAATTAGCATAATAGAGACATTTGTATAAACATCACATTCCAGTACATGACAGATTTGGTATTAATCAGTCACAAAATTTGCCTCAGCATTTCTTTTAATAAAATCATACCAAAATAACATTTACTTAGAAAAACTGAATTTTATTTCGCAAATAACTCATTTAACTAATTATTCTAAACCATATCTGTATGAAGACAAACATTGGCACTAGAATAATATATCTAGGGCTCAATTTATTCTTATTAATTCTTATACCCTGTTTGCCCTGCTAAGTATTTTTTGTAGCAATTCTCGACGACCTACAACTATTTCTGCAAACGACCTACAACAATGATATATAACTGCAATAAAGCGCACTAAATTCCGCCTTAAGCGTCTCAAACACTCCAAGTTCTTGCGACTTGTGACAAATGAAAACAATTAGCGGCGTACGAGAGCGTCACGAGTCCAGTGTCCCTCCGACGTCATTTGTCTTCCCCCGCTCCTCTCCCCGCTCCTCACCCCGCTACCACTACCGCACTGTGTGGCGACGGCCACTGACCACAGCTGAGCAATCTTGAAGCAAACAGAAAAAGAATACATACTCTCATTAATTGTGGAGAACTGAGCTTACCTGGAGCAAAAAGAATGAAAAAATTAGTGATTTTGTGTAAAAATCTGCTACATTTACCAGGACAATAGGCAACGTTTTCGAAATTTAAATTTATAGGTTATTCTGGAATTTCAATTCAAAAAATATTCTATTGCAATATTATGCCTGCATCAAATTTCGTCTGCTATGATTGATAATCTCTTAGAGACTTTATATTCCATAGTCAACTTGTAATAATATTACTTATTGTTATCATCTCGGTAGTAACAACTCTGAAACTTATCTCAGTATTTTCTAAAACCAACAAGACTATCGCTTATGAATGCCGAGTCGCTGTTAACAAGAAGATGATAGGTACAATAAAATGAAACAAAGCAGACGAGCCTCGTACTAAGGGCAGCAAAGCTCGTCGGCATTTTACAGATCGGAACAAAGGCCAGCCGACAGGCGGTGATCTCGTTACACGTATCACAGTGCGCGAAATTGTTTAATCTCATCTGACACGACGCTTGGCTACCTCTACAACTTGACGCCTCTTTTCAGAAGTAAACACATTTGCCCTTTCATGGTTACCGCTAGAACGATACTTTGAGATTTATCTTGATTAATGTAACTTGATAAGTGAATATGTGTAATTATTCGTTAATCATTAGTTAAAAAACTACTTACTCGTATATAACACAAAAAATTAAGGTCAGAATCTTGAAACGAATTTGAAATTCTGACCTGGATGTACTAGTACCTACAGTTTCGAAAGAGTTTCAGTGCAAGTATAAGTACAAGTGTATTGATATATTGACGGCTTGAAGGATACCTTAGACCGAATGTACTTACAAGGAGTGGATAATTGAGGAGGTAATTTACCGCAAAGTGTAAAGTGTCCAAGATCGGGAGCATCTCGTAAAATACGTGGTGTACGAGGCTACAACCGCGATTCAAACTTGGCGGGTTGGCGCTCACTGCAACTTAGCAACTAACAAGAAAACCGGGAAAGTGGCCAACTTTTGCGACAACGAGCTTCATCAACAACTTGAACTCGGAAGTAGCTAGCTGATGAAATTATACTGTTTATGGTGCGGAACTTAAACGAAATTAAAACTTGTAGGATCATCTGCAAAGCCACAAGAATGCGAGCCATGTGACTCTGATACATTGAATAATTACATTATTGTTTATAATTTTGTTCAACAAGACACCAATCAAATAGCTTCCTACTTTTAAAAACTAATAAATATTTTAAATTCAGTGAAAACAAATGCAGACGTGGTAAAATTTAGTAAATTGTTCGTCCGAAAACGAATAAATATGAATGGAAAAAATTAATCCTTCTCGTTCATTGATCAGAAGTTTTCTCAATAAAGGCAACTTTGCATAACGCAATACAGTATAAAAAAATTTCACTCTTACAAGACTAGAATAATATTATTTATTCTACAGATAAATATATTATTTGTACGGGGATTATTGTCATCATGCTCATCACGTTCTCTCGGTGTAACTTTAAGTTACTTATATTGTAGATCGAACTTTTTGTTTCTAGAATATTATAGCATTATCTCGAGAAACCTAGGATAATCTCAATGTTTCGTTGCTCAGTCATATTATGCTACCTCAAAGGGCCCGGCCGAGAGACGGCGCGCTTTACAGCTTTCCGGCGCGGAATACATTTCAGCGACCATTAAACTTCACGGCATCGACTCCACGACAATAAAATCATTCGCGATAATTTATGGCTCTTCCCCGTCGTGCGCTCAACCCCTTGTAAACCAGACTTTTCTGTTACAGAGCGCATGTCACCGAATTTTTACGAACATTTTATGACATATCCCGTTTTACTTATAGCCAGATAATTAACGAAGTACCGACCTCAGGAGCAAGTGCTGAGAGAAGACAAAAGAGTATCTTAAATTAAAATTAATTCTTCACGAAGTCTCTATATTCATTTGTACTGCTTTCAAAATAACTTAAATATTTTATACAACGTTGGGTCGTGAACAAGAGTTTCTGGTCATAAAATGCTCAGTTCCTATTCAGGCTAATTTATGAAACAATTTAGAAGACGCTACCTTATGCTAGTTTGCAGTAAAACTGAAGGTTGGTAGTAAAAAATAAATGTTAAAATGCGGGTAACCCTATTTCTTCTCCTGCGTAACCATAGACAAGAACTAATTTTCCAGCTCGTCTGCTAAATGCAACGGAGATATTTTTAATGTCTGCCGGGATATGACCTCTTCTAATTGCAGTCCGCATTAAGAAGCCTTCCGCCGATGGAAAATATGCCGTCTTGCCTTGTTTTTAAGACAGATATTCTGTTGTTTGGTAAGAAACGTAGACCTAAAAGAAAATAAATACTAATATGATACTAATTGCAGAGTATTTTATCCATTACTCAGCTAAATTCAAATAAAATTCATTTCGAGAACAAGGCGGGCATCGTTAAAAGATTTAGTTTCTGCTGCTTTTCTAAACCTGATTGACTTTATTTAAATAGAATTGTCTTCAAAATCGGATAAAAGGTACCACTTCATATCAAAGATAGGTATCAAATTGTCGAAAAAACTCATTGAGGTATTTCAGGGCCAGCGGGCTGGAAATTATCTAGCTTAGAGAATCAGTATTCCTGCCAGTTTTCTGGGCACGCTCGCAGAGGTTTATGCTATGCAGAGACTGAACAACAAATTAATTTTAGTTTTTAATAATCAATTTTTTATAAGTAGTTTTATTACTCATAAGGTTAATAACAATTGTAGAATAAACGGTAATAATAAATGTATCACGCCTTCAAATGTCAATTATGTTTTTTTTCATTAGATATTCCCTAAAAGCCAAACTAAGCCAAAATTTTCGATTAATTGTTGAAAACATGCTCTGGAAAGTCTAGTATATTACAAGTCGATGCTAGAACGGACAGACACGAATTTTAATCTAGAGTTTTTGCCGGCGCAATTAGGGCTGTGACAAAGGCGACTGAGATGCGAAAGGATTAAATGTTGCCATTACGAGCGGCCGCCGAGACGCTTTGCGGCGCGACCGGCCTGGTTTCAACAACAGATTTTTGGTGCAAACTAAAAATTAAAGAATGTTTCTATTGTAAGGTATTAACTCTTGGTTAGGTCTTTAGAAAGTGGAGTAAGTATTGTTTACTTTAAAAAAAAAACTTGTCAAACGAGTAGTTACAATTTCAGGTGGGTATAAGTCACTGGTGTTTTAATTTTTACATCCAAACCAAGTTTATTATAAAAACATCCTTATGAAACAGTATTAATAACAACCAGAAAAACAATAAATACTTAAGAGATTACATATTGCTTTAAAATTTTGACCAAAATATATGTATTTGATTCCAGTTTATTGATATCATAAATATTTTATATTTATTATTACTTAAGAACCAGTGCGACATTAATTTCGTTATTTTTAAACTCATAAACTCTGATTTGATTAAAGTTATGACACGAGTGGCTTTGGAGAGATTACTCATAACATTTATCACGTCAACTGCAGTCTTATGGGATTAGTGATGTGACAAAGTAGCCGCTCGATCATCTGTTATAAAAATATCGATAAAAATCATCTTGTGCTATCGACTTTACCATCTCAAAATATGGTACTCTATTAAAAACATTCCTACATTATTTTACTATAAAAAACTTTTAAAAACGTTAACATTATTTTTATCACCCATTGTATCGTATGACCTTTCATTTTCTAAGAATTAGAAAAAAAATACCATAATAATTATAAAACTTGGAAGACCTGCTTATTTATTACTTATCATGGAAATTTATTTGTTCCAAAAAATAAACTTAATATCATTTGAAATTAATAAAAAATAAATATCAATGCTTACTTTATATCGATCATAGCGGAACAACCCTAATTCTGTTCATAAAAAACGTGATAATTTAAAATTGTTTAGTTCTGCAGTGTATCATTATGAGATCCCCGTCACAACAGGCGTAAATTCGTCGAGGATAAAAATATGAGGGGCTAACAAGCTAGCTAGCTAATGTGCCGCGGCCCCGCTCGCGACGTAATCCCACGATTAGCGTTATTTATCGCCGGAGCTAGTTAGTTGTGTTTGTCTCGAGACACATTTTACTCAATTAGGGGGAGGTTATTACGAATTGAGTCTGTGTCGAAGTAAATGATTTAGTTAAAGCTTTATTATAAGTAAAAAATATAGTCTAAAAAAATACAAAACAAGGGTTCTAAGATTACGAAAGTCAATCTACTGGATTTTATTGCCATCTTAACAACTACTGGAAATTCCTGTAAACAGAAATCTACAAATTACAGAATATTACATTAATTAAATTTAAATTCAGTTCGCTCACATTTTCTTAAATCAACATTTTTCATAACATATTGTTAGTACAATGCATACAGCAGAGTTGCCATTTACTTATTATTAGATTATGTCAAATATCTGATTCTAACCATATTTTGTATCAAACAGAACTTAAGTTAGCGAGCGGCTTTTTCTTTGTCCACGACATCATTTAATGGAGTCTATCGGGGGACGGCGAGGCACCCGCGTATTTATAACCCTTGTGAAAGCAAATCGCTTGTATTTTATGGCTAATGGAATAAACTTTAACTATTGCTGCTTTATTGTCGGAGTCAAAGTACTTGAGCGTTTTGATGCGGGCCGTAAGGCATCGCGTTAAATTACGAGAAACTTTTGACGCTGTTTGTTTTTTAATTGAATAAAGTAACAGATTATTTGACAATTTATTAAAATCAAATTATTACGCTTATCACGACATTAGAAACAGCTAGAATCTATATTATTTCCAAAGAGCAATTGTAGAAGAAACGGCAGAACGAACTACACTGCAATGTTTTCATCAAAAACATCACAAATATAGGTACCTAGCTCATAAATTTTAACCGTGATAAAATGTACATTGGCCCGAGTATAAAAAGAGACGTGAAAATCTTCCTCCCTTCGACCGTATTAAATATTCATATTTATTTTTAATATTGTCAATAGTTAGTGCAATAGTTTGCGGTTTCAAGACCTTTGCTCAGTACTCTCTCCCTCGCACAGCCGACGTCCCCCGTGTTGGTCATATCACCGCCACCGAGCCACGGCCAATGCCGAGGAGCCGGGGCTAATCGCCGCGCTCTTCAAAAATTTATTGCATAATAATATGACATGCTTATAGAGCAGAGTAGATGTGTACAGGGAGACTACGAGCGGTAGTTGGAGCTTTTAGAAGCTTACAACTATGAAAATCCAATGTAGGTACATATAGTCGTATAATCGCTAATGGGATAGACCATGTTTTACGTAGATTAATGGTCTTGTCGTGAGTTTCTCTGCTTTGCTATAATATTTCTTAAAATATATACGAGTTTTTATAATAATATATACTTCTTTCATAATTTTTGAGGTATTCCATATTTTTTAGAACTAACGGAAGGTTTGTACTTTACTTTTAACAAAATATAGGAAACTTGTCGTTTTTTTGGAAAACAGCTTGATCTCTGTATTTAATCGAATCAGTGTTGAAATTTGACAGATTTATTGCTTAACTTCAGAATTAATAATGATAGGCACTACAGCACAACATGTCGGCCGGCCGGCCTCATGCCAGCTTATGCCCGCGACTCTTACCGCTGTCTCCTTTTTCTCCAGTTATTTAAATGGTCTATTACTCTTGTTAAATGCGACAATTTATTTGAGTACTGTTTAGGAAGCTTTATGAGTATTGAATAAATTATTGTTGAATTGCCATCATTTATATCAGTTAAAATTTTATTTATTCTGACAGAATATGAATTAACTTTAAATAAACAGATTTAAGAAAAAATCCTTTAACCTCATATCGAAAAAACTTTTGAAAAGGTGGAGGTTTATGACAATAAAGAAAAACATTGCGATAATGTGATCGCTATCGCTAATGTGACAGATATATTGAAAGTATTTCGCAGCTACATACTTAATTAACTTGAAAATGATTGAACCTTGAAAGAATATTGTTTTACGACGATACGTGAATCTTTTGTTATTTAATCAATGTATTTACTAACAAAAGGAAGTACAAGAGACTTAATAAGATAAGGCATTGCCGTCAACGTCGTTCTCCATCAAGGCAAGGTAAAGACGTTGTAATGAATACAATCGCGCCGCTCATCCCCACCCCGCCCCTCCACCGCGTCTGCAGTTAATTGTTGAAGCGCCACTTTATAATAAGCCGCGGCAGACAAAAGACGCGTCTTCCGCGCGATTATGACACTTACTGATAGACTTTTGGCATAAGTGGGGAGCGAAAATGTTTAAATCTTCATCAATAATAACATTTTTTAAGCTACTTAAATAGTTTTGTGAATAAAATGTATTTGGTAATGAATAACATGCTTATTCCGAACCTCTATAGTAAATCGGTTTTAACATTGAAGTAGTATTTCTTTAAAGTTTATTAAAGAAATACTACTTAGTTTGTTTAAGTTACATTTTTAAAGTTAATGATATCAAATCTAAAACAATAAAGTAATATTTTTATTTTTATCTATTGTATAGCATCAATCCATATCCCTTACAAAGTTTCCAATACATAGACACGTCCAAAGACCGAGTACATATTTCATCGACCATGCCCGCTAGCTTGTATTACTTAAGCCACTCACCAACTCTGGCTCGCGTTACGTCGCCTTCCATTGTAGACTCACGTCGGTTTTGCGAGGATTTAATTATTAAATTATTTACTGTACTTTCTCACAATACTCGCGACGAAACTCCTTAACTTCGCAATTATCCCGAATATCGTGCCATTACGCGGATTTCCCGCAATCCCGCTGATTTCAAGTAATCCTGCGCGTCGCATCACATGCGTGGGAGCCCGACAAAGCGCTTGAACATTTGAGACACCTTATTATGAGTCGCGAATTCTAATAATTAAACAATAAACAGTTATGGCTTGGAGTAGGGTAGATATAGAACTAATCGTTCCGAATAATTTGTCAAAAATAAGAGCTAGATATTATTGAAAATGTGATGTACTTAATATGAACTTATTGTAAGTTTTCAATGTAGGTGTAATAGTAGGCAATCTAATGAGATCATAAAATAACTTGATTAAGTGACAGGTGTACAGTTACGATGCTATGAATTCAAAGTAAAAAACAAAACGAGGTAAGAAAGAATTTTGGTACTTTACTTTTTGGTACCCTTTATTTATATATATTATACATGTATTCTATTTATTTTTCCATTCAAATTTATTCCAGTCTAATAATACAAAAGCATTTTAGCTATTTTGGAAATCAAATTCAAATAATGTATGTTAAGAAACAACGTTACTCAGAAATGTGTGAGTAAAGTATAAAAAATGTGTGTATATAAATAATGCTAATTATTTAATTCAATCTTATTTTAAGGTTGAATAAACATAAAATAAAAGTCAACATTAGGGAAGATTTCTTAACTCAACTAATGAAAGGGTTAAAACTCATATTTCTAAAGTAAGTAAGTAACTTTAGAAACACAAGTTTGTATGCTGACCTTTTAGCGGTATTTTGAAAATCAAATCTTTTGGGAGTGAGTCCCGACGTACACAAATCTTACCCTTAAACATAAGCCTACCATTATTTCTCTGCCGCCGGCTGTGATAAGGTGTTATCAAAAGTAAGCCTGGATATTATTACCAAGTAAAAATATGCCTACATAAAATATTTTTGAGATAGCAATAATATTCCTGGTGAATTTCTAATTTGATTGTGTTCACGTTAAACCTTAAGGAACATTAAAATTCATGTTAATTATTAATAATTTAGATCATCTTAGTTACCGTTTGCTCTATTGCCAGTATTTTTTTAAAATTTAATAAAGATGAAACGCGTATAAGTAAGTGGATTTTTGAGACGAAAAAGAGAACCAATAATAAATATTCGATGCGTCTTCTAATTTAAACTGAGTACCGCATTCCACCAGTATTGAAAACCGACGACATATCGCCGACATCTCCGCGAAATCGTTCACCCCGCCCTCGCCATAAAAAGTTATATTTATTCGGAGCGTGTAGACAATCAGGCGAGGAAGCAATGCCAATAGTCCAGGAATTATGGGGGGGCTCGTGATTCCACACTTTATTTACACATTTGTATTCCCGGGGCGTCGCTGTCGCCGGAATCGTTCGGGTTTTCAAAAGTCTTTCATCTGAGGTAACTGCGGAGGATGATCTTAATGCAATAGATAATGCGCAGTTAAATGAGATGAGCGTCAATAAAACAAAACAGTCTTTGTTGCTAATACAAAAATGAATTAACGTCAAACAAAATTAATAATAGAATATATTATATTACTGGTGAAAATATGTCAACATATTGAAAAGTACAGAAAGATCATTACCATAACAAGTCTTAAAATCTACTTATTTTTTCTGAAAATAAGTCCTGAAAAGGAAAAGAAATCTGTGACATTTGATATTAAATCACATATCAGCATCCACCTCGCCTCGCACGGTGTTTGCTCCCGAGGCACGTAAGCCGATTAACATCAATATCGAATATTCTCGAATAACGATCTCTGCTTACATTCACTTCATCTACATGTCTTTGCTGACTCGATATTTGAAGAGATACATAAGTGACTTCTTTTTTATTCCGCAAAGAAAATATATTTTCGCAGGGTTAAGCGCTTTCGTACTCACATGTTGAGATTGTTAAACAGTATTTTTTCAATATATCACTGGTAGGCAAAATTTTGTCCTAAATAAATTGAAAAATTAAAATATTTGAAAATATTTTTATCATTCGACGATCTTGCCATAAATTTCAGCCATATGGTTTCGTGTTTCAAATTTAAAGCGAGTTTGAATTATTGTTTTATTCCTTTTCTTAATAATTTCATCTAGAGATACTCGTATATAAAATCACGGTCCAATTTTGTCTCATTCATAAAATAATGAACAAATTTTAAAGTAATATCAATATGTTTTACATGTTGATATTACTTTACGTAGAACCAGCGCTACGTCAAACACGTATTATAACATACCATAACATATAATCACGTCTTTATTCCCTGCGTGGTAGACAGAGCCAACAGTCATAAAAAGGCTGAACAAGTTGAGCTGTTCAGATTAATTTGATTATAGTCTCAGTAGAGTAACATGGATTCTTACTATGGTACTAGATGGACAGAGCTTGAATGTTGCTACACAATCATGCCAAATACATTCCGTGTGAGGTGCTAGTGCAGCAGAAAACGAGATTACCATCTTTTCAAAACACATTGTTTTCAGATTCTCATTGGAATTGAAAGGAAAACCTTGTAACCTTGTTACAAAATCATAAAATGGCAAAAGGTGAATTTATCTTCAGATAGTTCAAACCTGACAATCCCTTCCGGGTTAGGGTCGATTTCAACATAATGAAAAAGGAAAACAGATTCTGTGACTTCAAAAATTGTAAAGTAAATTGAGTATACCTATGTTGCTAAGTAGTAAGTAACAAGAAATAAATTTATCGTCACGGTTTCCTCCGAATTCTTCCGAATCGTTATCACTCAAAATGATACATTTCCTAGAGCATTGGGTGCGCATCTAAAAAACGTTTTTGGCAACTCACCCGAGCGTTGGACCCAAATTGATACATCGGTAACAAAAGTTTGATTCGCGTCGCTCGCCGGGTGATGGACGACGTAGGTGCGACCACGCGACACTCAGTATCAAACGTAGACCAAGCCAGAGGTCAATATATTTTTTTTAAAGAAATGGTGTCGAACCAGTAAACTTTATTTTCGTGAACTAAATTGTATACGTTTTAATGTCTTTCTCGCTACAGGCTTTGTAACATATACTTTAACAGCAGATCAGCAGCAACAAAAAGTCAAGAAAAGGCAAAACCATACTGATAATAATTTGTGAAGTTTACTTATCATACAATTTCTATAAAGCTTGGACTCTGTAGAGTTCACATTATCTTTCTTAGCGGTGAGAAAGCAATGTCGTCGATAGGTGTCACGTCATAGGTCTCGTACCTGTGATGTGACACCTGTCGCTTTATAATTTAAGAAAAGATGGTCAAGGTATTTTATAAAATTAGTCGGACGGCAACAAAAAGCTTGTTTATTTTGCTCTTCTAAATGTGTCATTGAACCGCCTATGAGACTTGAAATTATGGAAGGTAAATTATTATGCTTTTTACTAACAACAACGAATTTTAAAATAATTACAATATACGATCAAGCTTTTTTTTTTAGTATGAATCAAGTTTGCGCCACATGGAAAACAGTGAAGAGATTTATGTGGAATCCGAATAGTTTGCCGACTGGATTCCAATTATACGCCGGTAATATTCGGGCGGTTGTAAAACTTTATCTGGCCGATTTGTCAACGCTCGCGGACAAATATTTCAGTTTTTATCTCCCGCGTTATTTATTGGCTATGATAAATGTTTAATACGAAACCGCGGATTATTTCCTCAGTCTTTATGTGGGACTATAAAAGAAAATAGGGCGGATTCACAGCTGCCAGTCGGCTCCGTTGTGGTGACACTGTTATGAAACAGAGGATGTTATGTCGCTTCGATATTCCTGGAATGCACTGCATGCACAAGTCTAATTAATTCCTGTGAAATTAGCTTTATTTATTATCAGGCTGTTCTTACAAACTCGTATTTAATAAGTTCTTTTCCTACATGTCTCGTGACCGGCTGAATAACTTGTATGATGCTTTTTAAGACCCGCTCAGAGTCGACTTTCTAAGAAAATATAATACTATTTAATAGATATAACAGTGTAACATATAAAGCACTACCATTAACTGAAATAGGTGAGAGAGCGACGATATACGACAAAGTTTCAGGCGCTGTAATCCGCAATATTACGGGACCGGCTCTATTGAGGCTGAGATTTTGTTCCTTGTAGCGGTCATTGAGATTGCGTAAGACGACGTTAGCCGTCTGAATGTGGTAGGTGAGAAACAAAACTAATCAACAGAATGACAGCTTTTTGTAGTTTAAGCACGTAAAGGAGTTAATACACAAAATAGCGGAATAGCATAGAAAAAGACCCTTTCCTAGTTTAGGAAAGGGTCTTAAGGGTCAATACACTAGGTATGACTTGCTTCCATTTCTGTTAGTTGATATAGAAATAGATTGGTTTTCAAAATTGGATACAAAACATCGCTTATTGACGTCAACATCACTTAAGTCTAATTATATCTACTACCACTTCCGAAGCGCGCGTGTAGATGAAGTCGATATCACTTAACTAGATTAGACTTTGACTTGATTTAACTTGTAAAAATTTATTACATTAATGTTCACAAGTTTTTAAGTTATTTACAGAAATCACAGCCTGTTGGCCCGGGGAAGTAACTCTTATTAATCTGCGGGTCGTAAATCACCGGCGACGAGGCAGCGGCCGCGCTATCAGCCGGCGATCGCTCCAATTCCACAGCGAGCACACGCAAGGACGTGGGCTAGAACTGTCACAGGATGTTTGGAACTCATAAACAATAACCTGGTATTGCTGAGAAGGTAAGTGCTTACTGAGTGTCCAGTTTAATTGACTTCAGTTGCTCTGGTTTAAAAACCATCTTGTTGTCATTATATAATGTTTACTAGGAATAAACTGATTTGGTTTATTAAAAATAACTAACATTGGTAGTACGAATGACATAGCATTGCAGCATCCGAGTCGATCGCTTAATTGAGAGGACTGAGAGCCGAGGGCTGCGCCGAGACGTGATCGGAAAGCGGATCGAGCTCGCGTCAATCAATATCGGTCGCTTCCCGATGCTGACGGGCGACGGATGTGGGGCAAGCCCTTCGGTGTCTTAACTGACTCCTGAGATACACAACAAAATAGTTTCTACTTTACAAAGATCAGTGTTGCTTTTGCAGATACTATTCTTAGTGTCAGCGTCATAATCATAATACGATATTTATAAATTTATACAGCTATATCCATCAAATAAACATTTTATTTGTAAAATCAACATAACTATAGTAATTTCATACTGCAGCAATACTAAGACTAGCCATAAATCCTACGATTCATGAATGAATGTTCTGGACAGTTGACTGAGTTCACCGTAATTCAAGATAGCGGCACACATCTGCAATTCAGAATTGCATATCAGTGCTCCCGCGGCGGTGACAGCTATCGCCCATCAATTCTACAAGCGAATTCGAATTCCACGCAAGTGGCTTACTAGAAATTAATAATGCCTGCGTTACACGAAGACATTGTGTAAAATATTCCACATGACCACCCCGACCTCCGCTTAACTGTTAAGAAATTTGAACAATATCTCTTAAAAACATGAGCGTCAGCTTGAACTGTGTAATAAATTGATTGAGAAAATAACTAGTTAAAGGTAAACTCTCCGATGACGTAAAAATAACGTAGAAGAGAAAAGATGATACAAGGAATAAAACAGGCAGCTGTGACTTGAAGTAGCTAGTATAATTAGATTCTATCAAGATCATGTCTAAAACAAATAGCAACCAATGACAATGTGACCAAGTATACATAGCATACGATCTCTGCAGCGATGAATCAGTGGCCGTCGCATCGCACCGAGATCGCCGTAGCTGATGACCGGAAGCGTGGCTGTGGTCTAGGTCAGAAACGCGGGCGGAGTATAAATGTACACTAAAATGATAATATACAGAAGTAACTTGTCTTGATGTAATGCCAACTTTATCTGCAATCGTCAGTTGGGTTTTTATAGCACAACAAAGGTTTTGGTCAGAAACTTTCACATGCAGTTAATATGATACTTAGAAAAAGAAGATTTAATAGGGAATTAAAACACAACCTGATTAAGACAAAGATTATGCGATGGGGTTAGATCTAACCGAACGTACAATGTACATTCAGATAAAAGGGTAGGAAGAGTACCGACTAGTTTGCGTCAAAAGATTGATGGAATAAGATGAAGCAAAAGATGTACGTAAGATTCGTGGCAAGTGAAATGATGTTCATAATCAAAACAAAGAGAACTTGGGAAAATTTGGGATATCTGTCATACTAGAAAATACTTATCTTTTTACAAACAATTTGATTGTATTTGTATGTTTGTTAATAAAGAGTAGATATGCTTTCCAAAGTTACCAAATCCTGCGATGTGGTGAACGTATTGGAGAAGATGCAATCGAGACAAATGGCAGGAGAAGAATGATACCGTATCTTCTTTATGGTTCATAGATAGGTGCCAATTTTTATACCTCCGAGACTTGCTCAGAATCCGCTGTTCCCAGCTCCCGTAACGTTGCCGGCGGCCGTAACTCGTGGCTCGCGTATCTGCGGCGTGAAATATAGCACGCGGCTAATTACGGAGCTATCGCGATGGGAGGGTGATTAAGGGATCTAGATAGCGGGAAGCTAATAATTTCCTCCAGGAGCTACATGCTCGCGAAATTTAATTTTCGTTTAGCTTCTAGTACTTCTCCCAAAATAATTGTATTCTTTGTGTAGCATTCAGTTTATTTTTGGGCGAAGTAACATTCTTCTTCATTTAGTGTATCGATTGGCTAATTCATTTTACTGGATTATCTTTCTATAGTTAGGTAATTGATTTTACTAAATTGTTTTAGGGCTCGCTCATATTAAATTTATTACTCCACGTTACCATGTATTTTTGCTTCTAAAACGGGCCAGATTTCAAATCTAGTTTTGAATCAACTGAAGTGAAGATGACATAAAGTTACAATTAATATCTTCATATAAATAAATGAGACAAGACTATTGTATAATCAAAGTTTTTCTCCATTCTCGTGCCCTAAGGAAGTTTCGTAGGTATTGCCGAGTATATTAATTAGGAGCGAAGTCGTTCACCGCCGCGCCCGCCCCGTACAATTTGTTCTTTCGGCTATTTGATTTGCGACGCACTCGTTTCATTATCCGGGGCCGTGGGGAAATGTTCCGGGACTAATTCAGAACTGTTATTATATTGCTGTAACGAAATTGTGAGACAATTTCGTACTATATAAATGAAGATGGCAAAAATAAACTTCAGTATATATTAGTACGCAAAATAATAAACAAGTATGTGTTGTCTATATTTATTCTAAAGCAATTTTTACAAATGCTTTTAGTATCAACTTTGGTAATTTCGTCTTTACTTTATTTTATAAAAAAGATGAAATAAACACTAAAAATAATATAAGTATAAAAGTATAGGTGAATCAATATTTTCTTTGAGAAACACGATAATCCAGCCAAATATGGCAAAGATCGTAAAAACGGCGACAGACAGACGTTAGACCACCACAACATAAAATATTGAGAATAAACAAATAGAACTCTTTATGTCATAAAATAAATATTTAACGTCTCGAGGTAAACATTAAAGTTGATTATCAGTCTCTCAGAAATAAAAATTTGCAATTTGTACATATAATAAAGATGCAGGATGTTGCGCACAGCCTTCTATATTGTACTCTCATAAAACATCAGGGCAATCAGCAAACCAATTCCCCCTGGATAATAACATCACACGCTGGTTTCATAATATGTTCAAAGGAGTCTACTACTATACATTTTAAAATCACTCGAAGGATAAAATGCTATACGAATAAATAAGAAGTGATTATTTGAAAGAGTAAAATTAAGAACAACGATTCATCTAACAGATAAATATATAATCTTAAGAAAACTCGAATCTCTGGAATTCTTTAAAGATAGAAAACTCTTAGTCGACTTCTGTACTCTCTTCGTTTTGAGAGGGCTCGGAGTCTGGTTAAAGAATATGAGATCAAACCATAAAGCCGGGTTTGGTTACAAAATGTTTAACGAGCGCAACGGCGGATGGTGGAGGTGGTTTAAAATTTTATGTCTTTGGAAATCGGATTGCGGATGCAGACATATTTTTATGAACAAAGTAAACTGTGGCTATAAACCATTGTCATTCACAAATGGTAGGTAGTGGCAGTTCGTGATAGTTGACTCATTATCTTTAGACCTTGCATTGTACCTTCTAATGTAGAATTTTGATTTTGATATCAACCATAAACAAATATGAGACATTTATAGTCAGGATTTTATACGACTCCAATCAGGCATCCCCAACCTTTGCAGGGGATTCTAACCGATATTGGATCATTATTGTTTGTATATTCACTGCAGTTTTAACCATGATAATACGTCATGGTTAAAACTGCAGTAGGTACATGAATGTGCCTTTTTCCTTAGTCACTTTTTACACCTTAGACATCTATAGGGAAGAGATGAAGCGGTTCTTTTCTAAAGAGTCGAGAACCACACTGTACATAATAAAATTTATAAATTATACCTTATATTTTATGAGTAATGAATATTATCCATTATTCACCACCGCATTTTTAAAATTGCAACGTATTATATGAAAATGTATCTACAAAATTTAGCGATCAGCTGTTTTCCCAGCTGCGCGTTTCTCGGGAATATTACTTGACTTTCCGACCTAAACCAACAGAGCTTTAACCCCGTAATCAGTTTGAACACCGGAACTATTTTACCAAAACATACTAAATGTGTTACTCGATTGAACAAAATTTACACTCCCAGTTTCCTCTACGAACAATATGTAATTTTCAAGTTCCTGTTTACTAATCGACAATGTTCTGGTAAAATAATGGCTGCGTTTATACTTATTCTTGAATATCTTATTCAATCTTAATAAGGTGTTTTTAGGATATGTTAATTTCGTCAACTTCATTAATAATTTTTATCCTACTTGTTGCTATTTACTCAGTTAACCAAATTCATTGTTGTATGTATCATTGTGTGAAAACCCTCTAAAAATATTTAAATCAAGGGCCTATAATGAAAACATCTAAATGCAAAGCCAATACCTCTAAAAGCTGCTAAGTAATCGGAAAGTGAGCTTGCTGAGCATGTAATACTTTGTATTATACACAAAGGCTGTTTGCATGTTTGTCTGTTTGCCCGGAGCTCGCAAACAGGCAAAGTGGCTGCAACCAAGCCAGCGGTATGTGCTTCGCTAATTGAATCGTCGGACAAATATTTGGTAGCTGTCTCGTCTGAATCGTATAATGTTGCCAGCGAATCTGCTAAGTGCTTGGAAGTATTCCCTAATTGATTTGTTAATTTGATAGTGGTTACACAGCGAGCAATATTTTTTACCGGCTAAAAAGTTAGGCCACGTCATGTTGGTGACTCAAATTTAAAAGTAATTTAAGATTTGCAAACAAAGTGGAGAAGAAAGTCAGAGTTATATAATTGGTAGTTTATTTGTTGTCCTCATCATGGTTCATCTATTTCAGACACATTCTGAATAAAAGTTCCTACCCGTAGAATTTGCGATAAAAAACTATGTATTCGGACATAGCTCTGGGAAAATTCTACAGCTTATTATACAACAGTGCTGTCTACTGTCACACATGGAGAGAAAAAAGTGAAAAGATGTTCGTACCACGGCGAGGCGACGTTTCGCCATATAACGGTCGTGTATGACCGACCAGTGCAATAAATAACTCATTCCGTCTGACCGTCAATCAAGTGAGAAATTTGCTCTTGAATAATTCAATTAGGACATTGCTCCGTCTTTTGCTGTATTTTGAGAAACATTACTGTGCTGCACAAAATGATAGTGTTATCCTTTCATATAAAACAAAAACACTTAAGTCGATATACTCCGAAACAACACCTACAACTCCATCTCTTTCCCATCGATGTCGTTAAGGCGACTAAGAGGTAGGTTTAAAACTTGGGATTCTTCTTTTAGGCGATGGGCTTGCATCCTATCAGTATTTGAAGCTCAATTCTATAATTAAGCCAGCGGCTGAGCGTGGCCTGCTGGTCTTTTCTAGATTGTTGGCTCTGTCTAACCCGCAAGGGATATGTGTGTGCGAGTAATACTAAAATCCTTGTTAAATACATCGATCTGTTCAACTCGTGAACAAATATATTCTCATCCTATAAACAAACAATTCCCGATTTGACACCACAAAAATAAAAATAGCTGATATTGTTAAACACTTCTCAGAGCAGATCGTCGACCCAATGACACCCGATATAGAAACAACATCGAGGGAAACGGAGCTCAATCAATGTTTTTGAGGAAATGAAAAACATTGTGACTCATGGGGAGTTGCTATAGGGAATGCGTCACGGGGGTGACTATGTTATTCGTTTTTCTAGTCGTGAAAAATGATATGATCTTGATATTTTGGGTCATTTTAAAGTGAACTTTAAGTCAATTCACATGTTGTGACGAAAGCAATACATAAAATTGATTTTTATTAAAATAAAGAAGAAAAATATAACAGCTGTGTTGTGTGGGGCTATTGTCACCAAGTGAATAGACGAACTTAATGTCATTTACTTCAAAGATAGAGATTGGTTTGGGAACGCAACGTTAACGAAATATAAATATTAAATAACGTCACACGCCGACATTTCTTTTCTCGAGTTGACAGGCAGCTACAATACTAAGGTATTTGTGACATAAAACAGTAACAGTGTCCAGATGTAAGTCGTTTGTCGCCTTGCGTCAACGCTCACGACATTTGTCATGCGTGCATTGCTTGTAACTTTGTAAGTTATGTTCTAAATGTTTGAAGTTACTATCTAGGATAACATGCTTTTCAATAATACAAGTAGTGTGTCTTTGTGTGTTTTTGTATATCATAAAAATATCGTCAATGTAGAACGTAACAGATGCAATAATTGTAAAAGTTTATTATGGGACCTGTTGTCTTTTCGCGTCGTAACGTCGCGGTTTTTGTGGTTGTTGCAAATCGTGGTCACTCAATTCGTAACGAGCTTAGGAAACATACACACACAAAATTACGCCCGGAGGGGTAGGCAGAGATATATGCATACTTCTTTCGCTTCATCCACATTCATAACTCTCTTCATGCAAGCTCGGAGATTTCGGGCACTCTAGACCTGAGCTTTTGCCGTCAGCTTAAAAAGTTGTATTGATATCACAAAACTTATCCTCAAGCATACAATGTTATTTTCATACAAAATCTACCTTACTTTAGTTCCTCAAGTCGCCTCTGGGGAAATCTATATGCCTCTAATGTTGCAAAACACGTTACACTAGTACTATATGGGGTACTGGGAAATTTATTCAGTAACTTGTTACTTTTATTACAAACAATGCTCCTTTATTACGTATTGATATTGATTAAAAATCTGGAGTTTCTTTTACATACATAATTTATGTGCTCAACAATCGCGTTTGCTAATCATCATTTTATTATAAAATACATAAATTAATTAAAACATGATTAACAACATGTTAACAAAAATGAAATAAATATATACGGCACAAATAACACAGATTAAGTTAGTATCGAGGAAAGTTCGAAACTTGTGTCACGAGATACTGACTCAACGATTACTATATTTTGATTATATTTATAACAAATACTTATATAGATTGACATCCAAGACCCAGGATAATAAGAGAAAGTTCGTTTCTCATCATGCCCCGGCCGGGATATAAGCCCGGGACCTCCGGTGTCACAGAAAAGTGTACTATCGCTGCGCCACAGAGGCTGTCAAACTATTATTTTTATAGTTTGTTCTTCAAGACTATTCTTAGATGGTTCTCAACAAAATCTGTTGGATGGTTTCGACTATGTTTTGATAAAATCCAATATGTGATGTGATTAAACTTTCGAAATATATATGACATTGATGAAATAATACAAAATATAGAGTAACAGTGAATAAACAAAAACAAAGACAGTTCCTTCTGAATGGTAAACGCTGAGACAGTGAAACAGCGTAATTTATAACAATTACAGAAGTCACTCGCGTCGACAACTAAATATAGTGGACGGATGCTAATAACTCACTCTCAATCGAGTTTCACGCTCCATACAACTACCAATTTGTTTATCAACATGCCCCGCCTCTTTCCACTGGGAGGCAAAAATTGTTAGGCATCCCACAGACTTTGTAATGGGTCAGAATAATAGGTATATGAACGAAGCTGCAGTCGAAAATGATTTGGGATTTCTTGAATAATTGACGACTTTGTTTTTAAATGATGAGCAAAAGTTAGCGGACATCCTTAATCACTGTGCATTTTCAATTGAATGCTCTCACATTATCAGACCATTTTATCTACGAATTTATTTTTTAAGGCCTATTCAAGTCAAAAACGCATAATTTTTGTGGTTCCCCATCTTTTTATCTCTCTTTTCATCATTTTCGGGTTTTCTTTGTGTTTCGAATAGTCGTCAGTTAGTTATAGAACCATTATTGTTTGTTGTTAGGTCGCGCGATCCGACACATAGTTGCCGCGTCTGAGGGCAGCCTTAGCAAACATCCGTACGTCTCAATCCTGTGTGTTTGTCTGCACCCTGTGTTTACGTCTGCTGGTATTAGCCGGCAGTAATAATCAGTCCGGTGGGAGTAATTACGGCGCGAGAGATGCGGTGTGAAAGTCTTTGGCCTTTCACCTCGGCCTCGGCGTTTTGATCCACTAATATATGCGATGTCAATAGCAATAATATAATAAACAATATGTTTTTCTCCTCACGCACGACAAAGCATTTGAGCAAATTATTTTACATTTCTTCAGAAAAAAACATCTAGAGAATCCCGAAAGAAATAACAGTTGTTTTGAATCAAGTTTAAACTTGGAACCGCAAAGTTTAAGTCGTATTGCAATTCCGTTAGTAGATATAAAGATATGAACTTTACTCGCTGCATTCCAACACGAGTAACAACAGGAATACATCATTCTAGCCAGGGAAAGCAATATGTTATTAAATTATTATAGAATGGGATGCCGGCCCGCCCCGCGCCGCGCCGTCTATTCTACCTGGATTATAATAGTTCCTGTGCTTCCTGGACTCTCGTGGTAGGATCCTGTGAGAAACATTAAATTTAATAGCACTTGAGATAAGCGAAGGGTGTGCCGGAATAATTTATAATAACGTAGCTGCAAATGATTTTGTTCATTGCATTGCATATATTATGTTGTCTAAAATTTTTAGTACTTTCTAAGAAATCCGAAATATAATTGAAAACTATGTTTTCACATTTAAAAACATAGTAAGTTATGGTAATTTCCAATGTTAAAAGCAAAAAATACTTGTAAAATTTATTATTCTTATAATGAAATTTACAAGTTATACTTTTCGCGTGTGAGATGACGATGATACCTAGTATGAGTTAATTTACTAAAGAGAAAACCAATAAAGAAACTTTCCTATCAGCAACTCCGCAAATCTAGCGCTAAGCCGAAACGTTAGCAGGTGATCAGCATTTGTTTTTCCGAGCGCCGCCTGCGCTGGCGTCGCGCCAGCACCAGCGTGGGCTCAGTGGGATCGCGAGCCAACTGCTTATTGCAGTTTTTTTGGGGTATTGCTAAGTGCAGAGCCTTGCAGAAAGACAACTCAATTAGATGGAAAAGTTATGTTTTCATATTTTCCGAAATGTTTGCACTTTCTCGAGGAAAATACAGCTTTGTTAAGTCAACATTTTAGATGAACCGATAAATATTATTTTCAATAACTCACAAATTTAATGTCGGGCTTAACCGTGTGCAGTAATAGAAACTCCATTTGACAGCAAAATTAGTTGTTTACCTGTAAAAGGAAAAAAATATATTAATAAATTATCGATTAATTAATAAGCTATTTTAATTAATCGATATTGAATCTTAACAATATGTTTTTTAATAAATAAACTAACTGCGTGGAATAATAGTCAAGAATAAATAAAATACAATTGAGAACTCCTTAGAATCCTTTGTTTTTGTATATATCAACAAAAATATGGTATTCTGCAAACAGCCAGTAAGACAGCAATCACAATCCGTACAAAACACCATTTAAAACTTGAGATTAGGGCCGATCCCAGTTCAGGGAAACGCGATCTTTTGTAGAAGATACGTTTTCTAAATTGCCAAATATATTACAATCAAATGTATTTATAGCTTATGTAGAACTACAAGCATTGAAAATAATGTAAACTTTATTTTGAACAATTTCTGGAATACTACCCTCATAACAAAGATTTACAAAATCTTTAAAACAATGAAAAATTAAAACAAGTTCTCTAGAATATCTTAACAAATAGAAATCATATGAACTTTATAACATGTGCACATAACACGTCACAAAAGTCTTATAAATATATAAAAGTCATAACGACTGCATATTCCGAAAACGTTTCACTTTTAGCCCTGCATTACCGCCCCTCTTCCGAGGGTCCCTAATCAGGTTAACTACTAGTTACGGACAGACGAACGTGCATTCACTCTCTATGCGTTGCTAAATCGTCCTATTCATTTTTGTAATGATGTGGAGTTGAGGACTATTAGGGGGTGATTTATTTGCAATGAAATATTAAGGTAACGGTTTAGAAGATTCCTAACAAGTTCTTCATGATTGATGGATTTATATATTATCATATACAAACGATTATTTTGATTTTTAAAGTTCAGAACTCAATTCAGCAGCCAGTAATATCAAGTTATCTAAAACACCAAAAAGTTTTATACTCATTTCATAACATGTTCACTTAACATAACAAAAAGTATTGTCATAGTTTCAACTTAATATGTTCCTTAAGTTTCAAAGAGAACAAGAAGAGATTCAGTCGTAGATTATTAAAGCTTTTTTTGTAAAAGCTATGTGCCTTTATTAATAAAATCGGGACCATAACTCTTACATGTCTTCTTCATGGATCAAGAGTCTCTCAATTGCCGACCTCTGCAATATCGGTGAAGTACTCGAAACAATATTTCATCCCTTGGAGAGGCTCCTCTCTCTTCGGTTATTGTGCAGATTACCCGGCCCCGGGGGATCCCCGGGCGCCCGGGGAATACTAACGCGACCGTTAGGGAATGCTGTCGTCCACGCTTGGAGGCAGGATCAACACTGCAAGAACTTATCAGAGTCGAAAGGTAGAACATTAGTGCCTATAAGTTATTTATGAACAGGAACAGCCAATTCAATATTTTTTTTATATCATTAAAATTTGAATGAAATCCGTAATGTCTTTTTATTACTTTTGCAGTGTCCGAAATTGACATATTGATTATTTACGGAATATACTCTTTTCATGCGTATATCAGCAAAATTCATTTTCTTCTCTTTATATTTAATTGTAACTGAAATCCTTTGAATCCGAAAACTTTGTTCTTATTTTTTATTACTAGTCGAATTCAACATGTTTACTTAATTAAATTAAGATTATTCATGTTCATAGTTTGCGTAATTCCTCAACATATTTCATTCGAATTTAAGCTGCATCATCTGGATTTGAATTTGCATCACAATGCTCGTTGCATTTTAGTCACGAATAGTCACAAGCATACTATTCGTCATCCCGTCGACGACGCGGTGGGTAGGGGGTTGAGGAAATTGCATTATACCGAGTGTGTAATACTCTACAGTCATTTGTCATTTTTCCACTTCTTACTTTCCATACCTATTCAAATGTTCTGATCTAAGGGAGAAAATTAATGTCTGATCCAAGAAAAACACTTCTTTTGTATTTTAAAAACGTTAATAATCAATTCCAATGTCTTGTAAATAGCTTGTTTGGCTTACTGCTAATTTGATAAAAATTGAAACGAAATATATTTTCTGCTAAAAACAATTTTACAATATAATAGAGGTTGACTCAAAAGACTAAATCTGATCATTATTAGAAGTTTCTTAATCGAGAAAATTATCTGGAGATTATGCATGTTTGTCAGAATAACTACCTCGTAATCAAAGCTGCCCACTGCTGCAAGATATCTTTTATGAAATACGGGTACTGCTTGGCGATAAGACTGTTTTACGCCCCCGGCTTCGGCCGCCAATCATATATCAAGTAGATAATGGACATCTAAAAAGCTTTTAAAAGGTTTAATAAGTATTTGTAACATTTAATTTTGTTATAAGTCTTAGAGTTGAACTGAGCACGTATTTATGCCTATAAATATATACAACTTTACAAAAAGTTACAAATTCTTAAAACACGTATGTTTACTGCCTGCAATTGTTTGTTCTGATGCTAAAGGTGGACGTCGAATCTTCTGACTATTCGCTGTCTACTCCATATGAAATAAAAATGAGGTTTATGTGCGTATGTGTGTATTCATTTACATATTATATGATATAAAATTAACATTTTTTTTTTTCTTTTAACGAAACCTAAGACACAAAGACATAATAATAATTCTTTTTCTAATACTCATGTACAACGATGAATGTATTCGTAGTCAAATGTTGATTTTGATTGTTGCCAACATTTGTACGTTTATCATTACAATTTCAATGCCACTTAACCACGACACAACACTAGTCATCACATTACTTTATGTTACATTGAATTAATGAAACAGCTCGCAATCCCAAAGCCTGTTTAATGCGAGCGAGTGTGAACCCGCGGGTGTAATCCGTTCCGTCGCATTATGAAATGGTCCGATTGACCGGCTGTCGCTTCAACAAGTTCAATGTAGACCTCTCACGCTGGTAGAACTGTCACGGCAAGATGTTTCTGTCAAATGTTTCTTTACACACCACCAAGTTAAATGGTGTTTCATGATATAATTTTATAGGTAACTTCTAAAAACGAAAGCTTTTAAGGCCCTTCTCTTAATAAGCTTTTACAATTTGTGCGGAAAGTGAAGCAGCAGCAGTTAAATTATAACAAAATCTGCTTCGTGCAATATAAATTTATGTGACTTTTCTTAATTTTTGGATTTTCATCTCTCTCATTTTTGTGTACTCCCGTTGCTTCCGATGCTGTGCTTCGGGGCCTGGTGTCTATTTTACAATATTTATTTATATTATTGGCTCAAATATCTTCTTTTTAGATGTCAATACTGTTATTTTAGTTAAATCTATTTTATTTTTAAAAATACTTGTTTGATTTTAAAAATATTTTGCGTCGCCAAGTCCACATCATTCATTAGTAAGTCTATATTCGCAGTAGGCTGTTAATCTGTTTGTGTCGCGTTACAGCGGTAATCCGCGATCAGTGCAATGCGGCGGCCGCAGGTTATGGTAAACGTTTTGCAATTATTATTCCAATCGTGGCATCAGTTCCATTTCATTATTTTACAAAAACATCTCCAGAGTTGACGTTTAGACCATATGATATTAACTGGTTGATTGGTTATCGTAATACTTGGATGTTCGTTATTTAAAATTGCACTGCCCCCAATGAAACTCAAACCCGTCTTCTCTCAATTTTATTATAGAACTGATACTTTTAAATATTATTAGATTTGAAGTTAGGGCGATTTTCTTGATTTATGTCGCTAGCTTTATTGAAATCTTCAGGTACTATGATTTTCTAATATATTTTCAGCTTTAAAATGTTTTATAGGTAGGCATAAAATAAAGGGTTTTTTTTTCTAAAATTCGCATAGGACTAAATCTCCGAGGCGCAGCAAATTAAAAATAGTTCCGTCCCAGTTTGCGACTTTAATAAACTTTTTGATTTAGGTAGGTAACTTAGGTAGGTAGTGCAATTAAAGAAGAGTCAATGAAACTTCCATTAACATCGAATTTAGAAGTGACTCAAGACATGATTATTTGACTTGAAATGTTCATGAAAGTAGAAACCACTTCTATACAGAGTTACGACGCGGCGGAACAATTCAGGACATTAAGTTTCCATTTCAAAACACTCTGAAACAGAGACGGAAGGGTTTCGCATCGGTCTCATTTAAATGGACACTTACAGTTAATGAGAATGGAATTAATACGACTTTGAGTCCAGGAAAATGGGAGAAAGGGTTGCTGGAACATTGCTAGCAAGAATTGGTGAATGCATAGACGAATAAAATATCTATTTCAAACAAAAATCTGGCGATAATCCCGGTTACATCTAAACCGTTTTGTAAAGGAACCCGGGGCGCGCCTTTTGACTTTGATTCTTGATTGGGTAAGTCAGGTTTTTACACGAAACGATTCCCGTCTGATCTTCCCAAAAAAGTTAGTCTGTATATCCTTAGTCGCCTTTTACGACATCCATGGAAAAGACGACAAACTTAAGAATATTTTTACAATGTCTTCGACTCTCTCCATAAAACCAAACGAGACACAATAAAGGGAGCTCGGCGGACGAAAGCTGAAACAATTAAGGCTGGAACAACAAAAAGGCGGTCAATAATGTGAGATGTACTAATACCCATTTATTACGAGGATCAAGCGAGATAAGTCACAATATTGACGATACAGAAGTTAAACTAATGTTTACATGATTTTCGCGGATATTGAAATTTTTCACTAACAGTGTTATGATCACGCAGTTTTCCCGAAGAGGTAGGTAAAAACTATATCTTTCCACTTGACACAATCCTTGCATATTTTTTTGCTGCAACTTTTAACGTAGGCATGACGGATAAGGCGCTTTTGACTCGACCAGTCTTCAAATCCCCTCAGATAGTTCAACAGTCTAGGCTTTTCGCTTCCAACTTTCCCAATTACACAAGAATTGTGTTTCTGTTAAATTAACTTCATTATCTGATTTCTTTTGACAGACATCTACTTTTCTGTGTTCTCCTTATTTTTTGTTTTGTGGACAAAGTATTATGGAGGCAGACTATAGTCGGAGAGGCAGACCCTTAATTGACATATAATAAAAGCCAGGCTAACTCTGGGTTGGGATGCCGTAATGGAGTAATAGGCTACGGGAATATTATTTATTAGATTTTCAGTCACTGGGGATAGTCTTTTGTTTTTATATGTGAAATTATTTTTTTGGAAATAATATAGATCACGCAGTTTTCAGAAAAAGTCGTTACGAATGTTACATTTTAGTCATAATTTTAACATTAATATTTCCAACATCCTATTTGTCTAATCGTGTACCTAGTGTGGGTGTCGTTATATAATTCAGAACTGATACAGTTTCCTCGTCGATATAAAATAATTAATTTTTATTCATCCCCCGCGATTTTTTTTTATTTTGTTTCAACGAGACGCCCACGTTGCCCTGGATATGTATGTTAAAATATATAAAAGAGCAATAGCTCTAGGCCAAATCACCAGGATTGCTCACGAAATGAACCGGAACACTCCAAACGTTCCGCAGACAACACATGCGAGGATCATTTAATGAGAGAACAAAGCGACGGCAACAGATTGTAAACAGCTACGCCGGCATTTTCTTTTCATTACGCCACGGCCGGCGGCGTTGCGGATAAACGCGGCATTAAATAAACCGACAGCGAGGTGGAACTGAGTTGTGGGCTTGCATGCTGGATGAGACGTGGTTTGAACACACTTTCTTTAATACAAGCACGTCTCTTTACTGTAAGGGTAGAAACAGCTCTGCGCTAGCGGCGTTGCCGCTAATTACTTTTGCTTAAAAGTTTAATAAGCAATAGAGAAAGTTTACAATTAATAATATTGTTATAAAGATCTTTGTCTCTCTCTTTTTCTCTCAATGTCGTATTTTTAAGAATGTGAATACCTGTGCTTTATTAATAATATATTTGATTTATTATGTGTTGATCCGATAAATTTATTGCAATTAAATTAATAAATATATAACAACAAAGTATCGTAGTAGATAATTTATTATAATGCTGTCTAGCAAACATTTGTATTAAATGTCAGTGACCGCCAATGAAATGAGACGCTCGAAAGAGAAGGCTCTTAACTAGGATCAGGCGTCGGGTTACAATGGCGGCTTAACTGCAGTCACACTATACGGTTATTGTCAGATTTCTTTCATATCGCAAGGCTAACGGAGACGTTACAAGTATTCATTCGTACTTTGCCTTAAGCCGGGATTGTGGTGAAGTAACATCTGCCAGACAGGGCCACTAAAATTGGTTTTTATATGTTTCCTTTTTCATTATTTTGTAGAATCATTTTCTTTTTAATAGAAAATACAAAATGTTGTTTTAAAAAGAATGGAATATTGACCGCAAAAAAATAAATTACTACTTGCGGATATATTAGGAATTAGGTACATCCAAAACTTGCAAGGAGTTTTAGGGCACAGTAAACAGCCAACCGTAAAAAATGGCAAACGTTTACACATTACCCTGCAGAATTATCCTCATGTATACTGCATCCAGTGACTCAAACTCTATCAGCTAAAACCATCACGTTTTCCTCCAAAATATGTGATAGCGAATGCTAAAATTCCTCACATTTCCGAGTTCCGACAAACAAACCACGCGTGTCTGCGGAGGCAGCCAGGAGTCTATCGGAATAAACTGCATTACTTGAATGCAGTTCTACTGAACTTTCTTCACTTAGTTCTTTACTTCACACAAAAAATTTATTCAACCTTATTTTAATTTTTGCTAAATGTTACAAAAGTCTAGTCATTAATGTTTACTTAAAATATATTTTTTTCAGGAATTAATTTACTATTTGTTTTATACATGGTGTATACAAAGTGCCGTGTGGTTCCTGGCACCAGTGCAAAAAAATAGAACCACTCCATTTCACATAGATGTCGTAAAAGGCGACTCGAAGGCGAAGAAATAGGCTTATAAACTTGGGATTATTTTTAAGGTGATGGGCTAGCAACCTGTCACTATTTGAATCTCAATTCTTTCATTAAGCCAAATAGCTGAACGTGGCTTATCAGTCTTTTCAAGACTGTTGGCTCTGTTTACCCCACAAGGGATATAGACGTGACCGTGTATGTATGTATACAATGTCTTCTACACAAGGTATAAATAAAACTTCATGTTATTATGAGTGTATACTTTAAATTCCTCCCAATGAGTGTACAGTATTCAGTCTATTAAAATGAATCCTTACCAAGTGAATCTCACTGATTTCCACAAATTCAACAAATCTTAAGGCACACGTTACAAACAAAAAAGAAATTAAATTATTGAGTTTGGGAGCTGCGTGAGAATTGAAAAGCATTAGATAAGGAAGAAGTTTGGGCAAGTCCGCAGATTAATGAGCAAAAGTTAGCGTCATGTACTCCATAATGAGCCCGCCCCTCGGAGACTCAGGGTTAAGCCTCTTGCGAGAGGATTAGCTGATACTATGTTCCAGACTGTTCCAATGGAGGCAGATTCGAAACCAGTCCAATACTGGCTTGTGTGTGAATGACATAAGAATTTACCTTTACTATTAAATTCACGCTTAAAAATATCTAGGAAATGTTTAATAATAATGATAACGGTGATTTGACATTGAAATTTATTAGTTTTGTTATAGACCTCTACCAAATTGCTGAGTATTGGTAAAAGTTTATGGTTCAGTTGTGCAGGAACCTAAATTTACTTTAAAATTACTTTTTGCTATTACTTGTCTCAATGTGAAAGGTTTAGATTCGTTTTATTTTATTTAACTGATACATAACTAAAGATGTAGAGTCAAAACTGATAAGTTTCAGGTCCTATCATGGCTACTCGTTTCACTTTCAGCAATCACCTGGTTTACATAGCAGCTCATGTAAATGATAGACAACCACCCTTAAAATGTTTGGAGTCAGTTATTTAGTCGTATTTAGTCAGAATACTCAAGTTCAGATGACGATTAGTTTTAAAGCTCCTAGGATTTCTAGGCATGAGCTATATTTTCATCTGTGAATTGTGATTTATCATATTAAAGTGCTATATTAGCATGCACTTCTCACAGTTCTCGAATAATAACCAATCTTGTTCCTTTCTTAGGTTGGTACTTTACAAATTTCGGTAAATAATCAATGTACTGTAAAAGCTGACTTCGATGAAAGGGCATCTAAGCCTCCATTGTTTAGCCCCAGCTGTTTGCTCCTAAGTGGGAACTATGTAAATTCGTTAAGTAATCCTTCAAGACTGAAGCCTTGAGTATCGTCACGCTAGCCTTTATCAGCCTTCACAAAGGCCAGCCGTCGGAAGCCAAACTTCTGAGTCCGCCGATATTGGTAAATTTGCATAAGGCGAAGCGTATTTGACGAGCGAAGAAAGGGTAGCGCCGAAATGGAAATAAGTTTTAGCGCTGTTCTTTGAATATCAATGGTAAATTAGTTTTTTTATAAATAAATATTTATAAATACTTTAATTAGATAAATAAAAGCTTTTTCATCGCAAATGAGTTTTCCTTATTATGTCAATAATAATTACAAACGAATGAAAATAGTAAAACTAAACGTGAAGAAAATTTTATCACCAGAAAACCAATAATAAAAGAAAAAGAAAGACGTTTTCAAAAACGACTTTATTAAACCTTATATCTTCACTATAATAGAGAAGGATAATAAGGGATATAGTTGTCTCATATTTCCGGAGCTCATATCTCATATCCTCCGAGAGCTTGCGTCGCCATACAGCACCCAACAAAAGGGCCGTCGGGTCGGATTACTCTGCCTTAGCACCGAATGGTCCGCAATATGTTTACCCTCCCCCCACCTCTGCTAAAACCCCAAATTGTCTGAGTCTTGAGCCGTAATTGAATTTATAATGGGTTAGTTTAAGAGGTATTTAGTGTTTAGTTGATAACGACAAATGCCGGGTCATAAACTTTGGTAATTCGATTCATGGCGCTTAGAAACATTTGAATAACAAAGCCGCGTTTATAGTAAAAAAACACGAGTAAGCGTTGGAGATAATTCCCAATTTAAATTAACTATAAACAGTCCGGAGCTCATATTTCATATCCCATGGAATCACTCGGATCTTCGTTCTAGGTGTTTATGCACCTTGGGATGTGGGTTCGAGGGGTACAACATCAGCAAAAAGCGAAAACGAGGAGTTCTGGAATAGTGTAAGAGAAGTATTGAAAGTTACCAAGCCAAATGAGAAGATTATTATGTTAGGTGATTTTAATGGATGGGTGGGTGTAAAGCGTGATGGATATGAAAAGGTGCTTGGTGCGTTTGGTGACGAAAAGGTGAATGATAATGGAAGAAGTGTATTAGAAATTTGTCTAGAGTGGGATCTTTTTGTGTCGAACTCAATGTTTCAACATAAAGAGATCCACACCTACACAAGAGTGGAAGGTATTTTAAAAAGTATGATAGACTTTGTGATTGTAGATGAAAGATTGAAGAACAAAGTGCTGGATACCCGTGCATATCGCGGTGCTGGCATTGAATCGGACCATTTACTGGTGATATCCCGGATAAGGGGTATCTTCAATCGCTGGCGGCACAGGGTAAGGGAGCAAACCAGCGCTTTGGAAAGAGTAAAAGTAGAAAATTTGCAAGATATGGATGTAGGTAAGAAGTATATTAATAGACTGAAGGATGAATTTGAAGATTTAGATGAAATGAGCGATATTGAAGATGGATGGAAGGAATTTAAAGAAAGAATTGTGAAAGTAGCTGTTGAAGTGTGTGGTGTAAGTAGAAGAAGGAAAGGAAAAAATCACAAAAATGCGTGGATGAGTAAAGATGTGCAAGAACTTGTGCGATTAAAGAAGAAAGCATGGCTGGATTTGTTAGCAGCAAAAGCTAACTTAAGAATGCAAGATGTTATAGATGAAGATGTGAATGAAGCACGTAAGGAATATAAGAAAATGAAAGATTTGGTTAAGAAAGCTGTGATTAGAAAGAAAGAAGAGTATAAAGAGGATTTTGATAAAAGGCTATCAGAAGACTTTCAGTCAAATCTGAAAGTATTCTGGAAATCCGTAAGGTCAGCCCGAGGAAATACTATAACCAGAGCTGACTAGGATCAGATGCCTGGATGGTAGCGTTGTGAAAGGAGAAGAATGTGTACTAAAGATATGGAAGGACTATTTTGAAAGCTTATTTGAAAAAAAGGAAGGAAATAAGAAAGATTTCTGCTATAGCGAAGAAAAAGAGAATGAGATGGAAGGCGAAATTGAAATGTTCGAAATTGTGGAAGCACTTAAGAGTATGAAAGCGGGAAAGGCTGCTGGGTGTGATAGAGTGTCGGTCGAGATGCTTAAAGCAGGAAAAGGCGTAGTAGCTAGTCAGTTGTACTGCCTTTTCAATTTGTGTTGGAGAAGCGGCCGAGTACCAAAAGATTGGTGTAAGGCTGTTATCGTGCCACTTTACAAAGGAAAAGGGTCACAGCTGGACTGCAAAAATTATCGTGGTATAAGCCTGCTTAGCGTCGTCGGCAAATTGTATGCTAAGGTATTGATTAATAGAGTCAGGAATGAAACTGATGACAAAATATGGGATGCTCAAGCGGGATTTCGAAAGGGAATGGGATGTACTGATCAGGTCTTTTCCTTGCGGTGCATAGCCGAAAAGTTTTTGGCCAAGAGTCAAAAAGTCTATTGCACATTCGTAGATCTGGAAAAGGCCTATGACAGAGTTGAGAGGAATGAATTGTGGTCAGCACTTTCTATGCATGGGGTGAGCAGTCTCTTAATACGAGCACTGAAATCCTTATATGAGGATTCGAGTGCTTGTGTCAGGATAAACGGAGCGCACACTGAGTGGTTTAAGATTGAGAAAGGCGTTAGGCAAGGATGTGTTGCGTCACCGTGGCTGTTCAACCTATTTATGGATAGCTGTTTGACAGATTTGAAAGAGTCTAAAAGTGGATTAAGGATGAATGAGTTACTCGTCAAATGTCTGCTCTATGCCGACGATCAGGTTATACTGGCGTCATCAGCGGAGGAGTTACAGGAGATGGTAAACTGTATGCATGAAGCTTTAAAAGAGAAAGGAATGAAAGTGAACGTAAGTAAAACTAAAACACTGGTTTTTGAAATGGAGAAAGAAATGACAGCATGTAATATTTTGATTGGAGGAGAAAAAGTGGAGCAAGTGAAAGAGTTTGTATATCTAGGATCAAAGTTTACATCAGATGGCAAGTATGATAGTGATATTGAAAGGAGAGTGAACGCGGGGAACATGGTGAATGGAGCTTTGCATGCCTTTATGAGCAGTCAGAAACTATCCAAAAAGGCTCGACTGGCTGTGCACAGGGGCGTGTTGGTCCCGACATTAATGTATGGGAGTGAAAGTTGGGTATGGCAAAAGAAGCATGAAAGCAGAATAAATGCAGTGGAAATGAGAGCGTTAAGGAGTATGATGGGTGTGAAATTGAGTGACAGGATAAGGAACAGCGTGATAAGGGAATGTTGTGATGTGAAAGAAGATGTAGTTACAGGAATAGAAAAGGGTATGTTAAGATGGTTCGGTCATGTGGAGAGGATGAATGAAAGCAGGTTGACTAAGCAGATATACAAGGAGAGTGTGGAGGGAAAGGTCGGAGTGGGAAGACCTAGACGAACGTATCTTGATCAAATTAAGGACGTCCTGGTAAAGGGTCAGGTCAAAAGTACCCGAAACCGCCGAGCTTGTATGAAGAGAGTTATGAATGTGGACGAAGCGAAAGAAGTATGCAGAGATCGTGGCAAGTGGAAAGAGGTAGTCTCTGCCTACCCCTCCGGGAAAGAGGCGTGATTTTATGTATGTATGTATGTATGTATAAACAGTCCAAATAAAGTTAACCGGATGGAAAGGAAAAGATCGTTATTCTATAGTCTGCATATTTCAAACTGGTATAAAAGCAGTATTAAATTCGATATTTTATACTGCGATACCTTGAGAATTCAAAAATTGCCAAAAAAATGTGTTGATATAGAGATAAAAATATATTGTTGTCACCACTTGCACAAAGAAAGATAAATAATGTACGATAGCTCTTGTAATACTGTAGTACCTGAAGAAAAGGTAGTTGTCAGTTTTGCAGCTAGTAAGTTATTTAGTTGCGAAGAAGATACTAGTCTGTTCATTGTTAATGAAGTAAGAAATGTGAGATAATACTGGCTCCCCCGTCCACCTGAGACAATTAAAACCTTAGATAATGCGATTAATTATGTTACAGAGGTGGCAATAAAACTTATACCTATTAGGGAATCGCATACGACTTTCAAAGAGGAAAACACCAATAAAGAATTTAGTGCAATGAATTCTTTTTTAATACCTATGCCAATTGTAATCCTTCATTCTACAATCTGTAATAGTAAATTTAGTAAATTTTGTAATAGTAAATGATACGCAAGTTTAATATCCGTCTATATGTTCAACAAACCTGACATCTGGATATCATGACATTAACGAGTTAAGCAGGCCCCGTAATGGATTGACCGGCGCGAGAGTGACGTCACCGACAGAGTGACGTCACACATGTCGCGAGATCGCTCCAATCAGAATAATGGCGATGCAGTAATACAATTATTAGTATATTTATTCGTCGCATTTAATGTGCTTTGTAATTGAACCTGTGCCAAGTATATTATATTTTTTTTATACCGCTGTTTAATGCATGTCGTTACACTACGGAATCTTTTATATATATGTATGTATATTAAAATATAAAACAGAGTTTAGTATATCTTTATTCCAGTAGCTACATTTGTTAAGCTAGCCATTTTGTCCTATTTTACACGACCGAATATAATGTCTTACATTAGTAAAGGATTTTTCTTATGCTTCCTGCTTCCTGTCACTATTTGGATCTGAAATCCATCAGGCCTTCAGGGGCCTATCAGTCATTTCAGAACTGTAAACGTGATAATGTGTATGTAAGGTAACATTACTGTTAATTGATTTTCTTCAACCACAGAAAAAACAGTGTCGACAATCAGATCGCATCTATTCTCAAGTATAATTGAAGTTAGCGTGCGTCGTTTTAAAACTCATTCTCCTTTTCTCGCGTGCGTCCAATTTGCAGTATATTATAGCCGCAGGCTCGTTGTGAGGCAGAAAGTATTTTACACAGTGTTAACTGAAATAGCTCGCAGTTAAAAATAAACAATGGGAACTATTTTATCGTAAACTTATGTGCTTAGCCTTTTGTTAAGGAATGGTAATTTTGCATTCGCAGCATGTCTGGATAAATCCTTGTCCTGAGATTTTGTTAAGATCAAAACATTTCGAAATGTAATGGAGCAAAGAACATGTCGTATAAAGGCAATTGAATTTTTTAAAAATCAGATTTTGCATGTAGAGGACTGATATACGTAAAACTCCCTTGTTTGATGGTATCCTCGTCAATAAATTTTGTTAGTATACGTAATTTCGAAATTATCTAAACTGAAAATAAAACTGCATTTACATACAATACAATTAAGGCAGACAAAAACTTTTAGTTAAAATTACCAATTAAGGTGATATTACCAAGTAGGTACGAACGATCTCCGGCGGTCAAGCTGAATCGGGCTTAGGACTTTAGAGCCACAAAGCAAGGGCAGGGCCAGTTATAGGGTAAGTTTTCGGTTAATTCGTGGAACAATGTTTTATGTTATGAATAATCCCATTTTCGTTGTAAAATAATTCGTCGTGTTTCTTACCGGCTGTATTGCTATATATGGATACGATCGTCTACTGAGCCAAACGCTTCATCATCATTTTCATCCTCAGATATTTTGAGGCCCAATCATTTTTGGCTTGGAAATATTTTTTATAAAAAGGATAATTTGCGGAAAAGAATGACGACGAAAGTACCGGATGAGCAAGACAAGTTGACGTAGACTATTGAACTTATTATAATTAATATTTATTTGAATATCTCAGAAACATATAATTTTTTAAAATCGTTTCATGAAAGCTAAAAATAACTTGATAAGGTTTACGCAGTCGACGAGATCTCCCTAGACGGCTCAAACTCCGAAGGCTGAATAATTTATTGCTCTTAACGAGGATTAAATACGTCGGGAAATATCCGCGCTGAATGAAGCTGTTTTTGCGATAGACGTGGCCCGGGTAGTCAAGGTCGGTTTGAAAATGTTTCATTTAGCATTAGACATTTATGTGTTACAATGTTACCCGAAACACAACACAATGGTGCAGTGCAGCGTGCCACCGTCCGCTAGTAGCTACTCGTCGACCGTTGGGACCGGGACCAGCTGAACTGCACCGGCTAATTACACTAAACATGTTAAAGACCAAATTTGAAATTTGACTAAGGACCATTTATCAGAGAATCGCAAAGTTTAAATTATAGCGGAAGTACTTGTAGAAGACTGCGTAGATCTAGGTCCAAAAGCAGTAATCAGTAATTTTCAAGGTTGAAACCCAAGGCGCCACAGACGGCTTGGCGCTGCTGACGACGGGAGAAATTAATGAGGCGCGCTCCGATTTCGTCGGTTGATGTCGATCCTTCATCGTAAGTTTATTTTCTGAAGATCTCTATTGAATTGGATCTAATATGTGACGTTTTGTTTAAATAAGAACTAATTAGGGCTTAGAATACTGTCTGAGAATGTCCAGAAAACGTAACTATAAAAATCTATTTTAAGTGAAGAATATGGAGTTATAGACATACTTTTGTTCAAAGCAATTTTTATACCAAACTTTATTACGATAACTTTTGGACATTTTTTCGTACAAATAAAAATATTTTCTTTTCTCTGTATATGTTTAGTTTTGGCACCATGCGGAAATATCGTCCTAGGTGTCGCGGGCGGAATTCCGTCGCAGTATCGAGTTTCGGGGCCTGACGCGTTCGGAAATCGGGGAATCGTCGGGAATATGCCATCTAGAGTACATTTTTGTCTACTTTGAAGTAACGTTCTAGGATATTTTTTCAAAGAAATATATATGATCTCATACTGAAAAGTAATTATCATTTTGTCTCTTTCTGATAACTGCGGTAGTACCTGGTAACAGCTAGAATGAGAAGTTTGTGTTGATTTTATAATTATATTCCATTGAAAATTATTTTTATTCTAACAATCATACGAGTATTCTTAACTCATTAAAGGTTCTCCTTTAGATTGTCGAATAAAATATTTAATTTTAATCAAACTTAAAGTCTGTGTCACAAATGGCTTAAACCAAACCATTTCAATTCCAGCAAACGATAGATTTTATCAATCATAACATTGGAAAAGTACTCCTTCATTTTGTATTGAGAGGTTATTCTCGTTTGTGGGATTACGCTGAAAGAAGCGAACTGCGAGAGCTGGCGTTATAGGCTCAGTTGCTTATTTTAATGCTTTGTTGTTAAAATTAGCAGACAATTATATCGACCAAGCCATATTTTTAAAGTAGTTACTAGAATCATTTAAAATCTTTAATCAAGTAAATGGGGCGTTAGGTATAGATGATATTCTAAAATATTTCAATTTTATGGGAACAATCTTCAAAGTGAAGAACCAGTTCTATACAAAATGTTTGATTGTTGAAATATTTAATGATGAACGAAAGAATGCGAGTTTATTTGACTCCTTTGGTATTTTAGAATACAAATGAGGTGACGGTTTATACAAAATGCACCATGAAAGTGGACACAAGTGTCAAATTCCTCTTCTCTTATTGTCTAGTCGCCATTTGAATTTGAGTTGAAAGATACAGTAAGAATAGAGGAGATTATTTTAGAGAGTATTTAAAAGGTAGTAAGTAAAATAAAAAAAAATTGCGATGAGAAGTGATGATGTAAATCACAATTCTCTGAATACTCAGGTTTTCTTAAGATGGTTTTGCTCACCGTACAATAAGATGGTCAACATTTTTACAGAAAATTATCTATCAATCGTCAATATCAATCAGTACCTTCCTTATTCTCTTATCAAAACAATTACATTCCCCATTTTAATATCTTCCAACTTTTTATATTTGCTACAACTGCATTCAAAGTGTAAACTCCACTTGCCTCACACTCAACCTCCCATGCCACTCAGAGCATTGAACGACATGTGTAGCGTGTAGTGTCATGTGTCGACAGATTGTAAAGCGACACGTGCTTTTGTTTACGTTTTGTTTACCTTATGTTTCCCGCCCGAAATGTCTTTGTGAGTGTAAACAATACCGGAATTTTGTTACCTTCCCAAACTATTGTGTAGGTGTAAATATTTAGTGTTAAAAAACAGGCGTGAATTATTTTAAAACGTGGATCATATTTCTATGGAACATTAGAGCAGGAACTCACCGATGTTCTTATGGTAGAAGGAAAAGAAGATTCTTTTTCTTCCTCTTGACGTCAGTCCTGATTACATCCTCACTTCTTTGCTGATGAGCCCGAGGTGCTGCTTGTGACCATGACCCTGGATCTTTATGGTAACCACGGTGAGGAAACCTGCATATCCAAAACTGGATATGTCACTATGGTTCAATATGGGTTAAGTCAGACGGACTCTGCCCGTGAAGCCCAAATTCCCACGCGTTTTAGGCTCCTCTCCAGAGAGGTGATGATGCAATCAAGACTTACTATTTACTAAGAGAGTAGCCGCTTAGTTGTGATGCACAGTAGTTACCTGAAACAATGACAAAAGAATATTGAGTTGCTTAGTTTAAAACATATCTTAGATATATTAGACACATAAATCAAATTGGTTATTTGTATACATGTAATACGATTATTTATAAAAAGAAAAATTGTAATTTCTACAGTTTTATGTCAGACAAAAATATATTTTTTTACACAGTCAAAAATCAAGTCAACAGTAGTAATGTGGTCATGGAATTGTCTATATTAACGTTTAGTGAAAATAATGATAACTGAGTTTTGTGCTTTCACATCCCAAAAAGCTAGATAGACCTCCTTACATGAATTGTTGAATTCTTAAAAAAAATATTCCAATAAAATCAGCTTGTAAATAACACTAAAACATAACAAAGTATGCCACAGCAATAATTTGGAATACCAGAATATCTTATAACAATAAACACGCGACGATGCAAAAATCCTGTGGCATCCAATCCGCGTATCGATAAGCCACTCACAAAATGTGAAAGGAACGCTAAACATGGATATTTGGACAGCCCTAAACCGATTGCCCATTCGCTTTTACGAGCCGCCAACCCTGTTTGCGTATCATGCGTGCCCGGCCCTATATCTATCAGGATTTAAACAAATACGGTGCATGAATAGAACTGTAAAAAAACGGACAAAAAAGTATATTGAAAATATGTAAATCGAAATCTAGCAACACACAATTTTAGCAAAATGTAACACAATATAGGACGGACAGACGCAGACCATAAGAGGTAATCATCAATTTTCAACAAAGAGGACGATTAAGTCAGAATGAATATAGAAAAGGCGCAGATTCTTATATTTAAATTTAGTTTAGTTATTGCGTTTGTGTCTATAGTGCTAGGATAAAATGGCCAGCAAAAAGGCACAATTTTCCAACAACATTTTACAACATTGTCTGGTCTATCGTTTTTATAACTCTGTATCCGAATGGAGCTCGGAAAATTGCTGACTTAAATCGGCAGCCAAATAAAAGATACGTTATTTAGCCGGAAAAATAGATTCGGTTTTATTTAATTTGCGCTTAAACGGCCCGATTCTGGATTTAACCGGTTTTAACCGGCTTGTTCGTAGTTTCCGACTCCTAAATAAACTCGCAAATGTACAGAACAAACTGTGTCGGTTATTGCTTTGCGGAATTTACGGAGTTTGGGAAATTAATTTAAACAAAAATTACGGCTTCGCATATTTCTGACCTTGAAAGTTTATTCTACTTTTTTATATAAACTAACTCACCAGAAACAATACTTTAATAAGAAAGGTATTAAGCATAAAATAAAACATCTCATTATTAATAGGCTATTCCTCTACACCCCATTTTCTTAAAGCAATAGTTATATAAATAAATTTGAGTGAAAATGCAATCATATAATTGAAACTTTCATGAAACCCATGCCCATTATTCAAACTAAAATAATTTCTGCACCTTGTTCAAAAGCAAAGCGCTTTAAATTTATGACAGTAAATATTTATTTGCAAATTGGATTTTCCATACACAATTTTATCGATAACCATGGATGATGTTTAGTGGTTTTAAAATTGGAACGTTGCATTTTTTATGAATAAAACTGCCAGTGCCTATAGAATCTCATTTTTATGTGGCCATAAACATTTTAGGTGGAAGCCGGTCGTTCACTGACGTGTTTTAATATTCGCGGAGATTGCTTCGTAAGTGATCTTGTAATATGAGAAGGTGGCGCAGCCTGCTATCTGCATAATGTGTAAGACATTGCAGTTTGTCGCTTGTTATTTATCACTCTTCAGGCCAAAAATAGTAGGATAGTTTAAAGGTGGAATATCTGACCAAATAGATGTTTTTAAGTTTAATATTTGAAGTCTAATCAAATAGTTACCGGATGTACTCGTAATAAGAATCATCATCATATTAAGATGTAACGCCGCTTTTTAAAATAAATTAGGCTGCACTTTCCTCTTTTCAATTTAACAAAAATAAAAAACTTATTTTATCTATAGTAATGCGAAACTTGGTAAACACCAAGTTATTCTAGAACTTCTTTATTATTTTTAACTCATGATTTAAGAACGAAGAAAGCTAAGGGCCGGTATTGGTATACCGACTGCACTATTCGTAGCCTGTGAAATATAGACAATCAAAGCTGTACAAGCGGTTGCCGCATCTTGATTCCCGCCGTGTCACACCATGTGCGTCTTCCGTACATTTCCCTCAGGACGCCTTATAAAGCATCCTTTACCTTGTAAGGGACATAGCAGGTGTTTATCTCGAATCTGATTGAAAAATTTCCGCGTTGTAAATTTTTCAATCAGTTTGGGTTTTTTTATGAAACTTATTTGCGCTAAATGTGTAGACAAGATATTTTCGTTAGTAATGTCTTTTTATGAGTTTCTCAAGTGAAATTGTATCTACATAATAGCCCAAATCAATTTATGAGTAATTTAGACTACGACATTTGCTTAGAATTTAACCTGTATAGCATAAATCCATTTAAAATAGTATTATGCATTTTTAGTAATTGCAGTTCATACGCATTCCGAGTTATACGAAACGGCGACACCACGACATATGTTAAATAATTCAAATTAGGTGCCCAAATCTTAGAAACATTTTAAAATCACACCTTTAAATAAATCTGTCATGAGTAAAACCGTCCACGCAAAGTAGACGGCCGATGATGACAGCTGTTTGGGTCGCGACCCGCCGCGCTGTCACGCTGTCACGCTAATTTAAGAGGCGACGTGACGCGTGACGTCTGACGCGAGCCGATGGCGTGTCAGTGTCAATGCGAGTGGACTTTTTGAACCTCTGATCGCAGCGTAGACTGGTATTGTTTTGTTGGACTCGGATTGATCAAAATGTTGTTTTGTATTATATGTTTTAGTTTCTTATTCACACTGTAAAACTAGTATTAATTCATTTGTTCTCGTGAAGAAGATTATTTATTAATGTTTCTTTTATTTTTGATGTGCAATTTCTGTAGCCATATTGAAATTTTACTCAAAGTTGACTAACAAAATAATAATACACTGATCGTGAAATTGGAACATTTTCTCCAATAAAACTGCGCAACAATATTCATTTCTCTTTGCTAAGCAAACAAAACTGTGTGTCATGTATTCCAATTTTAGTTTAAATTGCATTGTGTTGCCAACAAGCGGAGAGGTTGCAAGTTTCGATATTGTGGTCCCGAGGACAAAATCTTGTACAGATTTAGTTTAAAATATTGTATATTGTATTACGAATGTTTTTGTTATACTAGAATTGGAGTGAGAGGAGTGAAGTCCAAATCAATTAAGAACTGAAATTTCAAATACCAAAAATGAAAATAAAATATAATTAAAACTAAGTGCTCATGGACAAATGAAATCAGAATAATGTATGCCCACAATTTTCTGCGTAATTATAAAGCTGTCAAATCTCGCTTGCGACATCACGTTCACTTGTACTACTAGTTCTATAGTCATAAATTGTTCTGAATTCCATGGCATGTAACCAACAGAAAGATAATTGGTTAAAAAAAAAACGGACGCTGTCTTTTTCCAGCCAGACTTCACAAAACCGTAGCGACTTATAGTTAGTCAGTGCAAATACAGAGTAGTACAATTCTACTAGTGGCACCCCACTTCAGTTAGTTACACGGTCGAACGCTCCCGCCGGCAGGATAGACATCGTAAATATCTTTTGTAAGTAGCTGGCACAAAAATAAAGTTATAAATAAAGATTTAAAAATGTCGTTATTTATATTCTTTAATTAAAATCAAAAACGCGTAAAGGGATTGATGAATATGGATAAAGCGAAGGAAATGTGCAGAAATCGTAGCACTACTACAGCTACTGGTGTTTCCATTGCAGAACTAAGGTAGTATTGTAGAGGTAGGCGAAACTATTTTACGTTACATTGTTATATACTCAATTTCAAATCTCACCGAAGCTTTACTCATATAGGTGTAGCTATAGTAATATTTTTACGCTTCCTTTCATCCCATGTATTTTTTTTCCTTTTTTGAATTTCAATAAATCAGCAGTCAGAAGTGAAATGTGGTCTAAAATTAGCCCCATCCCGGTCGCCCCGCGCGGCAGTCACTCCGCGCAATCTGTCAGCTGTTAAAACGGCCGTGTGCGTCAACGCGGCGGCGCGGCGTGCGGCAGGGCTACCAGTTACTACACCTAGTAAGAATACTTATATATTGGTAGAATATTATAATGCCCAACAGTTTTTCGTCAAATGCCAAACATAATTTTGATTTGCTTTAAATTGCATTTTCTTCCAGTCATGCCGACACTGAAATGCCACCTGTACGTAACGGGTGGTGCGGTGTCAGTTAAAAGAGGAACTTTTTTTAGTCGCTCGTGTGACTAAAGGTGACTCGGTGAATAAAGTCCGATCAACTTAATTAGGTTCTCCCCGTAGCTTCGTCTGCAAACTAACTTAATCTAATCTTAATCCCGATCCCATGAGAATTTTTTGTGAAAAATAGCTGAACTTTGACATCGGATGATTAATATTATGCAAACAAAATTTCATGACAATTAGTCCAGAGGTTTAGCCGTAAAAAGAAAAACACAGACAGAGATTTTTGCATTTGTAACGTATAGATTCTCAAAATAAAAAGATACTTGGGCTACAATTAATCGCGGATTCAACATATCGACGGCAATTTTAACCGTCATAAAACTATTCTATTATATTCTAATTTATAAATAAATAAATTCAATAAGACTATCGTAAAGTCGGCAACCCTGTATCCCTAAGGACGTGCTATCTGTCCGCGCCCGGGATTATCCGATGCTGTCTGGAGAGCGTTTTTTGCAGGTGAGTCCCGCTGCCAGGGGTGATAATGTTCCGGGAAAAATAGGATAATTCCACAATGACTTTGTTTATTTTTTTTTACGGGCGGATTTCGAAACTTTAATTGTACTAGCATTTTTCAATTGCATTGTAAAAAATGAAAAAAATAATAGTGGGTAATAGCCCTGTTAATGTGTGAAGAATTCTGGTGCATTTTCAGGTTATTTTTAATTTTTTACATATTTTGTAGGCCATCCCTGGGCTTTGCCTTTATAATGAGATTCTGAGAATTTGGTTATATGTATAAAGACACTTTTTTTTTTACATTTTACTGCTAAAAAATAATCAGCTTTCCATTTATACACAACGAGTAGATAGTAATTAGTTGAAAAAAGAAAAAAAAAACTGAAATCTCTGTCACATCAGCGGCAAGGTGTCACAAATAGCTGGAACTGCACACGTGGCGTCAAAAGCTTTTAAAGCCATTGATCTTCCTTTCACGTCTAAAAATAACGCACTTGATCCTTATCTCTCTACATTTAAGTACACGCTTAATATTGAGGTGTGATGTTGAAGTCTAAAAATAGAACATAAAACCTTTTAGTGATAGATTTATGGTCCATCCCCACACATTAGGGTTTGTGTCCGGGACGTGTGACGTCCGGAGACTAAAACAAATCTTATCATTCATTCATTCATTCAAATACTCACGTCTACTTATATCCCTTGCAGGGTAGACAGAGCCAGCAGTCTTGAAAGACTTACAGGCGTTCAGCTGTTAGGCTAAGTGATAGAATTGAGATTCAAACAGTGACAGGTTGTTAGCCCATCGCCTATAAGAAGAATCCCAAGTTATAAGCCTATCCCTCAGTCGCCTTTTACGACATCCACGAAAAAGAAACGGAGTGGACCTGTTCTTTTTAATGTTGGTGCCAAGAACCACACGGCACAAATGTCATTGCACACATTATCTATGGTTTTGATCAAACACGCCCGTCCCCGCGCCGGCAACTGAGCTTAACAGTCTTCTTCTCCTGGCGTAAAACCCGTTAAAGTTACTCGCCCGTTAACCATGATCCTAAACTGGGAAAGTCAGGTTTTTACACGAAGCGCCTCCTGTCTGACCTCACGCAACCTTTGCAGGGAAACCTGATCATAACTGGATCATGTTAAAAAACTGCACTCAATGAATGTGCATATTCCTTTAGTTGCCTTTTAGGACAGTCATGGGAAAGAGATACATTCTTCATTCTACAACTTGGGGATTTTCAAGGCATTATTAGAGCTTGCATGCACCACCTGACATATACGTGGGGATAGGAGAGTGTAATATTTTTAGTAGTGAAACGTGAGAAGGTAACACAAAGCGTGCTATTTGATGGCATAGGTGCATTATGCGATGAATAGCTAATAATGGTGTTTGTGAAGTGTCAAGTTGCTGGGGCGTTGAAAGCAGGGTGGGAATGCTATTGTTATTTTCTGAAATTGTGTACTATCAGATCCAAGTTTTGAAAGGATCTGTTTGGCAAGAATTAAGTAGGATTTAAAAGCAATGAATGGATAGTATTGCGATAAATTATGTTGAATTTATCCCAACTGTAATCTGAGGAATAAGTGATGCTGTTCAAATAATGCCATCTTAATACCGTTAACACAAATATATTACGTTACATTGTAATTATTATTTTATAAAGGTGTGAATATCAAACTTCGTGAAAGAAAATTTATGTTTAATTTTAAAAGAAAATATTAAAAGAATTATCGTAATAGTACCTAATACACTTTTGTACAATGTATTAAATTCATAAAATTTCTAAAATGGAACGAAAGACCCTTTTATGATTATTCGAATCTCATATTAAAATTCACATATTTTCAGTCGCGGGCGTCATCGATATTTTTCCAACGAGTATTAGCATACGCGGCTGAATGACACATTTTACGATGCACGTAACATGCATTCGAATAGCATTCAATAATAAGCAGCCTGTGAGTGAGAGAGTGTGATACGATTTTGTGTCGGCGCATGCAGATGGACTTGTTATTAAATAAATTATTACTGAAATAATTAGGGAAAAGATTTAGATTTCCTTCGAATAAATCGGGGACTTTCTTATGTCAGGTTAATTCTTAAATATGTTATTTCTGTATTTTATATCCTAAACCGACGGAATTACGGAATTATTATTATTATAAGTAATGAATATGGACATAATTAGATACATAGGTACGAGTATGCAGAGATCACGGCAAGTGAAGCAAAATAAAAAAGGATAAATTTATTTAAGAGCTGACATTAGTTTTGAACCGATTTTATTAGCAAACACACATTGAATCCTAAGGTAAGGTCCTATAGGGTTTGCAATAACCGATATATTTATAAAACTGCCTGTATAAACGTGCATGATATTACATCGAAAAATTAAACTAGAAAATTTAAAGACAAATTTACAAACGAAACCATTAAAATACCGACCATTAACATAGTACATTTTCGTGATAATAAAAAGCGCATACATTATCAAGCGTTTCTAAAAGCTTGACAAATAAACGGATACACTCGTGCTTTTATTTAGCAGCCGCTTCTGTCCGTGCTCGAATCTACATAAAGACTGGTTGGCGGGCGTTTAAAAATATTTATTCGCAGTTGGCCAGCGCGTCCTCCGCATTGCGGGCCGCGGCGGGGATGATACGAGCAGTCTGCTCCTCCGACCTTGCACCAGACTGTATGGAGGAAATATTGTATAGAGTCTAAGCTATGTACTGCAGATATTTTTGTGTAGCAAAAGCTGAACTTTAAGTGTGTTATAACTGGATTTTATGAGCAAGGTAAGCTAAATGTAGTTTTTCAGTCTTGACAAGACTGTTAAGTCTGTCTACCCCGTAAGGGATAAAGAGTAATACATATTCTATATGTTTAGATTTTTTATGAGTGAGTTGGAAATAACTTTGTGTGATGATTACTGAAACTGCAGTAGTAACAAAATTAAGACATTTTTAGACATTGACATAAGGATTTCGAAAACTCGGGGATTGATCATATAAGTAAGAATCAGATCGATCCATTTTTTGTCTTCAAAATAACTTATATATTGTACTCTTTGTCATGCATTTCCTCTGCCAAAAAGGCGGCCTTTGCACACATCGGCCGGTCGCAAGGGAAAGGGGAATAAAGGCTGAAACGTTCTCGTGTTATCGCGAGACAAGCGGCTCCCGCGCCGGCTGATTGCCGAGCTCGGGATTCCTCAGCGGATACACTTTATTGTACAAATTCAAGGCGACTTTGTTGCAAGAGACTGGATGATGATATTTTGTCTTTTGGATAAAAGAACGAAAGCCGTGTGGTTCCTGGATAATATAAGACCAATTTCTATAAATGAAAATATCTATGAATGCAAAATTTAATATAAATCGATTCAGTGAATTGTGTTCAAATGGTTTAAGAGAAAAAAAAACAAACTTTCAAAGGTTTAACGTTTGTCTGATGTTAATTTTATTTAAAGTTATCCATTTACACAGTACATTTGGAATTGAATAACTAACCGCAACCTGCTTCGGCATGAAAAATTATTACATGCGCTTAAATAAATTCTTCTAAAAACATAGTCATTATTCTCACAACATTCTTGCTATTTACTCGCTCCCAGGTAAATCAAAGCTGAATTACACGCCTGGCGGGCTAGAGGGTGCGTTTGCGCAATTCTCCACGGTACTACCATAATAGTCGATAATGCGTCGTCATTCCCTTGTCGTGCGGGAAATGACGCGCCGGCCACCGTGAAACAACCTGAGGAATCTGGAAATTAATAGATTTACATACTTACAAGATTTACGTCGCGACATAAAAGGCCTGATTGGATGAGGCTTGGGAGTCTTAAGTGGCTATTAAAATCTGTATCAATTTGCACAAATTAACTTTATGGGTGTGAGATTAAAAATCAATTTGAATTAAAAACTCATATATATAATCATATACGTTCGCTTAATTTTTAAGATTTAAAGTATTTAAGAAGCCAGCTAGGCTTTTATTGCATATTTATAGGTCCTTAGTCCAGATGAAGCTATCATATTACAATAACATACAACTGGCACGCAAGAATTTAAGAAAAGTAGACTAGAGAAGTACTACCATTCGATCGTATTTATATTACGATATATTATATTTGCACCGAACTTAGATTTAATAGTGTGGTTCAAAAATAAAAACGAAGAGCTATGTAATTTGATCCTAAAACTTAAGTCTCAATGAATTTTAAAGGAGTCGACTACCTATCGAAACTTATCGAAAGTCCCGGCTTTGAATAAGGGCTAAAAGAATAACAGTTATCCAAAACTATGTAGGTATGTGAGGAAAAGGGCGCTTGTGGTGCGGCAAATAAATGTCAATCAGGGCCCGTGACGTCACGGGTTCTAATGAAACTCTTGTTAATTGGTAAGTATTGTTCGTTTCGTTTGCTTAAATTAATTGTAGTCAATGTGATATACAGAATTTTAAGTTACTATTGTGGGCCAGCCCACTAACTGCAGTGCAGCAGGATGACTTCGAGTAGAGAAAAATGGGGAACATCGTGTGGAGTGTTCCATCCGCCCCCTCCACTTCCACGACTGTACGACGACCACGACCACTCTATTAAGGGTGTGTTGATGAAGAAGAAGAATTATGACAGAAATCTGTTGATTATTCTGTTAAATTTCGGACGAAAGCAAATATTTATTGTAAGAATTATTACCGGTTTCTGCAAAGTTCAATGTTATTTGTCCTATAAAAACTCATTTTCAAATTACGTGATTGGCACATAAGTAACATAAAATTGGCGTTCCCACATTGGTTATCACTGTGTACTTAAAAAAAGGTCATTCAGTCTTGTGGTTGAAATAAAGGTAGTTATCCATAGCAAAGATATATAAGATAGTTTTATAATTTAGATCGCATTGATTCTCTACGGAATCATTATCAAACAATAAGTTAAAGTTGCCAAAAAGTTTTCAACTATGCATACATAACGTCTTTATCCTTAACACAGTCGAAAGAGCCAAAAGTCTTGAAAAGAGTTTTAGAAGACTAGATTTAACTAAAAAGTAACAGGTAAGCAACCTGTTACCCGACTAAAACAGAATTTCAAGTTAAGTAGCTTTTCCTTTACATAGTTTTTCAAACATGGCGTAGCGTTGATATCATACAGAGCTATGGAATCATACCTCACGTCTCCTGAATGTTTGATGTGCGTAACAGCGTGATTATACGCGGCTGCCTTGTATGCACCCTTTGCATCGACGGTTTCAAATTACATGCTAGTTGCATAAACTATGACGAAGACTGAACGCCGTTTCTTGACTAAAAATAAACAGAGTATATTTAACCAATTTAAAATTGTATTGGTAACTTTATTCATTTGCTAAAAATTTCTTGTGAGTAATTGGTTGAATTGTAAGGTGATCTTATATTGCAAACGTGGCGTCTGTCTTTCTAATTATATAATTATTCATTTTTATTTCACTCTTAGTTCCCAGCACCAATACAAAAAAGAATAGGATCACTCCATCTCTTTCCCATGGATTTCGTAAAAGGCGACTATTGAATAGGCTTACAAACTTGGGATTTTTTTTAGGTGTTGGGTTAGCAACCTGTCACTATTTAAATCTCAATTCTATCATTAAGCCAAATAGCTGAACGTGGCCATTCAGTCTTTTCAAGGCTGTCGGCTCTGTATACCCCGCAAGGGATATAGACGTGACCATATGTATGCATGTATGTAATAATCTTACCATTAAAAGATTAAGTCAACGGTTTGTACATCCGAAGCCCTGCATCATCTTCCTTCTCCTATCAATCTTTTCTGGTCTAAGTCCCTATGGCGTCCTCTCTGGAGAGAAGCCCGAGATCTGCCGGCTATGATATATATATTATCTTAATCCAGATCTAAATCTATAATCCAGGTTGGATTGGGAAACTGCGGTTTTTCACGAAAACCTGACCCCCGCATCATCCTTTTTTATATTCAGGTCCCTAACTTTTTCTAATTCAGATTACGATCATTATAAATTTGGCTTTATATAGAAACCTATTTTGAACCGGAAATAAAGTAGTTAGTAGCTAGTAATCTAGTATCGTCAGCAAGTTGATGGGAAAACTGCGTGCGTGACGTCATCACAGAGTATAAATAGGCTTCTGGCAATCGATACTAAGGAGTTGACTGAAGGAATATTGATCTTTCTATTTTTACTGAGAATCACGAAAACGGTAAGAACATTAAACATAAAAATACTGCAAAACATACAATGAAAAAAATTGTTGACTTTTACTTAACAATTATACAAACATGCATATAATCACGCCTTTATTCCTTGCGAGATAGACAGAGCCAACAGTCTCGAGAAAACCAAAGGCCACATTCAGCTATTTGCCTTAATGATAGAATTGAGCTTCAAAAATGACAGGTTGCTACCCTATTGCCTAAAAGAGGAATTCCAAGTTTATTAGCCTATCCCTTTGTTGCCTTTTACGATTATTTACGGGAAAGAAATGAGGTGGTCCTATTCTTTTTTTTTATTGGTCGATAAGCACACGACACTCTTCAAAACAAATATCAGTGTAATAAAGTTGATCATTCTGAAATAGTAGCAAGATATTAAATGAACTGAAATAGGTAAGTACTTAACAATTTTATCAAAATTAAATCATCTGTTTTATACTTATCGCGTCACAAACATTCGCTGTGATTTTACTTCATTCAAACATAGCAAACCTAAATTAAGAATTCTCCAGCATTCGAATGCCATCTGCGGACAATTCCCGTAGGAACCGTCCACTTTGTCCCGATTTACTGAAACAATTGGCATAAGTAGAATCAACGCCAATCCCGCGCCGTCTCCTTGTCGACCCCGGTCGCCGGTTTCCACTCCGAAGACCTCTATTGCAGACTAGATAAAAGACCTTTGATGTGTCTGAATTGGTTCTATCAGAAACAATTGCTTTTATAGTTTAATTCTTTAAAAATTCCATTCAGTGGTTGCATTTTCAGTTGTTTCAAGAGTGTAATTGATAAGTACTCGTATAGAAGTTTTATTTTTATTTGTTTGAAGAAATAGATAGATAAAATACTCTTTATCTATACATACCTACATATAATAAAATAGTAAAAATATTTTGTCTGTACATTTAGTATTTTTCACTGAAATGGATAGAAGGACACTTAGAATGAATAACAGAAAGCAAAAATATTTTTTTTAATTTCTTGTCTGTCTGTATGTCTGTCTGTATGTATGATCACGATTATCTCCGAAAGTACTGAACCGATTTACTTCAAACTTTCACCAATTGCTTTGTTTTAACTCAGATAAACATTTAAAGTTTGTTTCATAAAAATCCGTTTACTAAAAAAAAGTTATCGACATTTAAATGAACTCAAGGCATGAGTTTGCCTGCAAATAAGTTACGAAATTTAAAATTCAAAATCTTTTATCATTATACGACAGCATTATACCTATAACACATAAATATAAGTGAAAGGCGACTACGGGATAGGCTTACAAATTGGGGTTCTTTTTTAGGCGATGGGCGAGCAACCTATCACTATTTTAATCTCAATTCTATCATTAAGCCAAATAGCTGAACGTGGCCATTCAGTCTTTTCAAGCCCGTTGGTTGTCTGAAATGCTGCAGTGCAGTTTTTTACCGCTTCTTCTGCACTGACGCCTTGGAAGCGGCAGTAAACTTAGTTTTAAGTAATTTATTTGACGTAACCAATGTTGTGAAACCAAAAGTTTTGACAATTATTAAGCGATATGAAGTATAGTAATATTAAATAAAAATATTTAAATTTTTGAATTAACCTTTTTAATTCCACATCTATTTATACCAATGATAAGAGCTTCTAATTGAATACCAGTTTGCACTAGATGAATGTGCACCTAGTCTTATAGTCGTCTTTTACGACATCCATGGGAAAGAGATGGAGTGGTCCTATTCTAAATTGGAGGGCACTGTTATCATTTATGGCAACTATTACGAATATTAAAAAAAAAAATCTGTTTTCTATATTCTATTTTTGTCAATGTAAGTCTATGGTCACATTTGGCGTCGCTGCGCCCCGACATATCCCGCGGGACTTTCCTCCCTTCGGCCGGTCGTGACCAAAATTTAACAACTTCATATTTTGACTCCGCATCGCTGTATAGTGGATGTACATTCAGTGGAAAAAGTGTTATGGAAGTTTAGACCACTTTAGACTATAACTTGCTTGTGGAACTGTCAGATTTATAAGTTTGACTGTCATAGATATCATGATATTTGAGAACTACATCATCAAGACTGTCAGCTCTGTCTACCCCGCAAGGGTGATGTATGTACATCACCGGGTGACTTAATTCCTTACGGTGTGAATAGGGCCAACAACAAAACAAACGATTCGGGTGGTTAATAAAGGCATTGAAATTTACACTAAGCTCATTAGATTATAATACATAATGCAAGTGTCATAAGAACGAATAAGACAAAACAATTTATTTACCATCATAATAAAGAATATCTTACTGCAAAGAGCCAGAAGATTTTTCCAGAATTTTATATTGAAAGACAGAAATAAAGAGCAAATAGTGATGGAGACTGCAGATCACGCGATGCTTCACAAGTGACCAATAAAACAGCGGATCGATCGCGGAAGTTTTATTTTTATTACCACCATTATCTCAAGAACACATCAGCATTGCAGTATCCGAAGACAATAGTCGAGGAAAATGTATCCCTGATGGACTTTCCCGCCGCACTGTACGGCGAGTAACGGCAATTCGGTGTGTTATAAAAACTTTTTCTTTGTTTCATTCCGAGCGCCCGTCTGGACTCCAAATCGTTTTCCGATAGTATTTGTATGTGATAACACATCCCGCTTCTGTCTTATTGACGATCCTATATCGCTTTCCAGTGTACGATTTGAATTATGATTTTCTAATGCATACGACGATTTGCCCCTCGCTCGTAAACTTGAAGGGGTTCCCTTCATGTGCATTTTAAAATTCCGTAGCTATTATGAACGTTGACTGACTGTTAAGAAATTAGTCTGTCCATCAGACGAGTATTTTTAGACGCGTGTTAGTGGCTAATATAATATTAACGTTGAATTTCTTGAAAATGAAATTCTTTGTTTAATCGGGCTGTTTTCAAGTGATTTATGTTCACGAAAGTCGTTTATTCGTCAAGATTCTGTGGTTTGGAATGTTTGAGTTCTAGGGATTGGTTAATGTCACGTGATCGGGTTTCGTTAAGGTAATACTGAAAATTCCGACGCTAGAGGCGCCACGCGATGCTTGCAGTTTTGACATTAATGGCTTTGAAAAATTGATAGCTGGTGTTAGTGTTACGCCGATTTTATTCTCTTCTGATCGTAGAAACAATAAATGTCCAGAAAACGTTGTTTATAGTTTGCTATTTATGTTTCTGTTATAAACTTGGGATAAGACAGCGCAAATATAACTGTATCTCGTGATTTTCCATCTACTTACTTGATATAAATTATGTTCTATTGTAAAGTGATCTTTATTATTTTTAAAGATAGAAATTTTTTTTATGCATTATAAAAATAAAACATGCATAACAGCACAAAAGAGAATGATGGTACAAAGACGGACTTTGCTAAAGAAATCTCTTTCAGTCAAAGCTAAGTCAGTGGGTGAAAAGAAACCCAACAAAAGATTGGCGAACTATGATCATGGGTACGTAAATTTTTGTAGCGTTTCTTACTATGTTTAAAATCATACTTCTGAAACGATTTCTGAAGTGTTAAATAGTGGAAAAAGCTAATGACATGATATCACTTACAATCATCGAAATCGGAATGCGACAAACTCATTCTGATTTCGAAGCTTGATATTGAACGTGCACGTAGGTGGATAATCCGAAGATTTTAGCACATATAAATTTGTACGCGCTTTGAGTAGGCGCTATCCAAATTCATGATTGACATTTACGAGATTGGCCGTAAACATAAGTTTACGTGTGTTCAACTGAAACTGTCACCTGACTCTGTGTACCGTTGTTCGAGTTTTATTACGAATATTTGATTTTTAGTGACTAATGGCTCCGTTGTTCTAATGCAAATATAATTTGGCCATCAAGCATTTTTATTTTCAAACATGTGCTACAAATTAAAGAATGAATGTTCTCTTCTAGGGTATGACATTGTGATGTTATATTTTTAAATCTGTCTAAAGGCAGTAAGTATATTTTGAAACACCATCCTCTGTGCGCGATCCAATCTTGATTGACAAAATTGCAACCAAATTGATGGCTTATAGACAGAAGAACATAAAACTGATGCTTTCTAAGCCATTCGATCAGTGCTGTCCTCTGTCGAATTCCCTCATTAAATCCCATAAAACGTGTGTCATTAGCAGTTGGCGGGCGGCCAGCTCTCCACACTCCTGGCAATTACTTCAGAACACTCCGTGACATTCGGTAATTGTGGGACGGGACCGCTGGTTTTAAAGCGGTTTGGGATTCGGAAGCGCGTCGTAAAAACCGGAGATGTACTGTGGAAAACTTGGCACCGCAATTAGGTACGCTTTTATGTACGGGGAATATTTCGGTTATTTGGGAGTTCAATTTTGAAGGTTCATTAGGCAAGGGCCTACTTTGCAAAAAAAATTGGTAGATATGTATATCATTGTTATAAGAATGATTAACTCTTTTTCAGAAGGTTTACCAGTTGCAGTTCAACTGGTTTTGTATTTTGATCATCTTTATATACAATACTATTATTGTTTAACTCTTAATGCCTCTCCCAAACAATAGTTTAGGTATATTACGAGTACTATTGTATTATTTGCTTCTGTCTACACATTTTTCACCAATGATGCTTTTAGTATTTACAAAAATTTAAGCAAGCACAAGAAATCCCAGCCTGATGACGATCTATCTTCGGAAGCAGGACAGATAATTAACGTACAAAAATCAGATCAGGGCCCGGCTCCGTCCCACGACGCGGCGCGATCGATCGCGATTCCCACGGGACGAGCAGGGAGAGATCGAGTAGATGTAGTGTTAGCTGGTAGATGAGAGATAAGGGCCGGACGATGTTAATTGAGATATTTCAGAAGTGGTACGTATGAAATGAGAGATTTGATAATTTTCCTGTCAGTTGTAGAGCTTTCTCTTAACCTCATTAACTTCGTCTACTCTAGTATTTAAATCTGAATCAACTTTTAGTTTAACCTAAACTTTAAAATAAACATTTTTATGTAGTAGCTTTTACTCGTATGATTGAATCTGTGTAATAAATTCCAGTAAAATTAATTTGCCAGTATAATTTGCGATACTCTATATAGCTAAAATTCATTGAGATTCTATAGTCTTCATATCGACATTTACCTTTTCCCGATTGTTTTGTTTTCTCTGTAAGTATGTGTGAAATTTTATCCTTACCTCTTATTCTTATAAGTAATTTAATCATTTATTTTCAATTACAATATATTACCCTTTCTTAGGTTGTAACCAACCTAGACGGTTATCATAACAAAGACCAAATAAAATATATTTTCATGAAATTGCTATCTTGGGACTGCGTAAAACATCCTTCATATGATGTCACTGCGTATTAAAGTTAATACGATATTTTTGTGTCGCAAGAGGGGTCAATTTACAAATATACATAGAGAGTAAAGAAATACAGTAAATACATCTTCTGTACGAAAAGTGCCGAAGTGCTTCTAAAATTAATGTTGTCTTTAATTATCTGCAATGTAAACAAGATTATATCAAAGTCATAGATGCGTTTAATATTTATATAACGCATCTATAACTTTGATTAGTCTAACTGAGCATTGCCTTTGGAATAGACGACTGTAGTCCCTATTATAAGACTTTAATTATTATATTATTATCTTCCTGGCGTTACTCCTGCTTGTATCCTGTCAGCGTGCGCATAAAACTATGAACCTGAAATGGGTAAATTGTGCTTTTAGAAGAAGCAACTCCCGTCTGGCCTCCACAACCTTTGAAGGAGACCCGTAGCAGATCGTGGTGACGCTACTAAAGCTTTATTTCTCTACGAAACTGTTCCATTCCTCTATGTAAATGTAACTCGCAAGTAAATCATTCACGGCGCGTGGCCACATCACAATGTAATAACTGTTATAACGTAAGAATATCTTTTATATCGTTGTAATAACTTCCATAATGATGCCATTACGCTCGTAGACATTATTCAAACTACGCGGAGGTCGTAAACGGTACGTGTATTGTATGGCTGAGTCTTGTGGAAACCAGATTTTAAAAGTTTAAGTAAGTTGATAATCACTGGAATTTCAACTTTTACTCATTGGCTTTCAGATTTTGCTTGTTGATCTATAAAATTAGTAGAAAACGCTCTTGGTTTCGCCTGTGTCATTTTTGCCTTCGATTGGATTCCTAAGAGCCATCGTAGTATTTCTATTTACATATTTGAAGAACTTCGGTAGCAAAGTCTAAAGCAAAGCTAGTTTTCATCTAATAAATTCCAACAAAAAGAACGTAATTACACACTTCGTTAACTCAATCATAATTTTAATTAAATACGACTGGTGTTTAAAAAATCCCGGGCAATAACTCCGGGCGCCAGGTCCCGGTCGTAAAGCTCATTGCCGTCTTATCGACGATTCCACCACTATATGACATTTAACACTACCATAACTCTGGATTGAATGCAGCAGTAAAAATTTGTTGTGTTCCGTCTTGGTCTGACAGTTTGGAGCGTTTTACGCTTTACCAATTTTTTGGGTTTGTTGGTTGGTTTGTTCTTGAAAGCGTAATAAACATCCATATTTTTTTTTTAAGATTCTTTCATAAAATACATTGATATTATTTCCCAAATTGATAAAAAAAATAAGCTACATTAATAAAAGACATTAAAATATCAGCAAAAATATAGCAAGAGTCCACGATATTTTATATATATTCATATTACACGCAAACTTTCGTTTTAAAAAAAATAACATTAATAAGTATTAAAATTTACTAAGCTAATGTTTACTGTTAAAAAGGGTAAAAATAAAATTTGTTATTGTTACAACAGCGAGCAAGAAATATAATTTAAATACAATTATAGTATGTTTCTCAGATATTAAATTGCAATTTTCTAATGAATATCTTCTGGACTAGAATATTATATATAATCAGCTGCAATTAAAAAATATATTGGGACAACTCAGCAGACGCAAAAGGAGCATACTACTCTGATTAACCAAATGTACAGTTACTTGTCCGTCTCGATATCTGTTTCATTCGTTATTTCACGAACTATCTTTATTATGGAGCCCATGTAGATATTTAATAGATCATAAATGTTTGGAATCGTGTAGTTATTAGGAGAAAGTAAAAAGTAATTCCAGGCGACTTGATACATGGACAGTCCCCATGGGAACTTTACTTGTCAACTGTCAATCTCAATGGTGTGTGCAACACTTTTTTCTAATATTAACAAAAGTGGAAATTTTATAAATTTTATACCAGCAACTGTTAGATAGGTACTTAGTAAATGAGTGAATGCTTTATTGTTCATTAAAAAAGTACATTACAAATATAATACAGTAGTATAGTATAGGCTTATCCCTAAGATCGCATACAAAATTGAGGCAAGGGTGAACAACAGTTCATTTACAAGGTATGATGTACTTATTGACTTTAAAATAATGCTTCGGCATATAGTGTCATAACATTTAACGTCATGCTACAAAAATATATTGCTGTATCCTCCTAAGAGTATTAGATAACAAAGCGCTAAATTGCCTTCTCCGGTATAACGAACCCTCATGAAATTATAAGACTCCAGAGAATAAAAGTTTATTCGCTGTAAAGCACGCCACTCGATAAACTCCAGGAATTATAAACCCCTACCACAACCCTTTAAAATTTCACTCGTAAACGTCTGCAGTCATGATTGACGACCTATAAATACGTGATGGTAAGAGCCGGTCTTGTGGAATGTGTAGGTACGCGTATTATGATAACATTTTGTTTATTTGTGAGGCTAAATTATTATTTTAATATAGACTTCTTATAGCCATTTCTTTCAATGTTGTATTCCATAAATGAGAAATGATGTTTAATTTTTCATTGACAACGTGTCCAGATATTTCTAAGGCCTTAGTATTTAAAGCAACAGTAATACAGTGCGAGCGACGGCAGAGGCAAATTTTCAATGGACGTCCGCAAATATTGACTTACACGCTACTGACGCTACGCCGAACCTTTATCGTTGTCAATGTTTAAAATTTAAATTATTTTTTATCAAAACAGCTTGAAAATGTCAAACAATTTTATGATCGTAAAAATGTAACTACGCGATGTAAGGCTAAGGCTTATCAAAATTAATAAAGATTTTTGAAGTTTGAAGATTTAAAAATGTGGCCGTAATTTTATCGTACAGCCGTTGACAAATAAACCTGAAGACTCTTGGTACACTATAATGGTATTGGCATATTATATGGACAGGGTGTCAAGTTTATCTGCGCCTAACTGTACACGCGGCTTATATCCGCGTGAACACACAGCAGTAAATTACCGCGTGATCGCGTGCGGTCGTAATTCAATTATTTGGCACATGCTGTAAACATCGCTTGTAAACCAATAGTCCAATTCTCGCGATAACAGTTTGTTTGGAAAATACATGGATGATCAACATAAATGTGTCCGCCTGTGAGACACAAGGGTACAGGTTAGAATCCCGGCCAAGAAATGAAAAAAATAAAACAATATTTTCCTACAAACTGGGTGTGAAACGAAATATCTATCAGACGAATATCGAAACATTGATCTTAAAATATATGTCTTATTGGTTTGGCTCTGTCTATCCCGTACATACCTGTATATGTTCGCTCTTTCGTTCACTACTTCCAATGAATATTAAAGCTTTAAATTTCAAATCTCCAAAAATAAAATGTATGAAATAAAAATACCAATAAACCTACCATTGTTTTAGAGTCAAACTAAAACAAATACAACACTATCCTCCAAATCCGACACATTGAGTACAAAATAACACGTCAACACGTTTCACAAACGCAATAAGATGCCCCGAAACAACCTTCTAACTTATTCATGCACCAGACCCGCGCCAGATTTCTGCAACTCTGATCCCTAACCCCTGGTAATAAGGGTGTTTGTGAACCGTTATTTAGCACCTGGGTTCACGGATGGTTATCACGAGGTAAGAGTGTTGCTGAACAGTGTGTCTGGTTCCGTAGTGGATGGGAATTGCTTTCGCTATCGACGTTATTGTCGGAAATCTTAGAACAGAAATGATAACAGTATATTAAAAGGTCCATAAAACTTTTTGGCATTAAGATGAAATTCTTTGTAGTTCAGTATAATTATTCCTAGTATTGTCATGGTTATACCGTTCATGACCACGATCCTAGGTTGAAAAAACCAGGTTTTTACACAAAGCGACTCCCATCAGAGTTATGCAATATTTCCGCTTATTAGCAAGTACTTAAATATAAATTAAAATAAAACATTAAAAACACAGTGCTTGTATTGAGGTTTAAAGATTGTTTTGGTTTAAAAAAATTTAAACTGAGCAAAGCAAGCCCGTTTTGGGATTCATCCAGTTGCTGCCAGCTGCAATGTACAATCGTTAAAACTTTGCTTCTATATAAAGGCTCTTTTCTTATCTAGTAGAAAAAAGTTACTACTGGGGTTTTCTCATTTTTATTAATACTTATATCTTCATCATTTGTTGAATATTTAAAGTTTTATAAGTTTTTCAACCAGTTTGTAGCAATTTGAGTTTGTACATTCTGGTCATTCCACAAAGAAAACAGCGGAGTGCGTATTTTCCCGATTCTTACAGAACCCTAAATATGCGAAGGATTCCTGTTCTAATGCAGTCAGGATAGGGGAACATGTGCGCTGAGCTCACGATAAAAATGCTACGTGACCGATGCCTGATTTGAATAACTTCTGATTTACAAGATTTTATAACGTTATGCACATAACTTATGTGGCCACGGGAATCAAGAAAAAATTAGATGTTGATTTAACAAACAAAATTCCTGATTCCAAATCAAATAAAAGATTTGTGACTAAATTGGTCGAAATAGCAATTTTATTAAAACAAATGGAATTTCTGGAAATAGAGAAGCCAGCGTTACTCCCACAATAAAACTAACAACTGCTGCGACAAACATAGTAATTGGTTGAGTTGATTATAAGTAACATACGAAAAAAAAAACAATAATTTAAATAGATTTCTAATGTTCCTGATTGTCATCTGTCAAAATAAATATACTGTAGATATAACGAAATACCTGCTGTAACAAATAGATTTGATCAAAGAAAAAACGTTTCTCGATACAAAATTTAAATTATTCTAAATCTTCAAAATACTTTAGCGCTAAGAAACTATTTTACCGTGTACTCTTTACAAAACATCGATAGGCTTTTAAATAAACAACACTACATCGTCTTAACACAATAAGTAACTCTAGATTCTTTCGACAAAGGTGTAATTAACTGGCTCTTAAAAATAGCCAGTGAAGCGATGTCCATGCGTAGGCGCAGCGTGGGATGCGTTTGTCGGCCGTCTAGGATCATAAGGATATGTTCAGTTGTTAAATCTGTAGAAAAAGTATATCATTTTAAGAAGAACGCGCAGTTTTAGTAGAATGACAGTTCGATACTGAAAATTCTCAAATAATAGAACCTTTTTGGAAAGTTATGAAAAGCCTAATATTTTTTCTTTTGAGACATTTAGTCCTGGCCAAGGAGCGAGTACCTCTGTCCTGGCTGTTATCACTAAGCTGTTGGTTTGTTTGTTTATAATATCTTTATTGCATAGAAATATACACAGTAACAATAAAATAGTACATAGTTATAAAAGAAACAAATAACTTGCAATGGCGGACTTATCCCATGAAGGGATCTCTTCCAGTGTAGCAATCATAATGCCAAATCAGATACATTTTAGTTGGCTTGATAATGTGACACCAAAGTTGGCCACTTTTACTTTATAGTTAAAAATGCAATGATTTCATTTGTTTGTTGTGTAAACAATTCTTGCGTTAATATTAAGGTAAATATTTTTTGTGTCCTACTGAATGAGTTTAAAGAGGTGTAATACTAGCAGGTGTTGAAATAATGAGGTCAACCTATTAATTTCAGCTCTTTATAGTTAAAATCATATGAGGCCAGTCTTAAAATTCTGAATACGCGCTCTGCAAGTATTACACTCAGGTTAATCCTATTTCACGGTATTTATATTATTGTGAACTATCTTTATTGCGGCGATAGAGTTGACTTTATTGATACGATCACTCGGAGTTCAGTCTGATCAAATTGAATTGAATTGGCTATTGCAATATTTGGGCTACAAATATTATCACTATCACACATTAAAAGTATTGATAAAAATGATGTGTTTTATCTTACGTGTTAAACAAAGCTTGATACGGATAAGTCAGATTCGGAGCTGGTAAAAGATTGTCACCTGATGCGCTAAAAAAAGGATTTCAAGCTCATAAGCTTTTTTCCTTAACTTTTACAATTTGCACGGAAAAAGAAGCAAGTGGCACGTACTGTGTTTTCTGCGCTCTCAGTCTAATATAGTAGTTAATAACTATAATCGTGATTTCAGACTTTTGAACTGAATTAAATTTCGTTTCTATAAAAAGCAATAGCTTTGTAATTTGATTTGTAAATGTCCTACAAAAAATGTCAACAGTTTATATTTCACTTTTAGAAGTTGTTGATGAAAGCATCAAGAGACTATATTGCGAATAAAATATTGCCAAAAAGGTCGGGAAAAGGGTCACAAAAATAAACCGGACGAAATATTATTTCACGAGCGCAAATGTTTGTCTAACCTGCCGACTCACATCTGACAACAACAAAAGGTGACTGAGTGATCATAAAAAATATCTGCGAAGGACCATTGTTTTTATTTGAGGTAAACCCTTTTTGGTTACTTTTTTCTTGAATTTTTATTTTCATGAGTTTAAATACAGCAGAATTAATTTGTGTAGCCATTTGAAGTTTTCGTTTTTTTTGCCGTCTCTGTTCCTAATTCATATTTGTATTGCAGGTATCATAAAGTTAATTAAATTAGACAAAAACACATGATCGATTGACTGAAAATCACCCAAAAGGAAAACTCCCAAGGTTATTTCACTTTACAACATCGTAAACCGCAACACCAACTTAAGTTAAAATTCTACTTCACGTTATGTCGCCCATCTGCCAAAGCAATTCCATCTTTATTGCAGTACATTAAGGTTCATGGCGTGATAGAGCCTTCGTCACGCGACGTCGTTCCGTTTATACTGCGGCGATTCATCTTCTTCATTTGGTAACATTTTCTTTGAGTGTTTGCGGAGCTCTCCTGCATAGTATCTAGTAGTCACAGTATGTAACGTACAAAAAAAAATATATGAAAAGAACGCAAAATTGTATTCAAGTAACATTCTCAGTGACGCTTCTAAATTGTGCATGTAAGTATAATATCTGTAATCACTTGGTTCTTTGAATCGTGCATGTAAAAAAAAATTACTTTGTTACAAACACTAAATAAATGAATTTGACTTTAATGAAACCGTTACATGAACTTCATATTAAAAGCACATTACGAGTAATACGTAACACGGGAGACAAATAAAAAAAAATTAACAAGAAATATTTTTATCGTAGATACAGGTCATCATAAATACAAAAAACTATGTTACAAAGCAAGTTAATTACAGTTCTTTTTTGTTCTTACATACATACATAATAACCACGTCTTTATATCCGACGGGGTAGACACTCGTATAATCAACAGTTTTTAAATGTCTGAAAGGTCACTTTAGCTGTATGGCTTAAGAATCGAATTAAAAAATTAATTCGATTCATTCTTCCGATTCTTCCGATCTTCTTTCTTTCGATTTGACTAAAATTTGGACAAAATTTAGATTTCTATTAAAATACAATATAGCAGTTAACGTACTATCAATTATCATATACTACATCCGCAGTTGTGCCACAGTATTGTATAGAGAAGTGTGGAGCATTACGAGCTAGGTAAACTTTGAGTTGTCTGCAAACAACTCGCGGCCGGGCGCTCGTGTCCACTTCATATTCATGGCGGGAAATGAAATGACTGTCACTTTGTGCAGTGGCGGACAAACAGATGTTACTTTACGCTTTTTGTGTGTGAGGTCCTTCCATACTGAATAAAATGTTGATTAATGATAAAACAATTGAGAAATTACATTAAATTAATAGATTTTTATTTTTTTCAGAAAGCATAGTGTATTTACCATTCTTCTGATATATTCCTTTTTTAAAGCTACGCTATCAAAGTTGTGTTTTGATATGTGGCAACCTGCAGTTAAAAATATGAAGTAGTCTTATAACTTAACAGAAACTTTTAACTTAAAAATCATAAAAAATTGCGAAAAAGTAGAAAATACATACATATCAATGTCTATATCCCTTGCGGGGTAGACAGAGCCAACCGTCCTGAAAAGTAGACAGTAACTAGTAAAACATTTATAAAATGATCTATATACTTCTTATACTATTCCAATACCTAACAGGGCTTTCATCACTACATTAAATTAAAATAGACATGAACAACTCCATACAGAGCTCGAGGTTTACAAGCTAAACAATAATGTCTCAATCCAAGGAGCTTGCATAAACAGAGCTTTCAAAACAACCGGGTCAATGTGTGCCATACTCGGCGGCTTTCAATTAAGTTCCACGCAAGCAATGGCCGTAAACGGACTCTCCCAGAGGAGCTTTTGAGCTTTTGTAATAACACTTTAGGTACTAGTGCGTTCTAACTAAACTTGTTGGTTTCGTCCACGAGACATAAAATGGAATGAGTGTTTATGGTCGTCATCAAACTTTAATAGTTTTTATTTATGTTCTGCTCATTTATTTGATGACCTTTTGGCAACATTCTTGCCTCGGAACCAAATGTCCCCGATTTGATGCTTGTTCCGGTCAAAATTGAATATTATTTTTAAAGAGCGGTTTTCGATTGTTATTTTTAAGTTTGTTATCCATAACATAAGTCTCAGTCAATGATTTCCCCATAAAATATTTTTATACACAAGCTGTTTAGACTTCTGTTTTCAACTATTTATTTTCATAAGAACAAAAAATGGGTTACCGCAGCTAATATACACGATTAACTTACGCACGCAACGCAATAGCTACATATTAAATTTTTATTATGTTTCTTCAGTTATATTTCTGAAGGTCTAATTGAAATTTGACGCACATTTTATAAGATACTAGACGTATTACAACCAAAGACATAAAAAGTTATAAATTCCGTAAAATATGCGAGCAAAAACTAGATGTTAGTGAAATGGAAAAAGTTTTAACACGGACGGTAAGTCTCAAGATGACTTGAAAGCCAAGTGGCTAGACAAGACGAGAGTGGATGTTTGTCAAACACGCAGACAAACTGCACAACAAACACGACGGTGGAGACTCGATGTTGGTACGGAGAATAGCAACATAAACATTTGTTTTATGGTAAATCGTAGACTTAAAATGGTAAGGGATTAGAAATAGCAATAAACAATTATGTAAATTTTTTCATAATTTTGTTTCAACCCGTGTACTTACTGAACTTTGAATAAAAGTGAATTTTTTTGATCAATGTGTAATCATTTAGATTAGAGCTACAACGTTTCCTTTTTTCTAATGTATTTGTGTTCGAGGTTGAAGCCTTTTAGTTTGAGCTTATTGTAATTTATTGTAAAAACAGGTTGCAGCCTGAGGCTCTCTCCCGTAGGAATTTCGTGATAAAAACGTACCTGACATGTTATTTCAGGTTATATTTTACGAGTGTACTAAATTCCATCAGATGTGGCAGTAATTTTTGCGTGAAAGAGTAACAGACACACACACATACTTGAAAACTTTCGCGTTTTAATATATTATTAGGAAATTGTAAGGATATTTTGCTCTTTTAAACTTTGTTATCAAAATATAACGTAATATAGTCTCACATTACAACCAAACAATACAATGTTAGCCCGATTCATAATATTGTCGCTGTCGCCCCTAGAGCACTCCAAATTACTTCAACCACAACCGGCATCTCTAAAGCAGTGAGGATGAAATAGTTCTGTTTATTATGCAATGCCGTACTAGACAATACAATACCCTTGCACGCTCTATAGTTGCAGCAAGCTTACCTGAAAACAAAAGAAAAACGGATATTTAGAATACAAATCGAGTCCAAAATTTTTAATAAATAGTTATAAAACAACTTAGAACATCTTCTTGAATAAAGGATGAATGCAGGAATCGTGGAAAGTCTCTGCATAGCCCTGTGGTAAATTGGCGTTTTAATATGTACATATACTTACTACCCATCTTGAGAGTTAATGTTCAAATTACGTAATTAATATAAATTACAAAAACTATACCCGGCAGAAGCAACACAATAACGACAACAACAAAATCTTTTTCGCTCACACAAAAACTGAAATTGAAACAAGAGTCCGCGAGTAATTTACTTAGCCAAAGTACTAGGACAACATAGACGGTAGAAAGTTTATCTCTCGAGCTGTAGACAGTGGCGCGGCGGGCGGCGGGAAGCGGAACTTTTCTAAATGAATGAGATCACAGAGTACACTCCGTCAAGTGTCAGGTGTCGCGCGACAGTCGACGTGGAGTGTAGAATCTTGTGGAGGAGGTGGTATTTGGCGTTGGTGATGTAGAGTAGATTGTTGTTTACAAATTCATAACGGCTCCCCTTTAAAATGTAATGCAATTCTAAATTTTGAGCTTTAGTAGTACTAACGTAGTACACTATCATTCTTGTACATAGTAAGGATAATGTCGGCCAATATTTATTTACCTGCAAACCTGCTCTCCAAATTGACTTATCTTTATTTCAAACTTTACTGGTATAATAACGGTTAACATTAGTGAGATCACTGTCTAGTAATAAAGCCGTATTTTAACTTCATAATTTTTATACAAATTTTTATTGTAATTTTGTATGTAGTCTATACTGAGACTGTAGTATAATCATAAATTTCCTTAAAATTTTTAAATATTTTTTTTTTTTTAATTTTAGTACAAATGTTAAACGAAACTACTATTAAAACTATCTTCTCCATGTTTTTCAAGAGCCTTGTCGTCCTCATATCTAAGACGTTGAATAATTCACACGGACTTATCAGGAGAGTGACAGTCACTCTCTCGCCAATACCTACCGAATCGAATCAAGAATGGTCCGAATTAGGAGTGGAAAGATTTTTCAAGTTCTGGAGCAAAAAAATTTTTGCTTCAAACAATATGTGTTTAGTTTTTATCTGTTACACACGGATTCATAGATGATTGTTATAATAAGCTGATGGACCTTTTATATAACATATAATTTAGTTAATACCTAAGTCCGTTTCTTTTTAGAATATTCAGACCATTTCATTTTAGATTTTCAAAACCAAATTATTTAAAAATGTATTAAACAGCCTTCATATTGATTTTTAGCTTAGCAAATACAAGCATATAACAGGGAGCTAAAATAACTAAAGATATCTAAGTTATTTCAATAGAACTTATAATAAATTTTTCTTGTCAACAATTCTAACTCATTGCGCCACATTTGTAGTCTGGTAGACACAGCCCTAAAAGTTGACAGAACCAGTTAAAGCTATTAAACGCAGCTCGCACGCCTATCGCCGGATACCACGGATTTATGAATCACTCGCTCCTGAGATAATTTGTATCGGTCGCAATGAATTACATTGATACCATTTGTAAATGGAGTCTTAACTATATGAGGCACATGTTTATATTGTCAGTAAATAATTTATTTGACGTTCAAATGATAAAGTAAGCGTTTTTAATATAAGTACGCATGTCTGAAATAAGAAAGGATCTTACAATACTTTAGTATGTCGATTGGAATAAAGTCCATTTGGTAAGCACATAGGTAGACAAAAACACATGCAGATTCATCAAACTATTAATTATACTTAGTCAGGTCAGGAGTTAAACAGAATTTCTCAATTTTGAATTGAGACGAGCCAATTTTTTCACTTCACATAACACATATCAATTCAGCGAAATTGAGACTGACATTTGCGTTAAGGGATTTCGGGGAACCAAAATATTCCAAATTCAAAATTTGTGTGTCGTGTTCGTCATTGATAGACAGACATCAATTGATGGTGAGTGAACGAGACAAAAAGTCGTGTTGACTCTCACTGGTTGCTTCGAAGCAAACATTCGACAATCAATTTAGCCACAGTGCTGGCTTCATATTGCATGCATAGAAAAATCGATGTGATGCATTTTGTGTGTATGTGTATGTCTTTGAACTGGTAATTTTTTTTTTTTCACAAAATTTTCTCTAACATTTTTAAATTATGTTCTCAATTTGAAGCATCTGAAATAAGTATCCTAATTTTATAACATGAAATTGATCTGAAATGTAGAAATTATATTATTTGTTTTTGTAATTTTCTGAACAAAACTTGTAATTTTACTTCTAATACATATTAAAAGAACCGTGTGGTTCCCGGCACCAATAGAAAAAAGAATAGGACCACTCCATCTCTTTCCCATGGATGTAGTAAAAGGCGACTAAGGGGCAGGCTTATAAAACTTGCGATTCTTCTTTTAGGCGATGGGCTAGCAACTTGTCACTATTTGAATCTCAATTATATCTTAAAGCCAAACAGCTGAACGTGGCCTATTAGTCTTTACAAGACTGTTGGCTCTGTCTACCCTGCAAGGGATATATACGTGATTATATGTATGTATTAAAAGAACTGAAAAGACTACCTTTTCAGTTGTGTTTCGTAGTGTTCACGTGGATTTTAAAAATAAACAATACTAAACGCAGGTAGAGTTGTTGGTAAAAATATAATTTTAAGTTACAAAAGAAGGAAATTTACCTAAGTAACATTTCTAAGAAATGCGAGAGCCATTACATTCGTTCAATTTCGGAAAATGTATTAAAAAGGAATGCGAGGAACTAACAAGACGAATCGTGCCTTCCTAAAGCTGCGTCTATACTGGGCGATATCCCGATATAAATTAAATAAATACAAATGGTAGGTTTTAAGAGTTAATTCTCTAATCTTATTGAGGATCATCATCATTCAAGCAGTATAGTTTTATAATGTAGAATAGTGTCCCTACGCTACGTAAGCTAAGGGTTGGCCATTCTGAGACCTTTTTACCTCAGCTATTGTGCACTCTGCGTACTATTTCAGTTAGTATTTCGCCCGCCGTTGCAATCGATCTCGGTCACTAATTCCGATACACCAAACCGATCACCACTTTATTGCGTCTTTGCAACAAATCGAAAGGCTAAATAAGCTTATTAAAGAAAACATACGCAGCTGGGAAACCTACTTTAATATTTTCTTCGTTTTCAGACTACCATGAAAGTCCCCAAGTGACGTAGGAATTATTCATGCGGCAGGGACGCTATCCATCTCGCTGGCGGCTCCGGCGGAATGATTTATCAATCAGCGTTTGTCAATCTGCGGCGAGGCTCTAATCTTTAAAGAGGATTGATTGAAACTTTATGACAATGAACTGGAGTACATTTATAGCGCTAACGCCATTTTGAAATTAAGAAGTATTGATTATGGAATTTTGTTTAATTTTAACTAGCTTTCAGCGGTGCCAAGGAAATTATTTATAATTTGGCAAGAACAAATAATTTATTGTGTCTAAATTTATTATTTTCATTTTATGTTTACACGAGAGGAAATAACATTACCACTATTATTTGGCATGCTTTAAAATAATTTAATATTACATGTTTTTACACTTGCAATTTTAATTGATAAACTCAAACCTGAATGAAAACGTTTTTCTTCAATCAATTCAAAGTGAAACTTAAGATATTTAAATGAATTAAACACTCGAGACATTAATGTAAATCTTCCTCGATACAAAAAGCTCTCTAAGTGACGTCGAGATTGTAAAAACTGAGAGACGCGAGGAGGACTGTTTATATTGTCGTCAAGTTTTTATTGAAATCAGGCTTGTCTCGAGACGTTGACTGAATAAAATAAATAACAGAGTGGATTTACAGGATGATCCCGGGTGATTGATGTGCCGTGCCGAGGCGGCAGTGTGCGCGCGCCCTTACACACACGGCTCGCGTTTTAGACGACTCTTTTTATAATGAAATCACAATATTTGCCCCGTGAAATTGATGCTCGTATTTGGTCTTGTAATTGTATGGAATATTCTGTGTCCTCGTTTTGGAAGAAATGTCGCATGAATTCGGTTGTATCTGCGACTGACGTAGATTCTGTGATTTTTGACGAAGGTTCGAAATTCGGACGCTGGCGGAATATCTAAATCAATCAAAGAGTTAGTCAGAGTAAGATTTCTGTAGTTTGATAATGTGAAAGAACAAACGATTTGTTAGAAAAACCGATTATTAATCTATTCATCAAGTAGGAAACATTTTTGTAAGTGAAATATATATAATTTTTTCACTACAATCAATACTACCCAGACTAAGAAAGCAAAAAGGTGGTATACAATGCCCCCATTTATGTGTACATAAACCCTTAAAAGAATTGAATTAAAATGGCGACGAAGTAGTAGTATAAATTAAGAACATCCTTGCAAAAGGTGAGGTCAAGAGTAACTAAAACCGTCGAGCTTGCGTGAAGACTTTATGGGGATGAAGCGATAGTCTCTGCCTTCTCTGGTAAAATTGCGTGATTTTATGTAGTCACAGTATCTAGTAGTAACTCAGCTCAAATATGTTTGATTTTATTCCCTTGCTGTTTCTAAACCTCACAACAGTCAAGTTATCTGGGCGAAGAAAGTCGATCGAAGCCAATCAAGTAATTGAGAGAGCTCGTCTAATAACCCGCTAATTGCCGGCGGGTGACGGTCGGCGACCGGGTGACGGCCGCCATTAGGGATATGGGCCCATTTGTAGCATGTCACGCAAGGATTAGATACTATTTTTTACTCAAATGTCAAAGTATTAAATGAGGAAATATTTTGCTGTTTGAAACTCGAGGCCAAGTGTCAAATGAGAGACTTTCCATCGTTGGAATCGGAAGGCTTAGACGGACATACCTTAATTTAATGGCGGACGGCGAAAAGTCAGGTGCAGAGTACCTACCCTAAACCGATGAGCTTGCATGAAGAAAGTTATTAATATGGATCGTGCAAAAAAGGATATCAGGATTGAGGCAAGTGAAAAGAGAAAAAGTATGAGGCTAAAATCAGGGAATCCTATGGTCAAAGTGAGAAATAGTGTAATTAGGCTGTGATATATCCCTTCACTATAGAATCTGCTTGCTGTTTGAATGCAACTATCCCTTCAAATATACAAACAGAGGTCAAGTGTACCTTCTCCCGATTATACTGACTTTACTATTCTGCAGTTTTACGTAACATCATTTATTCCACGCTTAGTTAAGGTCACAGCTTGTTAAGGCTAATTGCTCTTGACACTGCATCCACTTTACAACATGTCACCGTGTTACATGCGTTTCTAATAGCCTTAGAGCATGTTTCATATTTTCAACTTTATGCCACTGGTTTGGAGTCTATAATTCCTTAAAATATTGTATACGTGTGGCGGATCTAGTAGTCATACAGTCCATAATGGATTTCATACTTCAAAGTATAGAGTTAACACTCTATCATACAGATTGTAACCAATTCGCAAAATCTTATAGTGGTTAAGTTGTACCACGATGCGTCATGAAAAATTAGTCTCATATACGTTCCGGCTCTTTAGAATAGGACCAATCGTTTTCTTCATATGAATGTCCTAAAAAGCGTCTAGTAAAAGATATATTTATCTATTGCAGCTTTTATCATGATCCAATTTGGGTAAGGTGCCTGCAAAGGTTGCGGAGGTCAGATAGGAGTCACTTTGTGTAAAAACCTGACTTATGCATTCCAAGATCATTGTCAAAAAATGTACCCTGGGTCCCTCAGAGAGGCGAGGATGTACTAATTGCTTAGTTGACTCGCCTTTTCAACTCGCCCAATGTGGACTTCCCGGGTCAACTCTCCGGAATGCAGTAATTAGAGAAGCAATAGATGCAATAATTGCTGTAATGAAGGAGCCTTTCATTGCGCTCTGAATGGCAGTAAATTGGTGATGAAGATATTAGACTAATTAATGAGATAAGATGCACTGTAGTTTGGATTGGGCGAAGGGTAATTGTGAATAATTATCTCGATAAACAAATATTAATATTTGTGCTGGTCTCGCTAAGTAAAAATATAATTCAACAGCTGACACTGTAAATTCCACAGGTATATTTTTAAATATGGCGTAATAATCCAAACTTATTACCCCATTGACAACTAATATATACATATAGTACGGAAAACGGAACTGAACATAGGAAACTAACACTATTTCTGCATCTCAGCCATCCAGCTAATGCGGGCTTCGATTTTTTACGACTGTTGTAAGGTATAATAATAATTAGAACCTCTGATTCCAAACACAATTCAAAGCTAGTTTTAATAATCATGCCTCTATCAAAAAATGAATAAAAATCTTAAGGTCAACCACACACATTGGGCACATTTCAATAAATAATATCCCATATTTCGTGGCTATTGTGACTATGGCAACATTACGAGCCCGCACAGCGCCCCCGCGGCTCGACCACCGGCCACGTTGGGCTCGAGACTGCCACAGCATTTTCCAAAACTGCTGACAAGACCCATACTCATATTATATCTACTGTTTCAAATTATTTTATACACACTACAAATATTTCTTAGGTAGTTATAATAAAACGCTTCCAAATGGCAAGTGTAAATTTAAACTATCAGCGTTTTCATCAACGAAAATTTGCAAATAAAGATCACAAGATGTCAGGTTTAGTAGATGAATTTAGATTTAGTGATTGATAAGAATAAAGTGTTCAAAAAACCACGTACATGTAAAACTAGTTAATGAAGATTATATCAATATGTAATATCATACTGAAATCTGCATTGTTGTAGAAACTCAATATTATAAGAAACTTGGTTAGTTTCCAATTAACTTAAAAAAAGTAAATGGTTACAAAAATTTTAAGTAAACAATTTTAAAATCTAACTTGATGGCCAATTACAAACAAGACTTTGACCTCTGAACCTTCATAGAAAACAAAGTTAAAGAGGCAAATGAGCTTCAATGAAGACAAGAAACGTTTTGATGCGAACAAACAGCTGAGAGCTTCGGAAAGCTGCTTTGGGAGCTTCCGAAAAGACGTAAAGTAAAAATATCCTATTCAAAGTAAAGGTGCCATGTAAATTTCTTTATAAAAGTTAATACATTTCTGTACGTGAGTGAGATAATTTTCAGATAATGAAATACTGTTGACAATATCTTTTGGTATTTTTATAATAATAAGTAAAAACCAAAGAGGAAAATCCGATGTGTTTTTTATTGTGAAGTATCAGTAGACTAGGTTCGTAATAAAAAATTTAAAAAATTAGTTTACACTTAAGAACCTTTTCCCATTTGAATCTCAATTTTATTATAAAGTAGTATGTTGAGAAGAAAAGACGCTTTTTCAGTTGGGAATTTCATAAAACAATACTTAAAAATAAGACCTGTAATTTGAAGACTCTGAAACGGGAATATTTTAGAAAAGATAAAGACTAGACAAATAGAGAACAAAAAAGAAGGAAGATAACAACAAACGCCTATAATTATTATTTATAATCCTTGTCGTATTCGCCTTAACTTCATTCGCACATTCAAATCGCGATAACATTGTTTTGGAAACGCGTTCTCGCCGCGGGACGCCACGTCCTAGCAAAAAGCGGACGTATCTTCATACTCCACTGACATGTTAATCCTAGACAGTACATTATTAACTTTGACGTGAGAACGAATATTTTGTTTGCATTATCTTTAGTTTTTGCACATAAAAAAAACATACCTTTTTAATGAAGTAAAGAATTATTTGAAGTTGAAACCTGTCAGATTTAGATGCCGAAATAAAATTAACCCCAGGTAAATAAATAAAACTTGATTAGCGTATTGTAAATAATAGTTCTCGAAACAGCAATGCAGCAGTAGAAGTATCATGGGAATATAAATATGAATAAAATCGGAATTCTTATTGAAGATAACGACGACGTGATTATTATTTTACTACCCTTTGCGCACTCCTCTAATAAGAAAGATATACATATTTTTTTAAAAGAAAGAAAGACTATTCTAAATAGCTTTAATCTAGTGTTAGTATTTACAGATCAGTGACCCCATACAAGGTGATTTATGTGATTTTTTGTCACCAGTTCCGGGAGTCAATACAGTTTTTATTAGCTCCGGCCGCGAGGGTGCGCCATTGTGTTTGTCTGTACACTTTTTGTATCTATCCGTCATCTTTCCACACAATGCAGTTATTTATTTATTCGTGGAGTGTTTGAGTGAGAAATATTTGTGACACGATCCTTAATCGATTGGGTTTTGTTAATCGATGTTGATGTGGGTTTGGCGACACTAGACCTTTGTAGCATCCATTTTGCGGTCGAATTCAATATTATTTACTTATTTGTTTAATCTTTGTCGAATAGATTTCAAGGGGTTTGTAAAGTACAAAAAATCTGGACCACTGAATGAAAATGATAGGATCAAATAAAAATCTTAATTTTCATGAAATAAAGGTGACAAATACCTACGTTATGTTAAATAGTGCTTTGTTGATCAAGAGACTTTTCGCTTCAAATATTATCTTCGAAAAAACAGAATTTCTATTTGTAATTTTCAATTTTTTAAAACAAGTTAGCTCTGTCACAAAACGTGTACTTCACTATTTTTGTCAAATTAAAAATCTTTGTGAGAGAAACCAACACGTGCAACTTTATTATAACCCCGTGAACTCTCAACCCAACAAATTGTAAAGACAATGGTAATTGCGCATAAATCACAAGGAGGATAATTTGAGACTCAGATGTAATAAATCCACTTCAATCGTGAAGCTGAAACACAAAATTACATGATGCAGGTCAATTGTCGCCCACACGGGTTGCAGGTAAAGTTTATCAAGTCTCAATTTTCAAGATAACCTCCATTTGATTGACATCGCAGACGATTTATTGTACTACATTACACTTATCTATAGGCTTTTCTTTATATAAATATTTAATTCATTCCAATTGTCTAGCTTCCATCTAGTCTGGTAGCGAATAAAAAACGTAGTTAGTGCCCGGTATTTCTCTTCTCGTGCTCATTGTACAATCGATCAATCAACACTTTTAATTAATGGACTTTTTCATTATTCAGCAATACAGCTCGTTGGCTCTGTCAAACCCGTAAGAAATAAAGACTTGATAATATGGTCAACATATATAAATTCAACTTGTAATATTTGTTTCTGAACTCTCAAGTCACAAAGCACAGCAGTAATTTGTTTTATTTGTAAATTAAACATTATATTAGTTAATTAATTTGACTCATTTTGTAATTTCGTACGTATGTCTTTAAAAATCCCTAATATTGATAACAAATACTGAAATAAATCGTATAATTGAGTAACATGTGACCCTAACGAAGGTATTACAAGAAAAAAACAATGAGATATGTCGTGGTGTGTGGATGGTCCGACAAAAACCAAAAGATTTGTTACAAAACTTTGTTTTTATTTTCCGTTTCTCCGCTCCGATCGTTGTCTTCATAAAGTTTTTGTTTTCTTGATTTATTGTTTCCTTTTATTTTGACGTTTTGTTTGTAAACATCTTGATAAAGAATATGTTCATATTATTTGAGTAGGTAGTTAAGTAGTCATAAGGTCTTAATAGTCAAATGAATATCGAATGATTTTTAATTTTAAATATTCTGATTAACGAACCATGCCAAAACTTTGTATACATTTGTCTTTTGCAATGATTTGTCACTTATATTTAGTAAAATTTAATAAACCAGTAGAAATTGAGCCTTGATGTACCAAATAACTTTGTATAATGGTACACATTGCGACTTCATTCGGGCATTGGGCCAACTGTCGATCAGACGCATTCCAGACGAGCAGACCGGGTCGTCCGACCGACCGACGCGTCTTGCAGGATTATGTGCCTTGTGATTTATACGCCCAAAATTTGTTTTATTTCTACTACTGGTGGCTCCTCAGCTCTCCTGAAGAAGAGGACTGTCCCCGTAGCAAAAACTAGTATCGCGTTTCGCTTTTTATTATGACGTGAAACGTAGACCATATTGTTATTTATTTTAAACCTTACACATATTTAGGCGTGATTTTACATACAGATCCCTGAATGTACAGATTTACATATCATGCGAAATAAAAATCAAGCCTCTTTCTAAGAGAGGTAATCTAATTAAATTTTATCTTGCCACGATCCTTGCATACTTCTTTTGTTTCATGAGTTCGTGTCGGATTAGCCTTTCGAATACCATAAAAAATTTAATTGTTTTCATTGGCACCTAATATAGATATGCTTACAAGGTTTTCAATAAGACAAATTTTGCCTTTTATATTAGTATGCAACTAGCATTGACATTTCCGGTAATACAATAAATTAGTGTTAGAAGTTTTTCACATCACTAGGGCTTACAATTAAGGTTCTTTTTTAACAATCTTAATCAAAATTAATCCAAAGAGAATTTTTCATAACAGTGCTAGCCATACAACTTACTCATATGCTTCGAAACTGTAATAGGCTACAATAAGAATCTTATAGAAGAGAATTTAATATCTCGCTCGCTAAACACAATAATTAAACGGGTCATAAATATTCATGCGGCGAGTCAAAGTCGGGAACTATTAACATTTTCATTATCCGAGAGATGCGGGAGCTGGTAAGAATTTGATGCAATATGGATCAAGGTGAATATTGCATTCAGAGTTACTAGTATTTTCCTAATTGGGGTGGAAAGGCTAGACGAAAGTATCTTGATCGTATTAAGGACATCCTGGCAAAGAGTCAGGTCAAGAGTACCCGAAACCGCCGAGCTTGCATGAAGAGAGTTACGAATGTGGATGAAGCGAAGGAAGTATGCAGAGATCGTGGCAACGAAAGATGAAGTCTCTGCCTACCCCACCGGGAAAAAGGCGTCATTTTATGTATGCATGTATGTAAACTAATTTTCTAACATATACCTAGTACTGTCAAGTATTGTGAACGTTGCAAGAGGAAGGTCAACAAATTTAATGAAAGTCGAGAAAATCCTGAGAATGGTCAGATCAATAGATGAAGTCCATGCGTATCCGTCCGAGAGAGATATAAATAAATAAATAAATAAATATATACGGGACAAATTACACAGATTGAGTTAGCCTCGAAGTAAGTTCGAGACTTGTGTTACGAGATACTAACTCAACGATACCTACTATATTTTATAATAAATACTTATATAGATAAACATCCAAGACCCAGGCCAATCAGAAAAAGTTCGTTTCTCATCATGCCCTGGCCGGGATTCGAACCCGGGACCTCCTGTGCCACAGACAAGCGTTCTACCGCTGCGCCACAGAGGCCGTAAGAGATGTATTAAATGTACTATTGTCAGAAACAAGAAGATGGCAACTAATTTGTAAACATTCCTGGCCACGAACGTACCTTACACAAACATAAAAGCCATATCGGATTGAATCGTAACATGTACATTAGTCCTCGCCTGAAGGGCTATTGTACCGTTCCTACATATCATTCAAGAAGTCAATATAGCATTCCTCTTAACGGGTCAGGGGAGATTAATACCCTCATATATTAGGAGCTTGGAGACCAGGCGAGCCATTATGTTCTTGAATAACGAGTTCTAAGATTCAATGCGTAGTAGCGAATTGGAATTTCTGATGTTCAATATGATTTTGGTGAATATTTCTCAATATTCCAAAATTTCTAAGTCGACAGCGTTGTGATAAAAAAAGCCACACCTTTTCAATCACGTAAATTTTAGCAATTTAATCCTACATAATAAGCCTATGAGTAGATTGGTCAAACGGATTGTATTATTCTTTTTTTATCTTTTTGTTTCGTTCTGTTTTCAAAGAGATGCAATTAAGTTCTTCTTATGTACAATCTTATACATAATTGTTTTTCCGATTATGTTACATTACTCTGTTTTCCTTTGGTGTCTGTCCACTCTTGAGAGGAAGCCGGGATCTTCCATTACCACTATCTCATATGTCTAAGTTAGAATTTCACGGAATGTCTCCTATTTTACTTTCATCACCCTGTTTAGATTGGAACCTAATTTGGGTCACATTGTCTGGTTATCTGTCTCATTAGCCTGCAAATGATAGATCTCTTCACAATGTTTTCCAGCATCATAAGCTTAGATTCTGTGCCAAATTAATACTATCAACTTCTGTTTGATGTCAGCGGCGACAGTTCGTCTCGGGTTATAAACTGCGCAAATGTGATGTGATGATATTCCACAGAACTATATTGGTATTTGTCGCGCGCTGTGGCTACCAGCCAAGCGCCACACAGGCTGTCTACACATGAGCGACTTTATTTATATAGTTTACTTCTCAGTTAAGCGGCGTGAAAGTTTAATTAAAATGTTTCTTTTTAAGCATTTATCTGTGGTCGTTGCCTTAGTAAGTTTTTCGAAAAGGGCCCATTAATTATTCTCTAGTTTTTCTTAATACATAATAAAGATAATTTATTAATTTAGAAGACGAGTCTGAAGGACACGTTATATTGTAAGTACATGATTTTTGTAATAAATATTATCATTATCTTCCTTGTTTTCAGTTGCACTTTTGCCTTTTCTATTACTTAACTCACTTAAATATAAATCAAAATTATATATTCCACAAACGGCCAATGAATTTTGTGCTATTAATATTTGAATATTTGAAATTGGAACGGTCGGGAACAAAGCAGGAGCGTCGAGGCGTGTGTCCGGTCCACTGGCGGGGCGCCAACTGCGGGCACGCGTCAAACGACACATGCCGGCGATTCGGGAATTACGAGCGAAAATGGCGGTGAATAAACTTTATTTCCCTATTGGTGCATTTCTAAAACTGAGATGCCTAAAAACCATATTAACTGAAATGTTTTAAATCGGTGCCGTGTGGTTCGGTGCCGTGTGGTTCCCGGCTGTGCCGTGTGGTTCCCGGCACCAATTCAAAAAAGAATAGGACCACTCCATCTCTTTCCCATGGATGTCGTAAAAGGCGACTAAGGGATAGGCTTACAAACTCGAGATTCTTTTTTAGGCGATAGGCTAGCAACTTGTCACTATTCGAATCTCAATTCTATCTTAAAGCCAAATAGCTGAACGTGGCCTATCAGTCCGCTCAGGACTGTTGGCTCTGTCTACCCCGCAAGGGATATAGACGTGATTATATGTATGTATGTATGTTTTAAATCGTTAGTATAATTTTGGTTATAGTATCAACCTCAATACTATCAATAAGCAATACCGCTGAACGTGGCCTTTTAGTTTTTTCAAGACTGTTGGCTCTGTATACCCCGCAGGGTGGGTATATAGACGTGACTTTATGTATGTATGTACAATTTGATTACGATTTACACGGTGATAATTAACAATTACTCATAATATTAACTATATGAGTATTACAACATGTTACTAAAAGTTATACAAATTACATTAAAAACTGACTGATAGGTAATTTGTCTATCGACTTTAATACAGCCGACCCTGAACGAAATGCGTTTTGAATTGAAATTTTTTGTATAGAGAACCTGATATTGCAGACATTTCGCTCTGGAATCCCAATGAGAGCGGGGCGACTTAACGGATACACTGAGTAAAATAAAATGCATAAAAAGCAAAATAAACGCGATTTCATTTTCAGTCGACAGAGTGCGGTTGCCCTTACACCATCCTCGTTACGATCACATAAGAGAGGATTTCCGACAGCGCCACCGCTATGGCGGCCATTTTTATTTTATCCCCTTTATCGTCGCAAGCGCGACGCGATTAAGCGTGTGAAATGGTCGCGCGATCGCAATACTTTTGCGTTTGGAACGAAAGCGCGCAATATCGGGATGGTTTCATAACTTTTAATGCACTGCACATATTATTCTTTTACACCGTTCGAATGCAAAGTTATGCTGTGTAGTTCTCAGCTATAGAACTTTATAATAAGTTATTCTGTTTCTTTCCTGTAGTTGTCGTTAAAGTAAAGTGAGCACTCTCACTAAATGTTACAATTTTGATTCAAACGGCAATGGAATCGAAATTTTTCAGTTTGACGACCCACCAAAGATTGGCGATTGCATATGATGATTCAAACTATGTTGTTCTGGTAAATGGATTACCGACGATGAATGGGAGTTACTTTGTTTTATTAAGAATTCAGACTTACCTATATTTCTTATGCAATTTCTGGATCGGAATCATATGCTGACTCCAGGCTAAGTTCCCAGAGGGGATAAAATGGCAGGTAAATGATGAAGCTTAAAAAAATCTATCAATCCACTCACAATTTCAGTTAATTAGAATGGTATTTATTTTTATAAGCCACATTAATCTCAAAGAGTTTCAATCTGTATATATTCCGTTAAATCATAAAAGCCGCCAACAAACAATTAACCGGCGGGTTTAAATGTCACCCTTGACAATGACACTCCTACTCGACAGCTGAACTTTTAATTAAGTCGCTTCACATTTACGACCAAATCTGAAGGCGCAATAAAACTTGAGATAAATGTACAAAAGCGATCACAGTTTCTTGTTTTATTTTAAATCTTTCAGTAATGTTTTCAACATTTCAAATGTCTATTTTAAAATGTATCTTTTCAACATCCCACTTGTCGTCTTGGTTTGTCTTAATCCAATCAAGATACAGACTTACTTTAATTTCATGAATGGTTTAGTTGAAATGATCTTTGATTGAATGAATTTCATTTAGAAGAAAGTGATCATAAAAGCCTTGCTATAAACAACGTAGCTTTCTATTCGATCCGTGAATTCCTATGGTCCTATATACATATGTTTTCCTGCTAATGTTCCTATTTTACAGTTGATAAAATGTAATCAATAGAAGAATATAAAAGCATGGTCATCAGTCTCATCTTCTTCTTTGCCTTTACCTTATTCCACTTTTTACGTGGGGTTTTCATACTACGTTGATTGTTTTTAATTGGTTCTTTCACTTCATGATGTCATATTTCCATTGCCTTTTCTACTTATTGGTATATATTCCTTTGCGCTCAGTCCAGTTAGTTTCCTCTTCGTTTGTTCGTTTTTCTCGTCATTTTTTGTCTTTCTAGATCATGACCTTGTCATCAGAGGAATCTTACCCAGCTTGGATCACCGTGACTGAAATAGGTACACAATCAGTATTCAAGCAATTTTACCTGTCCACTTTACAATCACTGGCATAATAAGCGTGCATAATATTGAACTAACACACCCCAAATAAGGCATACTGTTTGTATTTATTTTGTAAGAACACACTTATTAGAATATTGGTTACATACAATATTTTGTGACTTTATGGGTATAACCTTTGACAAAAGAATACTTCCGAAAACGCATTTCAGTGCTATTATTACCAGTCTAGACTCTTGACGAGAAATGCAGGCAGATGGCAGCACTTGCGATGGCAGTAACGAAGTTATCACACCTCTCTTTGTCGCTGTAAGCCTTTGCTGAGCTAATGGCATTTGGTAGCGATGGGAATTCCAGTAGCTTCATGACTTTTCAAAGGTCATTCGTGTTTAAACATTGTGATCGGGAAATGATACAAAATAGCATAATGTACAGGTTCTTCGCTAACTTTGAAATGTTAAGAAATTTCTTCAGTAAATCATTGATCTTTTCGAAAGTTTTGATGAAGATAATAGTGTTTTATTTATTATCTCTTTCCCAAAAGGGTAGGCATAGACTATATCTTTCCACTTACTCAGGATACCTGCATAGTTCTTTCTTTTCATCTGCATTTATTGCTCTTATGTTTGTTATTATATATTTTTTTGCACAATACGATAATTTATTTGCAGAAATATCATTCACTTATAACCTAACAAAACTAACTTACTAAATAATACTTTAAATGCATACAGATCTCTTTAAATCCTTAACTTTAATAATGATATTTGAAGATTAAATTCGTTATTCTAATTAAAATAGTCTTTGTTTGAGACAACACACACGTATCGCTAATTTGTCAAGCGCGTGCGAGCAGTTTCTGCGCAAATTGGATAAGTGAAAATGGCGGACACGCTCATTTATATTCCGCATTGAACATAGAACTAAATGCAACTTCAGACTACTACAAGTAGATTTGTAAATTATAATTACCTTAATGATATTTGAAATAAGCGAGCTAAACTTAATAATTGAAATGATAATCAAGTTGAAATTTTTGGTAAGTGGTTGTTTGTTGAAGTAAGTCAGGCAACTAGTTTTTTGCATTAATCCAGATTTCACAAACCTTAAAGTATAATGACATTACGATTTGAAGTAAAAAACGTGATAAATTCAGGTAATTCATTTGATGAATAGTCCCTTCTTATAACAAATATCAAACATTCACAAAAATTATGGAATTGATTCAAACAAAATATAGTATATCAACAGTAATCCTATCCTTAAAATCCGACAAATCAACTAATAACAGCCTATTCAAATTATAGTTCTATAGTAAAGACATTTATTTCCTTGATCAAAATGAAATATTCCAGAGCAACAAAACATTAAGTATGAAACTAGATCAAAATGTAACCAATAATTTGATAGAGAGACAGACGGCGATTTCTACTTGAATTAATTACAGACAACGTAATTAAGTCATTGGACCTTTAACATACATACATACATACATAAAATCACGCCTCTTTCCCGGAGGGGTAGGCAGAGACTACCTCTTTCCACTTGCCACGATCTCTGCATACTTCTTTCGCTTCGTCCACATTCATAACTCTCTTCATACAAGCTCGGCGGTTTCGGGTACTTTTGACCTGACCCTTTACCAGGACCTTTAACTCGGTGATAAATAATATCCGACTAAATAGAAGTGGGTGTTTTCTGCCTGATTGGATCATATTTAATACCGACTTCTTACATTTAATAACTTTATAGACTGTAATGTTTGATGGGCGGGGCGGTCGTGTGTATCAACAGGATTGGCCATAGCTATTAAAATGTAACACATTTTATTTGATAAAAAAGATAATTTAATAAACACTCTTCGTGATAAAATCAAACATACTTACATTATACGATGAGAACGAAGAGCTCGAAGCTAGATAATGTTATTACCTGGAAATAAAAACAATTCTTTATTAGAATTTGATCAGTATTATTTATATGTAATAACTATTTTATCAGTTAACTGCACTCGATAAGGTTTATAATAGTGGTTTCGTCATTGTTTCACCAATACATTAGAAAATTACAAATTTCTAAGAAAATAGAATGCCTCCCAACGCTCACTTGCAACTTGCATATATTAAACTTGATGTATCATCATGATAAAACATTGTTTCAGATAAATTACTGAGTAAAGTCTATGCTCCCAGTTATTACAGCTATATTGCGTCCCCCAGGCATTGTAATCCATCAGGTAGGTTCCCAGATAAACATAGATTTAGACTTGCTATTATTATAGTTCTACATTCATTCATGTTTTTTAATGTAGACAATGTGCATTCGTCCATGATTTAGATTTAGGAGATCTATATTTGTATATTTGCTGTGTGGTTCCCGGCACCAATACGAAAAAGATAGGACCACTCCATCTCTTTCCCATGGATGTCGTAAAAGGCGACTAAGGGATAGGCTTACAAACTTGGGATTCTTTTTTAGGCGACAGGCTAGCAACCTGTCACTATTTGAATCTCAATTCTATCATTAAGCCATATAGCTGAACGTGGCCTTTCAGTCTTTTCAAGACTGTTGGCTCTGTCTACCCCGTAAGGGATATAGACGTGATGATATGTATGTATGTATATTTGTATATTGACGTCCGGTGAAAATGCTGCAGTGTGGTTTGTTCCGCCGCTTCTTCTACACATGCGCTTTGGAAGCGGTAGTAGTTATAATTAGATTTAAGTGATTTGACGTCAATAAGTGATACCTTGTATCCTCTTTTGAAAATAAATTATTAAATTAGTAACAGGGGTTCGTTTTTACGTTTAAGCGGAGCCCTAATAACAGCAAGTGTAATTGTTTATCCGTGCTTCACGCTTAATATACTTGACCGCTTGTACAGGAAAGTTTAATGACCATGTATACGCGATGAAATTACTCTCTATTCAATTGTTTCCGAGATTTTGTAGTCGATGTCATTGTAAACAATATCAACATCTTTTAAGTAACATTAATATACTTATTTAAAAAAAATGAAATTTTATACAGAGTTTAGGTTGGCATGTCATGCTAAAGGTGATTCGTACAAGAATAACTGTTTCATCTATCTTGATAAATGTCTATGCGAAATACCCATGCTCTGCAGATTGATCTTGACTAGACGCAGTGTAAACATACCTTACCATCTAGCATTCGTCCAGTGTAAATACACCTTAATAACAGGAATCAATTCAGAACTGCATTTAGTGTCGCAATTTGGAATTTACTTCAAGTTCATTTAATTTTTTTTTGTGTACTGCTTGAGCATGGGATGCGTCTTTTAGCGCGACCATGAACCTGGAATATCAGGTCAAGTTTTATACGAAGTAACTCCCCTTGGATTTCTGAAAGGGAACCTGCCCCTTATTATATCAATGTCGGGAACCACACGGCAATACAAATTTTTGGTCTATACATACATAGAAGATTTTATTTATGTATGTTTTATACTTGTTCCATCCACAAAAATCCTCTATATTTTCATTTTCAGCTACAATATCTTGCTATAGTCTGCTATTATGATAAGACAGTAGTTGTTCCTGCAAACAAGCGTTCTCGAGCGATAACAGCTGTTTTGTTGTTGTTGTAAACTTGGGAAAAACAGGTGGCACAGCATTCCACGCTGGAGAGAATATCAAATCAGTGTTGATCATTAAAATATTTGGTAAGATGTTACTTTAACTCCATTTTTTCCGGTTAAAAGAATAATTTTAGAAATTAATTACAAATTTTGTGCAGTTTGGTTCTCATGCACTTAAAAATAGGATCACTCCATCTTTTTACCATGGATGACGTAAAAGACGACTAAGACATACGTTAATAGTTCTGATTCATCTTATAGGTGATGAGCTAGCAACCAGTCACTATTTGAGTCTCAATTCCATCTTTGTTCCTTCCAGCAAAGGCGGGGAGGGCCTCTGGTTCTACATAAAGCACTTGTACTGCCTATCTGCAATCAGGATCGGCTGTTTCTTCATATAATACACCATCCTCACAGATCCCACTCGCTGTCCACAATTTCAAAAACATACATCATGTCTTTTTCCCGAAGAATTAAGCAGAAACCACATCTTTCTACTTACCACGATCCCTGCGTATTTCGCAAGTTATCGGGGTTTTCCCGATTTTACCAATACTTTACTCTGGGCTATCTCCTTTTAAACTTCCTGTTCAAAATTTGATAAAAAATAACCATTGCCTTAAAGCATTAAATCTCAAATTACACTTCCCGGCAAAACCATGCGATTTCGGGAACGAACCCGTCAAACTTCACCCTTCCAGTGCAGGTGGACGGAAATTACGGAGCCCTTATCATATCGCCGAATTACTGCTTCCGCCGGAAACAGTCGGAGGGGCACTGTCCGCCCCGCTATTAATTGGGAAGGTAGTAAATATGAACTGATAGTGATCGGGTTAATTATATCAAAGGGTTTTTTTTTCATTTCCAAATTTTTGGTCATTTGGTTTGCCTTATATCTTGATTTATAATAATCTTTGCATTAATTATTTGAATTCTGCTAAAACATCACAACTAAGGTCTAATTTATTTTCTCATACGACAAATAAATAAAACTTCATTCAAATTTATCTGCTGTTAATCTCTGAAGGCGGAACAAACAAAGACAATGAATACTGCATGTTTAAACATATAGATTTTTTGCTTCACATCTGGTTATCAACTGATAAAATCGTAAACTTAACAATATAATTTCATATTCAAATAAATCATTGAATATTAATAGCAGAAATCCATCAATAGTTGCCAGGTGGTAATCATATCTGATCGTATCGGGCGACCGGTCACGCAACAGCTCGCGCAACTCAGCATATCGGCTTGCCTCAGAGCATACAGGATGTTTTCAATACGACTCACATTTTTCATGAATCTGTTCTAAACTGCTGAACAGAATCTGTAATGAAAATTATTTTTTGCCATTCTACCTCTATAGAGATTGAGTGATCAGTTTACCACTATGTATGGTAAATTTGAATATTGTGTTATTGTTCGATCTTGTATAGAGTACTTAACACATTATACAATTAAGAGTTTAAATGGAAATTTAACATAACGCTTAATTAGTTAATCAGGATCAAGGAGTATAATTAAGGGTTCCTCACAGATAAAGGAAGCCTCAGCGCTGACGACGTTATCAGGTCGACGTGGACCCGAAAGGTCCAAGGTTGAAATCCTCAATGAAGGTCACAATCAAGGCCACACATGACACATCGAAAAATGGAATCCCTGACGAATGTACCTTGATCCTGGCAAAAGGTCAGGCCAAGGATTCCCTAACCCGACTAGCTTGCATGAAAAATAATAAATTTGGATGAAACAAAAGAAGTAAGTATTCGTGAAAAGTTAGAAGATGAAGTCCCCAAGAATGACCTGTCATGTCAAGTATGTTAATGTTGTAATTTAAAAACGAATAATTAATGTTGCTTTTTCTAAACAACACTACACTTTTACGAGTTGTATCGATATAGTTTGACAGTTGACGATTAAGAGTTATGCTATACGGAATGTCAGTTTTTGTTTGTTTCGTTAAAATGACGATTGAATACTGAATTTGTCAGCGAATTTAATATTGATTGAGTTACGTAACCGCTATATTACATGATGTGTGAACCACAAAACAATTGTCTGTCTGTCTGTACGCGCGCCGCGGGTCATTGCACAAAGCCGCCGCAGCTGCAGCCTCGTCTTACATTTGCATCATAAAAACACCGTGTTGTTGAGTAAGTGTGCATAGAGTGCGCGATAGCTGACGAAATTACAAATGAATGAACGAAAGTCAAAATTACATAATTTTTGTTACGGTTTTAGTAAATTTCGTATAAAAAATAAATCATTTGTGCCATGTGGTTCCCGGCACCATTACAAAAAGAATAGGACCACTCCATCTCTTTCCCATGGATGTCGTAAAAGGCGACTAAGGGATAGGCTTATAAACTTGGGATTCCTCTTTTAGGCGATGGGCTAGCAACCTGTCACTATTTGAATCTCAATTCTATCATTCAGCCAAATAGCTGAACGTGGCCATTCAGTCTTTTCAAGACTGTCGGCTCTGTCTACCCCGCAAGGGATATAGACGTGACCATATGTATGTAAATAAATCATTTAAAGAAAAGTTTTCAACTGATCTGATTTTCAAAAAATGCGTTTGATAAAAATGGCCACGCTTTACTTTCACCACTTGTGGTGCTCATTTATTTTGTTACAAAATAACCTAACAAGCCTACAATCATTACTTCGTCCCTACAAAAATACCCAAACAAAAAGAAAAAAAAATTCTTAAATAAATATATTACTTACAACGTCTGAATAATTCGATTCCTTATTTTAATGAGTTCAAATAGTTACGCCCCGTGGTCTGAATCGACCCATTCCCAATATAACTTGTCCATTCACACCGCTCCTGCTATTGGTTGAGGAAAAGCCCACAAAAAGCTCTTTGGCGATTAAGACCGCGGTTCGAATCACTTGCTGTGTGAAACGACTAAATATCGATTTCATGTATGCGCACTCTTCGATAACATTTACTCTAAGTCGCGAGTTTACCAAACACAGTTGCTTTTAAAATGTATGCATTTTCCGTCAAAACCCGTTTCCATTCAGTTTACGAAGCGGAACAGAATAAACTGCGCTTATTGTACTTTACGAGATATGAAGTATTTGTTTGACGCATTCTCTCTGTAGGCGGCCCCGTCCGTGCGACTGCCGACTTTTACATCGAAATATGTTTTTTTTTGCTGCAACTTACTTATTTTTCTTGCGTTTTATATACAGACCTGACTAAGTGTGGGTTGCCCTTAATTACACAAAGATAACCAAATCGTGAAACAAGCCGTGAAATCTCCGATTAAGAAAAATGTGTTGCATCACTTTTATTTTTTAAACTACTGGTCACCGTTATTGTTGTCAGTTAACTTACTTACTAATATTAAAACTATTAGACTAGATATTTTTTTACGAAATTTACTTTACTAGAGTATGATTGGGGCTCAGCCCGCGTTATACGAAAGTCTTCCACAGAATTTTCAGGAAATTCTTTTAGTGCATATTTTTACCACTTAAAAAAGCTGCATACCAAATTTCAAATCTCTAGATCCAGCGTTTTGGCTGTAGATTGATTATATCAATCAATCATTAAGTCACTGTCTTTTTATATACTTAGATAATATGAAATCATCAAGTTAACAAACAGCCTTCCTTATAGTTTACACTGGTATCTAGACTTTCAAAGAACTCGATTGTTACCTAGAATCGGAGCTAGGCGTTTGAAAGCTGTGGACATTCCTCGAAGGCCCGAGGCTCCGATCATAAATACTGTTGTAGTGTAGACTGAAACTGAACTAACGAACCTTAATGAATAACTATTGAACAAAACATAAGTAAAATAACTTCATTAGGACATAAACGAGAAACAAATTTATCGACAACTAGTTCTTGCGTTAAACTGAAATTACTGTTTTTTCCATTTATATAAAATTTTCTAAAAGAGTAAGAAAAAAATTATAACGTAATTTCATTAATAAGCCGTGAATATAATTTCAGATATACAGACAGATTTTTGCATGTTTGATAGACGTTTACTGATGATCGATGTATCTAAAATTCTAAACAGTGTTTGAATTTGTCTCTTTAGGCCTAGGCTCTATTGGACTAAGGAAACTGTTCAGATAAATTTGAACAGTCAAATTTATATAATTAAAACAAAAAATAGTTTTTATTTCGCAAAGAGATATTACCCAATCACGTGTTTTAAACAAAACTAATTAAATATCCAGTTTGTTCGTTGCTATCACTCACTTCGCCCACTGCCTGTCCGTCCGTAGCGCAGTCGTGGTACAGTCAAACAAAAAACGTTTAATTTTGACATTAACTTGACGACCGCCGACATTTGTGTAATCAACATTTCATATTCATCAAATTTGGACACACTTGCGTCATTGTATATATTTCACAGGACATGCAAAATTGGTACTCATATTAGTTTTTATATGAAAAAAAAAGAAATTTAAACTGAGTAAATTAATAAAATTGTCATTCTCTACTTAGATGGGTTTTATCTATCAATATTAGTTCAGGCGAAATTATGACATAGTATGCTCTCCCTACTATGTCAAAAATCCACGCGGATGCATTCGCGGGTAAAATAATTACTTCATGGGACCCTTTGTTATATTACGACCCTATTCAAAATAAGGAGGCGAGAAGAATCGAGATTAATATCCATTCGTAACTTAATAACTCGTTACTAACATGAGTTTAACGATTTTAATTAGACTCATGTGTCTTTATTATCTTCATCCAGTTGGTAATTTGTAGTCAGTAAAATTAAATAATATTCATGCTAACGAATATTGAAACGTTACATTGGAAAAATACAAGATTTCGCGGAAAATTTTGTATACAGCTATTTCTGGCTTACTCGGAACTAAGACAAAATTATTTACAAAATCAACGCGTAAAATTATAACAATATCTACACAGTCAAACAAAAACACCAAAAAACGACCCCGTGTCTAAACGATTCGACATACGAACTTACAAGAGACATTCACAAATTGACATGCTCTGCCTGAAAAGTTTTGTTAATTTGTCCATGTTTTATTTTTTTTTTACAATATTTTTACACATGTCTGAAATTATAACTATTTTTTTTTTCAAAATTAATTGGTTTAATAAATTTTAGGTCCGATAAATCTTATTGCTAGATAATGCAGCACGAGTTTATTAATGGCAAAATTTCAATAGGTAAGCAGTTATGAAAACACACAATTCTGGTTTAATGCCAAAATTCTTGAAACAAGATTACTAAATAAATTTCATTCACATAATCTTTTCCATAAATGTATTATACATAGTTTGCTTTGATACAAAAAATTAAGTTAACACACTGCGACTTTATTTATTAGATAAGAAGATGTTTTCATTAAAAACGCTCAATTTTGTCGCGTGTCGAAACGATTTGTCGCGCGCGTCAAATGACGTGTGGCTTTCCCGTTCCGTGTTCTTGCATCATCAAATCCGTGGATAATCAGAAAAAAGAGCCACCCACGAGGATGACCTGAGGGACCTTAGTCTATTAAGTGATGAAACTTTACGTTCCATTTCATTCTACAGTTGGTCCTTAGACATATTCTTTTATAAACTTCAGATACTACATACATACATATAATCCCAATTTTATTATAAGCTGCCGTGTGGTTCCCGGCACCAATACAAAAAAGAATAGGACCACTCCATCTCTTTCCCATGGATGTAGTAAAAGGCGACTAAGGGATAGGCTAACAAACTTGGGATTCTATTTTAGGCGATGGGCTAGCAACCTGTCACAAGTTGAATCTCAATTCTATCGTTAAGCCAAATAGCTGAACGTGGCCATTTAGTCTTTTCAAGACTTTTGTAGGATGTAGACGTGACCATGTGTATGTGTATGTGTTATTATAAGCTTTAACTTGATTGACTTTAACATTGACATCGAAGTCTTTCCACAACCCTTACATACTTCATTCATCGTCTCTTCATGTAACTACTCGTTAAAGTCATAATAATTCTTAATTTGAACGCAAAAAGGTGACTCTACAAAACTACAAACGTTCAGAACTTGAATACAATAAAAAGGTAATTGTACAAAACTAAAAAACATTAGGATGTTCTTAAGTTTTGCAGTAAAAGTTTCGAATACCAAGACTCAGTATCATCCACACATAACTCTGGCTCGACAATGGCCGCCCACGCGTCCCATTGTTGGGCAACATGCCCACTCTGGCCAAGCGACTTCACTTCTTACTGTTGGATTACCACTAGTGTTGTCTAACTATACATACATACATACATAAAATCACGCCTCTTTCCCGGAGGGGTAGGCAGAGACTACCTCTTTCCACTTGCCACGATCTCTGCATACTTCTTTCGCTTCGTCCACATTCATAACTCTCTTCATACAAGCTCGGCGGTTTCGGGTACTTTTGACCTGACCCTTTACCAGGACGTCCTTAATTTGATCAAGATACGTCTAACTATCGATAGTTTTAATCGAAAGAAGTGTAGAAGGCCTGTGATTCCTCGAATTTAAGTTTACTTTCACAACCTTCTAACAAAATGAAACTGAAAATATAAATAAATGTTTAATATAGAAACGCGACAATATGCGATATGAACAAGAGCTATATGTAGAGTAAGGGATCGGCTCGGCGATGTTCTCTGAAGCGGCGTCTTGCGCACGCAGATATCGTTCTTCGTTTTCTTAATTCAAACGGCACGCCACATAAGCAATACTGCTGATATGTTTTGGTTAGTATCGATAGTTTTTGTGGAGCTTTATTATCGATAGGATTGAAACGTACCTACTGACGAGATGATTAACACTTTCGATAGGTAAATACCTTAACAAAATCTGACAAATCGTGTCGCACATTGAAAAGGGAAATCTTTATTTGAATCTCGTTCCAAATAATTAGAAAAACTGGGGGTTCAAATTTAAACAAGAAGTAAATTCACTCAAACTTCGCGACTTTAAATGACAAGTCGATTTGATATTTTATAAACTATCGATAGTCTATGAAACCACTATCGATAGTTGATTATCGAGCAGCAACACTAATTCCCACTAAAGCGGGCTATTCACGGCTTTCGGATTCGGCCATTGTTTGCGGGTAGTTGTGAATCATTTTTATAGTCCCTAGGTATGCAATGCTAGAGTTAAACAATTAAATTGTTACATTTTCTAGTTGAAAATGTAGTATCGAGTGTCCTTTACAAATGCAAAATAATTTTCTGGTTTAGAATGTAATTTTCACGGAATAAGTAAAACCGAAAAGAAATTATTATTAAATAAAATAAATTGATTTGATAGGGAATATAAATAAATCTGGAAAAATGCCTGATGTAGGTAATGTTATTTTATAGGCGTATGTATTAATTAAACCCGAAACTTATTATTTAACTTAAATTAAACCACTTTAATGACAAAAGAAGTCAGTTCATTAATATTCATTTCATTATATGAACACTTGTAATTACTTAGAAAGAACAAAATTAAACTGCAAAAAATTGTCGTAAAACTAATCTATAAAGTTTCAATGGCTGCTTACAACAGCGACTTTTGTTACTCGTTTAAAAAATTACAAAAATCTGTTGAAAATACACCGCCAGATGTTACACTATTATAACAACTTGTCCTGACATAAGGGCCAAAAGGGTCAAAGCTATCAGTATACACGCCCCTGGAAATCATTTCGAAGCCATCAAGACTGAATCAAATTAAGATATCGTTTTCCATTTTAATAGTGTTAAAAGCTCGTTAGGAGTCGCGACATTTGTGCCGGCAGATGGCGCGCGCGTCGTCACTTTGTTTTTGTTTCTGTCTGTTATTAACTTTGGCCAGTCGCGCATTGTTTGGCGAACATAGACTTTTAGTATTGAACAGATTAAACATAAGAAATGTTTAATAAAAGTGCAACTAAAAATTTTGTACTTATTTTTAAATTATTCTCATGTTTTAGAGTTCGATGTAAGAGGTTTTTTGGAACTTAAATTAAGCAGCGAATTTTTTTACTATCACGCAAAGATAGATAGACGCAAATATAAACGTCAGCAGATAAAATTCAATTCTGAGCGGCTATTTTAAAATGTCGCAAAAAATCTCTGGTTGTAACAAAAGTAAAAAATATATATATGTATAAAGGCAATATAAGTTTTTATAACAATTACTTTATCAATGTAGAAAAATCATACATCAGGCATGACTAAGATGCTGCCAAATTCACAGGGGACACTAGTAATCATAATGATTCGGGAATGTTTGATTTGTTAACCGATAATCTGTAATCTCGAACAAGTACTTCCCATTTTGACAAAACATTTTTTTATCAATGATGTCTCTAGGTTATAGGAGTAGTAGTCTATGGTCTAGAAATATTACAAATTGGCCCATTCCGCTGAGTTACTGAAGGTCGGCGCGAAATTATGTTTTCTATTATCTTCGGATCGCTGCGATCTGTAAGAGTTTCGTTTCTATTTATAACTTTAAGTTTGAGATGAGATAGGAGCTTTTTTTTTTGTAAAGAATTTTTTACCTCTTACCTCTTTTATTTTCATGGACATGTAATAGGTACTTTTAATATTAAAAACTAGAAAATTATTTAAAAAGTTTTAGAAGAGTAAAGTTTTATATCGATATTTTTTTCATTTTTTTTTCTTTCATTACTACTATCATTATTACTATTCTGTCTAAGGCAGATGAGGTCTCAAGTAGATTAATTGAAAATATGATCCGCTATGAAAGCTGTACACATATTTATTTACTTCAAATAAACAAATGAGCAATTTCACGTTACTCACACAGCCACATAAAATAAATTCATCCAACAAAACGACACAAATGAGGAAGGTCCTAATTTGTATGCCGTCGTGACGCCTAAAATAATAGTAGAGTGTATTACAGATAAGAGCACTTCATTCAATGCGGGGTTCCTATCGCGTTAACTGCCCCGGGCTCATGACAAACGGCAATGTATGCTCATTGCGCCCGAGGATTCCTAAAATAAATATACACTACAATAAGGTTGTTAAAACTTTATAAATGTTAGTGAAACTAGGGTACTCGAAGATGTGCGTAAATTATCCATTTTTTGACGAGAAATTAGTTCAGGCCTAACTAACGAGCTAGCATGAGGAGAATGATGAATGTGGATAAATCAAGAAGTATGCAAAAGTAAAGAGATTGAGTCCCAGCCTATCTCTCTTTAGAAGAGGTGTAATTATATATATGTACGTATGTATGTAGGTATGTAATAAGATTATATCAAAGAAAATTTAATAAGAATAAAATAAAGAATAACAAATGTAACGGTAAGTTGCTCACTGAGGAAAAATTTGGAATACCAATTTTTTTTCAAAATGTATTAGTTATATTTGTAATAAATACAAGAGCTACTATAAAAGTTACAAGAGGAAAACATAGATTCCCGGATAAAATCACGCATTGTTTGACTATCTGAATGGTGCATGGTGAATAAATCTCCTTTTGTTTCGGCGCACTATCGCGACGGGATTATTTCGGAGATATAATGAAATAGGAAGCCAGTTAATAACTGTAGCTTAATTGTCACTGAATGTTCGTGATCTTCAGGAACGGAATCTTAATTAGAACGATCATCTTTTTTATCTATGTAAATATTATTAGCAAGAATGTAAGTCATAGAAAAATACTCTATAATGCTCGGGTCAACTGATAAAAACTCTGTTTTAATAATACCTAGTAGTACATTGGCATATATCGTAAATACGAGTAGCCTATAACACCAGCCAATAAGGTATCTTTAAAGAGTGAAAGAAAATCATGGTTGGTTCAGTATATCCGAAGATTGGCCCTTACAAACAAATAACTAAAACAACAAATTTTACTTTTACTCTAATATTACTTTAATACTTAGTACCTATAGATAAACCTTTAATTCATAATTTGGGACATCTTCTGATTTACCATTTGTACATTGAAATATAATTTCGCTACATTTTCTCTTATTACTCCTACAAGAATCTGATACTGCCAATTTTTCTGAATCTAATCTTAGACTAGATAGACTTTCCATGTCATTGCGAGATAATCTCAGGATAGGCGGGTCTCAATCAAACTTACAATTATGAGTTATGTCTAGATGAAGACTAGCTTATCTGCCCTATCTAGTATATATTAGAAAATGAAGTCTAGGTCACCGCTGTATTCAAGGAGAATTGGTGCTGCCATGCTGGCATATACGAAGGAAAAACATAGCTGCACATGAATAACTTTTTTTTAAATTAATTAATAGTCTAAAAACTTGGAATTCTTTTTTTAAAGCGATAGGCTTTCAACTTCTCTCTATTTTGTTAACTATCTTTAATTTTAATTTATTTAAGGATTATATACAATAGGCGGACTTACTGCTTATATCATTATCTAACAGTCTACCACTGGATCTTTAAATCTTGTCTTTGAATAATTGATCTAGTTTATAAATCTGACTTCACCACCAAGCCATCCAATTACAATCTTGTGTTTATTAGTTATTATCTATCTCTCCTAAGGTGTTTAACATACATACATAAAATCACGCCTTTTTCCCGGAGGGTAAAAAAGATTTTCACAAAAAATACTTGAAATATCTAATAATAATGACAATGGGCCTTAAAATCGATACGGTTCAGTAACCGATTCAGTATTCAATCAGCCTGGCCCACAAATTGGCGATATCGGCCCAACCTGCGCATTCATGACGTTTGTCCAGGACAATGCTCCACTCGGCTTTGTCCGGGGATGTCGACCTCAGGAGTCTAAATATTAGATACAGATTAAAAATACTTATGACTAGGTATATCTAAATATACGTGTAAGACTCTTAGGCACGGCCAATAAAATAGCATACACTTAAAAAATAATTAAGGGGCACAAAGATCTGTTTTTAAGATTTTTCAAATGAACACAATTTTATACAGTTTGCCTGCAGCTTCTCTTTTCGAACAAATTGTCCGAGTAAATCATGGGATATTTATAAAAATGAATTTTACGTATTTGACCGTAAGTAACTCACGGTAGCTTACGGTCTCCGTCTTAATCTACATTGCATCACTAAGTCATCCAGATAAATTAATAGTTCGAGTTTTGTGACTATTGTCTTTGTTAACCCTCTATGTTTGAGTTTAAAACTCTATTCTATCATGTGAATCTGACCACAGTGGTAATATCGAACAGGGCATGATGAGAAAAGAACTTTTTCTGATTGGCCTGGGTCTTGGATGTTTATCTATATAAGTATTTATTATAAAATATAGTATCGTTGAGTTAGTATCTCGTAACACAAGTCTCGAACTTACTTCGAGGCTAATTCAATCAGTGTAATTTGTCCCGTATATATTTATTTATATTTATTTCAATTAAACTAAATGCGCATGGAACACCAAAAGTTGAAACTTTACTCGTATTGTTGTTAAATGTGCATCAATTTCATTCTTCAATTCACGAAATGGCGACCCCTTCGAAAGGGTGTGAGCCCTTGTTTGTGTTTCATTACTACTGTCAATGTGAAGTACAATGAGGGCTTTATTTGTTTATTGTTTCTGAGCGTTTTCTTTGTAATTATAGTTTATACGGTTCTAATGATCTGTGGGAACTGTAAGTTATAACTTGGTGATACAAAACCGCAGACACAACCGATTTAAACTTGATGAACTTTAATATTACCTTGTCTAGAAATACTAAGTCGTTAATTATATATAAAATAAGTCTGACAAGACTCATCTTACCAAGACTTACTATTGACAGTTGATAATACCACTTATACTAAGAGTGGGTGTGATGAAAGTTACATGAATTCAGGAGCAAGATCTTTTACTAAAATTAAAAGAGGAAGCTATTTAATTATATAAAATATTTAATTCTTCTACAATTTTTTTTACAGAATTCAATCATAATTTTTAATCACATTTATTATTCATTTTAAAGCACTTTTGAATTATTACTAGATATATACTTATATGTAGATAGAGATACAGTATAAAATTAAAATATACATACGGAGGTACCTAATTCTATTGGTGAATTTATATAGGTACGTAATTAGTACAAAAACCTTCCTGGCATAAATTTAACAAAATCGCCCAAGTTTTCTTGATAAAAGGGACTTAGTAGAACATTTTTAAATGACCTTTAACATGCCAAAACTTGGCTCCAAGGCTGGAGTAACTTAGAGAGTTTAGTTTGTTCCTCAGAATTGGCTCGGAGAATTTTTTAATTGGTCTTTGTTGATACCTACGTATAATGTCGTGGGCTTTCTGAAAGATTTTCCTAAAAAATGAAGTGCCCTTGTACTAAATTTCTCCTTAGTCTTAAGTGCTTATTGTATTTTTTCCTTGATGTACATAAATATAAAAAAAAAGTAAGTGGTAATACTATAACGCGTGGTAGACAGAGCACTCTTGAAAAAACTGAAAGACCACGTTCAGCTTTCTGGCTTTGAGATTCAAATAGTAACAGAGTGTAAGCAAAGCAAACGTATCTTGATCAAATTAAGGATGTCCTGGTAAAGGGTCAGATCAAAAATACCCGAAACCGCCGAGCTCGCATGAAGAGAGTTAAGAATGTGGACGAAGCGAAGGAAGTATGCAGAGATCGCGGCAAGTGAAAAGAGGTAGTCTCTGCCTACCCCTCCGGGAAAGAGGCGTGATTTTATGTATGTATGTATGTAAGCAAATCTCTTATAAGAAGAATCCCAAGTTTATTAGACTTGTTTGAGACGAACAGATGTGTTCGATATTTATGTGTCGAGTCTGCAGTGTTGACGGACTCAGTGGACGGCTTGGGAAACTCTCATGAGTTATGTTGTTGTTATAAAGTTAAATGCTGTTAAGTGATAGCAGCAGACATTCTGTTTATATTTGAACGAAGACACAATTATTTTATTACAATCATACAAAGTAGCTGTATTCTTGGTATAATTCAGAGACTTAACAGTATTTTGGTCGGCCAATAAGAACCTCGCAAAAGTATGTTCAACTCACTCTTTGTTATTTTTTTCCTGTTTTGTGAAACATTGACAACTATGTTTTTTTATTCTTTAAAAAAAGAACGAATATACGGAAAATAACATTAAAACTAGTATTTCCTTAGTGTTTCTAGTATACAATAATAATAATTTTAGATTGGCCATTCCGACAATAATAAGCTGACGAGTCGTCTCGGTTTGCTCCGCGGTAAGCTGTCTTCAACTCAGCGATTTTGCCCCACTCAGCTATTTTCCAACCCAATGCCAGAGTAATTTGTCGGGAATAAATTGAAAGAATTCATTTTTATGCGGATTTAGACAAGACTATGGAATTACTGTGGCGTTTAGAGATTGAAATTATTATCTTAAAAGAATGATTCGGAAATAATTTTCAAAGCATCTAAAGCTATAAAGCTCAATAAATAAAAATACTCTGTCTAAAACTCTACTATCTATTGATTCTAAATAGAGATATCAATATTATGACTACTGCATAAACAAAGATCTTAAAATGTGATATTTTATTTATTGAAATAGTTGTATCGCATTCAAATTTTTAGGGACGTCTACTGAGATCAATTTCATTATCTTTAAATTCATCAAATTCCTATATCATATCAAATATCTAACAAACCAACGATTTATATACTGTTTTTGAACAGCTACTGATTGTATCGGGAATATATTTTAAAACAACCGTCTATAGAGCGCGCTCATTACAAACAGTAATTTAGTAATAGTAAGTGAGTAATACACAAAAGAAGCATTTTTATTTAAGATAGACTAAGATTAACATAGAATTTGCGATATTTATTGGCTATATGAGACAATTTTTTTTACAGTCTGGTTTACCCATCGCAGATGTTTACTTTATTTTAATTAACAAATCAATTAAGATTATGAAGATCTTCACAAGAATAATGACAATTTATCATTTAATATACTCTTGTTAAATTCATGCATTGTAAGGTTGTTCTATGTTTGTAATAGCTACGCTAAGATAAAATTATAAAAGAAAGCAATAAAATGCATTAACTGGGCACCTCTCGTAGATATGACCACAAATTAATAGATCACGGATTACCCCCGGGTTTCGAACCCACGGCCCACGCGGAGCATTCCTTAATTAACATACCGCTCCGATGAGCTCTCAATCAGAACTGTAAAACCACGGAAATTGATTGAGTCAACACTCCCTTAAGTGTAGTCCCGTTGTGACCATGCAGTTTTATGAATTAGGGACAATACTTCAATTTATTTTTATTCAACTCGACTATTGATTCATAATTTTTATGTATTAATTATTATCATACAATAATGTAAATAAATAGGTACTGCGCAATGTGGCATTTGTCTTTTCGATACTGTTGGCTCTGTCCACCTAGTAAGGAATAAAGTCGTGATTATTAAATATATCTTTCCTTATAGAAAAATTCTTTCTGGTAATAATACCATCTACTTTTTGGAGCGTCTAATGATTTTCAAATTGCACTGTAACAATAAGATATTTCCTTAATTTTTTACGTCTACTTTAATTATTCAATGACATCTCAATTACTTTTTGATTGTGTTTAAATATGTAGCAAATTTTTAAATATTTTTGACAACTCTCATAAAAACGACTTTTTACATTTCTATCTAAAAAAAAAAAAAGAAAACAGAAGAGTTCTAAGAGACAAACAGTTGCAATGCATTTTCATAAAACTCGGTTATAAGAGGAGTGCACTTCTCGAGAACTGGCACTTAAGAGTGGAGTTTATTTTCCAACCGTTGATACGTTTACTATGGAGGCAAGATCAGATGTTAATGCTCTGATGAAAGTATAATGCTCTTAAGTGAATTGGTTGCAAATGGAAGCACGATTGTTGAGAATATTAATAATTATCTTGGTCGTTTTAATTGGTTTTTGAACCATTGCTTATTGGAGAAGTATCTTATTTGGTTTAGTAAATACTTGTTAAAACAATACATAGTTAATAATATTACAATGAAGACGAGTGCAAATAATAGAAATTTCTTAAATAATCTGATGAAAAGATGTCTTTAGGGAGTCATAGTTAAAAAAATAAAAAAAAGCAGGCAAGTTTAATTCAGCTGTCAGCATAAATCTTGAACTTCCAAGTTATTTTCTCTAGTCTCAATTTAAAGAGGCAACTGAAATGTCAATGCACAGTTTAAACTGCTAGATCTAGATATTCAACATTAGCATTTAGATTATATTATATTATGCAAATCAGAGCAGCGTACATATTTACTTAAGATATAAATCAGTGAATCTGAAAATAATTAAAAGATTTGCATATAATCCAACTATTTCTTTTTTAGTTGCCTCTAAAGGTAATCAAACATGAATGGAAATCGCTAGGAACTGTCTTGTTTATTTTGTGATTGCTTGGTGTTGACGGATTTATTGGAGCCATTGAAAGGATCGCATCGGATCATAATGGCGTGATGACAGTATAATAACGGTTTGGTCGCGAGAGAACAGCTTTGGATTGTCTTAATGAAATGCTTTGATGAAGGGTATTGCTTTAATTATAGACGCCTTGACTTCAACCCTGGGTGACAACACAACTTATCCAGTGAAATGTGAATGAGATAGCTTTGCATAAGTAGATGGTATCATTGAACAGAGAAGTTTAACATTGAGTTTATCAAGAGCTAAAGTTGGGTGTGGTTCATTTTATTTTTCGTACGTCAGGACGCGGAATGTAAGAATAAAATAAAAAGTTGGCATAATACAACTCATTTCTTAAAAAACACCTCCAAGTAGATCTATAAACTTTACCTCTATAAATTACCAACCGCTATTTGATGAACTCTAACAGATCTCTTCAATATCTTTGATAAAAGCAGATAGTTTACTTTTTACAATACTGACTTCTATACAAATACTATCGTTATCAGACATATTGCATTGAATAGCATTAACATGTGTTGTATCATTAAGCAATCATCTATAGATTTGAAATTATAATGAATAGTTTGTTATACTTCTTGGATGACAATTTTGAGCACACGTTTTCTCGTGTCATCGCATTCAGCACTTGCATTCTTGTGTGACGATGAATGAAGTTGAATGAAGCGTGAGTGCGTCGGAGGATGCTTCCTGTGTTCAGGGTGATACACTTAATATAAAACAGGTAAAAGCATATCATCCTGTATGTTATGGCAAGTCACTTTGTGGAGAACCATATTCAAATTATATAAATCTGGATTGTTTTGAAGATGTTGATATTTTTATGATTTATTCCTTTTAAAAATAAATATAGATTTTAGATTTAAATGAACCGGTATTTTTAATTTGCATAGATAAATCATACTCGACACAAATATAAAATTTTCACTTTAATTCATTAGTTCTGCTATATCAAAATCGTCATTAAGATGTGAAATATTAAATACATGCTATTAATAATTTATTCACCCTAAACTTTGACGAAACATCTTTCATTATAACGGATGTTAATCCCCAAAATCTAAATCAACGAAATTAGTGGTAATTTGTCGAATGGCTGGAGAAATTCCGCGAGTCTGAGAACCCGGGTCCCATTACCTCGAGACACGGGCGCGGAATCAATTAGCTCGACACCGCGGCTTTACGTGGCACAAGTTGGAAGAGAAACTTGCGAACACATGAGACCACCTTCAAATTGATTTTAATCAAAAAAGGGTGATATTGAATTCGACATTTATGCCGGTTTGATGGTTCTGTGTGTTGTTGTTGATGTTGTGTGGCCGTGTGTTTCCCGGTACCAATAGAGAATAGGACCACTCCATCTCTTTCCCATGGATGTCGTAAAAGGTGACTAAGAGATAGGCTTATAAACTTGGGTTTCTTCTTTTAAGCGACGGACTAGCAACCTGTCACTTTATATGAATCTCAATTCAATCAGTAAGCCAAACAGCTGGACGTGGCCTATCAGTATTTTCAAGACTGTTGGCTCTGTCTAACCCGCAAGGAATATAGACGTGATTATATGTATGTCTGTATGTTGATAGAAACAGATGATATATCTCTATTGATACTTGGGACTATTAGCTTTGTATGCGTCGAAGTGATAAATAAATGATATTTAAACTCGTTTAAAATGTAGTACCTAAATAAATTGAGGACGGATGAAATTATCAAAGAGAATAGTTCTATCTACAGTTTGTTGAAAAACATTATTCGCTTCAGCTCATCCCCTACACATGGCTGTGATCCATAGCGGCATAACTTGGAGCAAACGGCGCGTAGATTCCTCCGGGATCTGCGGTTCCACGCGAACCTAATGAATAACCTTCATTTGTTCTGTCAGCATCTCGTCCCGAGTCGAGAACGTCGACTATCGATTCGAAACATCGAAGATTAAGAAGTTAAACATTTTCACATTTTACCTTTAGAACAAATTTTGAACCGGATTCATTATGTCTTGATTATTTTTTTTTATCACATATCACATATAATCACGTCTATATCCCTTGCGGGGTAGACAGAGTCAACAGTCTTAAAAAAACTGATAGGCCACGTTCAGCTATTTGGGTTAATGATAGAATTTAGGTTAATTTTTTTTTTATGTTATTTTTAATTGGTTGTAGTTTCAATTTTTCCAACATTGAATTTTTAATTATAAACATAAGCTGTGTTCCTTAGTTTAAATATTTTGTATCTTCGACGACTACCTAATAGGCGTTAGATTATTTTTGTATCTAAATCCGGAGATACGTTCCGGCTATCTTCACGAGCAGGATCACTGATTCTATGCCTTTGTGCTTTATGTGGTGTGACAATAGTGATGTGCTTACAATTAGATTGTGAAAAATAATTGTGACATTTATTAACTTAATAACTGTAACAATTTGTATCCTTAATAACCATAATGTGATTCTTCTCCTTTTCAAGTCAGAATGCAATTTTAGCAAATAAAATAAATCGTTGAAATATTTAAAGCAGACAAATTGAAAACAAATACAGGTCTCCGAATTGTCTGCAAACGACGCTGATCAAAGAAATGCAAATGAAACGAAAAGAAAATAAATCTGTTTGAATGTGACGTCGAAACGCCTCAATTTACTCAATTTGTCTTAAATATTTAGGAGTGTGTTTCAGATTCGCCCGTATTTCTTTGATCAATAGACGTTAATTTCCTTTGGGTATGCAGATGGGGGTCCGAAAGAGCAAACATTTAGAGGGTCTACCAGCCTGTTAGGAGTTCACACACGGTGCGCAAACACAGAACTGATGAGCTGAGTTTTGGAGATTTAACCGTGAGATTGATAATTGACAAACACACTACTGTAGATCCGTGAGAATTTATTCTCGTCAGTCAACTATTGGCTCATGATTGATCGATTAGAATTGAAAATGTGAACACAATATTGTTTGAACAATAGCTATTTATTTATTTTTGTGTATTTAAAGGTATAAGAAGTTATTATTGGTTTTGTATTCTTAAATTCTGAGCATAAACCAGAACAAAATAAATATCTTAAACGAAATTGGTAGTAAGTTATTGTAATATGACTGAGACCTTCAAATAAAGTTAATGGGTACCTAACAAACTAAGGTCGTTAATACCCATTATTAACAAAGTTGTGCTAAAAGCTTTTTATAACTATCGAAGCTGTTCGTTGGATTTTGTTGGGAAAATTATTGAATTCTATGAATACTTAGGTTGGTTGTTCTCGGAGTAATTACAAGTTAAATTGGTTTTGCCAGTAACTGTTAATCAATATACTAGTAAACTTTCTATTTCCTTTATAATAATTAGTTTCTGAAATGATTGTTTTGTGTTGTCATTTATAACTAAATAGTATTACTGTATTATATAACTTATTGACTTCCGTCCTCGGCTTTTCTTACGTGTAAGCTTTTAAGTTTACTATTTATAATGGTGCATATTTTGCCTTTTCTTTATATGAAAAATGATATGTCTAAGCACATGGACCATTAGCATAAACTTTTTTATCATTAAAACGAGACGTTTATGTGCATTGTTTATATAAAGAGTAAAATTGCTTACATAAATTTGGTTACATAGCTTTATTTTTATCTCTTTACTCGATTCTATTTACATCCTTTTTACTTTTGAAAACAAAAAGTTTGAAATGTGTCATTACTCCATCGAATGTTAGAGTTTGCTCCAGTTGGCCGGCGCCCAGCGCTCGCAAGATTTCGCAAGTTTCCTCAAATTTGCGAATTTCGTTTGTCTTCATAGTTCTGATTGAACGAGTTGTTTGCGTTCAGGCGGCGTGCCCGGTTAGATAACGGCCTGGTATAACCTTCGGCAAACATAATTTTACTTCGCAAATACTTGCTCGGGGTATCGTCTTAAGTATCGCTAGCCTTTTGCCCCGCGGTTTGTCAAGATTTTGGAGTTCAAGTTTATCTATGCCCATTGTCGTTCTTCTTTTGTTATGAATGTAGCTGTGAAACAAAAGTTTAATACGTGCTCTTCTTAAATTGTTTGAAAGACCATCATGTAATAATATTTTTATGTGAGTGACTTGATTGACTCTCTGTATTTCCTAATATCACAATTCTCTATCTATTTAGCCGCTTTTGGTAAAATATATTAACTAGAATATTTATCAATCAAATGATTTGATGACTGCATGGTACCAGTTTGACTTTAGGATTACAAAACATAAGAATCGTTTCTACTGTTTTCATAGCCGTCAATGACTTTACGTTTAGATTGGATCTTTACCGCTTCAGAACTAAACAAATTACGCAAAGCTTGTTTAATTTAAAAAGTTCTAATAGTTAATTTAGAAAACAAAATGCAGAAATAGCCGAACATACTTGAGACTTATTAAACGAAAACAAAGCAGTAAAAGAAGAAACCTTTCTAGGTAATATTGACTTAGCCCCTAATCATAGTTCGGCTCGGTTTGAACAACAGATTGGAGCGCAAACATTCTAAATTAAGGCGAAACAGAGACGGCTGAGGTAAACAGACTTTGTAAACAAGATGCTGGAGTTAGCCTGAAATTACAACTAACACTAACATTGTTACCACTGACCTTTTACACATTTGAACCGAGAAAGTAATCTTACGTTCATACTGTGGAGTCAAAGCTTTAAAATTTTTGAAATTATTCTCGAACCGAATGTAATATTGTTAAAATTCATACTAGCATTGTACCTTTTAAAGATATTCGTTAATTGTATGACAATTTTTCATATGACAAAGCCGAGGGGCACCATGGGAAATGATTTAATAAATAGAGTAAGCGATATCCGTATATCATTATAACATGAAAAAAGTAGAAAACAATAATTTTACGCATAAAACTTTTTAATTATACATACACACTCGTAGAATCAAAACCTTTTCCGACCGAACGAAAAACTTTGTAAACCGACGGTCTTTGGAAAAGGCAATGTGGCGATTATAAATGGAGTGAAGTGAATTTATCATGACATCGACACCATGATTCTGAAAGTAGCTATAAATAAGATGACACAATGTGGCGTTACATCATTCCGATACAATAACATAATTCGGAGTATCATCAGAGCATTACTCGCTGTGTGGTCCCGATCGGGATTAACGTCCCTAATAATGATTAATACCCCTTGATTACATCGAGAACGGACGCCAAATTTGACTAATGGGCTGTAACCAACTATGCCACATATCGCTTTTGTTTCCTTGTTTGGTAACGGTAACTTGACGTCTTTTGAAACTGTTTATCTTGTAATTACAATGGTATAACCGCTTGTAATGTTGTCGTATACTAGATGTTGCTGTTATTGTTTGTGTACTTACAATAGTTTTTGGTCCTTTATTAGAAACGGAGCTATAAATAGCAGTTGTGGAAATTTTGTAAAACTTTCTATCATAATAGTCATTCAAAAGTTTTAACTTTATTGAGCCATTGAAGCAACTACATACATTTATACTAAAATCACAAGTATGTATTGGCTTTGTGTAAAGGATTAACCCACAAATACCATGACGATTACTAGCAATAGCAGTGCAAAGCCGCAATATCATTGACGAGCCGATGAACATAATTATCCCAAATCTGTGAAAAGCGGCGGCCATAATAGAGCCCAACTATTGAAAGCGTGTTCCATTGCTAAATGTCCACTTATCAATGGGTGGCCAATCGACCGGCAAATCCTTCGCCCCTACAACACAAGGTCTATTTTAAACATCTGAAACTACACGAGCGTTTCCAATAATCCGAATAAACAGTGAGGGTGCCGTCATATGCACACGCCACTTTTATCGCCTCCGACAACCATTGGCATTGATTGGACAGTTCCCACGTTACTTCCCCTAATTTACTGGAATAGCTTTGTTTCTAAATACAAAAAGAGATTATCAAACAAACGTGATTTTTCTAAGAAGTCATCCAAGTAATTTCAGATCTAAATTTAGCTATTTCATCTCGCATTCAGACCCTTAAATAAAAGTGTCACCCTCAGAGTGTATTCGCACCACCGGCGTTTATCATTTTTTCGATCAGCACCGCCTGATAACCATGGGGTTAGTGACAGCTTTCAACCCCGGATTAACTTGGAATTGCGGCGGAGCGAGAAAAAATTTAATAGCTTTTTAGAGACCGCCTCTGGGGCTACTTTGATTTAAACTCGTATTAGTCGACTACTTTGATGCTGTCAAAGGAATTTTAACGGAATGAAAGAAAATGTAATTTTATCTGTCGGCAAAGCTATCTCATTCATTAAAATAGCCAATGAAATGATTGCAATTGAAAAAATACGATGTGCTGCGTGGCAAAATTTCCAAATTGTCCGTCGCGCGACAATGTGCGAACAATTCAAATATGTGCATTATTTATTACCTTTTGTTATTTCAGCGAATAGCAATTGGCGAGCAATTTAACACGAGCATTAATAACCAAAGAATAATAAACAATAATGTCATCAAACGCGTCGAATACGAAATGTGTCGATCAAACATTCATGATTGAATTAAGGAAATAAAGACAGTGTAACGCAACGGTTGAAATGCTGAGTCTGTGGTAAATATTGATAAAAGTCAATCAGCTTGGATTGAACAATGACTACAATATTGTCAGTTGATAATCGAATTTTGTTTTTAACAATTAGTGCTTTATTCAACGATTTGTTTTAATTTATAAACTTGTTACTGCATACACATAGACAGAGTCAAAAGTTTTGAAAAGGCCACGTTCAGCTCCTATGGCTTAATGATGGAATTAGGATTCTAGTTAGAAGTAACAAGAAAATTGATATATCTTCCTGAGTCTTAATTTACTCGTATCACAACTAATCATACCACATTTTATATACTAAGGCATTAATTTAAAAAAAAAACCTATTCTGGTAATTATTGCAGAAAATCAACTAAAGTTTTTTTGACACATCTTTAATCCCTTGAAATTTATTAGATTCACGCATTACCAATAAATTACTCCTATAATAAATCTATCTACACCTATTTCTCACAAAAAATGAAAAGACATACCTGGTGGACATCCGCAATCACCATAATCCCTGATGCTCCTCCGCGCTCTCCACACGTCCGGCGGCGGCCGCGACAACACTTCTCTCCTCAACCTCTCCACCAGCGGCTGCTGAGGCTCCAGAACTGCGCTCCTCAGCGCCAAGTGCTGCTCTTCCAGCAAAAACAACCTATCTTGCAACCCTTGCTGTTTGTACAAGCTATACCCGCTAGAGATCAGACTCATCGCGCACGCACACCACAACACAACGCAATACGTCCACGGATCTGCTGGACATCTGTCGTCACATCTCTCTTGCTTCTTCTTAGGCTCTTTCTTCTCCTCTTTAGGTTTCTCCGCCTTCGCCGGCGGCGACTTCCCTCCCATTTTCAAAATCATCTTAAGAATCTAAAGTAACAACAATGTCAATAATATCATCTTCAGATTTCCTGTTTATTGCTGTTTTGGATCCATGTGGCAGTGATACATCACATAATAAAAATGATATTTTCACCCGTGAAAATGAAACACAACACGAAAACACAAAAGAAAACCAACTAAAATTAAGTAAATTAAATTGAAATGAAGGTAAGATAAAATTTTTCGAGTTTTTACAGATCGCGTCGTTCGGCTATCGTGTTGGAATACGTTAGGTCGCGGAGAAAAGGCGTCGCACACACCCGCTCAGATCGGCGTCTCGCCAGTGACTGAATGTGTACAGAATGGGACCCAAGTCTTGCCTCGCGCCACGGGGCATGGGAGAGCGTGCGCCCTAACTTTGATATGGGGCTTCTTCGTTCGGGAGTTGTTTAGCGATACTCGTTTTATTTGTATGTGTTTGAGGAAACACGTTTTTCTTTGATAGAATAATCGAAAATTGGTAATGCTTCGGCGAAAATTACATTTTAAATGGAAAACATTGATATTCTTGAACTAGAATACTTTAAGTAAAATTTTACCATATTTACATAAAATTAAATCGTAGATTATTTTCATTGTAATTAACTTTATCTTCTTCTTTAAAATATTCTAGATCTAAAAGACTGTTTGCATAGAAATAATTCCGTGCCCCGCGGGAAGAATTTGACATGTTGAAAAAAGCAATTTTACAGGGCGGCCATTTTAAACTTTGGCTTCCTCTGGAAAATGCATATGTTTGTTACATTTATAACTTATACTTTATCTAAGGTAAACTTTTTACGATGATTCGAATAACGTACAGTAATTTGCATAATTTTTCTTAGTTTTTGAAATAATCGACATGTCAATATGCGTACCGACGACTTATCAAGTGACTTATCCACTTATCAATATATTTTCCAGAATGTAAAGATGAGTTATCAAGTTTTTCACCTATTATATTTCGTCTTTTATGTAGTAAACAACAATTTTAAACCAAAACTGTTATTAAAATCCTTGGTGGATGGGTAGCAACTTCATCTGCATACATTGCTACCTTGACTTGCTTGCGAAAACTGGGCCGCTGTTATTAAAAATGTACCCCCAGAACATTATTTTCTATTACTATCATCATATTTCTATTACTACATATGTACATACATAAAATCACGCCTCTTTCCCGGAGGGGTAGGCATAGACTACCTCTTTCCATTTGCCACGATCTCCGCATACTTCCATCGCTTCATCCACATTCATAACTCTCTTCATGCAAGCTCGGCGGTTTCGGGTACTTTTGACCTGGCCCTTTACCAGGACGTCCTTAATTTGATCAAGATACGTTCGTTTAGGTCTTCCCACTCCGACCTTTCCCTCCACACTCTCCTTGTATATCTGCTTAGTCCACCTGCTTTAATTCATCCTCTCCACATGACCGAACCATCTTAACATACCCTTTTCTATTCCTGTAACTACATCTTCTTTCACATCACAACATTCCCTTATCACGCTGTTCCTTATCCGGTCACTCAATTTCACACCCATCATACTCCTTAACGCTCTCATTTCCACTGCATTTATTCTGCTTTCGTGCTTCTTTTGCCATACCCAACTTTCACTCCCATACATTAATGTCGGGACCAACACGCCATGCACACCCAGTCGAGCCTTTTTGGATAGTTTCTGACTGCTCATAAAGGCATGCAAAGCTCCATTTACCATGTTCCCCGTGTTCACTCTCCTTTCAATATCACTATCACACTTGCCATCTGATGTAAACTTTGATCCTAGATATACAAACTCTTTCACTTGCTCAACTTTTTCTCCTCGAATCAAAATATTATATGCTGTCATTTCTTTCTCCAAATCAAAAACCAGTGTTTTAGTTTTACTTACGTTCACTTTCATTCCTTTCTCCTTTAAAGCTTCATGCATACAGTTTACCATCTCCACTAACTCTTCTGCTGATGACGCCAGTATAACCTGATCGTCGGCATAGAGCAGACATTTGACGAGTAACTCATTCATCCTTAATCCACTTTCAGAGTCTTTCAAATCTGTCAAACAACTATCCATAAATAGGTGGAACAGCCACGGTGACGCAACACATCCTTGCCTAACGTCTTTCTCAATCTTAACCACTCAGTGTGCGCTCCGTTTATCCTAAAACAAGCACTCGAATCCTCATATAAGGATTTTAGTGCTCGTATTGAGAGACTGCTCACCCCATGCATAGAAAGTGCTGACCACAATTCATTCCTCACAACTCTGTCATAGGCCTTTTCCAGATCTACGAATGTGCAATAGACTTTTTGACTCTTGGCCAAAAACTTTTCGGCTATGCACCGCAAAGAAAAGACCTGATCAGTACATCCCATTCCCGTTCGAAATCCCGCTTGAGCATCCCATATTTTATCATCAGTTTCATTCCTGACTATTAATCAATACCTTAGCATACAATTTGCCGACGACGCTAAGCAGGCTTATACCACGATAATTTTTGCAGTCCAGTTGTGACCCTTTTCCTTTGTAAAGTGGTACGATAACAGCCTTACACCAATCTTTTGGTAGGTACTCGGCCGCTTCTCCAACACAAATTGAAAAGGCAGGACAACTGACTAGCTACTACGCCTTTTCCTGCTTTTAGCATCTCGACCCACACTATCATACCCAGCAGCCTTGGCCGCTTTCATACTCTTAAGTGCTTCCACAATTTCGAAAATTTCAATTTGGCCTTTCATCTCATTCTCTTTTTCTTCGCTATAGCAGAAATCGTTATTATGTCCTTTTTTTTTCAAATAAACTTTTAAAATATTCCTTCCATATCTTTAGCACACATTCTTCTCCTTTCACAACGCTACCATCCTGGCATCGGATCCTAGTCAGCTCTCTGGTTATAGTTTTTCCTCGGGCTGACCTTACGGATTTCCAGAATACTTTTAGATTTGACTGAAAGTCTTCTGATAGCCTTTTATCAAATTCCTCTTTATACTCTTTTTTCTTTCTAATCACAGCTTTCTTAACCAAATCTTTCCTTTTTTTATATTCCTTAAAAATAAAAGCTAGTGACAAAAATGCTTACAAATGTAAAAACCTTTTTATTGTATTCGATGGAGCCTGATGTGAGTTACTTTTTACGCAGGCGAAGCTTTGGACAACAACTAGTACGAAAGTCAATATTTATTAAAATATTGTGAGATTGATCAAAGTTATGTACCTACCAAACTAGAAAACAATTATACTTGCGTTAGATTAACTAATTATCTGAATATATCAATTTACTATGTAAAAAAATAAATAAATTTTAAATGTATTAATCAAAATATTAAGTAACGTACGTATGATATAAATCGAGTATAACCGATTAATTCGTTTTATCAGTTTACATCGGGGAAGGAGGTACAATTTCTAAAGGAACAAATTCACATATCAGGTTAGGAACCTCATTTGTTTTCAGATCGTAAGTTGATAAAACAACTTGTAATAATTTTCGCAAAAATTCTGAGAATTCGAAAATTGATATATAGTCTTGTCAAGAAAAAAACCCTAATTATCGAGTTATCCACATACTACCAAATGCAATATCTCCGCAATTATTCTACCAATCTGGCTGTTTTTTTTTGACAAGGTAAATAATAGGCTTAGAAAGCGTTTGGACCAATAAAAAAAAAATCATGTAGGTCTAGTTGTCAAGATCTTCCCGCGCGCCACGGAATTACAGTACGCTACCAAATTGGAAGCTCTTTTTACAAGTTCTTTTATTCAATTTAGAGTCTGCAGCTTGGACACAAAATACAAACAAATAATTTATACATTTATAATACTAATATGTAATATTTACTTATTACAATTCTAAATTTAAATTCAACATTTTTTATTCATTATTATGGGTTATTTCAAACCCAATCACTTAAGAATATCTCTTATATCTATCTTTTGAAACAATGATATATTTTTTGTAATGATTATTTTAAATACTGGGTTATTTTTAAAATACAAACGGTTTAGATGCCTGTAATCTTAAGAAATCAGGTACACTGATATACTTATTACGATTAAATATTTCAAAAATGAACAGAAGCTGATTTTTAACCAACAATTCCATGCATACGAAGTTTTATACAAAATTTTACACAGCAGTAGTAACTGCAACATTACACTAACCGGCTCACGGCATTGCAAGAGCTACAGAATTCCGATGCGTTGCAATGCGCATTTTATTAACAGTGGGCGAGCATCCCGGGGTGCGCAAAAAGCTGAACCTGGCCAAATTGGGAGCGGATCCTGTTAGCCTGAGATGGGTTAATGCTACTGAGCGTGAACAAGTTTCTTTGGGTGATTTTTTGATGATTTTCACTTTAGGTTTGGAATTGCAGTATTATCTGCATACCAAGTAGTTTTTAAAATGTTTGGTAAGAAATCCAATTTCGTTCGATTTGTCCCAAAATTTTTTAGCATGTTTAATTCCTACTTACGGGTAAGCATCATGTTGTTTCTACAAAATATTGGTTATGAATCAAAAAGTACTACTAAAAATAAATGTTCGTTGTTTTATTGAATGACAACCCAATATTTTTCCCAATTTCATTTAATAGTTTAAACGGAATTTCTGCAACCTTAAAAAGTTGAAAATGTAATCTCACATCTTAGCTTACAATTAATTCTTTACAACCTACTGTACTCTTATTGGTCCGACATTTCCTTGGCTGAATTTTCGTCACTTTTTTTGTACTTTAATATCGTAAATCTATGCGAAACGCGATATAAAGTTGTACCGGGGGCTGTAAACGGCGACAGTAAATCGGAAGTTTTGCAACTTTTCGGATTTACGACCGGAGCCGGGCCCGGACTGGTCAGGGGGCAGAGAATTCTTTGGGGAATAAAATTATATATTAACAATAAGAACAGAAAATGAATAATTTTGGGAATTAAAGTATTAAGCGTGTTTAACTTTATGATTATAAGTCAGAAAATTAAAAATTTGCTACTTATATTTTATTTGTAGTAGTTGTCATTATAAAAGGTTAGGTTAGGTCTATATATATCTCTTGCTTAGTAGACAGAGCCAAAAGTCTTGAAAAGATATGGGCCACGTTCAGCTGTTTGGCTGAATAATAGAATGAAATTCGAATAGTGACAGGTTACAAGCCCATCTCCGTAAAAGAAGAATCCCAAGCCTATCCCTTAGTCGCCTTTTACTACATCTACGGGAACGTGATGGAGTAGTCCTATTCTTATTTTTTATTGGTGCCGAGAATCGCACGGCATATATATCGAAATTTAAGTAACTTAACTATTTTTTTAATTTTTAATGTTACTAGGAGTAGCATAATTATATGCGTGTACCTTCTTAAATAGGTTATCGTCTAGAAAACTTACCTACTCACAAACTACAGTGTTATAAATATAAGTAGGTCTGATTGGAACAATTAATGAAAATGATTTAAAAAGGCAACCCTTCTCGCCCCCGCCCCTCGTCGATTCATAAAACAGAGGAAGTGGCTCAATTTGCGCCACGAGTTTGTTTGTTGCTCAATACACCCTAACTACAATGCGCCAATTTCTATATATTACTTGTAATGATTGTGATCAACGGTTGTAACATTTTTGTGAGTTAAATTTTAAGTCAATATTTATTCAGCTGTTTGCCTTAATGATAGAATTGAGATTCAAAAAGTGACAGGTTGCTAGCCGGTCGCCTATAAGAAGAATCCCAAGTTTATAAGCCTATCCCTTAGTCGCCTTTTACGACATCCATTGAAAGAGATGGAGTGGACTTAATCTTTTTCATATTGGTGCCGGGAACCACACGGCTTCTTTATATTATGAAATTGAAAACTAGATACTAATTGCATCATTGTAGGACGCATCCGCTATCCATGGGGAAGAGATGGACCTATTCTTTTTTATATTATTGCCAGGAACCACACGGCACGAAAGTTTATATAATAATAGCATTTTTGTAACCACTATCCCGCAATGGACAAAGTTTAACGGCACTTTGAGTGTAACCGGCGAGCAAATAGATGTTAGGACGCAAACTTTCTCAAATCCCCGGGCACAGAGTCGCTATAATCATTATCCAAACTAACTTTTTCAAGTACAACTTCTTGCGGGTCGGTCAATTATTTAAAAGACTGCATGAGATTAAATTTAAAAAAGCTGAGCTGTCAGCGGCGGTGCAAAATATGGAGCGGGCAGAAAGTTATTTAGAGGAGAAGAATCTGGGAGCACGGTAGTGCCCCCGCCAATACGAGCCAAGCGAAGCGCAAGGGCACTACCTACCTTTTCTCGAAGTGGTTCGTCGTATTTTTGAACCTTCATAACTTGAGTTTGGGTTATACCAGATAAACAAAATTTACGGCCAACTCGCCAGTTACGTCCACGGTTTGCCTACGACATTATGGTGGCAAAACTCTGCTACGCGCTACGAACTACGCAGTACGAGCTATGGCTGTAGTATTTCCCCGTAACTTGAGTGTAAAATTAGGGCTTATCGATTAAGGGCTGGGCATGTGGGGTTAGAAATTTGGCTCTACACGAGATCTGATTACTTTTTGACAGTGCGAGCTATATGGTCTCGTATTGGCAACATTTAACATGAAATGTTTTTGTGGGATCAAATTTACACCGCTGAGATGTTATATGGGTTAAGACATAATGTAACGCCGTTTTGAATTTGGTCATTGCTTATGAAAATAATGATTTATATCTTATATTCCGCCAAGAAATTATTTCTGCCTTATCCTCCAAGAGTTATAAAAAAATTCAGAAACGTTTTCATACATTTATTAAACCGTAACGCGTCCTTTGTTCTTACTTAGGTGTAAGGCCATTTTCGGACTTGGAATTCTCCTCGGTTTAATTGGCAAAAAACACGTGAAAGGCAAACGTATTATATACATTCATCCCAAACGGGGTAGACAAACTTAATAATCTCGAAAAGATATAACTCAACAGGATTATACTGTACCTTTTTTATAAGCAGTGACTAATTATAACTAATGTACATAAGATGTGATAATAATGATTTGAAATAAATTGAACGACTTAGTCGTTCACTGTCGCCACGTTCAACCTGAATGTCTTACAGAAAAAGAAAATTAAGTTCTATCTTTTCCATACTTTGCAGCAGAGGGGTGTCTAAACTCTGCGTTTGACGAAGGAGGAAAGTTTAAATTAAATTTATAGACGCGGCGCGGTGACGGAACGCCCGGCGCGTCCGCTCGCGAGCCCGCGTACATTTAGGGCGGCCATTTTTTATTTGAGATCTGCGGATGTCTCACTTTTTGCAAGCGGATGTGATAGTCTTCAGGCGTGATTTGATTTAATTGGTGTATTTTTTAAAGAAAGAAAACAACATTTTTTTCTCACTTTTTCTAGCGAAAGAAAGCTTCTTGAGAGAGCCTCAATTGCATTAAATCCTTTTTTAATATTGTTTCACAGTATGTAGTTTCAGTTGTGTGCTGTCATTTCCTCGCTATATATTGCGTTTTTTTTATATAATTATATTTAAAAAACTGCATATGCAATTTATGTCTTAGTTTCTTCTTTTATATTGTATTCATATTTAAAATGGTATTATATTTTCATGTTGACTTAAACTGAAACATTGAAAAAATATTGAAGAAATTTCCAAATCGAGGAAGACAATCTTAAATGGCCATAGTTGTAAACAATATAAGTACTCAGAAACCTTTGATTTCCAATTAAGAGGTCGTAACACGAACCGGGTGAGACCGCTAGTCGTAAATAACGTTAATAACGTTTTGGACTGACCATTTAGATCCAATGCGGTTTGATAAGAGGTGGAGAGTATTAAAATATTTAGAATTGTAGGTGGGTATTGAGTATCATTTGGTTTTAAGACATGTATACAATAACAGTAATTTGTTAGGCTTTAGTAAATATTGAAATCTTTCATACGAAAATTTATGGTTTACAGTAAATTTTAGATTATTAGGTGGCAACCGCCTACATTCCGGTTCATGTTTAATTGACTGTTATAGTCTTAAAATGTTTCTATTCTTTTTTAATTACACAATTTTGTCTCTGAAATAGGGCTGTTTAAGTTCAACCCTCTGACAAATCTTTTATCTGAGATAATAACGAAAACATATTTATAACAACATAAAAAAGAACCCATACATTAATTTAAGTAACATGGCAAATCTGCATAAAGTTTAACCAATCACAGTATTTCGAAAACAGATTTAAAATGTCGTGTGCTATGTTTTACAAGATCGATGTATGCCTGAAAAATATTTCAGGGGCACAATGTTACAAGTTTTGGATTTGCTCAGGCTAAAATTAGAAAATATATTTTTAAAAACCTGTCGTCCTCTAAAACTTCACACACATTGCAATGACATTAAACTACACTTGTGTCCCAAGCTTTTTATATTATGACCAGTTCATAAAGAGCGATGCATTTTTTACGCGGCGCCCTCGGCCTCTCTTAATGACTCTATTAAAGTGATTAATTGGGCTATCGTTTAAAAAAGATGTGTTCCCGCTCTGCCCACTGATATCCCGTAGGGGCCATTCCCGATATCTTTTGCAAGTTCAGCCGCCTACACTGCCTGCGTTTCTATCTTAGTAACGAAATGGTGGATGTATTTTTTTTTATAATTGTTTGATAAAAAGTAAATGAAACTGCACCTAGCTTAATTTAGTTAATTTCATTTTTGTTAGGTTTTTTGATTTAATAATTATTTTCATTATTGCTGTTTATTATGATATCATTTAAAACAGTTAACAAAATACATCGTTCGCTCGGTCACCCAGGTACTATTATTAAAAAGGTAACAAACGCATCATTATTTACTGCGTTATCTTATGAAATGATTTTGAAAATAGAACTGTAGTTTATTTTTGAGAGCAACACAACTAAGAATAAAACCGGGAACGAAATCAAACGATGATAACATTCCATTTACAAATATATGTAAATGTAAGAGCTACAAACTGGTAGATCAAAGAGAAATAAACCAAAACTATCTGTTTTTTGTTGCATACAAATTTAATTAATTCCGATACGCATCTCCGAGCGAGTGCTTAGGTTACATCGCGTCTGTTTGGCCTTTTAAGTCGGTGCTTAATCAACTTAATCGACAGATACCAATGGGATACATAGCTAATAGTATCATTATTCGTGTTTTAATATTATTTAACCTCAGCTATTTGAGTAGTCATAACTATTAGCTTTAATCATAATTTACTTGTATTTTCTGTGTACAATTTAATTTGAGCTCCTGTGGAGATCTTGGACCAGCTAAAACTGCGGCTCGTAAGAATATAGATATTTTATAAATTTTACCTTGAAAAATGTAAAATAGGACTAAAGGAATATTCATATGATCATGTTTCTTTTCCGAAAGGGTAGGGTGAGTGTATATCTTTCCACTTGCCCAATTCATCAACCATTTTTATAAAGACTTGTAGAACAAGTCTTTACAAAAATGGTTGATGTACTCCTGACCAAAACTAAGGAATAAGTTCGTCTAGCCTTTTTTCTTTAAAATCTTCATAGTCGTATACTGACGAGAAAGTTTCTTTGAAATCAACATGTAAGCGGTGCAGTTGCGGGCTGGAACTCTATCGCGACATGTTGCTAGTCCACCACCTAAAATATTAGCTCATCAAGCTTTTTATAGGTTTCATGTAAAATATTTCTGGAATACTGTTTTGAAGTTGTTTATTTTAAAGTTAACTTTCCTATATTAGTACATGAGATGAGACTTCACACCCACTTCGTTATCACGTGGGCGGAAATATAAAGCCGTTTGTGTTTTTATTATGGCGTTGTTTTATAACATTTTGAGTTCTTTATTTTTATTACTCTTGATATTATGGAAGTCGTTATTTTGTTAATGATTTACCTATAGTTCTTATTTATGCAAAGGTGGCCGTGGGCTTAAGCCTTGTAGGAAGGTAACTATTTTTAGATGTTTTCGATTTTGATACAGACAAGTAAGATTATTATCTTAAATCTAGATTGTAATAAGATTCTGATCATTATTTGTATGGCATAAAAGTAACGGGGCTTTAAAAATAAAATTTACATCTGTATCTATGTGCAGAAGCAATTGATTTTCCGAGCATATTTATTTTTTTACATCAATACGTACGTACAAGGTTTTTTTATCGCTCTAGAGGAATTAAAGAAGAATTTATATGTATAAATTCTTTGATATCTTGATGTTTTGTGTGTATAGGTGGCCTTGTGGTATTGTGATATCAGATTTTTCAGACCGCCCGAAGTTATATGAATATACATAATGCTTTTACAAGTGCCAACTAATTAAGAAAGAAAATCCCATACATGTAGTAGAGCTATACATACATGCGTAACATACATAAAATCACGCCTCTTTCGCGGAGGGGCAGACACTACGTCTTTCCACTTGCTACGATCTCTGCATACTTCCTTCGCTTCATCCACATTCATAACTCTCTTCATGCAAGCTCGGCGGTTTCGGGTACTTTTGACCTGACCCTTTACCAGGACGTCATTAATTTGATCAAGATACGTTCGTCTAGGTCTTATAAGAGCTATAACCATTTCAAAATGCGTATCCTTGAGTTTTAATTACCCTGATTCTAAAATCTGTTTCTGTCACCAAAGCACACACATACCCATTAACCCTACAACGGGCATTAGTATGCAACCGGGCCAACAATTAGGACTTCTGAATTTCAAACGCCAATGGGACAAATGGTGCCCTTCGGCGGCGAACCGTGACGTTTTAATCGAGGTTCCCGGGGGATCGGCTTCGGTAATTGTTTCCGGCATGGCTGGATTGAGAACTTAGATCACAGATAAGCAGTAGATGACGTTTATTGAACGACTGCTTAAAATGGAGAATCCATTGACAGAAACGGTTGTAAGAAATGGTGGGGTTCTATTTCTAGACTGAGAAGTGGCACACATATCAACTTAAAGTATTTTATTATTAAAAAGATAAGATGAAGATTTCTAGGAAAACTTTGAGAAATCTGTGATAAATCGATCTGCGTGGTGCATACTCGAATAATACGAATCTCGTACCTGGTTGCGAAGGTCAGATGAGAGTCGCTTCGTGTAAAAACCTGACTCACCCAATCCAGGATCCATAGTCAAAGGCATACCCCGAGCTCCTCTCCAGAGTGGTGAGGAGGTAACTGGGACTAAGGCTATGAGGAGAGGCTTGTACCAGGTACTGTATGGCTGTATCTCCTGATTTCTTTTATCTAAGTTTTCCACGTATATCGGTGTAAAGATTGAAGGTAGAAGTAATGGTGGGTACTGTTTGATTACGGTGCTGGGTGCCGGCAATTACCCACTCGAAAAGTCAGTACATTTCAGTAAAAATTTAGCGATTGTCGATTTATTCTTCTTTCGAATAGCTAATTTGAATTGTGGGTATCTGATTGAGCGATTCAATTTACATACATACATATAATCACGTCTATATCCCTTGCGGGGTACACAGAGTCAACAGACTTGAAAATACTGATACGTTCAGCTGTTTGGCTAAATGATAAAATTGAGGTTCAAATACGTTACTAGCCGATTTCACTCACAATGAATTATTAGTTACTATCGACCCGCCCCGGCTTCGCACGGGTGCAAAATTCGGAAAAAATTATACATAAAAACCTTCCTCTTGAATCACTCTACCTGTTACAAAAAACCGCATCAAAATCCGTTGCGTAACTTTAAAGATTTAAGCATACAGACAAACAGACTAAAATAGCGACTTTGTTTTATACTATGTAGTGAAGTACTCGATACAACTACTTGATATCCTTACACATTTTCTAGAGAAAAAAGATCTTAACTAACTGGTAACGAAATCCCACAATCTTTGTGAGGTACATAACCCTAGAAAGACCAACCAAAACTTAGAAATAATAAATCCAGTTCCTACTATCGCATTCATATCTCACGTATTAAGATCTCGGATAAACATGGGATATATTGATCCAAATAAGGGATAAAGTCATTAAAGAAGAAAAAAAGGGTTAACATTGGACCGCATCTCACAAGGGCTGTAGATTAAGGAATAGTTCACATTGATACTCAAAATTAAATTTTATCTACAAAACAAACGTCTCTGCATCTTGATACGTCACGCGGCGCAGTGTTAAAATTTGTAGTAAAAATTTCGTCCGCCTAAAACAAAAAACATCTACTTATATTACTTCCGTTCCTCTTTAAAACAATGTCGCGTCGCGTCGCGTCTCATCTTGGTGTGAACTGACCCTAAAAACTTTTGGTTTTTTGTTCTTACCTCCCAGACTAACTTTGTGTGTGGCTTTTAATTGAGTTACCCTGTTTCTGAATCCCTATTGTGTTTTAATTTAAATGGGAACGATTGTTTTTAACTATGAATAAAAATGAGAAACAAATTCTTGACAAAAAAAAATATTTATGCAACTTGTGAGCCGAGGCCGAAATATTGGATTCCTCGGTAATATTATGGAGATACATCTATCAAGACAATAGCACCTAGAAGTTCTTCAGAATCTAACTTTTTTAAACTAGAATGTTTAAATAAAGAAAAAAGACGGACGTCAAATGAAACAGGCACCATGCTCCTCTTTTCTGAGTTTTATAAATTAGTTTGATTACCAACCGATGCTCTTACGACGAGGGAAAACATTTTGAGAAAACCTGCACCTTCTAGTAACTGAATATATGTAAGCTAGATCCAATGTGAGTTAGGTTCCTCAGCGATGGTTGCGGAGGTCAGAAAAACGTGACGTCACACAATTTATGATCCTGAACGCAAGGAGCCCTCAGGAAGTCCAGGAAAGAAGTCACAGGAAGTCAAGAGATATAAGAATGCAACGGGACAAGATTCAGAAGGATGACAGTCCAACAAGGTCGGTAGTACCAGGGTACAGGGAGCACAACACAAGTATGTTTGGAAACGGTATCAAAATGTGGAGTTTAAGTTTTCTCTATACACTTATCACGACCAACTGTATCAATACTTGCAGTACCGACAGCAGAACAAAACGTTTCTGTTTTTTATTTTAATGTTGTACTTTTGTGACTGTTTTTGTTAATTACTTACTTTATTAAGAAAATTTATAAAAGAGCTTAAAAATTTTACAGAAAGATGCTGGACGGAGGCTTTTTTAACTATTAAAGGTTCAACGATCATAAATTCTTTATTCAAAATTAATAAAGGAAAAGCGTCATAGTTTACCAATAATAATCAATAATATATTATGTCTGTTAATGTACAAATGTTGCGTACGAATGTAATTTCTATAAACATCTGAGTATCTCATTTGCTGTCGCTACCATCTGCGACTACACTTGAGGTACCGTCGGCAGAAACTCGACAGTCAGCTGTTTGATTTACAGCACTTACCCTGTTTGTATACTGTCGGTATCCCCTTTGGCGGCGATCTGCAATATCTCTGTTAGTACTTCGGAAATTACAATTATATATCTATATATCTTTCAAGAATATACTTACCTTAAACTGTACTTAAAGCTGAACGTGGTCTTTCTGTCATTTCGAGACTATTGGCTCTGTCTACTCAAAAAGCGCTAAAGACGTACATACTAATATAACTGCACTTATTCTCGTGTGGCATCCGGGTCATTAGATCTTATCTAAAAGGAATCAATAAATTGACCTATTCTGATTGTACTCGAACAATTAAAGTGCCCGAATAAAAGCATGATACACAGGGAAGCAGAGGTTTTAATCCTACCGTGGCTACAAATTAATGACTCGTTTCTGTAAATTACTTTGATTATAAAACGATGCTATTAATGTGAGAGAGAACACCATGCAGAAATTTTTACTGCAAATTCAGGCAACTGGATGTGTAACCATGGTCAAATATGGGTCAAGTTTTGCAAAGATTTGATCAAGATATATTCTATAAAAGAACAATCTTTTTCCTAAAGCCAGGAGGAAGAAGATGTTCTCTTAGCCTTCCCTTTTAAACGTTCTGTTTTTGTTAAAAATTAAGATATATAAACTCACCATAATGCAAAACAGCATAATGTGAGCAATCGTTAACGCCTTACCTACAAACAACGAGACATTTATTAAAACTTATGGAACCAGTTAAATAACTCAAAAGTGAAGTTTATACGAAACTCGAAACAGGCCATTAGCATGGCAACACAAAAAGTAAATCGAGTAAAGGGCTCAACTTGTACAGGGTGTAGAAATAATGCTATTCTTAGCAATATTTAAGCTCTAAAGTTGACCAGTATAAAAAGAATATCGATACTTTATCGCTTACAAATTACCTCGGTTTTTTGTTACAAAATAATTTTATGAACTGTATGATGAAGCCATTGTAGGTCAATAAAATCATTTTTATAAACTTTATTATGATTTTTTATAAAAAGGTAGTTTGTCTACAAAAGCAATCTGAAAAATAGGGTAAGGTTGGGTAAATAATAATGTAAGGTAATTAAATTCGTTAGCATTGATGAATGAAATATTATTAGTTTCATAGAAAGCATTAACTATATTATTAAAATTTAAACGTTAGATTTTCAAAAGATTTAACATTAAGAAACACATTATAAAATAAAAGTTAATCTCGGCAATAAAAAAAAGTCAACAATGATTATTTGCATACCAATAAAAGATCTGTATAGCAGTAACTTCTCTCTCTCTCTCTCTCTCTCTCTCTCTCCCTCTCAATAATTCTCAGTAACAGTCTCTTCCTTAATTTGAAGGTTGTTTAATCTGCTTATTTTTTTCCTTGGTATAATTACATGATCACAAGGGTTTTAAGGACAGAAGTGTTTTAGCACCCTGTAAAGACAATAAGTTAGGTCGTTACAACACAAACTGATAAAGAAACTACGGGAGCGGAAAGTTTCCCAAAGTTGGGACAAATTACCCGACCACGAAAGGGAGTGTGTGTTTAGGGTCGGCCGCATTGGGCTGTTAAGAAAATTTACCCTAACCAGCCAACCCAAACCTGTGGCAAGTCATTAGAGTCCACCCAAATGTATAGAAAAGTTAATACGGCTTCAGAATAGAAGGTTCAAGTTACGCTGGTGGTTGTGGAGTCAGCTTTAATTTTGCTTGGTTATTGTTGCAATACGTGTGAGCTGAGGTTGCTTAAGATTTTTAATTAACAAATATATTTTTCCTTTTTCTAGATTCACAATTTGCTAGTGATAATATTTGCTTTGTGAAGTGTAAAAGTCTACTTCTTTTTTTTTCTTTTTTAAATTAACCTTTTTTTTCTCTTATTCTTCTTTTGACACCTTCTCAGTTGCACTTTCGATCACTCTTACTTCAAGACCTAGGACCCACTCGCCGCCTTTTCTCTTCCCACTTTATACACCATAGTTAGTTGAATTACCAGAAAGAAACTCAAAGATTAAAGTAACCCAAAATAATATTCTACTGCTTGTTACAAATAAAGTTAGTTAACATTTAAATGCTATTTCTATTCAAACAAAAATGGAAACAGTTAAAATAGATTTCAATTAACTAGAAGTCCAATATATAACCGAAAGCGAGATAAATTTGCAGTGATCAGAGGAGCCGACTATCCGTAATTTGCGGACCCAACTCGTCGACAAACAACTAATCGATAATTTGCTATAACCGATTATCGATGCTGTCGTAGTAATCGATTGGCTTTATTACAGTATGGTTTAAGATGTATCTTTTTTTATTTTATTGTTATTTGGGACAGACTCATGTTTGAAATATCAAATAATTCCATGGACATAAATAGTATTTATTAATTTGATCTCTTTTCAATAAAACACATAAACATCGGAGATGAAAATTAAATATTCCACTACCAATTAGCGCTAGGTTTATATCCCTAAACACGGACATTTATAATTTGCTTTTTAAAAAGATATTACAACGCCCTTTCGTTAGTAGAAACATATAATTTCTCCCCTCATACAATATTAATGTTGTAACGAGCGATTACTTGAGCGTTCCTGTTTATATACAAACAGATCAAAGTGAAAACAAAATTGCTGTTGAAATGAAACTAATTCTGAAAACAAACGAATGAATGCGAGGGGCCTGTATCTTTTTACACGCATGAATGAACGGCCACAAAGATGTGTGGACGCCCTTGCGCTTGCCCTTCTTATCATGATTAATTTTCGTCCTAATATTTTTAGGGTCTTTCAGTCTAGGACCAAGGGTAAGGATCTAATTTTGGTTGGTGATGAAATTGCCAACGCAAATGAAATAAATCGAGCGGCGACAGAATTGATTGGAAGTTTAAGGGCTTTTGTCAGTGTTGGATAAAGTCGAGACTTATGGTTCAGGAGCAGCGTGATGAATCTATTCTATTTCGTGATAAATTTGATCATTAGAATGACCCGTCAGCGAGATAATTCGGCAACGTTGAAAAAATGGTTAAATATTTGTTTATTTTTGATATTTTTACTTTTATTTGACGATAAGCTTTTGCTCGGGGCGTAAGTTCAATGGAAAATTTTAGAAAAAAAAAATTGCATAAGTTCCTTCTGAAGGTCTGACTTTAAATTATTTTATTAACTAGACGGTTTGTTCAGCAGTTTTGCAGTTTATTCGCCACAAACTGAAATATCATTTTTTTCTTGAAAATTCAAAAGCGTACTAAAGCAAAGATAGTATGATTAGGATAGTTCCAAAATTATGCGTTAGTATTTCCTTCATAATGCTGATTTTCTTTACTTGAAAAATTATCATTAACTTTGATACAATAACCATAAAGCTCGCCAGATCAACAAAAGTATTTTAATCTATCTACTGAATCTAACCTTCGTAATGAAAGCACAAAAAACTACCCGCAATTACTATAATGAACAAACTAATGAGGTGAAACCAAGATTAGAAAATCAGTGCGCTGACTCGATTCAGTGTGACCTGGTAAACACAATCGCCGCATGTCACCCGATTGCTGAATTCGATTTAGCAATCGATATCTACCATTTGTATCCCTCGCAAATGCTTTATCTGCACCCTCGGATTCTCCACGATTTATTATGTAGCTCAAAAGCAAAAACGTTTATGGATGGTGCCTCATCGTATCTTTTATGCTCGTTACTGTCAATAAAATCTTAGGTTTCAGGAAAATCGTTTGCAGTTTTTCAGGACTGTTTTTGAGAAAGATTACCTTAGCTAAGATTAACATAGGAATTGATATCGTTGCAAAAATATTGCCATCAAAACATTAGTCTTTATTTCCTGTTTCCGGCATTTTAGAATCGTACCACTTTATTTGTTTTTCATGGGTACCGTAAAAGGCGGCAAAGGGAATAAGTATTTCTATGCTGATCAGCAAAAATGAATTGTTTGCTAGCTGCTTCTCTACCCGCGCAGATTTCTAAAGTCAATAAAAAAATCTGAATCTAAATTCTATCATTAATCCAATCACTATCTGAACATTGCCTTTGAGTTTTATCGACGCTGTTGTCTCAAACTTCTCAGTACCGGCCAAACACGTCTACATATAAATATAATAAACATCCATTTAGCTAGTCCTCAAACAATATGTGGCTATCATTAAACTGATCCGGTCGGAATTCCGAGATGCTCTCAATTTCCTCCCGACCCGGGGGTGAGGGGTGTGGGGCCAGGCCAATGTTTGCATGTTTACCCAAACGTAGGGACCGTATGCTAACGCAGTGAATTATTAAGACGTTTCCCTGTTGACACCAGATGCTATTTAGATGTGCTTGGGTGTTTCGTTGATTTATAAACTACTACCATACTCGGAACATAACCGCGCGAATTTAGTGCCACCGACCAAAAGTAACGTGGACTTAGTTTTACCAAAAATAAATCTTAGCACATCCTTTTCAAACTCTAAATTATATATACGCAAAATTTCAAGATTAGTTCAGATGATAACGCGTGAAATGAAGACAAACTTACTTTCGCATTTCTAAATGTAAAAAGTCAAAATAGTGTACAATGATTTATGAAATTCAGTGCTAATAGATTAACATGGAAAATGTAATAATGTACGTAAAATACACAATACAATAATTCTTTCCCAAAGATAGAAATATTTGCTCATGAATTGAGCTGAGCTTGAGCATTAGAGCAACTTAGGTCACCTGCGCAGAATAAGTCTGAATGTAAAATTTATGAAAAACATATCTTCTTTCTCCATATTCCAATTCATCCCTTTTCCATCTCACACAGAGCAAATAGTCACAAGGATCAAGTTGAACTGGGTTAAGGGATAGTTAAAGGTTTTTATCCCACTACAGCCTAAAGGAAGAAAAGCTATGACATGTGTGTCCAAAAATTTTTTGATCAATCTTTTACACCTTATAAGCCAACGAGGCTCCAATTTGTCATCCGATGCGTTGATGGCGCAATTTAATGCACAAACCCTGCATTGTGATAGATTTATGAGGCAGATAGGTGCCTTAATGGAGGCAGTGGCACCATTAAACTTGACTCTAATGAAGATACGGGAAACGTATTTGTTGCGTAATAAAACAGTGTCGTATGACCCCGAGGGTCGGCTGGTGACGTCATTAACACCGAATGAGTTACTATGGGAAATGAAGAATGGGATGGTTCACAAGTTGACAAATTGTGTGTTGTAAGAAAATTTGTTGTACATAAACATCTCTGTTTTACTTTCAATTTTGTTACAAATTACAAAAGCGAAAGTGACCAAACGTTTGAAACTAGTAAACCTGCACATTTAGGTCACAAGTTGTGTTACTGTGATGGTGGTTTCTAAGCCATATTGGATATGGGTTAAAAACCACCACAAAGATTAAAAAATATACTTTTTTATATTTCACTTTCATAGACGACTTTTCATTTATGAGTTAAATAATGAATAAGTAATACAGATATTAAAGGCGAACGCAACTAACCATTTTTTAATCTCTGACTTTGGAAACCGTGTTACAATTATCCGTGGTCACCGAGCGACTAAATGGTATAAGACCGAGTTAAACGGTTGCATTATACAAAGTTTGTTTATCATTGACTCTAGAATCCTTCACGCTAGCGTTTCAGCCGCACAAAAAGGTGGCGATTAGTCGCAGACACCACTGAATTATACGGACGTCTGACGTGGCTCGTAAACCACAGGCGTTGGAACAACATCGGTTTAGATCACTGAATTTTCATATGACACAGGATTTACAAGTGATTGTTGAGTCAGCTTTTTAGATAAAAGAGCGCGTACTTAGATTGTGTATGCTGTTCAGTTTTGCTGTTAGATTTTTTTTCATGTATTTCTAAAAGTATCTCGTTATTCGATGATGATAATATAATAATTAAGTTTGTACATAAGAATGAAGTTCATAAAATCTAAGTTTGTTAAAAATTGTGGCAGCGAAAGTATTTGAAAAATGCTTTGGAATGAAAAAAGAAAAACATTACAGATAACGTTGTTTTCCCTTACAAGGTAGACAGAGCCATCACCAACAAGACTCGAAGGCTAGCTGTGTTATTATAAGCCTTCCTTTTGATTAACTTTTACAATCTGCGGGTGAATAAAAGTAGCTGGCGCAAATTATAACTGGTTGTTGTTTTTTTTGAGCATTATTAGCGTGGAAAATGGAATGATACTCGTAAAAGCATAGTTTACATAACAACATGCCCGTTCAACGCCGGGTCGATGTAACAACAACCCTTTCTCAAAGTTTACACAACACATTAATCTAGAAAGTCAATATCTCCCATCACTAACAGGTACGGAGCCCTTATAATTCGATAAACCGTCATCAAACCCATTACTAAATTATCTCCCCCGAACGCTGTCCCAATTCTTGACGAAACTAATACAATTTCTGCAACGATGATAGCGACGCAATATTACACGTGGCCGATTGGTCGTGAACCCCTCTTGAGCAAGTTAGACCCCATAACAGGGAGGCAGGAATATTCTGAACAATAATGAAGGATAGAAGTGTAAGTTCTGGTGAAAGGTTTAGATATGCAGAAGAATGCAGATATAGCAATTGGTGTATGCAATGATTATAGTCTTTGTAACAATCTCAAGTTAAGATGTTTAAATAGAAAAATATACAAATGGATCATTTATGCATCATATTTTAATAAAATGTTTACATAATGAAAACTTGATGTGCTATGCACAACAAGACCCACAATCCTGCCGCAAAAGTGTTCGTAACAAACAAATTCATCCATCCTTCAAATTAGCCTGCACATTGACAATGAGCAGAATGTTATATTTAAGGATTGTGTTCTTTATTACAAAACACCAAGGTCTATTTTTAATGGTATACATCTGTAATGGCGTAAATAAGACCTTTTTTTTGTTTAAATTTATGAATTAAGTTTATAGTTAATTGAGGATAAGAATAAAATAAAAAAGACTGCCCGCAAGGAATACGTCAACATAGTCGTCAGTACCTTTAACTACATCTAGAATTTTATTTTTGATACTTCGTACTTCTTCTTCTTCTTCTTCGTACAGAAAGTTATACTTCTGTCTTATTTTATACTTTGGCTGAACTGTTTGCCTTAGAATGTGCACTAAAGCAAATATAAGATGATCTGATAGCTCAGCATATTTATAATTGGGTAAGCATAAATCAATCTTGCTACTGTCCATGTATTTCTATTTCCTTGAGAATAACTATTTACTTTCTTACTAAGTTATTCATTATGTATTGTATTTACTCTATTATTCTGTTCATATTGTTTTTCTTATACTGTTTTTATCTGTAAAGACCTCGAATTGGCTCACAAATGTTTATTTTAAAGCTATCATTATATAGTTTTCTGTTCGTCATTTAAATGTTTAATATAAAATTATTCTGTAGACATTATAAATGAGCCGTGTGGTTCCCGGCTTTAACGAATAGGCTTATAAACTATATTGGTATTCTTCTTGTAGGCGATGGACTGGCAACCTCTCACTATTTGCATCTCAATTCCATTATTAAGCTGAACGTGGCCTTTTAGTTTTTTCAAGACTGTTGTCTCAGTCTGCCCCGCAATAGACGTGAACATATGTACATATAATAAATAGAATCAAATAATAGGTTTATGACACAATGCTACTTAATTACTGCATGCTATAACCACAATAACCGAACCCAGTCATATCCGAGAGTATTACACCGCCAGTGTTAATATACCTTGTGGTTTGATATTGCGAATACATTGCTAACAATGTAATTCACCTCGCAGGATTAACTACTGGAATATTATCATGAGAATAATAAAGAAAATTAATCTATCAGCTTATCTGAGAAACAATGAGTCCATCTTTTTTCCTAACAAGTTTACAATGTGGCATTGAAAATTCCCAAAATGATATTATATAGACTGTATTTTTAAATTTAACCATTAAAAATCACATATGCTTAAGGCGAAAGACTAGCCATGTATAACTATTCTACTTAGCTTGATCTTAATTCCAAGTGATCCAGCTAAATGTGGACATAGAGTTTTTTATGTATCCTCTGTGTCTACTCCGCTATGGACCAAGGCATTAATGTATGTGCAGAAGTGAAATTTAAACAGTTTAACAATTTTAAGCATGAGTTTATACAAAATTAATGTAGTCGCGATGAGAAAAATAAATCAATCTATCCCTTAGTCGCCTTTGACGACATCAATTGGAACAAGATGGAGTGGTCCTATTCTTTTGTCCTATTGGTGCCAGTAACCACACGGTGCACTTGAAAAAAATCTGCTTTTTTAAAATCGGTTAAAACATGATTGATGTGACCAATCCTTCTAAATGTTGTAATAGTAACCTACCGTGTGACAGATTGTTATAACTGACGAGTCATCCAACCCTTTTCGGATGAAAGCGGACTAGAGGGCAAAGGTTATAGTTATACGAGTAGAATATTTATTAGAAAATGTGACACATCATGGAAAGAAACATTATTGAGGGTAGTCGGAGCAAGTTTTAAGTAAGTTACTGTCAGTTTGTCTGCTCACAGATTTATCCACACTAATAATAAAGAGGAAAGATTTGTATTTTTGTATGTTTGTGTGGAATAAACTCAAAAACTACTGGTCCGATTTTGATAAAATTTGGCACAAATATAGAATAGACCTTCAAAAGTGACATAGGCATAAAATTGTTTTTACTCTTTGTTTATTTCAAAATATAAAACACAAAAATATGTCCACCCGTGCGAAGCCGGGGCGGGCCGCTAGTATGATTTATTTATTTATTAGGCAACACAACAGACACTAACTAATAAGATACAAGGTTTCTTAATAACTAAAATTGTTCAAACAGCATTCTAAATTGGAACAATTTTAGTTATTAAGAATGAATGTTTGTGTACAATAAGTAAAACTTAGAATATGACGCTTCAGTTTTGATGAAATTTGGAACAGGGATGATAGACTAGATGCTAAAATATACATAGTTAAGTATGTAAATAAGTACAAATATATATCTTTTAACATCTAAATGATGTTAATAAAATAATGATTCATTTTGAATAGACACTTTTGTTTTGTATAATTCTATACTTTACCTACAAATTTCTATACTTTACCTACAAATAGTAACTTGAGATCCAGGATACCATAAGTAATTCGTGGTTCTAGCTCAATCACAAACTATTGAACAACTAAATCAATTGAAACTTGCGAAAGTAAATCATGTCGTTATACTTAATCTGAGGCGATTGATCGAAAGCTCCGGAAAGCTCGGAAACTTCCGATAATATAATGAAGTTCCAGCGGGGCCGACAGAGCTTTTAATGAAAAGGTATTTATTATTTGATGGGGAAAGCTTGTTTTAACATCTTTTGAAATTTAATCACTTTTGTAGTAACGTTGACATTTTTAGAAGAAGAAAAGAAAGTTTGACATTTTTACACTTTGTTTTACGAGTTTTGAACTCAAACCAGCCTTTTTATCAGGTCAGCAGAATAAGACTCAACCATATCTTGATGTGAATGATGTAAGCAACTTATGATTAAAATACTAAGTATGGGTGTACAATAAATTATCTCAAAGTAAAATTAACTATTGACTTTGGAGCCAGCCTTGTAGGCATTGGTATCGACAACCATAACAGCTTCAGCTACAGGCTCCCAAATTCGTTGCAATGAAAAATCTCTCATAATACTTTCAAGGGTTTAAAGATTTCACTTATGTTTTCCTTATAAATATAAAGATATCTCTCTATATAAGTATATTTGCAGTCTAGGAATGGTTTTATCACCACTAGCCATTGTATATATATATATATATATATATTGCAATAATAAATTTATAAACAAACAAACTAGATAATATAGTGCCGTGTGGTTCCCGGCACCAATACAAAAAAGAATAGGACCACTCCATCTCTTTTCCATGGATGTCGTAAAACGCGACTAAGGGATAGGCTTACAAACTTGGGATTATTTTTTAGGCGATGGGCTAGCAACCTGTCAATATTTGAATCTCAATTCTATCATTAAGCCAAATAGCTGAACGTGGCCATTCAGTTCTTTCAAGACTGTTGGCTCTGTCTACCCCGCAAGGGATATAGACGTGAACATATGTATGTATGTAGATAATATAGTTATCATGGGTAATGCCATGCATTCGTGCCATCTGAATTTTCCAGTTTACAGAATGTAAGACATACAACAACATTAGATGTTCTACACACTACCGAAAAAGACGCCAAGAAGGCAGGCGACTTTCAAGATCTTCATAGATTTTATTGATTTCCCATTTATTAATTTACCTCCAGGTCAAAGTTTTAATTGCAAAATCGAAGTCACTCTCGGCTCATTACCGTCCTGATGGGATCACTTCGCTTCCATATTGAATTCATCAATTACATTTCGCGATCAAAGCTAATTAATTAATTGGTGTCATTTCACCTCATTAACGGCTCATTTAAGTCGACAATTCACCTTTACAACTTGCACTCAAGACCCTGTAGATTAATTAGAATTTACCGTTTAATGCATAATTTGATTAGGTTACGAGTAATAACATAGGTAGGTACATATAGTCAAGTATATATTCCGCGTAAAGTAGACAAAGCCTTGGCCACATTCAGCTGTATAATTTTAGCTTGATGGTGGAATTGAGATTGAAATAGTGATTCTACTGTAACATACATAGTCACAATTGTTGCGGGGTAGACAGAACCAACAGTCTTGAAAGACTGATAGGTCAGGTTCCGCTGTTATTGAGATTCAAATAGTGATAGGTTGCTAGTCCATCTCCTAAAAAAAGAATCTTATATTAATAAGTCCATTCCTTAGTCGTCTTTTACGACATTTATTAGAAAGAGATGGAGTGGTCCTATTCTTTTTTGTAAAAGTGCCGAGTACCACACGGCACTCCACTATAATATTAAAACATTAACCTACTTAAAACCGTCGTAATAAAATAGTATAAATGAACTTTGCCAAAAGTCAGAGGTAAGTTACTTGGCCAAGTTTGAGAAGATCTCTGCCAAACGATACGCGGTTTTAAATTTTTTTGTTTTGTCATTGCTTATTCCTGTTCTTTTAGATCATGAACCTCATAATGAAATTAAGTTTTTCAATTTCGTTTGATTTTATTGCATCACCAACTTTATTTAGGTAGTGACAATTATTTTTTAAACTTTATTGCATCTATAATAATGTACATAGGTGGACTTCGCTAAAATGCATTCTCTACTATATAAAAAATTTAATGATACCGAAGAAATAAATTTTTGATATTATCATTACGTTTTGCAGAAAGATTAAAAACGTCGCGGTTTTGTAGGCTATACTTGCGTAGTTACAAGGCCGTGTGGTTCCCAGCAACAATAAAAAAAGAATAGGACCACTCCATCTCGTTCTCATTGATGTTGTAGAAGGCGACTAAGGGATAGGCTTATAATCTTGGGATTCTTCTTTTAGGCGACGGGCTAGCAACCTGTCACTATTTGAGTCTCAATTCTATCATTAAGTCAAATAGCTCAATGTGGCCTATTAGTCTTTTCAAGAATGTTGGCTCTGTCTACCCCGCAAGGGATATAGACGTGATTATATGTATTTATGTTACTAGGCTTACCAAGGCTACATAACAGACCAGTGGTAAATAAACATCTATCGTCAAAAACTGATATCGATCGCGGACCAAAGACACCATACTCTCTCGGCAGTATAAAGCTATCAAGCGTTGCGTGCCTGATCTGATTATTAGAACGGTTGTTAATGAAGACTATCGTCACATCTGAGAGACTAATTAAAGCCTCTTTGTAACACCTGCAACCAGTACAAGATTATTTGTAAAATGGTGTGTTTGGAAAGAGTATAGAACTTGAAGCTGATAAATAATAATGTGAAGCACGGCTGCTTATGATAAATCTTGTTGAGGACTGTGTAAAAGTTAGAATAACACTCTGATATCAACGCTATCAATCTGATCATTGATCTATTCGAGATTATAATAATTATAGAGAAATAATTGTGTAAAATTAAAAGCGTAAATGAACCAATTCTTGAGATTTAATTAAGGAATTAAATCTTAACATTGTTTTAAATTATTTTCGAGACTATTGGCTCTGTCCAACCTGTTAAAGATAAAGACATATTTTCGTCTTTTTATTTAACCACCACTGGTGTTTGAAATACATATAAGAATAACTAACTCACATATTTTTTTAATTAGTAACAGTATTATTACCTATCCATCACTTAATCACACAGCTGGACATGTTTTTAAGACTATTCACTATGTCTACCCCGTAAGAGACAAACACGTGATTGTATGCATTAAAACATATCTTGGGAATAACAAAACTATACACTATTTTTTCCCCCTTTTTTCACATTTCTTTCCCATGGATGTCGTAAAAGGCGGCTAAGGGATAGGCTCACAAATTTAGGATTCTTTTTTAGGCGATAGGCTAGCAACCTGTCACTATTCGAATCTCTATCTCTCTATCTATCATTAAGCCAAATAGCTGAACGTGGCCATTCAGTCTTTTCCAGACTGTTGGCTCTGTCTACCCCGCAATGGATATAGACGTGACCATATGTATGTATGTATGTATACACTAATTAAATCGTAGAACAGCATCAGTCCGTCATTACATACTGCAAATAACTCAGGGCGGATTCCGCGCATCTCTAACGAAGCTTCGGCAAGCCGCGTCATGTGCACAAATTACGTACAATTACATACTCCAGAACCAGAAACATTAGACCTACCCACCCTCCTCTGTCAAGAACAAATCTAGAACATTAAAGAGATACGCTTAAACTAGATAAAGGTCTTGTTAAATTGGTTGGATAGTCACCCTTCAGATTATTGTGACTTTGGATTGCGATCGCAAAATAAACGATGAGATTTGAACTCTAAATGAAGAAGATTTAGATTGTAAATTGAATGGCGGAATAGCAGAGGTGGTACAAATTGATCTCATCAACATTGGATCTGATCGTATAAGAACATTCCAGTTGGAATCTCCATTCGTTAGAGTAATTAAGGAGTCAACCACACAGTTATTTATTAGGGGAATTTTGAAATGATACTAGAATCCAACTAGTAGAAACTCTAAAAGATTCTTTCTACATTAGCCACACGAATTACAGTCTGTAATCGATTAATCGGTAAACAAACATAATGTCCATTAACCCTGCGGCACTCGATGAGTTACGGGGAGTCCAGGAGTGCTTGCCAAAATTGGAGGCTGCGGCCGAGCCAACAATGTTGTTCAATGATATCAATTGTTATTACTAAATACATTGTACAATTTCGGTTATCAACGATATGAAATAAATTTATACTTTTAAGGCTTGCATAATTCACTTGCTTCATTCACGCTTTATCCATAAATATTTTATGCAAGTCTCGTCAGTTAAAGATATCAACCCTGAGTCGATCAAGGTACGGCTAGGCCTTAAAAAGATTTGAACATAATAAAATAAGTCTGTTTCCATGAAGTAAGCATTTATTTTCAATTTAAATTAATTGTTAGTTACTTTTCGCTTTTGTCAATGTAGAGTATACGTGCTTGTTTAATCAGTTATTTGTTTTAAACTTTTAACTATAACATAAGTTGTGCCGCGTGGTTCCCGGCACCATTACAAAAAAGAATAGGACCATTCCATCTCTTTCCCACGATATCGTAAAAGGCGACTAACGGATAGGCTTATAAACTTGGGATTCCGCTTTTAGGCGGTGGGCTAGCAACCTGTCACTATTTGAATCTCAATTCTATCACAAAGCCAAACAGCTGAGCGTGGCCTATCAGTCTTTTCAAGACTGGTGGCTCTGTCTACCTCGCTAGGGATATAGACGTGATCATATGTATGTATGTATTGTTAACATGGTTATTTATAATTTTGTAATTTATCACATGTAAAGAGATTGAATCTGAATTTGAAATGTCAGTGTCAACAAATTGTTATCGGTGTTGCAAATTTAATAAAACGTGAGTCTCATAAAATTGTGCGGTCGGATGGACTCATCCTACCATCAAACCATATTGCCCGACATGGTCTAGTTCCGACCATCAAACCATATTACCCGACTTGGTGGAACGAACGATGGAATGATTAAGCTGGCAACACTGTTGATTGAAATGGATTGAATGTAAGACCGTTATTATAAAAACCACATCAGAGTGTGGCTCGGATCATTCTGATATCAACTGTCTACGAATAAAGGTGTAAATCATTGTGGACATTTTATTTTTAATAGTATGTAATACCTTTTCCTACAGTACTCTTTTAAAATAACTAAAAAGACATGAACGAAGACAAGGAATATCCTTTATTACCGGTATTAAATATTTTATATCTCTTTAAGCGACTGTATTACACTCATCTACATAAATCTCATTACTCTTACGATACGTTCTATCATCTGGCTCATTTTTATTCAAAACGCGATCTAAAACATGTTCATATGATTACTGATTGATTCCAATACTTTCGCTATTACGGCTGTTGGACTCTGGAACTCTTTTCCCGAGTTTATCAGGACATCCCCAAGTCATTCTAGTTTTAAATCGAAGATATAAAGGTTTCTTTTGAGTCGCAAGGGTCTTTAATACCTATAAGCTTTTTCACTCGTTTTGGTTATCGCTGCAAATATTTATTATGTATTTTGAATTATTTTGTGTAAGTGTAAATATATTTATTTAATTTGACTCCACCTAAAGTCAGAACCAATGGTTGACTGGTAGATAATGCTCCTAGCATTAAGTTCACCAATTGTGCTGTACATTTGTATTTTGTACAATTAAGTTTTAATAAATAAATAACCCAATTATTAAAACATTGTATTCTTGAATATTTTAGATAAGGTATTTAGGAACTGACTTAGATAAATCCTTTTGTACATAAGTTACTAAATAATAATTTGAACTTTATATAATTGGTATAAAGACCAGAATTGTTTATATTATGTTAACCTTTTGTCTGGACCCGGCTAAAACATGAATTCCCATTTAAAGTTTCCTTGGAATTGCCAAAATAGAATGAACAATCAATGTTTGACCATTCTTCAAAAAGACCGAATTTTTTCAAAATCTGTCCAGCATTGCAACAGACAGATAGAATTGTGCGTATTTATAAATAAATATAGAACTATTGATTATTGTAAAAAGTGGATGTTATAAAAACCTATATCCAAAGATAGCTTTGAATCATGTACCGTATTCATGAACGATGAATAAATTTTTTTTTTCATTTCAAATCCAGTAACGGAATTCGTTTTATAGCCGGTGTATTCTTTAACATGTCAGAATACGTTTGACATCTGGAGATTTCCACAAGCCCCTCCTGTCTCATACACTCTCATACATATTTTATTAGCTAACAACCAATATTGATTTGAAAAAATTTCGAGTTGAGCACATTCGTGACGCCCAATTACGTATGCCGCTGAGGTCCGAGCGAGAGGCACAAAACAATTCTATTGTTCGAGTGTTAAAATCTATTCAATCGGTGGTGTAATCGAAAACATCGCCAAGTTTAGAAAAAAATAATGAATAAACGTTAATAATTATTTGTTTCTCTATGCTCAAACTAGAGAGCGCCCGGGTCAAACGAATTATATTCCGTTCCCGCGGGAATTTACAAAATCGTTTTTGTCCGATTTTAAGCGGATGCTCACATTATAGCAACAAGGTATATGAATTACAAATTCAGCTCGATCTCTCCAATAGTTTGGGCTATGAGTTGACAGATCAGTTAGTAAGTATTTTCTTTTTATTGAGTTTCTTCAAATAATTAAATCATCACTTTTAAGTTTCCGGCTTAGTTCCGATAGTGATATAAATTAATTGAAGGATACTAGTAGACATAAAATACTACAAAGATTGGTGCGGTGTCACACAGGGCCCTAAAACAGTTGGTAGCAAAACTAGTATAATTGTTAACGCGACGGTTCGGCAGAGTGTTATCATTTATTTAAGTGTATTGCAATTAATTTAAAGGCCTAAAATAAAAGGTCTAACATAATGCAGAGTTAGACATAGCAGTATATTTATTGACTACATTTTATAAACATTAAGTTCTCTGTCGGACCCAATGGTTGACTGTTAGATAATGCTACTAGCATTAAGTCTTTTGTGCAATGAAGTTTAAATATAAAAATAATGAGGTATAAGAACGTGATTTGATGTTGCCAATAAATTCAATTAAAGCTTATACATACATTTTCCACTCGATCACTAAAGGCATCATTGACTTGGTCGTGCCTCTACCGTGCACCTACTCAGAGAGTTGTCACCCAACATCACCCAATCAGAGATAAGATCTCGGATCGCGATGCGGGTGTCACAATGCCAGTTATTCACAGTCACATAAATTGTGATCCCCGATACGTCGACAATTTGTCGAAGTCCAAAGCCGTTGTGAATCGAACTACAAATTGGTGTCCGGTAAACGATGGATAAACAATTACTTTCAATTATACGACAGAACAACGGGCCTGTTATTATAAAATATTGAGATTACAGAAATTATGAATAGATCTATGATTTGACTGACTATACACTAGCTTAGAATGAAGCGTTCCCAGATATACCAAATTTCCTTGTCGGACTTTTCTGGCATGGCTTTGCTGTAAGCTCCCTTGTGACGATATCCCTTTAAAGTGATTTATAGATTATTATTATTGCCCGAAACCGCCGAGCTTGCATGAAGAGAGTTATGAATGTGGATGAAGCAAAGGAAGTATGCAGGGATCGTGGCAAGTGGAAAGAGGTAGTCTCTGCCTACCCCTCCGGGAAAGAGGCGTGAGTTTATGTATGTATGTAATAATCTAAACAAGACAAATCAAACAGACAAAATAGTAAAATTATTCTACGATGTTTTTAGTTCCGATCTTATTCTTTTTAAAGCTACTCGTAAATATATTATTGACTGATTGCTATATATTTTCAACAAACTTTGGAAACATAGACTGTATTCAAAGAATAAAAACATTTCTAGTATTTTTATTTTGTACGCTTTATGAAGATATGTCATGATTTGATATAGAGTTATAACTCGTAAATTGGTTAACAAAAATAATCTCATTACGTCAATTGAAGGTTGGTTCGTTGATTGGATTTATTGTGCGTCTCCGTGGAGCCAATTATGATTCGGTTTTAATTTATTTTTTATGACCATGATGATTGCAGTAAATTTATTACAAATCCTGTATAAAGCATTAAAATATGTTTCTTTTTCGTTATTCCGCAAATAAAATATAATTATTTCTTATGGGGCACAAAAAAATTTTAAATTTCTAAGAATACTAAGTTAAGACTGTTAAGAAGAAGACAAAAAATTACAAATGCGTCACGATGTTTTAAACCCAGTGTTTTAGAAAGTATAAAATAGAAAAGATTTATGTTCAAAATTGGATATAAGGTATCACTTATTGACTATTTATTAACTTTTCTTTTGATAAACTTGTACTACCTATATGCGCGGAAAGTGGAGCCGCTGGCACACCGTATGATTTTCTTCAATATCTGACCATTTGGAAGGTTTTAAAGCAAATTATTTCAATCAAATATACAAGCCACATACCCCAGGTTCTCTCAGCTGGGAACTATGACAATGCGTGCTCTATCGCGCGCCCATCGAAGATCGCTTGCTCAGATATCCGCCGGCATTTTATATATACTGCTGTATAAATTGACGGACATTATATTGACTCTTTGTCTTTATTTGACTTTAGCTTAGCAGTCCTCCTTAATGAATTGCAGGAACACCTATGAATCATACAGTTATCTAATATTTTGTGATATACGTATTTTTAAAAGCTTTCATTGAATTTCAGCTGTCTGACTTAAAATAAAAATAAAATGTTGTTAGTTTTATTTATTGCTTTAAAGATATTAACATGAAGATAAAGTGAGCTTGGTCTATGATATTAGTATATAATTTTTAGGCAGTACTTTTAATTCTACTCATACAATCAAAAAAATGTCATGTAAGTAAAATAAGTGATATGTGTCACCAGAGATAAAACTTATTCCTGCAAAAAAAATATTGTACATTTTATGACTCTAGGAATAATAATGAAATTCAGTTGTTGCGGCTTTAAAGAGATGGAGTGAACTCTTCAAAAACAAATTGAAGAAAGAAGTTATAAAGAAGATCTCTTCAGTGACTGAAAACGATATTGTTATCAATATTTTTCTGACAATGGAAATCGAATATCTGATTCTAAGGTAACATCATAAACCTCAAAATCAGATGACGGAAAAATATTAAAGCTTTCAAAAAATGTGGGTTTTTATTAAGTGGCTCAATTTGATAATCAAATTAGGTTTTTTTTTCATTTCAGGTGCTGGTCTGGTGGCGATGAAAAACGTATTTTCTTTAATTTAATCTTCTATGTCACTTTGTCTAACAAACCTTAAAATATGAAAATATGCATTTTTTTCTTTATCGCTTAATCAGATTAAATAAAACCAATTGGAACCATCTAAACATTTGGAAGTCACTGATCCAAGATGGCAGACACAGAAGATAATACGAATAATTCATCCAGTGGTAAGAAGATCCATTCGTTTCCGTCGAACTTCGAGCAGAACTTCAAATCTGTGACTTGAATGAAATGGGTTTTCAAGGCGAAATGGTTTTATAAAATTTCGATCTTAATTTATAGCTTTTATAAGCTTCTTATATGGTACCTTCTTATATGATTTTCAAATATTCGGAAACGATTTTTAAGAAATTATACGCATTGTATTTAAGGGTACATTGAAGTATCTGTTAAAATATACTAATCTACTATAAAAGAATAAAAACTTTATTTCAGGGAAAAGCCAATAGTCGTAAACTTGATGCCATGCTTAACTAAATGGGTTAATAATGGAAATTGAAACAGTTTGAAAGTCAATCGTCTAAAAGAGGAATTTTAAGTTTATTAATATTTCCCTTGACCTCTTGACCTTCTCTTCTCGCAATGATTGTAGAAGCAGCAGAAATTGGAGGAATATGTTTTACTTTTTTTTTTATTCTGTCAAAGTTCCACCCCTAATCCTACCCGGCTCAAAGGTACCCATCACACTAGCTGCGTTTCCTCCTTGGATGGCTATGCATATCCTTCGAACCAGGTACCACCCAGAGCGGTGCCAGTTTTACTGATATTGTGAAACAACATCTAAATTAAGATAGTTACATACATACTTATAATCATATTACATATATATTATAGAGAGTTATGAATGTGGATGAAGCGAAGGAAGTATGCAGAGATCGTGGCAAGTGGAAAGAGGTAGTCTCTGCCTACCCCTCCGGGAAAGAGGCGTGATTTTATGTATGTATGTATACTTATAATCACGTCTATATATCCCTTGCTAGGTAGACAGAGCCAACAGTCTTAAAAAGACTGGTAGGCCACGTTCAGCTGTTTGGCTTAATGATAGCATTGATATTGAAATAGTGACAGGATGCTAGCCTGTCGCCTAAAAGAAGAATCTCACGTTTATAAGCCTATCCCTTAGTCGCCTTTTGGCATCCATGGGAGAGAGATAGAGTGGTGCGATTCTTTTTATATAAGTACACCACACGGCACTATTATTAATTTGTATACAGTCAAAAATGCGAAACAAAATAAGATGTGGTTTATTTCAAACCTGACGTGTTGAAAAACAAACCTGCCATTACAAAAACAACTGGCCGTACGGATAGCATTAGAATCTGCCGTTAGAATGTGCAGATATTGATCTAGTATCAATCAATCTACTTAAATCTAGCTCGTTACTAACTGATTGAGTTGCTGACAAACAAAACGCGCCTGCAATCTGTTTTATTAGCAAATGAAGTTTACAACTCTGGGAGAGGAAAACCTAGAATTTTTACGGAAACAGAATAGAATAGTTAATCATACTACCATACCCTATACCCTAAGAGATAAAATTTGTAATAAATATCTTAAGTATCTTTGTAAAAAGGTCTAAAAGGGATAAAGACGTGAATGTACAATTATTATATCGGTGAATATTGTGTTAGTAGAAGTTATTTGGTAATAGCATTATACAGATTACGTTGCATTACCAATAGTTTATTTTAGGATTTGTCTTTTTTAGTAGCTATCATCAAAATATTTTTTTTTTTGATAAAAATCTTATGGTATATCCGTAAAGCCAAATTTGATATTTAAGAAAAAAAAAGCAAATTATTTTTATTTTTACGAATAATCATCTCAAAAACTTATAAAACAAACGTACACTTGAAATGTAACATAGACTACCTTCTTCTTTCCATTGCCGCGGAGGAGTTCTCGACAAATTCTAATCACCACTAAAAAGAATGAGTACACACATACCCAAAAACGCGATTCACCCGACACGTCGGCAAGATCGTAAACTCGTACACGAGTTTACGTCCGCGCCGCCATAAACCGAGACGTGACGTCGTCAGATTTCCGCATTGTGCGACATTTTTCACGACACAACGTCTGCACCACAATTTTTCCACATTTCTCTTAAACTTTGAAATTATTCATTATAACTTTTATAGTGAATGCTGTTGTGTTTGAAATATTATATTAAAGTAAGCAAAACAACATACCTAATAAAAATAAAGCTGCATTTATGCAAGAACAATACATATATACAAATAGTCACGTCTATATCAGTTGCGGGGTAGACAGAGCAAACAGTCTTCAAGAGACTGAAAGGCCACGCTCAACTGCTTGGTTCAATGATAGAATTGAGATTCAAATAGTGACAGATCTTTTAATTAGGTTCAACATAGTTACTCGTATTGTATTTTATGGTCTATATTGATCTCGAACCTATAAATTTTCTAGTCATGCTTGTGTTGTCGACAATAAATGAGATGCTCTGACTACCATCATTTTAATCAACATCTTAATAGTCTAATTACGTAATTTAAACTTACCCCTGTAGTTCCCATTCGATAAACTACATGTTTTATTAACTAACTGATTAACATAATGGAAGTGAGAAAGATGAAAGTGTCTACCAGACATATTTTTTGAAATGTGGAAGAGGTTATAACATTTTTTATGAGTGCCCGTCGGGTTAGCCTTTCCCGGTAAGATGTGGTCCTTAATAACCTGGCTATTACAAATATATATTTAGAAAGTAAAAGTATATACATATACCACAATACAAGAATTTTCTTTTGTTGAAAATCTACGATATTAAGTACAACTATACATTCTATTCATCAGTTTCACCAGCCTTCTTACGACTTCATACTTCTTCCGCTTCATCACTTCCTTCATGCAAGCTCGTCAGTTTAGGCTTCTCCTGATCTGATTTCGTCAGTTCAACGCAAGTTAATTGCATCTATGCTCTCTTTTAATAATGTTCCCATACACAGTCCTTGTATCTTTGCTAAATCATTTTTCTATGTACCGTGTGGTTCTCTGCACTTTGGAATAGAACCACTAGTTGGGATTCTTCTTCTGACGCTGGGCTAGCAACCTGTCACTGTTCGAATCTCAACAGCTGATCATGGCCTTTCAGAATTTTTGAAGACTGTTGGCTCTGCCTGCCCTGCAAGGGATATTGATATGATTACACGAATGTGTGTATGTATATGAACTTTTTTTAAATCTTCCTCTATCTTCCTGACCAAACCTCTTGAGTATTCTTAAGGTAATGCCTGTTTATGAGTAATATTAATAACTATAATGACTATTGTTATGTTTAACAAACCACGTATAATCACGTATATATCCCTAGCGGAGTAGACAAAATCAACAGTCTGGATAGGATGATAGGTCATGTTCAGCTGTTTGGCTTAGAAAAATAGATAAACTCTTTATTGCACCATAAGAGTAAAACATAGCCTTTTACGACATCCATGGGAAAGAGATAGAGTCGTTGTATTTCTGTTCATACTGATCGTCCGTAGAACCACACGACATCAATATAACATATGTTTATTATTATTTCTTCATTAGGATACACCCACTCCTGCATTGCCACAGTCAGTTCATTACCTGAGCAGTTAGATTATGTTCATTATATCTTCATTATACCTTATACAAATTCATGCATATTAAGATCGAGTTATGTTTTATGTTTTATATTAACTTTTTGATAAAAATGTAATATTAGCATAAACGTTTTATAAATTGTTCATGTCTGTCATTTTTAGCTCAAGTCCGTTAGCTATTTTTGTAAAAGATAAAACCTAATTACTTGGTCTATTATTATTCATCTCATAATTTTTCAAGTACGTATTTTTTTCTACGAGTTGGGCAATATACGGCATTTCTAAGCCCAAAATTAAAGAGGCAGAGAATGCTAATAAGAGCACACAAAAACGAATGATTTATATTTATGAAAATAAAAATCTAATTCTCTACTGACATTGAATTTGTTCTTTACAGTCAAATTAACAACTTACTTGTCAAAAAGTTTCAGTGTTAAATATACAACTAGCAAAAAATACACAATGATGTCTTTTCTCCATTTAGTCTTTCATTCCTCCCCATTCGACCGCCATTAATTTCTGCCCCGCGAAAGTTGAACACACAATGACCACATCATCCACAAAACTTATCACTCTAAACCAAACTTATGATTAACGATATATCCGGGAATAGTTCTCGGGTCCAGTAGGTTTTTCTCTCGGTAAATCATTTTAGCTTTATCCATTGTGTGGCCATGGCTGTGTCGGGGTGGATATTAATCACAAGTGAAGCTGAGACATAGTAGGTTCAGTAGGCGAAGTTAGTCAAGGGAGTATTTTGGGTCCTTTAAAATTTGTTGCTTAGTTTTTAGACTGTATATCGTTATTGGCATAGACATTGTTAAGCATAACGTTTTAAATAATAAAAAGTTTTACTGACAAATGAATGGTTATTGAAAAACGTAATGCCTAGTATTGAGGCGTTTTTCAAGTATTTAACAATTTAAAAGATTCTTTTGCTATATAATCCAAGAATAATCTTTCAAAAGTTTTACATCAACCAAAGCTTTTAAACATTGTTAAGAATATTTAAAGATTTTTATACGCACACTAGATGACGCCTACTACTCTACCCGTTTAAAATGAAAAATTCCTGTTTCTATGGGAATTTTGAAAACTCTCTCTTGTTTCACCCATAGACCACATAGGAAACCTACTTGCCAAATTTCAAGTTTCTAAATCCAGCGGTTTTGGCTGTGGTTTGTCTATCAGTCCGATAGTTACTCTTCACTTGGCGTTTAGGCAAATCCTCGATCGACTCGAAAACAAAATTTCACAGTTCTTTTATTTGAAAGTTTAGCCTCTGTCTTATTTCAGCTATGGCGTGGTCTTTTATTGGCACTGAGGAGTTCACGGGATCAGCCTACAGCCTCCTGTCTTCGTCTGCGCGAGGGAATAACAAGATTTACAGTCTTCGGGATTAGATCCTATTGTAAATGCATTTCTGTCTGTCGGCTCTTTAGGGATTGAGGGTGTGGACCGAAAGTTGGTAGTTCTGTAGCTATATTGTGCAGCACCTTTTTTCATTTTAGATGTAGATATATTAATGATTTGATGAAAGTAACCGTTTGTAATGATATTGTTTAAAAATCATATTTTATGTCAGATAGATAGATAGATTAACTCTTTATTGCACCATAGGAAAAACCATAGAAAAACAGAAAAAAAATACAAAGATAATGAGGTACAAAGGCGGACTTATCGCTAAAGCAATCTCTTCCAGTCAACCTTAGGGTGGGAGGAAAATAAAATAGAAAGATGATTGGTGCAGTACATATAAAATATAATCAGCTATGCTTCATGCTTTTTTGTTTGTTGTTTTTTTTATTTATATATCATATATGAGCTAGTGTTCCTCGCATATGTTAGGTATAGGTATATGTAACCCTTGCATGCATACATGGGTCTTTTGCTTCATCCAAATTTATAAATCTTTTCATACAAGTTCGTAGGTTCAGGAAACTTTTGAGTTTATTCTTCACCAGGTCATCCCGCTTTGACCAAAAATCGTTCTTTTAGGCCTTCTCTTTCTAACGTTCTGACTCGCTCTCTCCTTACAGAGCCAACCTTCCGGCTAATAGTTATGTATCAAAACTTTGAAATTAATCAACAAAGCCCTATTGATACCTAAATCGGTCCATTCCACGTCAATCCAAACTGATTTACACTATCGTTCGACAGTTCAATGTATATTAATTGGTCTTTAATGCCAGGTCACAATTAATTCTCCGTTGGGCCTGTGTCAGGATTGACAAAACCGATTGTTTTATGAATAGAATTGCAACAACACAATTTAACAAGAAATATTAGTGCAAAATGTTTGCGTACCATTCTCATATAAATGAACTAGTGAATGTCTGCGGCTAAGCTCGAATGCAACGAAAACTCTCGTTAATTGCTGTTCCGGTGAGATTTTCGTAAAATTCTCCCATATAACATTTATAAACATCGGAGTCTCAGGCCGTTTAGAAAATGTTGCCTCTGACCAAGATTGTAACCTATGACCATGTGTGTCTTTGGCTACAGAGACCATATATTTTCAAATCTCTATACTCAGCGGTTTGGGATGTGCATTGACATATCTATCACTCAGAGTGTTCTGAATTAACCAAGAAGCCATTTAAATAGTTTTAGTATTACATCATCATGTAGATCATAGCAATTAGGTACTAAATATAGGCCACAAAGCGATTTCCTTCAAGTCTCAGCCTACTTATTCATTGTTGCAAATAATTTAGCGCCCATTGTGGTGCATACAATAGCATTAAATGCAATCATATTGCAATTAAGAGACAATGGCTTTATCACAAATATTAATACATTTGATTTGTGTTATTTGGTTTGAATTATTAGTCCTAGTTTCTTTCTAGGATCGAATTGCAAAGTTGTTTCTGCAAGAAGTTTTGATATTCTAGATATTAAATCAAGACAACATGCGTGGAGGCACCACGTTTTGTACTAATAACTCTTTTTGCTGAGGTATGAACATAACTTTGACTGCTACGAATGTTCAGCCGGTGAGAGAAAATATCGTAATAATAAAATTCGACGCGAAATCATCAAATCATCAATGTTAGCAAAATCAGTTACATCGTGACGTTACTACTCGTAGGTGTGTCACCATGATCCAATATGGTGCAGATTCCCCAGTAAAAGTGTCGGAGGTCCGACAGGAGGAGAAGCTTTCTGTAAAACCTGACTTACCCCATTCAGGATCTTGGTAAAACGCCAGGCCCCAGGGAGGAGCAGATGTAACTGAGACTAACGCCAAAAAAAGAAGATTAAATCAGAAAATCTTCATTTTTGTCTAAAACTGACCAAAAATTGAATACGGGAATTCAATTTTAAATTTGTCACATCATAATTTTGTAATTTTCTGTCATTTTAGACAGAAAATTACGAAATTATGATGTGGCAGCGCCGATATAATGAAGTTAAATACTTGAAGACAAGAAAATGTCAAACGCATCTCAAATACCGTCTAAATTTTCCGGATTTCGTTAAAAATTTCCCATTTAGTGCTTTTTTAACTGAAAGCCGTGAAGATAGGTAATTTTCACTTCAAGATGCTCAATAGCATCTCTCAAATTCATACTTTATTTCTATCAAAGTAAGGAATAATTTATATGATTTTGTAAGGGTGTAAAGAAGGTTGTAATTTGCAAATGGAAGCGTGTCTTAGGCCCTGCAATTTGGCTTAAGCGAAAACTCTTAGCGCGGTACACTTAAGGAAATACTTGATTTTTATGAAGTGAAATGTAATTGTTGCGTTTTGGGACGCGACTGTACTTCTAAATTGCTTGTTTAGTTTATTTTTAGGATCAAGTAATCTAATGGTACCTTCAGTGAAGATTACATTTGAATACTTTTCTGCGCGTTTAAGAAATATAATGGTTTTTTTGTAGATAATATTTATGATTAAACAAACTTGGTCCTGATGAATGATTATCTTTTTTGATGTAATTTACAGCTTCAATGTAAGGTTAATTTACAGTATGAGATGCCAACACATCTTCTGATATCCTTATGATTTACTTCACTTATTTTATATTTATAAACACCAAAACCTAAGTTTCGCTTAACTCAGGGATTTAGAAATATAAAGGACTACCAAGGCTTAGAAAAATCTTTTCAATACTCGATAATATACAAGTTTTGAAGTTAAAATTAATCCGATAAGTTTAATGCCTATTAAAAAAATCTTCAAAGTTGACTTACTAAATTAGTTCAAAAAATTTCATAAGTTCACACATACCCTGAACCAAAGGAAGCCCTAACATTACAGACAGCTCGTCGCCGAGAGGGGCGGGGAGTGAATTACAGGGGGGGTGAGGTACGGCGATTTATTCCCTACTCATCCCCCGGGAATTCCCTTATCGACTGGCTTCATACCGGCTGATGTATGACCCGGCTGCTCACACGGAAAATCTGGTTTAGATGTTTCATTTAGATTATCTGCTGTAATTTAATTGCAAGTACCGGGTCTTAAATTGTAGCTATGTGGGGTGGTGATCTTTGGAATTACTGGAATATATTTTTTAAATTTGATATCGTGACGTTTGAAATTTAATGACTTGCCCTTAATTTTTCCAGTGTCACTATGAGTTCAGCTGTTTTTTGTCACAAGAAAGTGCAATATGTACCTAGGTAGATAAAAAGAGATTGCAATGTCACATAAATATTTACTGTTTAACTACCATTGAATTCACCGACAAGAGTTAAGTACCTCTTACACTAAAGAAGATTGAACGAATAAACTTGCATTAAAAATTCTACTAACAGGATTTAACTTACATCTTGACTGATATTATGTTCATATCAGATCATAATCTTAATAAGCACAAAGGAATTAGCCGGGTCTGTTGACCCTTGAACCAAGTCGGCCAATCAATCAGGACCATCCTACTAAATACCGTAATCTCAATCCACCATCGGAGAACTCCTCAAGAAAAACAAACTTTAACTACTCTCTCTAAAGTCCTGATTCGTTTATACTGAAAATTGACGTCTAAGAACTTGAATAGATATATTTTTGCTGATCCATAGTCTTTATTTCCCAAGCATTAATGTCTATATTAGTGGGTATTATTAATGTATTTCCTGCCAATGATTAATGGTACATATTGCGCCTACATGGACAAGTGTCTAATCGGCACATTGATGTATTAGTATAAATAATAGCGGTGTAATACAATGAGATTCTGAATCGTATTAACGAACATTGGCTGGGCTTTGAAGAGTGCGATCAATCTTGTAAGGGATCTTTTGTAGAGACATTGGTAACCTTGTTTTGTATTTAGTACTTACTAGAATGCTTATAAATAATTACCTAAATATTATTAGAATCCGACTTTATTATAATATTATAGTTTAGAACTGTCATCTGTACATTCTCGGTCCCTATAGTCCTAGCTCAAAATATTAGTTTTTCGGAAACCTACATCCCTTGTTGAGGCAATGTTTCGATGGAGTACCTACATATGATTCAAATTAAAGTCGACAACACCAGGCGAGCCAGTAGATAACTAGTGCCATGGTTTGACCCTTCGAACCCTTGAAGATTCCTATATTATTCAATACAACTGATATTTACTTAACTATTTAAATAATAACTAAAAGTAGGGGACAAATTACACAGATTAAAAAAAAGTTCTTTTCTCATCATGCCCTGACCGGGATTCGAACCCGGAACCTCCGGCGCATTTTGGGAATATATATCTGCTATCTACCTACCACATCCACTATAAAAGAAAGCTTGGCCAAACATAGCTCTGCTGGTAATCGCATGGTACCTAAATGAAAATGAAATACCTATTTGATACAATTGTAAGATTAAGTTAACAAAAGCCAAAGTTTATCATAAGTTAAATGTGAAAACATGAAGTTAAATGCGAAGTTGCTCATCCCACATTCAAAACATGAAACAATACTAGAGTTAGCGGAGTATGATCACGATTCAACTCTGAGAATGATGTACCGCTGTGCGGCGGGAAATTGGGAATTTTGGTGATTCTGTAGTCTTAAATATTAAGGTCACAAGATGTACATTAAATAGCCAAATAAATCTTTTTGCGTCCGTTAACATGGTAAGTAAATTAATTTAAGTTATATGCCCCAGGTTTTCATAAAAATGGCGCTTACTAAAATATTAAAAAAAAACGTGCTTTTGCTAATTAAAGTTATATTTTTGAATTGCTATTCTATCATTAAAATTAAGCTGATCGTGGCCATCGAGTGTTTTACTTTTGACATCTTTATTTCTTACCACATAGAGATAAAGATGTGATAATACTATAAAATGAAAGAAGTAAAGGCAAAGTTAACAACCATAAGAGTGACTACAATAAAATTTTAAATTCTCCTGCCGCGCAACAGCACACCGACTCCAACTAAACAAATATTTACCAAACGGAAGGTTGCAACTGAGCAATAAATTCCGAAGACAAGATTAAACTTGTCAAGGGCCCCCATTTACTTAAGGCAAATTTATGCAAATTCTGCCTCTTGTTAATACTCTGCAAATCGCGGGGTTTTTGTTCCCTATCGCTAGTAGTTGAGATGGAATCGTCAATCAATCGCTTTTACTCGAAATTTGTGCCTTTCGGAAATAAATAGAATACTGATAGAATTGCAGATTAATGCCTTCGTGTGAGCCACAACGTCTGTATTTTGATATTTCACTAGTACATGAGTACTCCATTCATTTCAATCTGAACTAAGAATGACAATGTGAACTTCTAATTTTTGTGCTGTCTCATCTCAAACCAAGCTTTTGTAAGAGATATTTAGTTAGTTAGTTTTAGTACTTAGTTGTATTTAATCGTAACAATGCTGCTTCTTGGATTACTCTACACTTTTAAGTTAATAAGAATTTCTCTATACAAAAGTACCTAATACCTTATTTATCTATCACCTATTATTAGTTCGCATACCAACACAGCAATATACAGTACAAATCATCGGTTACTTAACTCTTTAGAAGCTAATAAATAAATTAAGATGGTATATAATTAACTCCGAGTTGAGAAGTTCCTGAATAGTTCCCGATGTTGGGGATTCCCGGAATTCTCGCGAGTGAAGGAATACGAAGGAATTTTCAATAAAACATTAGAGTGTTTAGATCTACTGACCGCGCAGATAACGTGCCGTGCAAACTATAAGCTTTTGGTTTTGTTCTGATAATAAACTTGCATCAAAAATTCTACTAACAGGATTTAACTTACATCTTGACTGATATTATGTTCATATCAGATGTTGTGTTCATTCAGATCATAATCTTTATAAGCACAAAGTCTGCCAATAAATCAGGACCATCCTGCTAAATACCGTAATCTCAATCCACCATCGGAGAACTCCTCAAGAAACACAGTTCTGAAGGGGTTTTATATAAAGAGTACATTTTATAAAGGCTCGTTTTAGTTAAATTATAAACTAGAAGAACCACTAGTTGGTAGGTACCTATATCTTTTGATATCTGCTTGCAAATTTGTGTCTATACGCTTCGGCCTAGATTTCTGGTCGTAGTCCAAAAGTTGTTGGTGTTGTAAATTTCATTCAAATTGTGTGTTGCGCTGTTATACAAAAAATCCCAAAGGAAAATGGTGAAATAAAGCATCCACAGCGGACTGTAATTACTGAATCATGACGAGAATGGACTAACTGATATATGTAACTATAACATAGAAGTTAACGATGACTAACTACAGAAGATGCATAGGTTTTAAAAGCTAAATTAAGTAATATTGCCGAGCGGTTCCCGGCACCAATACAAAAAAGAATAGGACCATTCCATCTCTTTCCCATGGATGTCGTAAAAGGCAACTAAGGGATAGGCTTATAAAATTGCGATCCTTTTTTTTAGGCGATGGGCTAGCAACCTATCACTATTTGGATCTTAATTCCAATATTAAGCCGAGCAGCTGAACGTGGCCATTCAGTCTTTTCGGGACTACTGGCTCTGTCTACCCCATAAGGGATATAGACGTGACTATACGTATGTATGTATGTAATATTTTCCCCCGCTACCGCCTACATTTTGTACCGCGTCGTTTTAAACTCTCAATTGTATCTTCCCCAGGCCAGTGGCTCTCAAACTTGGGAGTTACAAGCCGCGAGCCCGAAATGCGAAAACTTCGCTGCAATTCCTTCTTTCTTATCGGACGTCAAATTCGCTTAGAATTTAGTGCGGAATTTATTCGCGTGAAATAATTGTGTTAATTTATTAAGTGAACGTGTTAGGGGTGAAATATAAAGCTGGAATATAATCTAAAGATTATATTAGACACTTGTAGTATCGAATAGCGATAAAAATCGCGATCGCTAGTCTCTTCGCACGAAGCCTTCATATAATTACGATCGAACTTCACTTATAGGGAAGTTCGTTTAATAAAACATATCTAATGCAACTTCTTTGTGTAAAGAAAGTAACTGAACAGCATATCTGAAGCATGAATATTTTTTTTTGTCAGTGTAACACCCAACACAAACAAAAAAATATATAAATTTATGTAACCAAAAAAAGTATTTTTTTCGACAGATGTTACATGCAACGATGTGCTATCCGTTCTCACAGTGGACACTTTATTTGACGCATGAAATACTCGTAAGTAATCATGTTGAGTAATATCCGCCGTGTTTTGGACAATTTCGTGTAGTAAGTACTCTGGTCCCAGGTCAATAAAGCGTGAGTGGTTAACGAAATAAACTGTCGCTTTCAAATTCATTAATTTATACATATAATAAAACAGTAAAAATTCTTTGTCTATACATTTTTAACTATATATTTTTATTATATATATTTTTGACTGAAATGGATAGAGATTTTTTTTTAAATTTTTTTGTCTGTCTGTATCTGACTGTACTAATCCGATTTAATTACTATTTTCACCAATTGTTGATTCAACTCGAAATTTACGCGGACGAAGTCGCGGGCAACAGCTAGTTACAAATAAAAATTCAGATCACAGCTAAAGGAAAAAAAAATACATAAAATGTTTTACATGAAAAAAACTTTTTTTGAGATGGAACTTACCTTCAATTTGTGTTCTACATTAGACAGCGAATAATATAAAAAAGTACCTGTACCTAATAAAACATAAATTTAAGAGATGATTACCGCTTATTTAATTCGTTTGATTAGAAATTTTCGTTAAATTCGCGTTTGTTACTGATATTTAAAAACCAGCTATGAATTTGAACGTTCTTCTTGCCTGATAACTAATTACGATAATGGGAACATCGAAAACACATATTTTTATATATTTTATTTACATTTATTAAAGAAAATTTGTTCAAAATTCATGTTTTTGATACTACTGTTTATCTGGATAATTACAGTAAAGCTTATTATATCTCTTGGCTTTAGTCTCGGTTGCAGCCTCACCTCTCCGGAGAGGAACCCGGGGTATGCCTTTGACCATGAATTCTAAATTGGGTATCAGGTTTCTACGCGACTGCCATCTGACCACCGCAACCTTTGCAGATAAACCTAACACGTATATAATAACATCGGTTAGTATTCAAACTAATGTACATAACCCGACCACCGTTCTTAAATCACAGTAAAGCTATCATTATTCAAACTACTTTAATGTTTTGCCAGATATCTTACTGTCGAGGTCGATAATAAATCGCGAACTACAGATGTTGAATTTAAATTTGTTCTAAAACACAGAATGTACGAACAATGCTGAGAGGTAGATTTCTTACTAAACAACTCAACTATCCGGTCCAATTTACTGTACAAGTATACTAGACAAAAAGTAAGCCGCCATTACAACGAAATTGAAGTACCAGCTATTGAAAATATAAATATGTAGGTGTAATGAAATCTTTATTCTATAATTTAAAAAAAAAAACTTAGACTACACATCGCGACCACCATATAATTAATTTGTGATTTGTAAATATTTACAAATCACAAATTTTATACTCACTAATTTTAAGTGGAATGTAATTTCTTTATGAGAATAAAGTTCTTTAAATCTAAATCTAAAAGTATAATAGTAAGAGTTTCATGTTTAAAATTAGAACAATCTTGGGGTCGCGGTTTGCTTATTAAATACAATTATTTTTACTTTTTAAGACAAAGAAAGAAATTAATACCCTATTAAAGTTATTTTAAATTAAAAATATTATTTGAACTGCTAAACTTTATACTCAAAAAGTATTTATAGGTAAGAAATTTTATTTTTAGTTCTATAGCTTCACGTTTTTGTATCAGATTTAATTTTAAAAATAAAAATTCTGTGATCCTACAGGTAAATCAGTCTTTGCTTTTTATTTAGTTTAAGATTGGACTAAGTTTTATGAAAGTTGTGACTTGAAATATTGTTACTCAGGGACATGAAAGTTGTATTAAAGACTGAAGATTTGTAGACAATTGATTTGATTGCGGAGGAAATCTTTGTGGTTTGTATCTTTACAAAAATATTAAAACTTTTTTTACAGATATATATCTCCAGTTTGCAAGTTCATATAACAGAGATATATGAACTATAAGGTTCTTATTATTTTCTCGTTTCTAGACTCTAATGAAGCGATTATATTCTCTTTGAAAACCACTTGTTTTTTTTTTGTTTTCCAAGATTTTTTGCTATTGTAAAGCTACGACAGCGCATAAACATGTCTTCAAAATAAGAAATACTTAGGTCTGAAATATCAGTATCTATATTTCAGAGACGTGAAATTCTTCTCAAAGCGATATGATCTGTGGAGCACCGTCGGGACGTTACAACGAATTAATATTATTTTAATGGGACTTCCTTCCTTCATAAATTTCTCTTATCGCACTTTTTTTTGCATTTTTCTTCTTCCCGCTATGTCTTTGTACAAGGAGATGTTATTTATCGCGTATTAATATTTTTTATGTTTTACATATTAAAATTTTGGTATTACTTTAATCACAATAATTTATTTATTATATATGTATTGTATTAATGTCAACTCACATAGACAGTATTTATTATTGATTGTCGGCTTTGTCTACTCTCGCAAAGGATATAGACGTTATAATATATATATGTTTATATATCCCTTATAAGTCCTATACAGGAACACAGAACATAAGTGGATTGCTTTCAATTGGATTGGAATAACATGACTATATAATACCGATTTCAGTGCTTATATGGTAGGCAAAGTAGTAGATGCGAGTGGATTAATGATAGAATTGTGACAGGTACGTACCTACCTGCTATCTCATTTTTAAGTGAATGTATATTCTTATGAGAAATAAAGTTCTTAAACCTACAGGTACGTTAAAGTCAAGAGTACCCAAAACTTGCATGAAGAGAGTAATGAATGTGGATGAAGCGAAATAAGTATGCAGGGGTCGTGGCAAGTGGAAAGAGATGGTCTCTGCCTACCCCTCCGGAAAAACGGCGTGATTTATGTATGCACTAGAGGCCGCCCGCGACTTCGTCCGCATGGAAACCCTATCAATCCCGCGGGAACTCTGGGATAAAAAGTAGCCTATGTGTTATTCTGGGTCTTCAGCTACCTACATACCAAATTTCATGGTAATCGGTTCAGTAGTTTTTGCGTGAAAGAGTAACAAACATCCATACAAACTTTCGCCTTTATAATAGTAGTAGGATGTATAAGTAGAAACCCCCCCATTTCCTTGTTGGACCGCGTCACTCGTTCATTAGCGCTTTGATCGCGGGAGCAGCGGCGCGCAGTAATGCACTACTCGTGTTTTCTTCAAACGACCACACGTCTTGCACTTTGCACAAACGGGGCTAAATAGCGTGGAATTTTCTCAATTTCTATAAGGGGAAAAACCCTAAGGGAAAACGATGAAGACATACTTTACTATTTTCAGACTCTTTTTTTATTTGAAGCATTAGCTGATTCACAACTTCCTCACACACTATTAAGGTAATAGCATTTGAAACTGCTTTGATTTATTAAAAGATAATATGAGACTGCATTAGCGATAAGTCCGCCTTTGTATCATCTCTGTCTGTTTTGTATGTTTTACTCTTATGGTGCAGTATAGAGTTTTATCTATCTATCTAAAAGTGCCAGTTAATTTTTATGAGATCTCTCATCATATCATTTTAATTCTCTTCAATACTTAGCAATGTAGTGTTAATCGAATCCGATATTTATAAAATGGATTCACTCATCACATTACATAATTTTTAAAAATATCTTCAAAATACATTCACCGTTCGTTTTTTTAGACCTTTCTCGATCCTTACTTTTGGGATGCTACCAATTTGATTTTCCAAAGTCTTAGTCAGAATTTGATCTAAATCTAGAACACACAAACAATCCAAGTGAAACACAACTTGCTCCTAATTTATTCAAAAGTGTCTACATCCTCAAAGTCGTAGATAATGAAATAATTACAGTCGTAATACCAGGATACAGGCCGTTGGGGTTCATAAAACAGCCATTTTAGTGACGTCTCAACTGGGGCAGACTAAAGAACCTCCGTTCTAGTTACATTTAATGACTGTGGAGAAAAATTAAATAATAAAATGAATAATAGAGTAGATAAAAAGACGCAATACGCAGATAATTACACAGAAATGTTATGTGAAGTAGTAAATAGATGAACTGAAAAAAATATGGATTCTGAAACATGAAAGTAGGTGATTGTTTGAGTTACGAATATAAGAAATAAATATATGATTGTAATATTGATGGTGGGTTTTTAACGCTTAACGAGGATTAAACTAATTAATTTATGTGTAATTAGTAAAAATAAATATGAGTTTAGAAAAAAATATATAACTTATTGTTGTAGGTCCACACTTCTCCTCGGGTAATATTGTCTACAACATGAGAATTGTCACATTTTCAGATCATGTCATCCACATAAGCAAAAAGCGTTCTAATCAAAAGCCAAAATCGATAAAAACTGCAGTAAAATTTCCTGTTCAACCCATTAAATTAGCCGATACGACAGTATCTTAGATTAACGACGTAGCTTAAGGTGATCCGGGAGGTCAAGTCATTAGTGATAGGGAATGCCGGGATCAGGGCGAAGCCGGCAATTAGTTTTACGAGCGTATGTTATGTGTGTGGTGATTGACATTGATAGAAGGCATTTGATTTAGACGATTTTGTGCAGGTAATGTGGTAAGAAATATAAACGTTGGACATACGATCATCTTCTTCCTCCAGGCTTTAGTAATAGTTATATCCTGACCTCTCTCGACGCCTTGGTGTGCCTTTTTCACCATTTTCCTAGATTGGATAAGTCAGATTTTTACATTATTTTTATCTCAAGATTTTAAATCATTTTTGCAATGAATTTATTTATTTGTGAAACTAATACAAATGGAAAACTTAAATCAATTCTATCCCTTTGATCTGCTCGTTTTAATATTTACTGGATTAATTTTATTAACAGTGTCTAGATTAAATCAATATTGTAAATGCTCTGAGCCTTTGATATATCAATTAGGGTGAAACCTAGATTTAAAGGATCAAATTTAACGTGATTATATTTCGATAGGAGATTCGTGAATCAGTTATAATGTCTACTCAATAATAATTATTTTTATTGATTGTATAGTATCACATTAATTTTAGGTTATATTTATGAAAAGCCTAATAATTATTTTCTGACTAATTAATAATATGGCATCAAAGATTAAATTCAAAGTTTTGCTGACTTTTATCTTCAGACGGATATTCATGAGTCCCAGTAGATTAGCAACTTTTTGTGACTTAATATTTAATTATAACTTAACTCGCATAATATGAAGTAGCGTGGTGCTAAGATAGGTCCCTGGGGTGCACCAGAGATAAACTTTACGATACTTACGGAAGTGTGGTGGCAATAACGCGCAATGGGAGTTTTAGAAGAAAGAGTTTTAGATGTTATTACGCTCGACTTTACTGTAAGCAATAAAGTTTATTTCTTTCGTATTCTTAATATTGATATTTTTATTGCATGTGCAATGCTGAGCTTCATTTTCTATTTTAAATAGAAACCTTGGTCAAGGGCATAACGATAAATAATAAAAGCTTGTCTGTAAAATAAAGATTTGAGACAATTATTTCTTACAAAAATAATAAGATATTGATATGTTCCACAGTCGCACTTACTATAAAGTTACGACATAAGAACCATTCTATATGAATAATTAGTATTATTACAAATATGTAATCCAAGGAGTAACATAGATTAAACAAATAATATAAAGTTTGACGGCCTTTATGCCGGGCAGTTTATCTTTATATGTATTTATCAATACATAAAATAGAACAGTAAAAACTTTTTCTCTGGACATTGAATATATTTAAATTTTTTTTTTAAATTGAAAAAAATAGTCTGTATGTTTGTTTGTATACGCTAATCTCCGGAACTACTGAACGGATTTGAATGAGACTCTTTTTGTCGTATAGCTCTTATGCCTGGCCAACATATAGGGTATAATTTAGTTTGGAATTAATTTATAACGACACACTAATTTTATAAGGATATGTAGACGTATGCTTTTAACTCTTTTACTGAAAATCTACTCGACGGATTTTGAATGCCGGCAGAATATAACTAAGAATAACTGAACAGGTAATTTTTATCCCGCACGAAGGCTAAGCGCCGAGGTGAAGCTAGTAGAGTAGAAATATCTCTTACGGACAGAAAATAAAAAAAAAGAGTATAAATGTCGTCACGAAAGTATTCCGATGATCAACCCCAATTCCCGGGAATGACCGGGATAACTAGACCTGCTGCTATTTAAACAAGTCCAATTGATGCGCACCAATAGCCGTCTTCCGCTACGTTCCAGGAAGCAGGAACCGACACAAAATATATAGCACACGGAGACGACAGACGTCTATCAATTGTAGAAAAAAAATATATTATGTTTTTAGGAAACAAATTGTAATGTTGACGTACATTTATTTGATATTGATATTTCGTAAAGTTCTTTATGTAATAAAAAGCATTTGTCTATATACATATCATACACGTCACGTCACGTCTGTACCCCTTGCGGGGCCCACAGAGCCAACAATCTTGAAAAGCTATATGGCTTTACATACACAAGACATTTAATGCCTATCCTATTTTAAAAAGCTACATTTCTGTCGTGATTTTATTTTAACCCTCGTATTTCTCCAGAATGCACTATTTTTGTAATGGATCCGCTCCATTAGTTGGAAATTGTAATGTTTGTCTAGACTGGACGCGTGATCTTTTGTTCCCAAAACAAATGGCCGGGGGTTTTATTGCTAGTGATATAGTCGGTGTTTTCAGGAGTTAGATTTTGTTATAAATTCAACCGGAATATCCAACACAATAACAAAATAGTTATAAAATAGTTAATATAGTTAAATAGTTAGTTAAAAATTATTATTACTAAGTTCCGCGTTAGAAGTATTAAATTGCAATTGATTAAAGTGTTAAATTCTAATATAAAAAATAATTTGTATCACACATACATACATACATACATATGGTCACGTCTATATCCCTTGCGGGGTAGACAGAGCCAACAGTCTTGTAAAGACTGAATGGCCACGTTCAGCTGTTTGGCTTGACGATAGAATTGAGATTCAACTAGTGACAGGTTGCTAGCCCATCGCCTAAAAAAGAATCCCAAGTTTGTAAGCCTATCCCTTAGTCGCCTTTTACGACATCCATGGGAAAGAGATGGAGTGGTCCTATTCTTTTTTGTTTTGGTGCCGGGAACCACACGGCACACACGATGTTCTTTAATCTATACTTATATAGATACTTGTAATTGCAAGGTCAAATTAAGGAGCAAATTTTTACTAATTGCCTCGCGAGCTAAGTCTTAAGCCTAGTTCAGTTTTTTTACAAATGAATAAATCCTTTGAGCTCATTTGATTAATAGTACAAACATATATCGTCTATATTCATAGCGAGGTAGACAAAACCAAAAGTATCGAAAAGATACAAAAGCTACGTTGAGCTGCTATAGCTAAGTATCTGAATGAAGTAAGCCGCTATAATTCTTCAGCTTTATTACAGGGTGCCCTCAAAATGGAGTTCCGCCATAACTCGGCGATAATTTAATCCTTCGGTAATTCACGCCTTTGTTGGATACGGAACATCCGAGCTGAAGAGCGGAAGACACTGATCTAAAGTAATGGAAGTAAACGAAATATATGATCAAAATTTATTTAACTCGATTTATATATCGATATTTAATCAAATTTTTCATTGTATAGACATAAGAACTAATACACCTTTAGATTGTGACGTAGGTAATTGGTATATTATCTTCGCGACTCTAGCCAAGTGGTCATTGAATTACTCGAACAACAAGAACCTTCGTCATTCCTCCATCTAACTACGAGACACAAATGCATATTTCACCCTTTTGTTTTTGTAAGACCAAATAGTCGAACTAAACGCTCCAATGACTCCGTTTAATTCGAGCGGCTGTTTCTGTACAATAACATACATACATACATACATATGATCACGTCTATATCCCTAGCGGGGTAGACAGAGCCACCAGTCTTGAAAACACTGATACAATAACAATAACATTACAAACAAAAAACCATAAATCTCTGTCTCTTCCAGTATTACTGCATCAACGTTCTGTGCCGTCGGTCGTCCGGCTAGTTTCCGTGTCCCCGGAATCTGATCCGGTAGCCGGCCCTGAACCGGTCTCAAATAGCAGTGCCGGGGACCTCGTTACATAAAGCTAACTAGCTGTTATACTGCTTCTATTGTTATCAGAGTATCTTTGCAGATATTGTGCTTTGTGTCAAAAAATTCCGTTTAAGTGCCGTGTGGTTCCCGGCACCAGAACAAAAAAAATAGGACCACTCCATCTTTTTCCCATGGATGGTCATAAAAGGAGACTGAAGGATAGGCTTACAAACTTGGGATTCTTTTTTAGGCGATGCGCTAGCAACCTGTCACTACTTGAATCTCAAATCTATCACTGAGCCAAATAGCTGAACGTGGCCTATCAGAAACTTCACAAAACAAATTTATGTAACACAACAGACAGAAACAGGTGTTTCTTAAGGTTGAATGGAAATAGAAAAGCTCAAATAAGAAGCTTTTCTCTAAAAATATAAAGCTTGTAAAAAGTCAAAGATTAAGAGTCCGTACCATCACATCAATCTCCGTAATCTGGCTGCTAATGAGACTCCCGAAATAAAGTTACATATAATAAGAAATAAGAACTATATTTTCCCTTGGCTTTGCTCGAGCTTATTTTATATATGCTTGCGTATTGTGGTGTATTTGTTTGATTTCTATAGCCTAAAACCATTGAAATTTTTAAACGTTTAATGTTTTTTATATATAGGTACGATATAAATAGGGTACGCACGCATAAAATACAAATTTAAGTAAGATTAAAGACGTAAAAATAATAAAGTGCCGTGTGATTTCCACCACCAATATAAAAAAGAATAGTACCACTCCATTCCTTTCCCATGGATGTCGTAAAAGGCGACTAAGGTATAGGCTTATAAATTTGGTATTCTTCTTTTAGACGATGGGCTAGCAACCTGTCACTATTTGAATCTCAATTCTGTCATTAAGCCTAATAGCTGAATGTAGCCTATCAGTCGATCAAAACTGCTGGCTCTGTCTACCCCGCAAGGGATACAGACGTGATTATATGGAAAATAATAATGAAACATTTTTATGTGTAGTTAACGTTGCATTTGATCATGAACAAATATCAATATTATGAATGAATTTTCATTCAATACATTGTACTATCAATAAAAACAAACTAGGTAAGTGGTAAGGTGAACACCCGTGAACATTCGCAAACACCGCGAGCGGGCACAAACATTTGCTATGCGCCGCCAAACGGAATGTAAGTGCTACAACGTGTTTCATATCATACACATACATACATACATATGGTCACGTCTATGTCCCTTGCGGGGTAGACAGAGCCAACAGTCTTGAAAAGACTGAATGGCCACGTTCATCTGTTTGGCTTAATGATAGAATTGAGATTCAACTAGTGACAGGTTGCTAGCCCATCGCCTAAAAAATAATCCCAAGTTTGTAAGCCTAGTTCATATCATGCAGAAATAACATGGGTCGGAATCATTTTCATAAATCGAAGTGAGATAGCAGTGAGAGTGAGAAATAAGCCAGAGAGACAGAACATGAAAGATTGAGATCAAAACACACTCGATTGTTTCAATAAAAAAGAAGCGGCTAAACCAAGCTCCTAAGGATCGGTTTCCACCAAAACAGAGGGGTAAGGAGACGAGAGGAGATGTTCTGCGAAGCTGTCAGGTTATTTCCAATAAATCGGGGGGGATACTACTCCGCAAGGGATATCCCTTGCCAATAAACCCATCTCAATTCAATCTTAAAGCTAAATAGCTGAACGTGGGCTGTCAGTCTTTACAAGACTGTTGGCTCTGTCTACCCCGCAAGGGATATAGACGTGATCATATGTATGTATAAACCCAACAGTCTTGAAAAAACGTAGGCGTAACGATAGGCCACGTTCAGCTGTTTGACTTAATTATAGAATTGAGATTTATATAGCGACAGGTTGCTAGTCCATCGTCTAAAAGGAGAATCCCAAGTTTATTAGTTTATCCTTTAGTCGCCTTTTACGACATCCATGAGAAAGAGATGGAGTGGTTCTTTTTTTTTTCTTTTTGTGCCGGGCACCAATAAAAATCAGAAATATAGTTTTGCCTTTTTAAATTTTAAATCAGCAATCGTTCTATAGACTTGTGCTCTTCTATTTTTACTAATAATTATTTAACATTAATATTCTTCTTGTGAAATATAGAAACAAATCAAAAGTCAAATGTTTTATAAGATTTTACGATATTTCTTGTATCATCTGAAAAAATGCATAGTTGCACACACCTTATTATACGTTTTCATGTTAAATCGCTATTTCCATTTTCAAAAGCGAGTAAGAAAAATAATATATGTGAGGTACTTTTATTTGCGCCGGGCCAAGTAATCCAAGTTGCGAACAAAGTTATCGAATATCGTCCAGGTATCGCAAACTTTTGCTGACTCGGAACTGGGTTAATGTCGCCACTACCTTACTTACTTGCTGAGATTTGTGCGTGCTGCAGATAACAGAAAGAAGTAGATTAAGAATATCAAGAGCATGCATTCTTAGCAAGAAAATTTTTAGACGTTACTCTATGATGAGAAGGTAAAAGCTAACAAAGAAATCTGCTGCTGAAATCATACATACACACAAGCAAGTTTTACAAGCATAAGAATACCACAGGACAATAATATCTGAATATTGCAAATCTATAGAATATTATATTTTTGGGTAAAAATGCTTCACTGGAAAATATTTTTATAAGTTGCCTGACGCAGTTTTTATATAATTTACATTCTTCTTATTTCATATATTCTTTCTGTTACATTGACTCGCATTACCATCTCTTACTCCTGGCTTTAGTTCCTGTTGCATCCTCACCTCTCTAGAAAAGAGCCCGGGGTATACCTTTGACCATGGATCCTAGATTGGGTGAGTTAGGTTTTTACACGAAGCGACTCCCATCTGACCTCCGCAGGAGAACTGACTCGCATAGCCATATTTCCTTGTTTTCCTGATCCAGCCATAGCACCCGACGTGGGAACTAGCTTTCTGCAAATTACAAGCCTATAAATTGGAGTTTACTGCTGTCAATATATCAACACAAGCTGTAATAAGCTGTGTAATGTCCACACTTTGCAACTGATTCGAGTTTGATTGTTTGTTTACGAGCTGTTGCGTTGTAATCAGACAAAGTTTGGTCATGAGATGGATGGTTATGGATTTTAGATTTTGTAAGAACTAGATTGTAATATGAAACGGTGTTGAAAATTGAGAAGTTCTAGTTTAGCAAAATGATTCATTTAATGCGTCGCTGGAACTACTTCTTCGGCAATTAAACTGGTTCTATATTATTATTATTCATTCATTTGAATTTATTTATCCTCCAAATAATTATTGGGTAAGTATATGAATCTGAAATCTGAATACCAAAAAATCACACGTTATTAAAACTGACTTTGATAATCTACTTGAAATAGACACGCTAGCAGGACTACTGTTTGTGTATAAACAAACAAATGAAAGTGACACAAACAAAACAACCGCCGCAGAACAATCTAGAACTATCGAATGTTTTCGCCAGCTCAAATTGATTGCAATTCCGCGCAGATACAGGGGCGCGAACACCCGAAACAAAGGACGACGAACAAAACATACAATATCAATAAAACAAATCACAATGCCGTATTCGGGACCAAATAAATGAGCGCACCGCACAAGGAGTCGGCAAATTTACACTGCACTTCACTGGCAACACTGACTATTTCACTCATATACCTTCACTTACATTTTCACAACTCTGATACTGTCAACTTAAAAACGATGGAATTTATTACCTTGTAATAAAGTCTAAAATTGAAAGCTAATAGAATTAATAACGGCGGAATATTTTTGTGAATGTAACTCCACTTCCGTGGGTTTACCTTTCTAACATGCCGAAGCATTATAAACTGTGTGCAGTTTGTAATAGCGTATAAATTGAGTGTGTTGTTAGCAAGCGTGGGCCGGACTCGGAGGCGCTCGAGAAATTTATGAAGTGTCCCTATGATAATTTCCAGTATGGTTTTTGATTTTGTTTTTTTGAATAAATTAGTGTAAGGGCTTATGAGGTTGCTCTATTTTTGTGCTCTTATTTGATTATCTTAATCGCTTTTGTCCTTATTATCTTCGGTTTGATAATAAAACATAATAAGATTTTCATAAGATCATAAAATTAGAGCCAAAAAATTTCTAACATAGATGCACCTTAAAAAAAATTATTCATTTCTGATTTATTTTAGCGCTAAATCTATTGTTTAGGTCCTAAGTATTTGCATGAATACCTTCAGTTGAATAAAATAAAATATTTTAATCAAAACTTCAACGACTGTTTACACTGAAGATAAGACCGACCAGACTTAATGAATACAACAACAACAATAGTGAATAACATAACACCAACAAAACGTCTGCAGTTTTGCAACTAGATTGTAGTCCGCTACAGACAGACAGATCTTATTACATTTTACATTGTAATAACAAGTCTCTCTTAGTTAAAATTGAACATGAATGGGAGATACCACATTGTATCTAATCGGATTGCGTACATACATATACATATGGTCACGTCTATGTCCCTTGCGGGGTAGACAGAGCCATCAGTCTTGAAAAGACTGAATGACCACGTTCAGCTATTTGACTTAATGATAGAATTGAGATTCAAATAGTGACAGGTTGCTAGCCTAGCCCCGGATTGCGTTTTGTTTAAAAACAGAAAATCAAATTAAAGATTATAATACTAATTATATTAAAGTTTATCTAGGAATGAGAAAAGAATAAGTAGTATCAAACATCACTTAGATTACAAATGTTAAATCCAGGAGTAAATTGCTTTTCGAAAAATTCAATAGCAAACAAAAGGCAAGACAATCTGAAGGCCAATTTTGACCATTAAAATAAACATTGCGTTAAAATGGTAACAATACTTTCGAAAGAACGCTGTTTTGAATAAAAATAACCTGCAATTATTGAATCATTCGTATTTAGTATACATTTGGAGTCAGATCATGAACTGCAAACATTGCTGATTGTACCCCATATTTCGTTTTGGAATTAAATCCCGGTAGTTACGTACGCACTGAACGTTAGGGTGCCAATAAAATAATATGAATTAGTTTATAACATGATAAATTACACGTTATTATTAATTACGTAAATTTAGTTTTAACTTTGACAATTCAAAAAAAATGACAATTCAATTAGACAGACCTTTTCAAAAAAATATATTTAAAACATAACAATGCCATCAGTTAAATAAGGAAACATGAAAACTTTAATTAAGACATCATATGTAATAATTATCCTAGCTGCCATACAAATAACGTTCATGACATGACAGACCATAAGTTTACCGGCCATAAGCCTAAAAATAACCATTCGTTAAAAAAAAACAAATTTAAAAGTTTTAGGCAAAATCTATATAAGAAGCCGTTAAATACAGACTATAAATAAACATTGAACTTAAAAGCTGAAATTTTGTTAGTAGAAACAGTATCATTAATTTTCCTATACTTAGAAAGAAAACATTTGCTACGGAGCAGGAAGCATGACTTATACAATAAAATTATGTACCTTTGTTCATATTTGAAACACACACCCGTATTCATAAACAATACTATGAGTTCTCACAGTGTGCGTGGATGCACAGGGTCCCATAAACCTATTCAGAGACAATACTTGACCGACGGTCGGCGCTATGCGTCACTTGAAATGAACGCACAGCTAAGGTTGCTTGCGAGCTGTATTAAGCAACGCATAGTGTCTATTGTCTATTATTTTGAGGTTAGTTGTATTTCGAGATTTGTTTTTGCTCTGTTTGTGTATCAAGATTAGTGAAATATTTTATTTAAAATGGATTACAGCAGTGAAGAAGAATTTGATAATTATATCAATGAGCACGATGAGCACAGTATAATAAATACCAGAAAAGTGATACGGGATTTTCAAGATCCCTTTGATTACTACAGTTCGGAAGAATTCCGTCGACGCTACAGGTTTACCAAAGATGTGGTACATTTTGTACTCTTGCCATTGATAAATAAAGACTTGGAGAAATTAACCGCAAGAGGTCTTCCAGTCCCACCTTTATATCAGCTACTAGTGTCTCTAAGATTTTATGCTTCTGAAAGTTTTCAGGTAGGTTCCTACAACACGTAAACTTTTTATACCTACAAATAAAACCTTTACATATTACTTAGGTACTTATATCTATAAAACAAGTGTGTAAAATTATTGTATGTGCTGCCATCCACCCACTGTATTGAAAGTTTATCAATTAAGTATAATGTATATATCTTTTTTTTACAGATGATTACTGGAGACCTCATAAGTATCAGTCAACCAACAGTCTCAAGAATTGTCAAAAAACAAAAACTTCGAACAATATTTATCGTATTTTATAGGTTATATTGACAATTGACAGATGTCAATCAGAAGCAGAGTGAACTGCGTAACGTAAACGAACCAATCACAGAGCTTTAATCAACGCAATGCGTTCGCTTAGTCAAGTGTCGCTTGAGTATTGTTTACGAAATGGAATGCTTGCCATATGGAACGCATTGAGAAATGTCTTACTTCGCATAGTGCTGCTCCTTTGCTTAAACAAGTATTGTTTGTGAATACGGGTGACAATCCACCTCCGTATTGACGTAAATTAGTGTCAGCGACATTTCGTATGCAAACTGCGTTTGTTACCAATCAACTCCAATCAATAAAATAGAAACTAAATTAATGATAGTTTTGGAAAATGTGAACTTGATTTTAGGTACACGTTGAATCACTCCAACTTTCTTGAATACCTTTAATGTGTGTTAAAATAAAGTTCAAGAAAATTTTATAAGGCAGTTACATAACATTCAATGTTGCCTATATACTGGCCCATAAGACATTAAGCATTTTGTTAAAAATGTAGACAAAATAAATTTTTCCCATTTTTCACAAAATCTGGTTAAAAACTCGTCTTTGGCAACAGCGCCCCAACGAAACAATGCCATGAGTTACCGCCTACGTAGTAATTATATTGCGGGTTCGAATCCAATACCTATAAATTACAATCAAGATGACGCCCTTGTGCACTGAGACAATATGGATAAATGTGATTTTCAAAACACAATTATTACAAGATTTACAAATGAAGTTTTAATTGATAGCACATTACTCTATATAATAGCAACTAACTCACTATAAAAATATTTTTTGGAGACAAAGTGTGGATCTTAAGTCAGTCTAAGCAAACTGTCTAGGTTTAGTATTACCCGAATTTTAACGTTATGTTAACGAACGAACTTAACGTTGTGGCCACGAAATGTGCGTACGTCTTTAATTATGATTTACAAAAACAATAGGTAATTATTTTACTCTAAGTCTGTACACTTCTTACCCTTTACCCATCATTCATTAATTTAATGATACTGGTGAGATTGTTATGATTGGCTTTGTTCATATTTAAGCTTCATTGCACCCAGTATCATTTTTGATTATCAGGTTAGTATTTCAATCTCACTCACAAGCAATAAAATCAAATTTAGAAGAAACATTTCAAGAATAAAAAGATTTAGATAAATTTCGTGCTGTTTTCTGGCCACAAAGCCCTCCGGGTCATTTCTCTAAAACAAACATTTACTCCACACACTGACGGGAATAAACTATCTTTATGTGGGCGATCGATCAAACGAGACAGCTTGATTTCATGGAGTTTGTAAAATTTGAAGATGTTCACTTACCGTAAATCTTTACAAATATGAAAAGTACCTAATATTTATCTTGCTCTTATTTTCATGTGCATTATGATACCCTCCACGGCTATGCTTCAAGGCCTTGAGTACCTTGCGTTTTTTCCCAAACTTATATAAGCGATGCAGTCTAAAATACTAAAAGCATATAAAAAACAAACATCATGTAAAAGCATGCATATAAGTGACAGGTCAGAAAAAGGTTAACTAAGCCAATTATCACAAAACCAGAGACCAAGCAGTTAGTCTTACTACGAACAATAATTTGCTTTGATAAATTATATGTCAAGTCAAATAATTTTCTTAACATTTACTCGAATCGCACGAAATTAGACTCGCAATCAATATTATCGTTGAAATATGATTTCCAATCAATTCTGTATAAATACTAACAACGAGGTGTTGTGTAACTAAGCCCATACCATATTGAAATCGATTCCCTGATGAACATGCGAAACTTAATGATAAACAAAATCCGATTCTCTCGTTAATTTAGAAACAAATTTTCATTAATCTTTAGCAAAATACAGTTTGCTATTTGTTTTGGTTAACGCCCGAATAATATTATTAAATAAAAAACATAATTATTTATTTAACTCTAAATGATTTAAGACTTTTGTTTTCGACTAGAGGAATAAGCTTGAGCAGGCAGAGGCTCCTATGGAAGAAGATAAATACTGAATAGTATAAATAGTTGCATCAATAATAATCTACAAATAATTGATAAGGATATACAAGGAAAGGAGCCATTGGGTCAATATAATCAACAAATTCATAGTTACAGTTAATATAATATCGCCACTTAATTTAATAATCTAATTTCACAGATAAAAAGAAATTACTCGTAAAATGGATGAAACAAACCATATTCTGCCATTGTTGTAGATACATAAAAGTGGTATGAAAATTTCGAAAGGGTACCCTGTGGAAACATAAGAGGAATGAAGGGATGAGAAAAAGAGGCTTGATTGTACAATTTGTATGTTATAGTAACAATAGGTATCAGAGTTCAATTCCTACAAACTATAGATTCATTTTCAGTATCCATCCATTGATTGGTTGATGCCACACGGTCATACAACGGCGACTCACACAGCCGGCAGATTAGCTTGTAAATAATTGCTTTGTGATTAGCGTGGCCAAACACAATGCGAAAGGCCGGTGTAATTCATAGGCTGATGAGCAAATTACAAAGAACACGGATTGCCATTCTGATGCTATCAATTGAGATAGAATCAGATCTATAACTAATTACGTTGTATTACTTTCCTAAAATCTTGGTGTTTATTGAATTAATAACTTCTTTTTTTCCGCCTTTTCTTCAATATTCATGTTTCTCATTATCAGTGGTGATAATAAGACCTATCACAATAACCAGATTTCATTTTTTTGTACCTATCAAACAATAAATAATCACGTTTATTACAGAAATGACTTTAAATAAATTTCTAAGCTTCTCTATAATTTTTGAACTTCGAGATAGGAGTACACGAAGTACTCAACCGCTTCAGCTCAAAACTTGGTCTTATATTAAAAGTACCTGATTAATGTCGGTCCTACAGGCAATTAAGCGCAACACGAAAATAATAAAGGACACTTGTGTAACTCAAGGACATTATTGTGAATTTTACTCGTATAAACTCAGTTGGAACGGCGCAGAGGATCGCATAATTAACAGATATGAGAAGAAATTAACTGAGTGCCCAGGGAGGTAATTTAGGTAACAAAGGGGTTTATATATCGCTTTATATTATTTTTTGAGACAAGTTCGTGAGAACTGTATAGAGCGAATATGTAGAGAAGATTTTTAGTTTAATATTTGTCGAACTTTTGTGCTTTGGAGATGATAAAATATTTTTTTCTTTATTCAAAACAAATAGTTTTTGGACAAATCCTTTTCTACATTTTATGGAAGTACTATTTGTGCTGCTAAATGCAAATATGCCAGATAAAAAGGAATTATACAAATCACCCCAAAAAATTCTCAAAAAAAAATGTTGAAATTTAAGCAGATATGCAAAAAAAAAATAGACCCAGGACTAACTTCGCCAACACAGTCCCTCGGACAATTCGTTCGGCTGGCACGATCCAAATTTATCTTCTAATTAAGACGATCCTTTTTTGTCAAGAATCACTACATAGTATAAAACAAAGTCGCTATTTTAGTATGTTAGTCTGTATACTTAATTCTTTAAAATTACGCAACGGATTTTAATGCGGTTTTTTGTAACAAGTAGAGTGATTCAAGAGGAAGGTTTTTATGTATAATTTTTTCCGAATTTTGCACCCGTGCGAAGCCGGGGCGGGTCGCTAGTAAAATATAATATGCAGATATCGTATCATCTCTCAGAGTTTTATTAAAACAGATATAACCCAGCCCTTGTGCGAATCAGATAGGAAACAAATTGAGACTTCACGCCCGGCGGCGTATTTACAAACACCATTACTTATGACGCGGTTCGGCGGGCGTGCGGTGCGAGTATACTTTATGCGCTGTTTGTTTTTAGACGATGTATCGATTCGTGGTATCGACTTCCTGTAAATGTGCCCGAATCTAACTCGAATATGAGCAGTCGAATTATCAATCAAGTACGTGCCAAATACCGAACATTATTAGCTGAGAATTGAGTTTCAGCAATAATTTATACATTGTTATTTTAGAGTTAGATCCCATTTCGATTCAGTAATAAAAGTAATTTTTAACATGGCCACGAATTTAAAGCACCAGTCGCTTCAGAGCATTGACTTTGCCCACTAAAGGATTTTCTTTAGGGAGAGTGCAACCTTCACAAACGCAAAGAGGATGAAAATATCACTTTAGAAACATGTCATTTTAATGCAATGGTTTTCATTCTGTCGTATTTCATATATCGGAAGATTGCAGCCCGCAGTTCAAAATGCAATTGCGTATACGCTATGAGAGTGAGAGATAAGCCGCTCAATAAAAGCAATTTCGCAGCTTCTTAGCCATAAATCACTGCCTCTATTATTGTGTCGTATAGTCCGGCAATATAAACACACAATTTATTCATCGATTGGACAGATTTACGAGGCGCTGCATCGCTTCCGCCGGGTATATGGCACATCGATTTAGACGCCCGGCTAGAGTTCGCATATACGCAGCCAATCATAATTTCAACCGACTTTGAAATAGGAGATTCTCAATTCACTGTTTGTTTTGATTTACAGCTATGCGACTGAACGTGGTCTTTTAGTCTTTTCAAGACTGTTCGCTCTGTTTACCACGCAAAAGATATAGACGTGATTGTATGCATGTATCGTTATAGTGTAAATATGCTTAAATATTACTTGGCCTGTCTGTATTTAAGACATTAAATCTGTATTAATATGGGAAAGATGGAGCCAACATTCTCGAAATTTGTATGAGACTTTGGGTAGCTTCATGATGGAATTAAAATTATAACCATTAGGTAGACAAATGTGTTTATTTATTATATACTATTTTGATGCTCGAAATTCCTTTTTTTCATTGCATGTTTCAAATTTCGACGGCCTCTGTGGCTCAGCGGTAGTACGCTTGTCTGTGACACCGGAGGTCCCGGGTTCGAATCCCGGCCAGGGCATGATGAGAAAAGAACTTTTTCTGATTGGCCTGGGTCTTGGATGTTTATCTATATAAGTATTTATTATAAAATATAGTATCGTTGAGTTAGTATCTCGTAACACAAGTCTCGAACTTACTTCGAGGCTAACTCAATCAGTGTAATTTGTCCAAAGAAAAAAAAATAAAAAAAAAAAAATAAAAAAAAAAAAAATAAAAAAAAAAAAATCACATCTTCAAAGATTAAGTATAAGACTTCGAGATAATCTTTGGCCATTATAGAGATAAATTTTATAACACCTTTTTGGGGAAAAAATTCGAATAGACTATATTTATTTTCAAAATTTCAAGGTATCAAATTATTAAAAAAAACTTATCTAAAAAAAATTCCTCTTGAACATCCTATCATCATCAAGAGTGAACGCCTTCAGGAGGCGTTACCATAGTCGATTTACGATCAGTAGGGTTCCCTCGGGAGCTCTAGTGTTATCCCGGAGCCAGTGACTCGGAGACTATTTATCATGAGCCAATACACGCTTTTGAACATTCCTGTTTTCTTTTGTTAGAAAGAATAAAAAGTGTTGTTTATTATAAGAGTGTAAAGTTTATTTTGAAAAGGAATGGTAAAGGATTAAAATTTTGAAATAACAAGAAAGTTGTCATTAAAACTTTGATAGTTCAGCAATGATTGTTTTTCCAATTAAACAAAAAAAAAAAATTATATTAATTAAATGCGATAAGGCCGCCTTTGGTACATCACGTTAGCATAAGTTGAGAATAAGTTATTTTTGTTATAAGTAATTAATATGCAATAAAAGGTTTCTTTAATCTACCTTTTTTAACAAACTAGAGGTCATTCACAATTGTACAATATTTTTTCAATTTCTCAGTACTGCAGACTCAAAGCTCCCAACAAAGCAAGCCATTAATTCTACCGCCGTATTTGTTCAAAAACAAACACACACACACAAAGACCACTTACTCGCACATGCGCAGTGAAGTGCATCTACTAATGCATTTGCCAAACGCTATGCATATTTGATTAGCCTCCAACTCGTGTGAGATGAGAACTTAGAATCAAATGGAGATAACTTCGTAAATATGTCTATTTTTAATATTGGTACTTGGGTACTTTAAGTCTTAAAATTTAAAATTATACTAATACTAGGTTACGCCCTCAGCTCCACCCGCGTATAATATAAATTTCTGTTAAATACCACGCCCACGGGAAAATCGGGAAAACCTCCCTCAGTGCATGATATATAAGTAACTTACATGCCAAATTTATTATTTCTAGACCCAGCTGTTTGGACTGTGCGTTGTCTGTCACTCAGTAACCAAAGAGTTTTGTATTATATATCAAAGTAGTGACATCAAAAAATATTTAACATCCACCTACTCTTTTTACTGTTTCACTCTTTATATTTAACTAGAGAACGCCCGCGGCTCCGCCTTCGAAAAGTAAAAAATCTTTTAAATTTCCGTTCTCGAGGGAGTTGAAGAGATTTTTCAGAGTTTCAGCATTCACAACTCGATAATACGTGAGGCTTAGAAAAATATATTATTAATTCTTAATGAATTCTTGTTGAATGTGACGTCTCTGAAGATGAAGTTTGCCTACATATATTCGTTAATATTCACACGGTTTCATTTTTTAAACTTTCGCTGAATTGTTAACTAAGCATTTCTAAAACTATATCAATCTTAGGCATGATAATTTCGAATGTAGCTTACATATCTACGTTTCATACAGACTATATTTGGTTACAAGCTCTCTTATTGGCCTCTGCCGGGACCCACGGTGTGGGAATAAACGCTACTTCTGATAAGTTATATATATAACTTACAACACGGAACTTATTCTATCCGAAGCTATATTTACTTCTCTCTATGAAAATATAATGCACATACAAACATAAAATCTCTATTCTTCCCCGGAGGGGTATTGCTTACCCCGAAGGGTTCCAAAATAGTAAAATGTGTAACGTCTGAAGAATCAGACTGACAACAATAATAAGTCTTCAAAATGTACAAACATACATATAGTCACGTCTATATCCCTTGCGGTGTCGACAAAACCCAAAACACTTTTTAAAAAGACTGAATGGTCACGTTCAGCTGTATGGCTAAATGATGGAATTGAGATTTAAATAATGACAGATATCTAGCTCATTAAGTACGAGAAAAATCACAAGTTTATTAGCCTTTCCCTTATTCGCCTTTTACGACATCCATGGGTAAGATAAAATGTATCCTATACCTTAATAATTTTCGTAACGTACTATTAATAAGTCACAAAAACTGCTATATTATATCATGAAACAAGTTTTCATAGCGTAAAGAATTCTCATTTAATAGCAAGCTTATAACAAAAATCCGCAAACTTATATAATTTTGCATAGCGCGTGTTCGCTCGTAAACTGAGCGAAATATAGCCATAACAAAAATGTATGAATACTGTTATAGTAACGCGGGCCGAGTGATAAAGTATAGTTATTGAGCTGGAGAGAGGAACAGAGGGAATGCACAGTGTTTTTAAGAACAAATAAAAAGTAAAGTGTGCCGTGTGGTTCCCGGCAAATAAAAAAAAGGATAGGACCACTCCATCTCGTTCCCATGGATGTCGTAAAAGGCGACTAAGGGATAGGCTTACAAACTTGGGATTCTTTTTTAGGCGATGAGCTAGCAACCTGTCACTATTTGAATCTCCCGCAAGGGCTATAGACGTGATTATATGTATGCATAAAAAGTATGTTAGAACGAAAATTTTGTAAACTTGAAAGAATAAAGAAAATTTTTGTGTATTCTTTAAAAGAAGTCAAAACACCTTTATTCAAATTTTTATTGGCGGAAATTCTCATAACAATATTGAATAATAAAGTAATTTTTTTAAACAAAATTATAAAGAAACTTTTTGAATTAATTTAATGTTTTATTATTGTTGAATACAAAAGCTAATTTCATAATAATTTTACTGCCTTAATCGTATGTTATTAAATAGTGTGGGTTTCCGTCACTTAAGAAAAGAAACATTCCATTTCTTTCCCGTGGATGTCGTAAAAGTCGACTAAAGGATAGGCTAAAAAACTTGGGATTCTTTTAGGCGATCAATTCCATCTTCAAGCAATACAGCTGAACGTTGCCTACAAGCTCTGTCTGCCCCATAAGGGATAAAGACGTGATCAAATGTATTTATCATGACCATATATATTGACATGACATCAAATCCACGATTTAAGATTTATAACTCTATTTATTGTCATTGTTGGAGAAAACGCCGCAGTTCCTTTGTTCCTTATTACGCCGCTACATTCAGTTAATACATACATACATATGGTCACGTCTATATCCCGTGCGGGGTAGACAGAGCCAACAGTCTTAAAAAGTCTAAAAAGCTTAATGATAGAATTGAGATTCAAAGTTCAGTTAGTAGCTTTAATTTTAAGGTATTACATCAATAAAATGATACAATTATATCATACATACATACATAATACCACGTCTAAATCCGTTCCGCGATCGACACAGCCAACGGTTTTGTAAAGTCTACGTTCAGCTGAATGTCTTCATGATGAAAACGAGATTTAAATTGTGATAGGTTACCACATCGCCCACGTGAATAACCTTTATTATATCAAGTAAAAAATTGTATACATAAGAATAATTTAATGTAAACAATGTGCATTCGTCCAAGATTAAGATTTAAGAGATCTATACATATTTGTAAACTGACGCCCGGTGAAATTGCTGCAGGGTAGTTTGTTCCGCCGCTTCTTCTACACATGCGCTTTGGAAGTGCTAGTAGTTATAATTAGATTTAAGTGATGTGACGTCAATAAGTGATACTTTGTATCCAATTTTGAAAATTAACCTTATCTATTCTAATACTTTATACTGCCAGCATCAAGTATGTATACGTTTACCAAAGTCTCATTAAAGTCGGCCAACCGAAGCCTACATCCGAAGATCATCAAAGGCTCCAAAATGGAGTTGTTCTCGTTGTATTTAAATTACGGAAACTTCGTCTTTGCTCGATTTCGCCCGCGTGCTCACGCGTCATTGGGCAGTGAAATAGAAATATATTTTTCTATATGGGCTCGATGGTTTATTCCCTATGCCTCTATCTGGTTCGTATTTGAAATAATTTTGTTATTACCTACTTCGACTTTTATCACGATTATCGTTCATTTACTAGGTATATTATGTAACAAAAATTGGGTGTCGACTTTTTATCACGATCATTCTTCATTTACTAGGTATATAATGTAACAAAAAGACGTGTAGACGAAATTTGCGATGCATGAAAAAATTGTTATAGGTGATTGATTTTCAAAGTTTTTTTTCGTAAAATATTCGCTTGCAATACTACACCATACTTTTTAATTTTTTTTTCAACCCGCTCTTCATAGGCAGCGATTAGAAACGTCGAATATTTTAACAATCAATTAATTTACTTTTAATTATTTATGAATGTAGACTGTTGACTCTGTCGACTTCACAAAGGATATAAGGACGTGATCTTATGTAGGTATGTATGTATGAATGAAGATGGGGATGAAGAATGGAGTTGAGAGTATGCAGGGATCGTACTGAAAATATGTCTCTTCCTACCCCACCCGAAAAGAAGCGTGATTTAATGTATTAAGATAATTAATTGAACTATTGTAACAGTTCAAACGGTTCTAAAATATTTTATACTAACAAATTTTGTTGTGCCATTCAGTCTTCTGGAGGTCAAGACTGTTGGCTCTGTCTACCCCGCAAGGGATAAAGACGTGACCATATGAATGTATGTAAATTTTGTTACCCGAGTATATACCATTGTTGAATATTTTTTTAACATCAAAATCCTGGACGAACTTTAAGCGAAGGGTCTAAAGGAAAGGACACAAAAGGAAAGCAGTATTTCGCGAGCAATTTCACCCGCTTTGATGCTGCATGTAGCTTGATGGAGCAAGAAATAAGAAGAGTATAGCGTTCTGGTATCACGCCGAGAACTTTCAAAAGAGACCGTTTGTGAATTATAAGCTCTAATAATTTATGTTATTACAAGACATATGATATAAAAGAACTATAAATATTAGTCGATGGCCTCTGTAGCGCAGCGGTAGTACGCTTGTCTGTACACCGGAGGTCCCGGGTTCGAATCCCGGCCAGGGCATGATGAGTAACGAAAATTCTCTGGGTCTTGGATGTTTATCTATATAAGTATTTACTTTTAAATATAGTACCGTTGAGTTAGTGTCTCGTAACACAAGTCTCGAACTTACTTCGAGGCTAACTAAATCTGTGTTTTAAAGAAAATCTTTAGAATAGAGCCACTGTATATATTTCCCATGGATCTCGGGAAAGGTGCCTATGGGAATACATACATACATACATAAAATCACGCCTCTTTCCCGGAGGGGTAGGCAGAGATTACCTCTTTCCACTTGCCACGATCTCTGCATACTTCCTTCGCTTCATCCACATTCATAACTATTCACTATGGGAATAGCGTGGCTTTTCTGTTTTTACGAGATTATTGGCTCTGTCTACCCCAAGGGATATATTCGTGATTATATGCAGCCTGGCCTGACTTGGCCTGTGGCCATACGTTTGAGTTTTAAAAATGTTACGATTGTATCTCATATGTATTAAGATTAAGCTTACTTCGTGGGATAAACATTGACATACCTGAATTCTGAAAAGTATTTTGCTGCATTGAATTATTCGAATTATTCTAATTAATATCCCTAATGGAATAGGCAGATGCCCAATAGTCACGAAATTCGAAGTCTTGTATACAGCTGAATTACTGCTACCTTACTGAAGGAACCGGGATTAAGAGATAGTAAGTGTAAGTTATTCTAACGCCTTAAAGAAGAATCCTAAGTTTTAGGCGACTATTATTTAACTATGTTATCTATCATCTAACGGTCAGGTCAAAAGTACCCGAAACCGTCGAGCTTGCATGAAGAGAGTTATGAATGTGGATGAAGCAAAGGAAGTATGCAGAGATCGTGGCAAGTGGAAAGAGGTAGTCTCTGCCTACCCCTCCGGGAAAGAGGCGTGATTTTATGTATGTATGTATGTTATCTATCCCCAACCCACATTACACTGGGCGTCTTTAGAACTTTAAAAGTCAGTCCACGTAAAAAGTCAAACTTAACTTACCTAAGACCCACAGCCTGGAAGTAATTAAAATGTTCAAATAACGAAACTGCGGCCCCGAGTGGAGTAAATAGGTCGAGTTCACGTGAATCATCATATAGTCTGTAAGATTTTAAAAGGCGAATAACTAAAAAATAAAAGAGTGACGTGTGGTTTCCGGTACTTTAGATACCACTCCATATTGTTCTCATGGACGTCATAAAAGACGAGTAAGGGATAGGCTTAAAACTTGGGATTCCTCTTGTAAGCGATGGGCTAGGAACCTATCACTATTTGAATCTTAGTTCTATCATGAAGCCAAATATCTGGACATTGCCTTTCAGTCTTTTTGAGCCTGGGTCTGTCAACCTCGGAAGGGATATAGACGTGACAATATGTTTGTATGCATATACTCTTAAATAAACTTATTTCTGGTATGTAAGGTAATAAGAATATCTTAATTAGAATTAGATGTCGTAAACACAACTAAATCTATTACCGCCTATAAAACTCAAGTGTAGAAGAAGCGGCTGATAAATAATGACGCAGACGGAGTCGCGGGCAAATATTAGTATAGATTAAAAATTTAAGTCAATAGCATCATGTAACAGCAGTTAACCATAAGTAGTGTATGCAGATATATTGTAATAGTTATTGCTATCGAGTGTCCTACACGTTTCCTTATGACTTATGGTTGAAAGTCATGGCATGTCCATGACTTTCAACCATAAATCACAATATACCGCGATGACCATTGATGGTATAATTACTAGTCAGTACTAGATATTTCAAAGTATAAACGAAAATGGTTGTTGTTTAACTTTTATGTATTAAAAAAAATTCAAAGCAACTAGGTATATGAAAGAAAATATTGCAAAGGCAGTATTTTACAAATGTATTTTTTTTATGAGTTGTCGTAAATTTGAATATAAATCGTATAATCTCTGTAGAAATAATTCAAGCGAAAAAAATAACATAATTGTTTTACTAAGAATTAGGTCGGTTTAAAAATATTTATGAAAAAATAAAACAGTTTTACGGCAGATTAATGATTTTAACGAAAAATAAAATTCATTATAAAGATATGTTCTAGAAGGTAATTAATGATTTAAGCGAAGGGAATCAGTTATTCTTTTATCTCAAGGGGTGGAGATCTTATGATTAATCAATTAGGGAATTAAAAATAAATAAAGAGCAGGCACTTTTTAATAAAGATTAAAAGCAGTCATTAATTAACAATTCATTATAAAGTTCTCGACAAAGAAATAATTAAATTTCAATTAGTAAAAATTAAGAGCTCAGTCCTGTTGTAAGATGGACGAAGTAATTTTAAGAAATTCAGAGGATTTTTGTAATTTTTTGCATAAAAATATCTAACATCGTTAGAAGCGATTTTAATTTAAGAAAGTCTGGCAAGATGATCTAAAATTGTAATTCCCAAGTGGTCTTTCAGTTTTTTCGAAATCGTTGGCTCTGTCTACCCCATTTCTTCCAGTAGGCCCACGACAGGAAATTGTAAAGAAAGGCATTGGCTGGTGTACTTAAATAATAAGATATAAACGTATACATTGTAAATTTATAACTATTAATTAATTTCAAAAGTTATATGTTTATATTTTTCTTTTTTTTCAGAACTTCTGAAGATCACAAAGAAGGAAAAAATCCGTGACGTAAATCCTCTAATATTACTAACAGTTACTACCTAAAAGCAACGATATGAATATAATAATAATAATATAACGTATATTATTATTATATTCATATCGTTACTATCATTCTTAATTGTCGTCGAAATGCCAATGAGTTAACAGCTACATCCCAACATGCGATTTTAAACTTGTATTAAAGACTTTGGTACACTAAAAGCTATCATACTATTGACGTTAGACTCGGTTGCTCCCCAAAACATAAATTTTTTATATAATTGACCTTCAAATAAGGAATCAAAGCATAAAATTAATAAAATATAGAAAACTATTTTTATAAGCATAGAATTTTATTTTAGTTAAAACTGATGGAGTTTCGTACAGAGAGCGTGCGAATATGGATGAAACCAAAGAACTAACTAAACAGGGGTTGTGGTATGTGATAACATCTAGTGTCTGCCTATTTCCGGAAAAGAGGCGCGATATAATCTATTTAAGAAATATAAAAAAGAGGAAACTGATCGACTGACGAAGCAACATACAGCCCAAACATCTGGATCTAGAGATTTGACACAAAGGTGCTTATGTCGTCGAGGGGTACTGTCATAAAGGTTTTTCCCAAAATTCCCGCGGGAAAAAAAAAGTAACGAGTTTTTTTTACTCGAGGGTAGTTTATAGAATAATTTCGTTATTTACATACATATGGTCACGTCTATATCCTTTGCGGGGTAGGGAGCCAACAGACTTGAAATGACTGAATGCTCAGCTATTTGACTTAATGATAGAATTGAGATTCAAATAGTGACAGGTTGCTAGCCCATCGCCTAAAAGAAGAATCCCAAGTTTATAAGCCTACCCCTTAGTCGCCTTTTACGACATCCATGGAAAAGAGGTGGAGTGGTCCTATTCTTTTTTGTATTGGTGCCGGGAATCACACGGCACTTTATTTATATTATATATATTAATTTTTATCGCGTCACATATCTTCATATCTGTTCGAATCAGTGTGTCAACATCTCAACAGTCTGCGGGATATTCACAATGGTTATAATCCGATCGCATCAGTTATTTATCGGACGCGACGCCGCTTCAGAACAATAAACAGAACCATTTACGAACGAACCATTGTCCGTGTGCGATGGACGCTACACACTAGGGTTGTCAAAAAAATATAGATCTATGTAGTAACAACATTACTTTTTAATAAAAAACTAATAAACGGTACTATCAGTGAATTGTAAAGTCATATGTAAAAAGTGGGTAGGATTTATGAGTAGCAATTTATTTCTAAAGAGAGACACAACAATTTTATTTAACTTTAAATTAAAATAAATTGTCCAAGTCTATTTTAAATAAGACGGTGTTATCAAAGAAAATAAATTTACCAATATATTTATTTATGAATCCTACTTCCTCCTGGCTTTAGTCCCGGTTGCATCCTCACCTCTCTTGAGAAGTGCTCGGGGTATGCCTATGACCATGGATCCTGGATTGGGTGAGTCAGATTTATAAACGAAGTGACTAGCAAACCAGTAATCCAAACCCATATAGGATCCATGGTTCACACATGCAGTTGCCTGAATGTACAGGTTTCCTAACAATGTTTCCCTCACCGAAAGAGCATCGGTTTGTATTCAAACTAATGTAGGTACATAACTTTGAAAATAGTCATTGGTACAAGGCCGCGGTGGGATTTGAACCTGGCCTCTCTGCGCATCACGCATTTAACCGGGCACTTTATCGATTCGACCACCGACGCTCTTTTTATAAATTTACATACATACATACATATGGTCACGTCTATATCCCTTGCGGGGTAGACAGAGCCTACAGTCTTGAAAAGACTGAATGGCCACGTATAGCTATTTGGATTAACGATAGAATTGAGATTCAACTAGTGACAGGTTGCTAGCCCATCGCCTAAAAAAGAATCCCAAGTTTGTAAGCCTATCCCTTAGTCGCCTTTTACGACATCCATGGGAAAGAGATGGAGTGGTCCTATTCTTTTTTGTATTGGTGCCGGGAACCACGCGGCACGCTCTTATTATAAATTTATTTATAAATATATACATTAATTAATTCAAAACTCCTTGCCTAACAACCCTACCCCACTATTATTTCGGTATTAAGTTATTTCGAGCAGAGTAACCACAGAACAAGTGAGTGTTCCGCGGCGGTCGTTCTGCGCTTTGTGTCCTAACTAATGCACAGTACGAGTGTCCGCACACAAAAGGTAATCTACACTGAAGAGAACTGCATTAACACAGTTATTGCGAATTCCTATAAAGCTGTTAGTACAAGCTATTGTAGTTTGGATTTGGGGAGAATTCGTAACGTAAGTAGTATTCCAACTGATTATAAATGCGAATGTAAGTTCATGCATTTGTTTGTTGTCGTTTCTCGTGTTATCTACTGAACAAATCTTGTAATGTTTCTTATATATAACTAGCGACCCGCCCCGGCTTCGCACGGGTGCAAATTTATAAATGTTATTATACATAAAAACCTTCCTCTTGAATCACTCTATCTGTTACAAAAACCTGCATCAAAATCCATTGCGTAATTTTAAAGATTTAAGCATACAGACAAACAAACTAAAATAGCGACTTTGTTTTATACTATGTAGTGATTAAGAGGCAGAACAAGGACGTAGGGTACTTTTCGTCCTCGTGAAAACTATAATTTTCGTGGGATTTGCGAAAAAAAAACTGTTTTTTTTTGTAGGTGTCGCTGAATTCGCTCCTGTTAGTGGCGCTAAAACGTCGTTAATAGGTGGCGCTAAATTAGCGATGCTTCAGGTAAAAGTTAGTTTCAAATAAAAATTGTTGACACACAGACTATAAAACACATGAAATATTTTTTGCTAGGGAGATGTTTTGATTGGCCTATTTGAATGGTTGTAATGATGAACTCCATGGTTTTTTCCCTTTTCCCTCTAGAAATAATAGATTTTTTTACATAGGTACATGAATATCCAAAATATCTGTGCATTCTGATAAAAATAACATTAATGCCTGCTTTATACGAATTATTTCAGCATGTAATGTTTAACACTTACGGCGTTAAGTGGATTAAGTGATTAAAACTGCTTACCTGAAACAAAAAAACATAACGTAAATTATCAGGAATTAATTATTCTTTTTTTTATTATTTCCTAACAATAGAAGACGGTGTTTTCATAAGAGTATAACTTGAACAAATAACATTCTGTCTGAATTAAATGCCTATGAAAAAATGATACATTCTTATTTATTTATTTACTAATTTATGTACACAGAAAACATCAATAATACATATTACAAAATACAAATATACATAGGTTCTGCTTATTTCAAAAGAAATGGTTGACTGGCAGATAATGCTTCTAGCATTAAATCCGCCAATTGTGCTATACATTTGTATTTTGTGCAATGAAATTTAAATAAATTAATTAAAATAATATCAACTGAATAAAAGTCAACATCGAAATTTATACTTATGCATCATCATATCCATTTTATATTATTTTTCTACCAAAATCTATATGAAAACCATATTGTAATCCGATACCGAACTAAACTGACCGGAAGCCAATTTCCCCTTCTTTCTTCAATATTAGCGAATGCTAATAAAAATGATGGATGCACAGCACACGGGTCGTTGACCCCGATGCATTAGTTCTGCAACGAGACACCGATCTGTCTCCGTGTTTGCTTGCATTATGGTCAGTGTTGACTTTGCTATTTTTAACATGCTGAGTATGAAGGTTAAGTTACTTTGTGGCTAGGGATGCTGTTAAGGTCATTAATTAATATAGAAAACAATATTCTGTGTACAGCTAGAAATGTAAAATAAATAAATATATACGGGACAAATTACACATATTGAGTTTGCCTCGAAGTAAGTCCGAAACTTATATAACGAGATACTAACTCAACGATTCTATATTGTATAATAATTACTTATATAGAAAAACATCCAAGACCCAGGCCAATCAGACAAAGTTCTTTTCTCATCATGCTTCGACCGGGATTCGAACCCGGGACCTCCGGTGTCACAGACAAGCGTACTACTGCTGCGCCACAGAGGCCGTGAATGAATGTAGACTCCATAGACTGATTTACTCGGTCTAGAGGTTTATTTAAAATGTTACAATTACAATTTGTAAAGTACAATAGGCGGACTTAACGCTTAAAGCATTATCTAACAAGTTTTCCTTAAGTTTCATTTATAAAAATCATACACAATAAGACATATTAATTAACGATACCAAATTAACATACGATCCATTTTTATTTATTATTGCATCCATCTTACATCATTATCTTGTACAGTATACGCATCATTCTATATATCTCTAAAAAAGTAACATTAAACAACCCACAGTAAGTACTTAACCCTCAAAATTGATGTGGTCCCTGGGCCATTCATTACAACCTATCAGATTTGCTGGCCAACTGACCGAGAAAATGATTTTTCTTTTAAATAACGACGCGGCTTGGAAATATAACGATACTAGAGGCCGCCCGCGACTTCGTCCGCATGGAAACCCTATCAATCCCGCGGGAACTCTGGGATAAAAAGTAGCCTATGTGTTATTCTGGGTCTTCAGCTACCTACATACCAAATTTCATGGTAATCGGTTCAGTAGTTTTTGCGTGAAAGAGTAACAAACATCCATACATCCATACAAACTTTCGCCTTTATAATAGTAGTAGGATATAAGATGTACGGTCTTACACGCACTCGATTTTATGAGAGATCTTGTTTTGTGAATACATTGTATAAATATTAAACATTGTTTTATTGATTTAAAACTTATTTCAGTGCTGACTACAATATGTCACATCAGTTTAATAATCTGTATCTATGCAATGTATTTTTTTTCTATAACAACAAATTAAGAAATTATCTATCGTATTATGCCATAGAAATAGGAAATATATTCATATTTCTTGTTTATTATTTAGCAAATAATTACGTAAAATAAGGTAAAAAATTAATTTAAGTTACTCTTGACCTTTCTTATTAAAAATGTTGTTATTTCATAATACTTCTGGGCATAGAAGCTGATCTTATGCTAATATTAAATATGAATTAGATGTCTGTATAAATATCTAAGGATAAGGATATTTAAATAAGATTTAGTGAGTAAGCCCTTACAGGGTTAATCCTATCTAATTACACTGCTCATGCCAGTTTATCTATCTACATTAACCTTTGCTAAAGTGCTTCATTAATTATTGTATTTAGTGAATATATAATGCCAAAAATTTGTAGAATGTTTAGGATAACTGTTACTTTGGATAATGCATTTAATTATATATTTCTGTGTCCGAAGCAGGGAAAAAACTAGTTCCATATAATGAGGCTTTTGAAGAAAATAGCTAAAATAACTATAATTTATTTTAATACTATATATATATACAGTTCTGGCTCAAATTATTAATATAATTTTGTGACCGATACATTCTTCCATGAAAAATCTACAAAAATAGGACAGGGCTATCGCCTCTCATAATTCTATAAAGGGTCCCTATCGAAGGACGAACCTTTTAGCTATTGCGTTAGTTCCGATTCGATTTTCATTTTATGCAAAGACGATCCAATTTAGGAGGGCCCTGGCTCCAATCGGGGATAATGCGACGCTAGTGATGTGAAACATCGATATATTTATAAGGGAGATGAATCTTTTTTTGGAATTTAATAATACTTTTGCCCGCAAATGTGTATGACAATTTTATTTCCGAAGTGAACTAGGAAATGCTCTTTGAATTTTCCGCAATGCTAATCAAATTCAGTTATTAACCAACAATTTTTTTTAATTATGAATAATGGTACCTAACTTTTATAATAGTTAAATAATTGAAGAGGGCTTGCGAGTGTTGTTTGCCAGGCAAAAAATGGGATGATGAAAAGGCTTGTTTATAGTTAAAGATCCATTTGAGTTGCTGCGTCACCATATTATAGACTAAACAAAATTAAATAAGGTTAAATTTTAACACAAAGTCTGTGAGGGAAATATATGAAACTAAAGGTTTATTGATAGACTACAAATCAGTTTATTTGTCTTGTTTAAAAAAGAAAAGGAAATTCTTAGTTTTGTCTTACAATTAATGAATCAATTGTTTAGGTATTTCAATTTAGATAACAAAATATGTTGCAAACAAATGAAACATTCTCGATGGGAGAACAACCCGAAACTTGTGGAAACATTCCTGCCGGCAAAAACGAAATCTGTATCATAACATAAAATTGGAAACGTATCTCAGAAATAAAACATGGCCGTCGCGTCGTCGGGAATGCGTTTCCCTCCCATTTCCCGGGATTGGCGGGAATCGATGTGTTTTCGCGCATCACTACATAAAAGAATGATCTAAATTGAATTCGTCCCGCTAAGCCGCGCCGACAAATACTGCATGCCGCTATACCAGTGGTAGCTAAGCGATGGAATGAAGTAAAATTTATTACTTCTATGCTCATTAAATATTGATGCCATATTTTTTTTTACTGAAATGTGCTATTAATTGTCTTTTTTTTAATTAAATTTACAAAATTATTAAATGTTACAAATTTTAGCATGTAAAGAAAATTTAAACTTAAAGGCATATAATTGAAAAAAAGAAGATTACTTCTCTTATCATATGATATCGATTCAAAGTGATAAATGCTGTCAAAAATTGTTGCCCAAAATAAGCAGATCTAAGCTGTGCTTTAATACTAAACCTTTTTTTTTTGTAAGTCGATAAATGAAAAAAGTACGATTATGTACTCATTTATGAAATCATGCCGAATAAAAGTGATAAATTTTGTAAAAAAAGTATACTAGAAATGAGCTCAGCTATACTGATATCGATGGATAATAACCTTAAAAGGTCGCTATTCAGCAAAAATGTTCTTGCCCCGTTACACTAGTGCTTTTATTAAATTCCTAACAGTAGGAACAGTATTATCAAATTTATCAGGTTTAAAATTGCAGGAAATGGCGGAACAATCAGTTATTTTGTACTTAGGATGCATAATTAGTTTGTAAGATTTATCCTTCACAATATCTAATCAATCAATATTCTAAACGCAAAATTGAGTTTTTATACATGATGCATTTATTAGCGTAAACAATCGTCATGTAGTTCTTCACTATATTCTTAAGAGTTAAGAGCTATTTCCAAAGAGAAATTATTTACTTTTCCAAACCCTGAAAAGAATTCAATGAAAATCTGTATGAATAAAGTTTATTATTCGAGGTAAAGCAAGGAAATGTCGTAGGAGAGGAGGCCGGGCTAAAGCTGGAATTTACTTTCACACACAAATTTCTATTGGTGCCGTGTGGTTCCCGGCACCAAAAGAAAAAAAGAATAGGACCTCTCCATCTCTTTCCCATGGATGTCGTAAAATGCGACTAAGGGTTAGGCTTATTAACTTGGGATTCTTCTTTTAGGCGATGGGCTAGCAACCTGCCAGTATTTGAATCTCAATTCTATCTTAAAGCTAAATAGCTGAACGTGGCCTCTCAGTCTTTTCAAGACTGTTGGCTCTGTCTTCCTCGCAGGGGATATAGACGTGATTATATGTATGTATGACAAAAGTACAAAACAGCTAGCAAATAATAAACGATCAAATTAAATCAATACGTTTATCCTAAGCTTACATGTCCTTATTACAAACTAAGCTTTTACAAGAGCGACGTTAAACTCTTAATCCCATTAGTTAAATTGACGATCGAAATCATCAGTAAGACGATTACTGCCAATTTGTGACGTCGAATGGGCTTTTGTGTTCGTCATGTGGTATTGGGTTTAAAAATTAAAATTAAGTTTCAGTGAGGAACATACCTACATTCATATGGTCACGTATATATCCCTTGCGAGGTAGACAGAGCCAACAGTCGTGGCCATTTAGTCTTTTCAAGACTGTTGGCTCTGTCTACCCCGCAAGGGATGTAGACGTGACCATATATATGTATGTATGTTATATGGAAAAGGGGTCTCAGCAAAAATTGTTTAACCTGATGAGCACTTTCTGTTGGCGACTAAAAATTCAAGATCAGAAGCTGCTTGCATAGAACTTAAAAATATGTTGAGGTTAAAACGAAACATCTCCGTTTAATTACAAACAGATAAACACAAATGATACATAAAAAGGTCCAGTAATAAAAAACCTTTTTGGCGGTGAGTCGGAACGCTTGTGATTTGGCTGGAAAGCGGTAAAAACGGAGAAATGAGGAGAAATGAGGAAAAATGCGGCAACACATCGTAATTACGACGTTTTTTCCCACAGTTTTGCGTAATAATGGACGCTCGTATACTGCGATCGGTATACGTTTATTGGTATTAAACATAGTTACTCACAAATTTAGGTGGTATCAGGTACTTGGTAACATAAACATATAAATATTTCACGACTTTATCCTTTGCAGGGAAACTGATCTGATAATCTTGACAAGATTAGAAAGTCAACGATCAGCTGCTTGGCTAAATGATAAATTGTATGTTACTATAAATAAATAAATATATACGGGACAAATTACACTGATTGAGTTAGCATCGAAGTAAGTTCGAAACTTGTGTTACGAGATACTAACTCAACTATACTATATTTTATAAGAAATACTTATGTAGATAAACATCCAAGACATTTATTTATTTAAATATCCATGTTCCATGGACGGAGTGACGATAGATCAAAAATAACTATGTATCAAAAATTTACACGATGGATACATTTCAATCCAATCTTTCAATATTTTCGAGACTGTTGGCTCTGTCGACCCCATATGGAATATAGACGTGACTGTATGTATTTATGGATACCTACATTTATAAAGTCTTAACCTTTAAATTCTACATCTTTAAATTCCTCATTTAGAAATGCAATCAGTAATACTTAGTTAGAGTGATAATATTTTTTTTATACCCGCAATGAGTATTTTAACTTTTTTTTTGGAGGGAACTGTACTTTGCCGCGGGGCTCGGGAAATTACAGGCCATCGCAAGATGCTCGTAAATTAAGGACAATGCAATAAACTTTTTTTTTATTTTTTTATTCCTCCCCTTAAAAGGGATTTTTCGCCGCTCTCTCATCGCGATTTAGTTTATAATTGCGCCAAAATTGTTTTTCTTTTTATGTCAGTAAGTCTTCGAGTTTCGCCCTCGGGACGAACTGTGATTTAACTTGAAGTACTTTTTTACATTAAAATGTTATTCACTTTGTTTTTGTTTATACATTGTAATATTTAACTCGCAGTTCCTTACACAATATGATGCTTTTATTGAACTGGGCATAATATTACACTCCCCTTAAAGCGAAATTTCTGTTTTCTATTATTTACTTGCTTTCAATATATCAGTCAGATTTTTTCTGTTTTTATAGAAGCCTTCATCCGTGGCTTGGCCCGCGTGAAAATGATACTATGTCCTTTTCTTCCACACTACTTTTCCGTAGTTTAACTATTTATAACTACAAAACAAGTACCTAAATAGACTAGCTAATGCGTTCATGATTAGTGTAAGATTAGTTAAAAAACAATCTTTTTATAAAAATAGGTCAATCAATTAAGTCGTTCAATAAATAATTTCGAAAATCATCTACAAAATAAATTGATAAATTATATTGTGTACTTTATTATATATACATACATACAAACATACCATCACGCCTGTTTCCCATTGGGGTAGGCAGAGACTATGGAATTCCACTTGCTACGATCCTTACAGACCTCTCCTATTTCCTCTACACTCATTACTCTTTTCATGCATATTCGGCGATTACGGGTACTTCTAACATCTTTATTATATATGTTTTGAAAACTATTTTGTACCACGTCCAAAACCCAGACGTCCAGGTCTGGCTGTAGTAATATTTTTCTTATTTTATCTAGTCACTTTTAACGTACCATTTTGCGACGAGACCCTTTATTTTTATATTATCTCGAGATTTCCACTAATGTGAATTATATTCGGAGCTTAGGGCTGTCATACTGGAGATTAGGTGGTATTTTCAGCGGTAATGGTGTATGTTTTACGTTAATGTTTGGCATTAGGCGGTTTAACCATATATCCATACATACATAAAATATTATAATGATACCTACCTACGTTTTTTTTTGTTTTAACTAAACAAACTTGAAAATATGTGGATAGTTTTTCAAGACTAATGTATTTTGACATAGTAACGATAGAAAAATTCGGGACACAGAGTTTTGTTTTAAATATTGTTAATTAGGAAGCTTATAAACTGTCACTATTTGAATCTCAATTCTATCATCAAGCCAAACAACTGAACGTGGCCTATCAGTCTTTTTATGACGGCTGGTTCTGTCTACCCCGCAAGGGATATAGACGTGATGTAGTAACTATTAATTTCTATATTAAAATACACTCATACACCGTAGAAATAACAAAAGTGCAGCAGACATTTTTAAACTTATTGCTATATGTTTACCAAAATGTTATTTAAATGTTCATCATAATGTATGGAGTATTGAAGACTGACAAAACGTAATGGCGTGTGAAGTGCCGATAACAAATAATGTCTTCGTATGGAACACCGATACTCGTAAATCAAGTGACAGACAATGCATGTGATGTTGTGAAAGTGTAAATTATTATTCAATCCTACTAATATTATAAATGCGAAAGTTTGTTAGTAATGTAAGGATGTCAGTATGGATGTTTGTTACTCTTTCACGCAAAAACTACTGAACCGATTACGATGAAATTTGGTATATAGATGTGAAATTTGAAATTTAGTATTCCACGCGGACGAAGTCGTGGGCAGCCTCTAGTTATTCATAAAATTATTAAATAAATTACCGAACTCCTTTGGCGATACGAGTAAACTTCTCGTGTCGTAGACAATGATAACGAAAAAACAATAATATTTAGTGTATTAACATTATTTTAGTAAAACGGTGTCACAGTTGGCAAAAACATTGGCAAGAAAAAACCTGATTTGATGAGGAATAAATAAAGAATACCTATCCATTGCCTCCAGTTTAAAGATTCCAATTTCCAAGGCCAATCCTGCCTGAGTCTTTTTTTTATTTTTTACATATAAATCTCCTATTTTTCTATCCCTTTTTTATTAAGCAACTATATTCATTCGATGGACCCTGAGTTTTGCAGCCAACAATTAAGTTAAGAAAACACCCAAAAATTCAGTACATTTAAACGAACAGTTGGTTAAAATTTCAACTCCTCCATTTGGCTCATAGCAATCTCTATCTTAATCCTCTCTAACGAAGCGTTGGAGGGGGCGCGCCTCGGGGAGATTCCAGAGGTAATTAAAGACGTTTATCTCCGCCAGGTGGCGCTAATTCCAGCAGATATGGAACTATGCCCGGGTAAAAACAATCCCAACTTTGCCTGAACACTCGAGATATTGTGGACAAGGGTAAGGAGTAGTTTATACTGGAGTAAGTTTAATTGTATTGAATTTTTATTTTGGTTACTCAAAAATGAATATGAAGGCAAATAAATTTTATACTTGTAGTTCAATAAACGAATTAAGGGGTCATTGTTAGTAGTATAATTACTGAAAACAATATTTGGTAAAGTGTTCGGATGTCTCTTAGAAAGCCAAACTTTAGTTTTTTTTTTGATAAATCGCAACCTTATATTTAGTATATTAGTTGAGTGACTATGAATACCAAAGTCCCAAAATGAAAATTCATACAGAGAGGTATTTTTCTATTACACAAGTCTTGAACTTTGTTTTGGATTAAATGTTTTTTTTTTTTATTAAATTATTAATTTATTGATCCTATACTCTGTTCTCAAAGCAGCCAGCTCCATCTTAGCAGCTTACGTGATAAAAAAATAAATTTAATTTATTTCCAGTATGCATCCCGCCTTGCTCTGAATGCGTCTGTAGGGCGAACTTAGCAGTTTGAATGCAGTCAAAGTATGCTTTGAAGCAACTTTATTTAATTGCTGCTTTTGAATACCACTTACAATTGATTTCCATTAGTACAAAGCTATTTAATTTTAAAAATAAAATGATGATAAACATTTTTTTTTGTTGTTTTGAACTTAATAACAATGTTTAAATTTACAATTGTATGTATAATATCGAATTTAAAAAACATAATTTTTTTTTGTCTACTTTTGCTTAACCTATGCGTGCTACTCTGCTCGTGTAAACCTAACGAGTATTTCTTGTTTCTATAGGAATTTTGGAGCGTCCTTTACCTCGCAAGGGATAAACACGTGTTATAATATAATGTATGTATTAACTATTAAAGTGGTGATTATACTAAGCCATAATATAATGCCGGGTGGCGCCCGGCACCAATACAAAAAGAATAAGACCACTCCATATATTTCCCATAGATGTCGTAAAAGGCGACTAAGGGATAGGCTTACAAACTTGGGATTCTTTTTTAGGCGATGGATTAGCAAGCTGTCACTATTTGAATCTCAATTCTATCATTTAGCCAAATAGCTGAACGTGGCCATTCAGTCTTTTCAAGACTATTGGCTCTGTCTACCCCGCAAGGGATATAGACGTGACCATATGTATATTATACTAAGATGTATACTACAAATGATTTTGTATAGATTTAATCAATGGCGTACTTTTGACCTTTTGACCAGAATCGAATTCTGTCGACATCTACACAGCACAGAAATCGATTAAATGATTTTCACTCTTAGGTATATGGTATGGATGTCATAAAAGGCGAATAAGAAAAATTCTAATAAACTTAGGATTCATCTTGTAAGCGATGGGCTATCATCATTTAGACGTCTAGGCCCTGTCTACCTCGCAAGGGATATAGACCTGACTATATGCATTCATGTTACTCTTATATGCTTAATGTTAATCCTTCTCAATAAATATTTCTTCAAAGTAATTCCGACATTATACTAACTTCCCGATTCCCTCAATTAATTCCCCACATTAAGTGAACTGATACTACAATATTAACGTGTAATCCCTAATCCCCGAATTCCCACGGGATCGGGTATCGTTTAGTGAAGCCTGCATTAAATATAAGGCGGCGTGCGTAATGACATCTTAGTAGACAAAATGTTTGATGTGATAGGCGGGATAGATATAAAATATGTAGAAGAATATATTTTATAAAATCGATTTTCTTGACTTTAAAGATATGATTTTGACAGGAAGCGAAAATTAAAGAATATTTTTTTTTATATACAGAATGTTAAACACAATTTTCTTTGTATTATAAGAAATAGATATTTCACCAGATTTTATAATTTATGGGAACCATAGTTTTCATCTTACATTTTTTGTATTTACTTAAAAATGTTTCAAACGTTGACCTTCGACAAGTTTCTTAAGCAAAATACTGCTAGAAACTGAGAGATATTTTTAATAACAAAACAGTGTTGGTTTACACATTTTTCATGTTGAAATGTCACATTTACTCTACCTACGTTTTATTATGTTTTTTCTTGCCAGTTTACACCTTTCTAGTATGGACGTATCTTCTACAACATATTAAGTTATAACTCTATGTCAGTAATGAAGAGTCATTTATTATGGATATGGGTGTGTGTGTTAATGCTGTTTTGGGGGGTCACATGTAGTATAGCTATTATTATGTATTGATATGTATACAAACGCTTTGATGTAGACATCACGATATGTATGTAGTGATCATCATATAATATATGTTTATAAGTAAAGTTTGCACTTAGATTGACTTTGACATTTAGTATTCGTACATACATACATACATATAATCACGTCTATATCCCTTGCGGGGTGGATTGAGCCAACAGTCTTGATAGGCCACGAAAAATCTTTGCTTTATTGGTTTTAAAACTTAGCTGAACCTTTTTATAAACGTTTACAAGAGAAGTATGAAGATAATCACTACATATTAATATTACAGTCTGTACGTATTCGCTTATCTCGGAAAGTTGTGGACGGTTTTTTTCCTATTTGAAATATTGGAAAGTTGGGCTAGCAACCCGTCACTACTTGAATCTCAATTCTATCATTAAGCCAAACAGCTGAACGTGGCCTATCAGTCTTTTTAAGACTGTTGGCTCTGTCTACCCCGCAAGGGATAGATATACCTACGTGATTATATGTATGTATGTCATCGATTTTGATATCAACTGAGAGTCTCCACACCCGTTTCATGATTGTCTCTGGAATCCCATTTCTTTTTACAATACCTGGTGCGACACGTATTCAGTTCTGAATAATGCATGAGACAATTATTCAGAGATTCCTGTGGACATGAGATTTCCTCTCAGATAACGTTTTGCGAAAACAGGTGAAGAATAAGTTCCTTGTTTTAGGTACTTTCGGTACTGATATAGCTTATGCAACTTTAGACTTTATTTGTAATGTTATATGGTCGTGAATAATTCGAAACCTTATAAAAATAGAATTAAGAAGCAGAAAGTATCAACTGTCATGATTTTTCTGTTTTACTGTTAACACTCTGCCGTGTGGTTTCCAGCACCAATACAAAACAGAAAAGGATCACTTCATCTCTTTCACATGGATGTCGTAAAAGGCGACTAAGGGATAGGCTTACAAACTTGGGATTCTTTTTTAAGGCACTATTTGAATCTCAATTCTATCATTAAGCCAAATAGCTGAAAAGACTGAATGGTGGCCGATGGCCACCATTCAGTCTTTTCAGCTATTTGGACCCTAATTCCGTTATTACGCCATATAGCTTAAGGTGACCTTTGAATCTTAAGACTGATAGCTCTGTCTTCCCTGTAAGAGATAAAGACGTCATATAAATTCAAATTCAAAATTCATTTTTTTATTCAATAATATGGGACACTTCACTTAAAAATTGTCAAATCTTTTGGTTTCACAACATTGGTTGACGTCAAATAAATTACTTGAAACTAAGTTTACTGCCGCTTCCAAAGCGTCAGTGCAGAAGAAACGGTAACAAACTGCACCGCAACATTTTCTTCAACAACGTCAACTTCACAACTATTCAAACTTAGAATAGAAATGTGGATGAAAGAACACATATAAATATAGGTATTTATGTATTGGATGTATCATAGGAAGGAATCCAGTAAAATTAATAAAAAATAATCTTTAGCCTTTTCGTTATTTATATTACAAATTGTATATTCTAGACTTCGTTCTACTTTGATATAAATCATCCAGTTTTGAAAGTCCGCCTTCATAGTGCAGGCCATCTTATAAATCATAGCTATCAGATTGAGATATCGCGCCAAATTGACGTTTCCAGAATATGCACAATACTTGCCAATGGTCTGATTAATTGCAGGTTTTGTGAATGGAAGGCGAGTTCTATGGCCGTCTATGCAGTGTTGAGGTAATTTTTTTTCCAGTTTTAGCAAAATTCACCACCACATATAAAGCTGTATAAAATATAGTAAAGACTAGCTGTGCCCGTAATTTCGTCCGCGTGGAATAGTTATTTTGGGCTTCGTTTAAGCCCTCAAGGATGAATAATTTTCCCCTTTTCCATTTGTTTTTTTTTTCACATTTTCCATTATTTCTTCGCTCCTTATAGTTGCAGCGTGTATGTTATATAGCCTAAAGCCTCCCCGATGAATGGTCTTGTTAACACAAATACAAATATAATTCGAACCAGTAGTTCATGAGATTAGCGCGTTCAAACAAACAAACTCTTCAGCTTTATAATATTAGTATAGATTATAACTGACTTAATGTCCGACCTAAAACAAAACACATAAAATTTCGTGAAAATTTCGAGCCAAGAAAATGTGGCGTTAATGCCACCTCGCATTAAAACGTCTTAAGTTTTCGGGATAAAGTAATTAACCAACTTATCACACTGCAGGTGTGCGGGATTGCTAAAAGATGTATAAGTCGCGTAATTCTACATTAAGAGGCCGAATTAAAATATACTTTTAAAGGTTTAAGTTAATACCGAAAAAATTGAGACAAATATTTCAGGGGATTACTTATAAATATTCCTCCTGGATTTTGTGCCAAATGTGTCCGCGTCTCTAGGAAGAAACCCTCTGGATAAATTTGAATCGCTTCCCTGTTTGGCGCCCGCGATTTCGTCCGCATGGAAACCTTATCAATCCCGCGGGAACTATTCATCCTTGAGGGCTTTAATGATGCCCACAATAACTACTATTCCAGAAAGGAAGAAGTCGCGGGCACAGCTAGTTAGAGATAAAGAGGATGTCAAGCTGCCATTCCTATGATACCAGGGTCAATAGACTTCTGCACTGGATAAGCAACAATAAAAAGCTGCAGTTTCATTTTAATATAAAGCACTTGCCACATTTTACGAGAACGAAACAGCGTGTTTATGATACATTCTGCGAGCACTAAACTTGAATGTAAAAGTGTGTTCAACTTATATTAGTGTAGTTTTTATTTTTGCCGACTATTATTACAGTTTTTGGATTTATTTTTATACCTAGCTTTCTTTCCTCTAGTTATCTTTCCTCTCTAGCCTCTTTATCTTTCAACGTAACACGCCTCCATTCGCATTCATCAATATTATCACGCAAGCTCGTCGGTTTGGGATACAATTGACAACATTCAGCTATAAAAAACAATTTACAATTTTGTTATAACAATGTTCAATTATTATTAATAATATGATCAGCATACAAACACACAAACAAACAGACTTATTTTCTTTAAATTCCTGCTCGATTAATATTTCTTCATCGTAATAAATTATTTTTTTGCAAAATATACTCAATTTACAGACACATTTTTTTTATTGTTTTATTTTGCATTGATTATTGGTCTCTTTAAGTGGGCCTTATTAGAAACTCACAAACAAACTTCAATATAAAACAAAGCGCAGTTTCTAAACACAGACTCCACTCCAAAAGCTACACTAACTAAACCTAATTACATGCCAAGCAAGGCTTGTTGCTATCTATTATTATCAGCTTAAACGAATTTATCGCCCAGTATTTACATCTGAGCACTAGTCGCCGATGTTTCTTTGTTTCGCTTTGAATTAGAATTCGAATTAGATAAGACATTTATGTAAGGATAGATTTGTGCCGTGTGGTTCCGGCATTGTAGAATATGACCACTTTATCTCTTTTATTACTTAAAATTCAAAATATTTAAAATTCAAATGATTTTATTCATTATTTTAGGATACTTCATATCGCTTAATAATTGTCAAAACGTATGGTTTAACAACATTGGTTGACGTCAAATAAATTACTTAACACTAAGTTTACTGCCGCTTCCAAGGCGTCAGTGCAGAAGAAGCGGTAACAAACTGCACTGCAGCATTTTCTTCAACATAGTCAACTTCACAATATCGCAATATTAAGTCTAGTGCAGTTTTTTCCATGATCCTATATGGGTTAGGTTCCCCTACAAAGGTTGCGAAGCTCGGACGGGAGTCCCTTTAATGCCTTACCCAATCCAGGATCCGGGATCTGGGAGCACCCTGGACATCTCTCCAGAGATGTCAGGATGAAACCGGGATTGAAGAGGAAGGACGGAAGAAAGTATTTATTTATTTGCCTTTTGTCTAAAAGTGTTAATATAACGTTAATATACCGTGTGGTTTCTGGCACTTTTGAAAAATCCATTTCCTTTCAAGGGTTATATACGTAGGCTAGGTTAGGTTAACCTAGTGGGTAACGGAGGTCAGAAAAGTTTTACACGGCATAGTGACCAATTTCTGGATAGCGGTCATAGGTGGCCATCAGGAGTCTTTATAGAGAAGATGTTACGAATTAAAATTATATGAGTAAATATATTGCTGAATACGAATACATTATGTTCTTTTACATACATACATACATATGGCCACGTCTATATCCCTTGCGGGGTAGACAGAGCCAAGAGTCTAGAAAAGACTGAATGGCCGCGTTCAGCTATTTGGCTTAATGATAGAATTGAGATTCAAATAGTGACAGGTTGATAACCCATCGCCTAAAAAAGGATCCCAAGTTTGTAAGCCTATCCCTTAGTCGCCTTTTACGACATCCATCCATGTTCTTTTACATTAGCAACTATTCGACCATACATTGGGAAAACACACTTGGCGGTTTGAAATATGCGTTCATATTTTTCCTGAAACTCAAGTGACCAAATAATTCAGCTAACTGAACGCGACTCAGCCAAATAAGGCGGCCAATTGACAAGCCCGTAGACCAAAGGAAAGAAAAGTGTATGGGGAAAATCCGAGCTCACCATAAGTGGAGATCGGGGCGTAACGGGACAGTCCCGCGGGACCCGGGCCACTTTATGCGATTGGCCTTAATGACCCACGTGATTTTGCCGACGATATTGGCGTAGGGTTCAACTAACAGCGGGTGTGGTATTTTGCAAGTATAGTTATAATTCAATTTGCCGTGTGGTTCCCGGCACCAATGAAAAAAGAATAGGACCACTCCATTTCTTTCCCATGGATGTCGTAAAAGGGGACTAAGGGATAGGCTTACAAAATTGCGATTCTTTTTTTAGGCGATGGACTAGCGACCTGTCACTATTTGAATCTCAATGCTATTATAAAGCCAAATAGCTGAACGTGGCCATTCAGTCTTTTCAAGACTGTTGGCTCTGTCTATCCCGCAAGGGATATAGACGTGACAATATGTATGTATGTATATATGTTATAATTCAATATTAAGGCATGTGTATAGCCTCGTGAAGGAGCCTACACTAGAATAGATTTATTTTCAAAATTGGATACAAGGTATCACTTATTGACGTCACATTACTTAAATCTAATTATAACTACTACCGCATCCAAAGCGCACGTGTAAAAGAAGCGGCGGAACAAACTACACTGCAGCATTTTCATCGGACGTCAATATACACGGGTACGCTAAGATGTTTGAAGAATATATGGAAGCTCTTCACTGGTAGCCTGAAGTATATGTATTGGAAACCGATGCCTGACCTTGTCGCCTTCGCTAACTGTAGGTAGAAGGGGCACGCCTAAGAAACTGTCAGTAGGAGATGTACTTATTGTTTATTATGCCACCTAATCAACACATCTCGAGTTTTAGCAGATAGAAGGTCAATAAATTCTGCCAATTATATTGTTAAATTTAACTTGATATCGCTGAGACTGAACTAGACTTAAAAATGAGAATACTGAACGTTGGACAAAATTAAGAACTATTATAAGAGTTCTCAGTCGGACCCAATGGTTGACTGATACATAATGCTTCTAGCATTAAGTCGACCTATCGTGCTATACATTTTATACAATAAATAAATAAATAAGCTGATCTCTGACTCTGACACATAGCAATAGAGGATGCAACCATCAATAGCACATGCAAAAATTACAGAGAAATAAATTACAAAACAAACAGTAAATTCTCTGCATTAATAATGTCAAATAATCTGTCTAAATATTTAAGAATACACTGACTCACTGATTGACTTTACATATCAAACACAGCCCAAACCGCTGAGACTAAAGATTAAAAAATTAAGATTAATTCATTGCGTGGTCTAGAAAAATACACGGGATTTTTCGTTATACGCAAAGACGCTGGCGTGCGCGAGAATTATCATTTGACAAATCAAAGTAAATTTTAATCTGAGCTACCGTTACCAAGACATACTTGGATTTAATGTCTCAATTAGCCTATCTCCAGACAGTATACCGTGGCAACAGCTAATGGCTTAATTAATTTAAAACGTATCCTTACTTTGTTTGCCGCCGCTGATAATTGATAATTATTACTTTATTAGGCAATTAGAGCACTTTACAGTAATGGAGTCGTTTAGAGTTTGGTGTAAGGAATATTTTATGAACTAGATTATCATACGAGTACGTTGTGCTGTAATGTAGGTAATGGTGACAAGTGGAAAACTGTAATTAATCTCTAAATAGTCCTCCCGGAAAAAAATTTCATTATACATTTGTATAATAAAGGTATAATTCAACTAACATCTCTTAATAAAATAGATTTTACCCGCGAATTTAGCGCCACCTCCAAAGGAATACAGGTTTTACCGGAATAAAAAGTACACTATAAAAAAGATCTATAACGAACGAAAAAAATGACAATTACGAAAAGGGGACTAAGGGAACGGCTAATAAACTTAGGAGCATTAATGTAGGCAATGGCCTAGCAACCTGTCACTATTTGAATCTCAATCGTCTCAATTGTGACTTTTCAGTTTTCAAAACTGCAGGCTCTGTCTACCCCGCAAGGGATACAGACGTGATTATAAGTATGTATGTAGTATTGCTGTAACTGGGACCCCACCTCGAAATATTCGCAGCACAAGAATCCGACTACGTACAGCTTTTCATGCGTGGCGGTCGATGAACTCGCTCATTTGGGGAGCTTTTCTCAAGCTTTCCTGTCTTCTCGCGATTACGGATATGTGTTGAATAGGCACTCACATGAAGGTTTATACTTATTAATAGGTGTTTTGAAATGAATAACTTATTAATTGATTAAGTTGATAAAATAATACATACATACATATGGTCACGTCTATAGTAGTAGACAGAGCCGACAATCTTAAAAAGACACATAAAGAAAGATAGGCCACGTTAAGCTGTTTGGCTTTATGATAGAATTGAGATTCAAATAGTGACAGGTTGCTACACTGTCGCCTAAATGAAGAGTCCCAAGTTTATAAGCCTATCCCTTAGTCGCCTTTTACGACATCCATGGGAAAGAGATGGAGTGGTCCTATTCCTTCTTTTCTAATGGTGCCGGAAACCACACGGCTGAGGAATAATAATATAATAATAATAATAAGGAAAAGGTACTGAAACTGCAACCGGGAATTCTAAGCGATATACATAAGTATCCATAACAATATCCGCGGATGCTGGCAAATGTAAATGGCATAAAAACGAACAGTTTCAGAACACAGCTTTCCTCATTTCCATAAAACATCAACGCAGTCTTAACATCTGGAGAATATCACACTTTAAACCCATACAGTGAAGTATTTGCATAGAAATAACTAAGAAGATTTGTTATTGCACAACTTGTTTATCTCACTCTTATATTCTTAAAGCTAAATTATCTGATGTGATGTGAAAAATTCTTTTTGCGATAAATAGACCATTTATCGAGGAACGCTTTATGCTATATAACATCACGCATCACGCATGATGTTATAAAGAAATAATAAAAAATGTGACAAAAACTGGTAAAATTATTCATCATTAAGGGGTTCAATTATTCCATGCGGACAAAATCGCGGGCACAGCTAGTGTTGATTAAAAACACTTTTTCAAATTAATGCCAAAATATTTAGGTAATAAAAAGCAACAACAGTTACTCACAGCAAGACAGACATTTTCTAGCTACGAAGTAATGTTTTTACTCACTAAACAATATTAAAAGCCACCAAAGAGTTTATTAAATACATTTCCAATTTATGTATATTCATTTTTCATTCGACTATAACTTGCGTGTTTACCGTAAAAAATGTATAAAATTTCATTGTCTATTCTTTACGTAAAGCTCAAGTTCTTAACCCGCAATTTATCATTCACATTATTTTCTTATTCTGCGATACTCCGGGGTATTATGAAGGGTTGGTTACGGCGGTATCACTTGCTATGACGGTTTGTCCCGAAACCCCAGAACAATTGGAATAACGTATTAAAAAAAAATTGTGACTTTGTTTACAATTTTTTTTGCAGTTAACAGATAACAAGCGCCCTTTGTCCTTCTTCGTACTAATTCACATACATATATATAATCACGTCTTTATCCGTTGCGGAGTAGACAGAGCCAACTGTCAGAAAAAACTAATAGTCCACGTTCAGCTATTTGGCTTTAAGATAGAATTGAGATTCAAATAGTGACAAGTTGGTATTCCATCGCCTAAAAGAAGAATGCCAAGTTTATAAGCCTACCCCTTAGTCGCCTTTTACGACATCCATGGGAGAGAGATATGAAGTGGTCTTATTCTTTATTCTATTGGTGCCAGGAACCACACGGCAACTAATTCCCATGTTATACCGTACCTAATCGTGAACTATATTTTTTTACCACCATCATGTACACTATATAAATTACGAAAAGTACTTTTTTATGAGTGATTTTATTATGAAGAATGTAGTCTATGCCTGTGATTTATAAATAAATGGTCGGGTACAAATGGAGTATGTACCCATTGTATGTATTACAATGGGTACATTGTAATACATACAATGTATTACAATGCTTGTGTCACCTCACCGGGCTTAGACTGTTGGCGAAGATCAACAATTTAATAAAATTATACAGACATACATACATATGGTCACGTCTATATCCCCTGCTGGGTAGACAGTATTATCCATACATAAATGTATGTAGGTACTTTTTTATTGTGTTAATACTGTCCACAATATATTTTGCTACCAGAAAAAAATAATACATCATTTATTGGTTAGTCAAATATAAATACAACTTATGAATTTGTTATAAATATTTATATAACAAATAAATTAATCAAATTATTTCACTTCATCACGCAAAATTTGTGTGATAAAATTAAATAATTTCATTATGTACTCAACGCAGAAATGATATTTCACACTCCAATAATTTTGTAATGGAGGTATAGAGATCCCTCGGGATATCCTGATAATTTCCGCCAATTCGAAAGGATATTCAGACCGCTAGTATTTTCATGGTAAAAGCAACAAATACAATGAATACATTTATTTTCAAAATTGGACACAAGGTATCACTTATTGACGTCAACAAGACTAAATGTTTAGTCATTTTTTTACTCTCAGAAAACTTGTAATAAAAGATAATTGAATCAATGATACCATTCCGTTCGTCCATTTAAATACAAAACAGAAATTTATATTAACAATCGAGTTGTACGTTAGTCCGTCTACAAACAACATGAACTCCGCTTAATTAAATTTCTGTTCCAGCGATTCGAATGAAAAAATGTGATTGGTCGAGCGCAAAACATTTAAACGCATATCAGGCACTAATTGGCTGCTGACTCAAACAAATGGTCGGGTCGTGCATTTTAAACAATATAAAGTGAGGGACACACGATTCGAAACTTTTCGTGGGATCGAACTACGATTATTTAGCTCGTGACACGATGTAGGTGTGGTAGGAAGTTAACTGCTGTATGTTCATGCTAGCCTGGTAGCGGAGAAAGAAGATAGTGTGTCCTATCCAAGTGCCGTGTGGTTCCCGGCACCAGTACAAATAAGGAATAGGACCACTCCATCTCTTTCCCATGGATGTCGTAAAATGCGACTGAGGGATAGGCTTACAAACTCGGGATTCTTTTTTTTTTAAGCGATGGGTTAGCAACCTGTCACTATTTGAATCTCAATTCTATCATTAAGCCAAATAGCTGAACGTGGCCATTCAGTCTTTTCAAGACAGTCAGCTCTGTCTACTCCGCAAGGGATATTAACCATAATGCCGTGTGATTCCCGGCACCAATTGAGTTTCACAATTGAGAATAATTATACAAGAATGGAATTTAAAATATTGCAATACTTATTCACAATAATTCGTGCCCGAAGGCGACATACATACGTGCGAAATTCAATTCGGACATACATTTTCACATTTTGAACTATTTCGTCCGGGTTTTCAAAATTAAATTATTGTAATATGATAAGGTACCTAATCGTTGAAACAACATTATCATCCTTCTAGCGGATGGAGTGCGTATATACTGACGTGATTGGTGTAAATAATAAGTTGGGTTGTGATCATAGATATCCAAATTATTTCAATGTTTCTCTTGTTGTATTTTAATCTCAATTCTATCATTAAGCCAAGTAGCTGAACGTGGCCTATCAGTCTTTTCAACTGTTGGCTCTGTCTACCCCGCAATGGATATAGACGTGATTATATGTATGACTGAAAGAGATACCTAAATGGGATGAATCCGTCTTTGTATATTATTTCTTAATAATTTACTGTATTTTTGTGTTCTTTCTTATGAACAATAAAGATATTAGAAACAAACAAACAAATAATATATCTAAGACTAATTAATTGCGTTATCTGTGGTTGTGATTATACTAACTATGTACTACCTACATATCTGCAGTGTAGTTTGTTCCGCCGCTACTTCTACTCATGCGCTTTGGAAGCGGTAATAGTTATAATTAGATTTAAGTGATGTGACGTCAATAAGTGATACCTTGTATTCAATTTTGAAATAAATCTATTCTATACTATTCTATCTTCTATGTACCTACGGTAAACAGTTATGCCCATAAAAATATTAATTTGGTTGGAATGCTAAAGTAATTAATGGACAATATTTGTTCCCGTAAATTGTAGCACGTGTGAGGCACGCAAATGTGTCCGCTGATTTATAAAACTGGCCCGCGGGGAGACGGGTTCGGTTCTGACTAAAATGAACACGTAGTAACTGAATTACAAAAATATAATTTACAAGAAAATTTGCTAATGATTAACAAATTTTCTAACATAGATTACGTTGAGAAATTTGTTTGATTGATTCATGCTTATGTTTAAGAAAAAAAATTGTACAGTTGCACTTATTAATAGATAACTTATTTGCATTGTCTGCTGCTTGTACAATCATAAAAATTGTAATAGGAATCAACGGAGAGGCTTTAAACCCATTGATCGTTCAGAATTTTGTGTTGCTTTACGTTTTTTTTAATAGTGTCGTGTATGTTAGTACTGCTGCTACTGCAATGTAGTTTGTTCCGCCGCTTCTTCTACACATGCTCTTCGAAAGCGGCAGTAGTTATAATTAGATTTAAGTGATGTGACGTCAATAAGTGATACCTTGTATCCAGTTTTGAAAATAAATCTATTTTATTGTGTTATTTGTTTTTTGTGCCGTGCGGTTTCCGGCACCAAAACAAAAAAGAATAGGATCACTCCATCTATTTCCCATGTCGTAAAAGGCGACTAAAGGATAGGCTTAAAACTTGGGATTCCTTTTTAGGCGATGGTTTAGCAACCTGTCACTATTTGTATCTCAATTCTAACATTAAGCTAAATAGCTGAACGTGGCCATTCTGTCTTTTCAAGACTGTTGGCTCTGTCTACCCCGCAAGGGATATAGACGTGACCATATGTATGTATGTATGTATTCTGTTATTTCCAACAAAATTTGCGTGTTGCTTACAAAACATTCACCCTTCTGAAGGGTGTCATATTTGAAGAGTCACAAAAACATGTGTACCTCGTAGATCGGTTAGTGTTTGTGTATCGGCAAGGGCTCTCGATGTTTGCTCTTCAATTCTGATACTTCTCATGCCGAGTGTTACATTTAGTAAATATTCCACTGTAACTATTGATCGGCTAGTAATAGGTTGTAAGGTTTTCTGTGTGCACAAATATACTAGATCATAAATCTGAACTGTAGATCAATGCACATTGATAGTAGTAGGTATTCTTGCTCTCCTTTTTCAAAATAATTGCTGATAGATTTCTAGCTGTTTTGATGCAGCATGTAGCTGTTAAAAGATTGACTTTTTTTTATTTACTTAGTTAAAAAAACGAAATCTAAAAAAAATTACAAAAAGTCACATACGTCGTTCTCCATCTGACCAACCCGTTTCAGCGGTCGGCAGCGAATACTCGTAAAAACATAATTTCGCCGATTCTGCGGCGCGCCATCCCCACAGGACCACTTTGTCGCGGACGGCTTCAGAACAACATGTAGATAGCTTGTAAACACGGGAGCTATCATACACGTTGTTAAGGAACTTAGTTTTATTGTCAAGTCAAAATTCTAAAACATTCAAAATTTTAATTCATTAGTATAGGATACTTCATATCGCTTAATAATTGTCAAAACGTTTGGTTTCACAACATTGGTTGACGTCAAATAAACAACTTAAAACTAAGTTTACTGCCGCTTCCAAGGCGTCAGTGCAGAAGAAGCGGTAACAAACTGCACTGCAGCATTTTCTTCAACAACGTCAACTTCACAATTAGTCAATCAGACGCGTTTGTTTTAAGTTTAATTTTTCCATTAATGGCGTCTTCTTCAATTCATTACCCAGCTTAATTTTTAATTCGTCATTGCGAATGTCAACCTATTACCGAAATAAAACAATTCAAATTCAAAATGAAAAAGAAACAGTTAAGAGTTGTGGTTATATTCTAAATCGTGGTAATAAGATGTAGCCTCTGTCTACCTTTTTGTTTGTATCTAAGTGTGTCAAGTATCACTGCATACATATTACATATATTGCATTTTTAAAAACTTAATTCTCAAACTCATCTACACCAAAAGTTCATTTAAAAACTATAAATAAAGCTCCTCATAAAATGCAACAAAAAGCTTCAATTGCCATAACCGTTAAAGTTAACTTTCATTAAACTAACAGCGTCCAATGATACCTTTTTATTGCTCACTTACAGAACATATCCATTAAAACACTTCGGAACAACACTTATCTTTTAGGAGTCCTCATGACAAAAGAGTGAAATATTTTCAATTTATTTTACGGCCTGTGTGATGCAGTGGGTGAATTGTGCATCTAAAACCACAGGTTTCAGTTCGATCCCCGTTCAGGTCGTGTTTAAACAACAAACTGTTTTTATTTGACATGGATATTTATTGTATATTATCCTCGAGTTAGTTTATCATAACAAAAGTTTCAAACTTACTTTGTGGCTAGCTCAATCTGTGTAATTTATCCCGACAGATTTTTTAATTTATTTATTATAATTGAAAGCGATTACTTAATCGTGAACATGAAACAATAATATGCATATAATACATGAGATTATTATCATATTTCGCTATAGGCGTCCTTATTAGAAAAAATAAAATTAATTTCCATTCATAAACATCGCTTTTAATAGTAGGTACAAAAGTTAAATATAAGTATTTATTTGTTAAACCAAAACCCATTACCCAAAAAATAAAATATATACGGAACTCAAATCCGAATTACTAACACTTGAATACTTCTTTAATAACCGCAATGATTTATTACGCGTAACTAATTGAAAGCCACCGATTGGCTGATAAGATTGTCTTACGACTCGCACTTAGCTTTACGGTTATTGGGCTATAAACCCTAACCGATAGGCTATGAGGCAATAGCCTTGTTATGATAGCTTGTAATCTGAAATTCAAAGGAATAAAACAGTAAAGTCTAATCCGGATTTAGTGAATGTGTTCTTAGACGATTGTTACAAGGAGTGGTCGTAAGGCTGATTTCATAACAAGCTTTGGGTCAGGATTAATTTGTACGAAGTAAAAGTTGAATATTTTCTCTGAAGGATAGAAAGAAATTTCATTCATTTACTTGCCGCGTTCTTTACATATGTTACTGAGAAAATATTCATTAAAATGTTATAAGATACTTATTATAGAATTTAACTTGGTATCTTTGAAATTTAAACAAGCAGACGTTTTTGTATGAAATCCAAGAAATAAGTATTCAACAAATTGTTGTTGTTACCACAGTAAAATACACAAGTTCTTTGAAAATAATTCTATAAAGTGAAACTCTGCAAACCAGCTTTTCTCCCTCATTATTCGTAAATTAAACAAAGAATTCGGGTGAATTCTCACTGAAAACTATTTCGCTATATTCCGTAAACATTAAAACAAAACAAAAAACAGAGGAGAAGGCCTAATTATGCGCTTTGCGTGCAAACAGCGTGTCGAAACAAATTTGCGGGAATCGGAACGGGACGCCATTTAATCAGCCCTAGTGTTGATAAGATGGCCGCTGGGCTCCTTACGCGCGGCCGAATCTATCGGGTATGTAGCTTACTCTGATGTTAAGGGCAAGTGAACGCTGAATTTGACAAATAAGTAAGAAGGAAAATTTTGACGAAAATGTTAATTGATGAAAATTGCTTGACAAAGCTAAGACTGTCAAGCAATTTCATCAATAAACTGCAAACAAATTTACTTTTACTAAGATATAACTTACACATTTTTTTATTACGTATAATGAGAGAGAAGAGTTTAAATCAAGCAGGTTTACAAGGAGAGTTTAAATGGGAATATTGAAATAAAACTAACTGGAACAAGTTTGAAATAAATTGTACCTAATATCCAAAAATTATAATAATCAACGTAACACAAAATAATACAGTGAATGTTCGCTTTAACAAACACTTGAATGAAACGCACGACGAGGGTCAGCCATCTTAATCTAAAGACAGGAAATAACCAGTTCCGAGCGGCTCGGGCCGGACATTTCTGGATTTTTCCAGATCCCGCCGGCCGTGTAAAGGGCGCGATATCACGGATGTTTTTCTACCAGATGCGCAGTTTTGCTCGAGTAGCTGTTAAGTTTATGTAGTGGAAAACGTATTAATGCGGCCTGATAAGTTGCCTTCCTATTAACTTGGAGAGCTCTTTGTAAAACTTCTGCTTTGTTAACCTTTGAGAGAGGTACAGTCTTTGACACAAGTGGTACGAACGGAATAATTTTCAATATTTACACATGGATACTTCATCAATTAACATCAAGCCATCTTGAACGTGGCTCTTTAGACTTTTTGAGATTTTTGGCTCTGTCTTTATAGTACAAAGACGTGATATAGTAATGAACACTTCCATGAAGTAATCGGTCATTTGACTAAGGAACTTCAAAGTATAATGGAATCGATGTTTTTGATTATTTCTAAAAAAAATATTGTCACTAAGATGAACCTGATGAACTTGATGGCCCAAACGTTAGACCACATAGGATATTTATTTAACAGATAACTATTTAATTGAATAACTTAAAGTCGACTACTTTCCTGTTAGTGTGTTCATTTTTTAAATCGTTTTTATGGAATAATTTTACTGTTTAACTGTACCAACAGCATTACTTACAGCATTTACTTCATTTTGTTATGACTCTCATTAAAGTCAAGAAGTTGGTTTGTTAGTTACATTCGATTTATTTAAGGACAGACTAATTTATTTTCATAACTCTCTTCATGCAAGCTCGGCGGTTTCGGGTACTCGGGACCTGACCCTTTACCAGGACGTTCTTAATTTGATCAAGATACGTTCGTCTAGGTCTTCCCACTCCGACCTTTCCCTCCACACTCTCCCTGTAGGTATATCTGCTTAGTTAACTTGCTTTCATTCATCCTCTCCACATGACCTCCATCAAAGACGGTTCTCTACCTAAAATTTACTTTACAGACCGTGCTACTCAAATGCACGTGCCTTACGCCTAGGAATACCTACGCAACTAAATTTGCATTCGCACGCTACAAAATCTTTTAAACCAAGTAATTTAACTCTCGATATCTCCCACGGGTGACTTCCAAGTGGAAACGGAGAAGCAAATACATTAACATCATTAATTCAGGGTGCACACACTCGCAATTAAACATTGAAATGAGCGCGGAATGAGTTTTAATTAGACAGACTGCGGTTTGCGGAGCGATTAGGATGTAGACACACTGGGGAAAATAATAATGTTAAAGTTGAAAAAAATACTTAATCTTGTCTATATGTACATTTTCTAAGAATACGTATACCAATATTATATAGAGGAATTATTTTTATACATATTTATTTAAAATTATATTTATTATATATTTATATATCATTAAAACTATCATTTAAACAAATTATTTAACATACAGTAAGACAAAAGTATATAAATAAATACTATAGCGAATTACGAATAATGCGTCTTAATGTAATGTTTTTACAGAAGAAATACTAGACAGATTTTGATGATGTTTCGCACAGAGACACACAAAACCTTCAGGAATAACCTAGGCACTCTACCTCTAGGAATTTCCCACGAGAGCACAGTGCTGCAGAATTCAAAAGCAAGTATCATATATTTTCTTGTCTGATTTTCGTATATATATTATACTAGCATTTTCCAGCAGCATCGCCCGCACGAATTTAGCGCCATGTACAAATGAAGACTCGCAAATCCCACGGGATCTATAGTTTTAGCCGGAATGAATAGTACCTTATAGGTATGTCTTTCTGCAGACTCTTAAATATATATACGCAAAATTTCAATAGATATTGCGTTTCCCGGCACCAATACAAAAAAAATAGGACCACTCCATCTTTTTCCCATGGATGTCGTAAAAGGCGACTAAGGGATAGGCTTACAAACTAGGGATTCTTTTTTAAGGCGATGGGCTAGCAACCTGTCACTATTTGAATCTCAATTCTATCATTAAGCCAAATAGCTGAACGTGGCCATTCAGTTTTTTTCAAGACTTTTGGCTTAGCCTACCCCGCAAGGGATATAGACAAGACCATATGTATGTATGTACAATAATGCGTGTAAATACAATAAATAAACTTACTTTCTCATTTATAATGTTTCACCTCTGATGTGTCCGGAGCCGTTAACTCGTTATCTCAAGTAGTCCACCGGTCACTTAATTAATTACACTTAACTTATTGAATTCCAACCACAAGAGACGATCGGATGCCAAAAACGCCTAACTTTTCAACTTCTGTAACTAGATTTTTGTAAATGGTGTGTTTTTAAGAATTTTAAACTACAAGTTGGTCCTGATTACGTCTCAAGTAACTGAGTATAATTCGGGGTGCTTGGATTGTAATAAAACAATATTATATGTATAACAATATATTACTTGGATTTCGATATAGCAGTGGGTAATTCAGCTTTTAATAAGTCAGTAAATGCACACTCGGGAGTGAGTTGATGCTATGCAGAGACTATACCATTTGTAAATTTAATTTTAGTTTGTAATCAGCTTCTTTTTCTTTCTTTTTTATAAGTAGTTATAGTTTTAATTAGAATTCATTTTAATTTCTGCAATATTGAGGATGATCTTCCATAAAACGAATGAATTTTTAAGATATTATAATACCATTTGAATCTGAATTCCATCGCTAAGCTGTCAATCTTTTCAACAACTGCTTGACATTTAAGTGATAAAGACGTGATTATATCTCTGTAGGTATGTCATAAAAAAAAATAAGATTCATCATCCTCGCTGACTTCTCGCTTCTCAAGAAACAGAGAGAGAGCTTCATGAGAGAGAGAGAGGAAACATTTAGTAGCTTTAGTACAATAATGTTGTCATATTTAAGTGGAGAAAAATTTGTCTGTAATTTCCAAGGCGAGTAAATAAGTGCATTTATCGCATACGAAGTCGCGGAGTTAAAGACGCCAACAAAGAACTGGTGTTGCACAGTAATCCTGTCTCCCTCGTATAAGTTTATTCACTTATATACAGGGTGCAGGGTGGAGGGGATATGCAAATCTAATTGGCAAACTAATCTCCACTCGGATACGTTTAGTTTTATCTAAAATGGCAGGCTAATTTGGAATTCCTTTCTCCTTATTTGTTTCAAGAGAATTCATGCATTTTTTATACCGGTAGCACATTACATACTTACACATAATCACGTTTATACCCCTTACGGGCTAGACAGAGCCAAAAAAATCTTGAAAATAATAGACCACGTTCAGCTGTTTGGCTAATGATAGAATTGAGATTTAAATAGTGACAGTTTGATAGTCCATCGCCTAAAAGAAGAATCCCAAGTTAACAAACCTATCCCTTAGACGCTTTTAACGACGTCCATTGGAAAGAGGCGGAGTGGTCCTATTCTTATTTCTATTGGTGCCGGGAACAACACGGAAGTTGTAAATACATTTGGGAAGTAAATATGTTCAGAAGCAAAGCCGTAGACTAATAAATACAAGACAAGGTCATTAATAGAAAACTGTTAATGGCTCGCATAAATCATAGAAACAATTTTACAATAATTACTCGCATCTTACGGTACCTGTTCCGTTAAAAATTAAATTGTTTCTGATATAATCAACTATTATCGACGATGGACCAGTAAATTAAGAAGTGACGCCTACGCGGAGGCGAGCCAATACAGTGCATAACATGAGTAAATACATGTTGTACTTGGAGTAACGAATGATATACCATTACTACAAGTCATCAGTCACCCAACACACCTTTTGATCCTCTTTAGAAGAAATCTCTTATTGTGGGAACTGATTAAATCTGGATATCTCTCTCTAGCACTCTATCCTCTCTTTCTAGTTCTAATTATTTACATCTTAGATGTGCTTACCCTTTTGTTTACTCATAGTTCCCTGCACCATTACAAAAAAGAATAGGACCACTCCATCTCTTTCCCATGGATGTCGTAAAAGGCGACTAAGGGATAGGCTTATAAACTTAGGATTCCTCTTTTAGGCGATGGGCTAGCAACCTGTCACTATTTGAATCTCAGTTCTATCATTAAGCCAAATAGCTGAACGTGGCCATTCAGTCTTTTCAAGACGGTTGGCTCTGTCTACCCCGCAAGGGATATAGACGTGACCATATGTATGTATGTATGTTTAATTTTCGCTAGCATAAAAATATTTAAGAAGTCACCTCTGGACGTATATTTACTCATTCTAGTCAACCCGGTGGTCGCGTGGCAGCGAACCGTTTAATTAAATATGCAAATTGCCGGTTTTTTTTTATATCTGTGATCTGCGACCATGATTGTGGAGTCACATTCTTGAGATTGTTTGTTTTTTGGAGTTATTTAACATACATACATAAAATCACTCCCTTTTCCCAGAAGAGAGGTAAGCAGAAACTAAGTCTGTCGAGTTATTACGTACCATTAAGTTTTTCTTTCATTACAGAACAACGCATCATTAACTTACTACCTATTCTGGTACAGCAAATTAATCCAAAGTGTATCATTCAATTATGTCCGAGAATATAATTTATTTAATATTTCTATTCACCCGAAAAATTTATATTTATTTGTTAGTAGTTAAAAACCCATCTTTTACCACAACCACGAAAAAAACTAATATTAAACTAAATATTATTAATTTACGTCCGGTATATATGTACACATATGCTTATGTTAAAATCAAAACTACCCCTCAGAACTGCTCAGACGGGCATCAAATCACACGATGAACAAACAGAATGTTTGACCTCATTAATTTGGGTTTACGAGGGTCACATTTGTTTGCAGTATCCACCTTTAAGACTGAAGGGAGATCTACTATGCGTTAATATTGTAAAAGGAGTTTAATATACAGTTTGTATTTCAATAAAGCGATTCTTAAATCTATAGAACTTTACTCTACTCAAAAACGTTTTGAATAAATAAATTAATTAAAATAATTATTGAACGTACCTTAAATCTTGATCAGTCAGAATGAAATCCATCAAATTTAAAAGAAAAGTCTTTATCCCTTGCGGGGTAGACAGAGCCAGACTTGAAAAGACTCATAGGTCACGTTCAGCTTTTTGGCTTGATGATAGAATTGAGAGAAATAGTGACAGGTTGCTAGCCCATCGCCTAAAAGTAGAATCCCAAGTTTATAAGCATATCCCTTAGTCGCCTTTTACGACATTCATGGAAAAGAGATGCAGTGGCCCTATACTTTTTTTATTGATGGCACTAGAATTTTCACACACTTAATTCTAACACAATATTAAAAAGTCGTTAAACTTTCATACAAAGTCACTTCCAAAATAATATGAAAATGCATTTCATACAAATAGAGTCACGTAGTTTGAAAACTAACACATGCGGCCAAGTTGGAGTTGGCTGAAAATGCTTTAGAATGTTGATTACTTTGAAAAGCGCTTGCAGAAGTACGGAGAGAAACTTTTTCTTGCAGTTCGTTTAAAATAACATGTTATAAGAAACTGAACAAGCAACGAATTAAAAGTATCGTTATATTTTATTTGTTACAAGTTTATAAGTTTTGCTAACGATATAAATTAGTTATTTTTATTGTAGGGTTGGGTAGGGTAACTCAAAAATAAAATTAACTTTATTTTGAAGCATTAGATCAATAATTACTAAATTACGAACAGACATTATTAGGCGCTGGTAGCTAAAATAAGGAATGTTTTGTAGATGTGTTGGACAGTTATACAAAGAGATAATGCCTCGAAATTTTCACGGAAGCGGAAACGAGATTTTTCATTTAATGCTGGCAATGCTGTGTGCATGCCAACTTATATTATTAATACGAAAGTATGTTTGTTTGTTTGTTGTCTCTTTACGCGTTATCCTCTGAACAAACCTTCTTGAAATTTCGCTTATATAGAATTAAGAGTCTGGAAAAGGGCATAGGGTACTTTTCAACCTAGTAAAAACTATAGTTCCCATATTCCATCCCCGCTGGATTTTCTCATTAGTCTATGGTAAACCTACGGCCATAATCCATATGCTTGTTTGTTTGTTTGTAAAATCTTTATTGCACATAAAACTAAATATAACAAATTACAAAACAGTTATTGGATTTAGAAGATATGTACAATGGCGGACTTATCCCCAATGGGATTTCTTCCAGTCAAGCAAAATATAAAGGAAAATCCATAATTATAATAAAAAGGCAGCTTATTCCCATAATCACTCATTACGACATCATCATCCTCCTAGAGTTAGTCCCGGTTGCATCTTCACATCAGGAACCTTAGTTGTCTCTGAAGAGATGAAGTTATCCTATTAAAACTGCCGGAAATCACATGAGACACCTGATATATGTACATTAACCTAAAAATGTCAACGGTAACAAAAGTGGATTTTCACAATGCTTGAAATAGAATAGCGAGTGGGTGGACTTAACACAATGACGTTATATGACACTGAAGACAATTATTATGGTAGAAAACATTACCTCGATCTGCGGTGTCGGGTGACCGCCATTTTTGTTATAGTCATACAAAAGATATAGTCTATTTATGGTGAAGCACGTTGACTAAACAATTATACAAAAAGAGTGTGGATTTACGCGTTGGAAGAGGAAAGATTAAATGATCATATTTGGATCAAACCGGGCAAGTCTTGACGAAAGCTCAGGTCAGAGTACCCTGAATTTATAGACGTGGATGAAGCGAAAGAAATATGCAGGTATCCTGGGCAGTATAAAGATCTTTCCGATCAGTCAGAACAAAAATAATTTTTAATAACAGTAAAAATTAGTATAGGTATGCACTTAAGCATAGGTATTTATTTTATTTAGAAATCGAACCAGGGACCTTGTGATTTACAGGCCAAATTCATAATCACTACGGCACATAGACAGGCAAACCAACGTATTCTAAGCATTATTATTCCGAACAAAAACTCTTGAAATCCATCAAAGTGTCGTCAGGGAAGTCACAACACGTGTACGGAGAGAAAAAAGTTTAATGGGAGCCGCGAAGTTTGCATGAAGTTTGTATGGAGTTTGCATGAAGTTTGTATGAACTTGGAAGTCGAGTTTCGGCCGTTTGCTTTTAGCATCGTTAATAGAATCGATTTTATTTTTGTCCAAGCTTTTTCTTGCAAATTTCGTTTGCATGGAAGAATGGAATGTTTACGAGTAGTTCAGTATCTTAGGTCTCTTTCATCTTTGCGTGTTCCCAGTTGCACCCTTCGCTATAGAGCTTTGATATCTAGGCAAACGCCTTCTACATTTATCATATATACATATAATCACGTATATATTAGTAATCAGTATTCTTGGCTTGTCGATATCATTTCAACAGATATCTAGTTACCAGCTTACGTAGATTTTGTGTGAAAAGTTCGATAACCAAATCCAACTTATAGATGCACTAACCGCGACATCAAAATAATAACTCATGTTAAAATCATAAACACGAAAGTAATATAAACTTTTGTCCCTAAATCGCGTCAGCTACGTAAATATTAAAATTTTAAGACTTTGGCCGCGTCCCGGCAATATTCATGAGGAGATTCTGGAATATTCCAGAAAATTGTGGAAAAATGGCGTCTCGGCGCCGACATAAAGAGCACCTGCCGGCGGGTGCCAACTTTCATATAAGACAAGTTTTTTCCCCAAACCTTGGTGTCTCGGAGGGTTTCTGGGTAAGGACAATGTATTTGACGCTGTATTTTGTTCATTTATTTTATTTTCACGTACTCGTGCAGAAATTGTGGCAACTGGAAATAATGTACGAGTAGTCTCTGCCCCTCCGACAAAAACCTGTGATGGTCATGTGTTTGTTGGGTGTGGTGACCGCTCCCCTGGTCACCGCATGCATGAGGACACAGCGTTAACGTTTCGTAATTTATTCTCTTCTTTTGACCTCGAATTTAATCTTCATCATCATCTTTACCTTATATTTTAATTTTAATATTAAACTCAACATTTCGTTTAAAATTTTCTTCGTTTTTAATATTTTCTTATTTTTTCGATTCTTTATTATGCTGCAACAGAGATTTACAGCGTTTATTTACGGTTCGTTAATCGTGTTTACATTATAAAAAAATTGTATTTCATTGTCATGTGTTGGCAATACTGATTTCGCTGTTTGACGTTTGAATTAGCCGCGTTTTTTGGTGTCATTGAAAAAAGGGAATTCTAGCTACAAGATTTATTATGATGTATAATGTATAATTTAGTATGTCAACAATCGTTATTAACCGAATTAACCCGGCGGGTCAAATTCAGTTGCCTTTATCAGAAGTTACCCAAAAGGTCCAGAATACTGGACACGCGTGCCGGGAATTTGTCTCCAAGACAATATTACACATATTATTATCACATGTTTTGTTTCCTTATTGAGAAAATGTGGGAGTTTGTTGAGAATTGTATATTTGATTTCGAAGAACTACCAAAATTATACTTATCTTCATGAGTGTTTGATCTGGACTCCACAAAAGGTACGTGAATGTTTCGCTTTAAACATTGCGAGAGAAAATATTTTGAATAACACCTCACATTTGAGAAATTGGATGAACCATGATCAAATTAGGATAAGAATCTCTACAAAGGTTGCGGAGGTCAGACGGGACTTGCTTCATACACACGTATCTTACCCAAACCAGGATCGTGTTTTTTTTTGTGAGAACGATGACAGAAGCACATCTTTTCATCAATCATCTAAAGAAAAATCATATTGCGGTAAAAGAAAATAAACTATTTTGATATTTACTTAGATCAAAGTTTTGCCTATCTTCATAAAAGTATAGCACATTCCTAACGACACGATGAACTAACTACCTATATGCGGTACAGTAACGCATATAAATATGTTTTGAGCAAAAGAACCTTTTTATAGATTTAACTAAGCCATAATAGTGCCGTGTGGTTTCCGCCACTAATAGAAAAAAGAATAGGGCCACTCCAATTTTTTCCCATGGATGTCGTAAAGGCGACTAAGGTGTTAAATGGGTTAGCAACCTGTCACTATTTGAATCTCAATTCTATCATCAAGCTAAACAGCTGAACGTGGCTTATAATTTTTTCAAGAGTATTGGCTTTGTCTATATGTATGTTAACTAAGCAATACATTGCCCAATAAACATAAAACTAAACTGTACAGTTAAATTACCAAACAAATAAAATGTGTGGGACAATTGGACTCCTGCCACGGTGAAAAGTCTAAACGATTCGCTTAAAAGATTGGATTGCTGACGGTACCATTTATGAGAATGGAAGCCAATGCACTTGTTTTGCACACTGTACAAGGAGGGAGGGTTGTGTTGCCGTTTGTTACCCTCGTTGTAAAAAAGTACAGACTGAGCGCTCTGAATGTTAATTGTTGGAGATAATACTAATTACTTTATGTTTTGCCACACTGCCAAGTATCACTTATTGACGTTACATCACTTAAATATAATTATAACTACTGCCGCTTCCAAAAAGCATGTGTAAAAGAAGCGGCGGAACAAACTACACGGCAGCATTTTCAACGGACGTCAATTTACAAATACAGATCTCTTAAATCTAAATCGTGGACGAATGCACATTGTCAACATTAAAAAAACATGAATCAATATAAAACTAATAATATATAATGGCATGGCGATGGTAGTAAAGTTGAATTGCTAGAAGATAAAAGAAGAAATGTGTCTCTGATAGACTGAGGATAGTCCAAACTGATAGGTGTAAAGATTAGACATGTAGGTAGGTTCTCATGTGGTCTAAGTATGCACAGAAAGAACATAATTATAATCTCGTCTATATCACTTGCGGGGTACACAAAACCAATAGTCGTGAAAAGAGAAGATTTACTGAAATTTCCATAGAAAAAAGATTGGGTGAGACTTTTCCTTTTAAGTGGTCGTAGCCACGGACAAATTCCATCGTAGAATATAAAGATATATAAATGGGGATTATGATTGATTGTTTAATTTTTCAAATTTGTTCGTCAAAAAACAAGTGATAAAGAGTTCAGTTTCTTCCAAATATTTTTTTCTGTTACAGTTTTAATGAAATGGAGTCTGTAATTTTCACGCCAAGCAATTTGTTTACAAATAGCTTAGAAAAGCGCAGATTGCTTTTAGTAGAATCAGTTTCTTCTATTTAATATATTCGTCTATCGAACATTTTTCGCTATAATGTAAAAATAATACAATACCCTCTGGATACAAACTTACTTCACAAGTGAAATATTCTGTGAGGCTAATAGTTTAAAAAAAATCCAATTTATAAATAAAAAGGATAATTTTATAAATAAAAAAAACTAGAAATATGATGCATTTCAGAAATCGCATAGGCACAAATAAGCGGAAGAAGATATTTATAATTGGATTTAAGTTATGTGGCGGCGATAAGTGATACCTTGTATCCAATTTTAAAAATAAATCTGTTCTATTATTTTCTATTCTAGATTGTAAGCGGAAAAATTAGATAGGTAATATTTTATATGAGTAAAACTAACATAAACATCAAAATCGCATTAAAATCCAATCAAATACAAAAAGTCCACATCTTTCAATCCAAACGTAACATCTATCAAAGGTCAACCTTTTCCAAATCATGTTTGAAAAAACCAAACATGTACGATTCATTGACGTGGATTTGAACGTGGGCCCGCCTGTTCCATGTCAGTAGATGAACCTGTGACCTACCCGCAGGGTGCTTGCGGGATACGAAAAAATACAATAGATATTACGTGGAGATTACGTCATGCTCATATATAGGCTTTTTATATCACACAAGTTTTTTTGCCCTATATTGAAGTGCCGTGTGGTTTCTGGCAGTTTGGGATAGGACCACTCCATCTTTTTTCCATAGATGTCAGCAAAGTAGTGAAGGCTTTTGGGATTCTAATATTAAGAGTTGGGCTAGCAACCTGACATATTTTCACGCAACAACAAAGTTAAGAAACAAAAACTTAAATAACGGGCAATTTAAACAGCCGTATATCAGACGCCATGGATACCACATTTTTTTACACATTGGCTAAAATTATCAGCGGAAAAGAGCCCAGGGTCCAGGATATATGGTCCAATAAAGCCCGTGTATATCGAACGCCGACTGACGCCAAATTGCCTGCAAAATACCTTTTTTAGGGGCGCTCCCCTACGATATAAATTGGTTTATGGACGTTTATTTGAAACAAGTGCGCTTAAAATATAGTTTTGTTGTGGTTTAACCTGATTTACCATGATGAGGATACGAATCTAGTTATATAGTACGTAGTAAACTAGTAAGTAGTACTATTTACACAAAAAGTATACATCTCAAAATTAACAAAAAAAACTATTTCAGGACAAACTTTTCAAAGTACGTTTGTGGCCAAACACCTGATGGAGGACAAAATTGACAACATCTCAACCTGGACCTGAATTATTATAAGGCTTATAAAAAGGAATAAAAAAAAATAATGATAACCAAATAAATTTTATCAATTTGAAAATTGGACAACGTTACATATCAACAAGTGACTTAACACAATAACTTGCCGCTTTTTACTTAATTATCTAGTTCCTTTATTGTTTGCCGGTTGATTGGAAGAGATCTCTTCATGGGATAAGTCCGCCATTGCAAGTGATTTGTTTTTTTATGACTATATACTATTTCTTGTTACTATGTAAATTTCTATGCAATAAAGATATTACTGTTTGTAATTATTCCTTAAATATCAGTAACAAACGATAATTACAACGCGTCTGCATTTTATATTTCCAGAGGAGGATATCCAAAAAACAGATGTTAAAATAAAAACACGACGTATCACCACTTTACTTTTCAATAACAACCGGAAATTACCAATACGGTAGAGTATTCAAAATGTCCGCTTGAAAATAACATCATCGGATCCTTATTGTGCAAGCTTACGTACAGTTTCCCGAGGGAGCGACGCGGGTGTAGAATGGCGAGGGTCCAGAGGATAAGGCACAGGCATATATACATATAATCACGTCTAAATCCATTGCGGTGTTGACAGAGCCGACAGTTTTTAAAAAGACTAATAGACCCCGTTCAGCTGTTTTGCTTAATGATAGAATTGAGATTCAAATAGTGACAGGTTGCTAACCCAACGCTTAAAAGAAGAATCCCAAGTTTATAAGCCCATCCTTTACTCGCCTTTTACGACATCCACGGGAAAGAGATGGAGTGGTTCTATTCTTTTTCCTAATGGTACCGGGAACCACACGGCACTACACGGCACGGCACGGCACTGGCATTTTAATACAGAAAAGAATGCTGACTGATTGACTAACACAAATATCAACGCCATTATACTACGCAAAGCTTAAACCATTGGATCTAGAGATTTGAAAATTAATATTTAGTTATACTTTATTATGTTTGGTCTAGGGGTGCAATAAGTCTCGAAATTCTGTGAGAATTTGGGAAATTCTTCGTTTCATACAGGCGAAGCCAAGAACGTACATAGCTATAAAATAAACGAAATGACAAATTAATAGTAATGGCAATTCTATATTTTGTTAGACTTTTTTCTCTTTATTAATTTTTGCCATAACAATGGACAGACAAAATTTGTAAGAATTATCAGTTAGTTGATTGAAGTTAATTTCTTTTTTTCCCAATAAAATAAAGATCCGTGGGAAAGTGGTGAGAAAGTGGTCCAATTCTTTTTTGTAATGATGCCGGGAACCACACAGCACTAAGGCGACTAAGGGATATGCTTATAAACTTGGGATACCTCTTTTAGGCGATGGGCTAGCAACCTGTTCCTATTTGAATCTCAATTCTATCACTAAGCCAAACAGCTGAGCGTGGACTATCAGTCTTTTCAAGACTGGTGGCTCTGTCTACTCCGCTAGGGGTATATAGACGTGAGTATGTATGTAAAATAAAGTTGCAAAAATACCTTTTGTAACCATAGCAATTTTTGCACCTAATTGCACCTTAATGTTCCTTCTGATATTCGTACCTTCCTATCCTGGAATCTTATTTTCTTACATTCAGTCAGAAAAGTATCGGGAATGGATTATTTATTTATGGTTCCAAATTCAAATTTTTGTTTTTTTTGTTGTTGTTAGATTGGCACACCTGTTTTCCATTTTGGCGCGGAGTTTGAGTTGCATCTGTTGTTTACATTAAATACAGTGCTATTTTTAGTTATATCATATCTAGTGTGTATTGCTAATTTCATTATGGATAAAAACATCGAACAAAGAGTTTGTCTTAAATTTTGCATTGCCAATGGAATATCGTGTTCGGAGTCACTGAAAATGTTACAGAAGGCTTACGGTGAATCGACTTTACAAAGCGTTCAAAAGCGGTCGAGATGTGATGGAAGATTTGCCTCGCTCTGGTAGGCCATCAACGTCTGCAACTGAAGTTAACATCGCAAAAGTGAAGGAAATAGTGACTGAAAATCCTCATTCAACTTTGAGAGAGATAGCCACCGAACTTTCTGTATCTCACGAGTCGATCCGTACCATTTTAACTAATAATTTGGGTATGAAACATGTTGCCGCTCGGCTAGTCCCAAAAGACCTGAATTTTTTTCAAAAACTCAATCGCATGAGAGTCGCTGAGGACATGCTAGAACGAGTCAATTCCGACCCAACATTCATGAAACGCATTGTTACTGGTGACGAGACGTGGGTTTACGAGTTTGACATGCAAACTAGTCAACAAGCTTCGGAGTGGCGCCTTCCAACTGAACCGAAACCGAAAAAACCACGCCAAAGTCGTTCAAAAGTCAAAGTCATGTTGACTGTTTTCTTTGACTATCGCGGTGTTGTGCACTCGGAATTCTTGCCGGAAGGTCAAACGGTAAATAAGGAATATTATTTGAGTGTTATGCGGCGTTTAAGAGAGCAAATCCGACGAAAAAGGCCAGATTTGTGGAAAGAAAATTCTTGGATTTTGCACCATGATAATGCACCTTCGCACAAGGCCAACATTGTGAACGAATTTTTAACCAAACACTCAACAAATACCATCGAGCAACCACCATATTCACCAGATATGGCTCCAGCCGACTTTTTTCTTTTTCCTAAACTCAAATTACCACTTCGTGGCACCCGTTTTCAATCGGTAGAAGACATAAAAGAGAATTCGCGGCGAGAACTGACCTCAATTCCGGAAACAGCGTTTAAAAAATGTTTTGATGATTGGATTATTCGTTGGCGTAAGTGTATCGTTTCTAAAGGAGCATATTTTGAAGGTCTTTTCCTGCTACTTTCTTGACAGAGTAGTATAATTCCTATCAAGCCTCGAAACACAGTTGGTGAAAGTACTTGTTCAGAAAGAGATGGATTGATCCTATTCTAAACTACCGGGATACAAAGCTTTATCTCTGTAGTGTTCTGCGATAAATGTTTTAACAGAGAATTGCTACAAGCGTAGTTCTGATAGCGCATGTCCCTTATCTCATAATAATGTGATCTTATGGGATATGTTATCTTGCAGTGAAGTTAGATTATATAGGAATAAAACATCTATTGCACGTTTTAAACAATATTTACGCTACTTTACAGACAGAATATAGGTATAATGTAACTTTTTTACAAATCAGCATTGAGATGAACAGACATCCTACTAATATTTATAAATGCGAAAGTTTGTGAGTATGTCTGGATGTCAGTATGGATGATTGTTACTCTTTCACGCAAAAACTACTGAACCGATTACGATGAAATTTGGTATGTAGGTAGCTGAAGACCCAGACTAACACATAGGCTACTTTTTATCCCAAAATTCCCGCGGGATTGATAGGGCTTCTATGCGGAGAATACGCGGGCGGCCTCTAGTATAACATAAAATCACGCCTCTTTCTCGGAAGGGTAAGCAAAGACTACATCTACAACTTGCCTTGATCTCTGCAAACTTTTTACACTTCATTCTCTTTATGCAAGCTCGGCGGCCTTTCCTGACCTAACCTTTCGCCTGGACGTCCTTATTTTGATCAAGGAACATTCATCAATAGATAATTCAGATGAAACTTAACATGCTTTTCCGATGATTTTTCAACGTAAATTGAATGTTTTGTAGTTATCCATGGACATAAGGTACATACATACATACATACATATAATCACGTCTATATCCCTTGCGGGGTAGACAGAGCCAACAGTCTTGAAAAGACTGATAGGCCACGTTCAGCTGTTTGGCTTTATGATGGAATTGAGATTCAAATAGCGACAGGTTGCTAGCCCATCGCCTAAAAGAAGAATCCCGTGTTTATAAGCCTATCCCTTAGTCGCCTTTTACGACATCCATGGGAACGAGATGGAGTGGTCCTATTCTTTTTTTTATTGGTGCCGGGAACCACACGGCATATAAGGTATCCATAAAAAAGACAAAGGTAAAAAAATTCACCGGTACCACACTATACATTAGAACTATACAACAATATATGGATACATCTTAATCTTCCACACAAAGACAGTTGCTTTTGAATGGCTGTTAACACAAAGCATAGACGCAGACAGTTCAGTGCTCTGTGCAACCATACGACGCCCTCACAACCCTCCCGAACGTAATATCGTAACTTGCCCCATTCATTTCACCCCATTTATTTTGTTAAGATACAATAATTCTGTTCTTTCTCGTCTTTTTGCTGCGTTCCGTTGCACCCATAAAGCGCGATATCATTTTTATGGTGACGTAAATTACGTGCAACGGAACGGTGACATCGTTTTGATGTAAATGTAACTAACATCGTATGAGGAAGATACAGAAGATACATACATACATATAGTCACGTCTATATCCCTTGCGGGGTAGACAGAGCAGTCTTGAAAAGACTGATAGGCCACGGTCAGTAGATGTTATTATGACATGTTTTGAATAACATAGGGAATAATAAGTGAAAAAAATTGGCTTTCTATTTGTAGATCTTTAAACTAATATGTCATTTAGCTGTTAAAAAAGCATGATTGATATCATAATATGACTGCAGAACTAGAGATTTAAAATTTGGCATGTAGATTCCTAATTTGTTCTAAATTGGCATTATAAGAGGATATCCCGAAATTTTAACGGGAAAGGAAATTAGCGGAATTTTTCTCTGAACGCGGGTGTTTCATGAAAACTAAATGTTATATACATACATACATATGTTCACGTATATATCTCTTGCGGGGTAGACAGAGCCAACAGTCTTGAAAGGATTGATGGCCACGTTCAGCTATTTGGCTTAATGATAGAATTGAGATTCAAATAGTGACAGGTTGCTAGCCCATCGCCTAAAAAAAAGAATCACAAGTTTGTAAGCCTATCCCTTAGTCGCCTTTTACGACATCCATGGGAAAGAGATGAAGTGGTCCTATTCTTTTTTGTATTGGTGCCGGGAACCACACGGCAATGTTATATATTTCCTGTAAAATTTCGTATTCTTTTATATTCTATACTAATGGAGGTTAAGAGGCAGTTAGCGCTTTGTAATCCTTTACACGAAGACGTGGTTATATGAAAGGAAGATTATAAAATAATATAATTTCACCGATTAACACTTCACATATTTCAATGATATTCTTGAAACACAGCAGACGAGTCATTTTTATGAGCCATACTCCTGATTTAGTGGCCTCTCCCCACCAGTATTCAGGGTGAACACTGCGTATTATAAGGGTGAGTTAATTTATGATGTTTCTCATTGGCTTGGTCAACTTACGTGTGAATTACTGTTTCATTATCGTATAGAACATAATGTAAGGAGCATTACTGATCTATTATATTTATATAACTTATGACTTTTTCTTTTAAAATACCTGTTTCTCTTACTGGTGTTTGTTCAAATATAATACATACATACATACATAAAATCACGCCTCTAGGGGTAGGCAGAGACTACCTCTTTCCACTTGCCACGATCTCTGCATACTTCCTTCGCTTCATCCACATTCATAACTCTCTTCATACAAGCTCGGCGGTTTCGGGTACCTACTTTTTTTTTATAATAACTTTATTTGCACTTCATTCATCGCAATCACCGCAAGTATTGTACATACTATATAACTATACATACTTGCATCAAGCTACGCGCTACGCGCTTTATGTAAACAACCGCTCTGTTAAGCCGCTGAGAGTTGCGTGTGTTTTTGTCTATTAATCAGATCATGGATGGTGTACTGAATAAATCGGCATCGGACTCGAATTTATCTACATTAGAAACTATAAATGACATCACCCCTCCTAGTAGTTATGTCTCTCAACGGTCTAAACGCAGAAGAGAGTGTGATCACGACTCCGAATTAAAATTATTCAAAGAAGACTTGATGAATGTGATGAAGTCTCTAATGTCTGAGCAAGGAAAAGAAATCAAAAAAAATTACTCCAGCGCTCATGGAGATAAAACAAACTAACTCTAATATCGAAAGCTCTATTAACTTTCTTACAGAGCAAAATAGAGAATTAAAAAATAAAATTGAACAATTAGAAATTCAGACAAAGAAGGACAAAGAGTATATAGTGATTTTGGAGGACAAAATTGAGGACATGCAGTTATTGAATAGGAAAGGAAATTTGGAAATTAAAAACGTTCCGAAGATGGAGAAAGAGACAAAAGAAGACCTAATAGACATGGTGAAACATCTTTCAAAAACGATTGATTGCGAAATCGACAAAAAAGATATATGCGATATTTACAGAGTAAAAAATAAAAAAGACAGTAAAGCAAACTCGCCCATCATCGTTGAAACTTCCTCTGCATTATTAAAGTCTTCAGTACTGAAAGCATGCAAAGCTTTCAATATACGGCACAAAGAAAAACTCTGTGGTAAACACGTGGGACTACGAAAAAACGAATATACGCCAGTATATGTCTCCGAGCAGCTGACGGCCAGGGGAGCCCGGCTTTACTTCCTCGCTCGTGACCTAACTAAGTCGAAGAAATACAAATATTGCTGGACTTCGTATGGGAAGGTGTACGTACGAAGGGATGACAACTCGCCAATTGTTTCTATTAAAACGGAGTCTCAGGTACAGAGTCTCATACAAGAGTCTTGACTATATATTTGCATGTACATAAAAATAATATTGTCTTGCACGCCTCCTAGAACAAACTTAAAGTATTACTTAAATATATTTTTGTTGTATTTGTTCCCTGTATTTATCCTTACAATGAGACTCAAATTACTCTGTGAATACATACATTTATTATATTATTTCACGACTCTTCGCCAGAATACTACAACTAGCCCTTTTCAACATAAATTAAATGAAATTAAAATGGATTTTTATAATCTTTGTCTATCTAATACTTATTTACACACCCCTATGACAAATTTTAAGCCTCAGAACTTGGTACAGATGTTAAGAATTAATAGTTATATCATCTGCTTATACCCACATTATGACACAATAAAATTATCTAAAAAAGCAAAAATTTTACTTTCTAACTTACACTTTAAAAATATCTACATACATTTTAGAATACTCAAATTAAAGATCGCAATAGGTTCAAGGACTCACATTATAATCTTAGACAAAAAAATATTATTTAATATAGACGTCGGAACAAATACCACAAATATATTCTTATTAATTTACAAATATGGATAATACCTTAGTAACTATGCATGAAATAGATAATTTAAATGTAGCAAGATCGGTTGCTTGTGATTTAGCAGAAATATCTACACATTGTCAAATAAAGAAAACGGATTTAACAATAATTGCGCAAAATATTTGTAGTGTCTATCATAATTTCGATGACTTCATTACCAACATTTCGACACTAACGTTTACAACTGATATTATAATTCTGACTGAATGCCGCCTTGATCCAAATAAACAAATTCCACAGCTTGACAATTACATATCTCTTTTCACTATGGCCCGGCTAAACCAGAATGATGGAGTGATTGTCTACGCAAAACGTACTTTAAAACCGAAAATTGAAGAAATTAAGCTTACCCATGCATCATGCTTACAAATCGATATTCCCAACCACACAATTCTGGGTATTTACCGTTCTCCGTCGATTTCAAACCCCGAAAATTTCATAAATTCACTCAGCTCTCACTTAAATAAAATTAAATCTTCCAACAATATTATTTTAGCTGGTGATATTAATATAAATATTCTACCCAAACCAAATGAAAAATTACACGAAATAAACAACAGGTTGTCTTACCTAAATATGCTTTCAAGTTATGGTTTACTACCGGGACACAATTTGCCTACACGTAAAAATAGTTGTTTAGACCACTTCTTTTTGAAAATTAATCACAAAAAACATTCGGCTTTCGTTGCTATCCTGAAAACTACAATAACTGACCACGACACCACTTTCTTATCTATTACTAAAACTAAAAATGAAATATCTTTACCTAAAACTAAGACTAAAACTGATTTTGAAAAATCACGTAATCATCTTATTAGCAAAAACTTAACTGAATTATTACTTTGTACAGACCCCAATAGAATTACAAATAATCTTATATCTATTATAAATGAATCATTAAAGGAAAATTCTATAATAGTAAAAATTCCAAAATGTCAACGGACAGTCAAACCGTGGATGACCAGAGGTATATTAAATTGCATTAAAAATAGAAACAAATTGCAAAAACAATTACGAAACGATCCCGATAATGCTATCAATAAAATTACATTTACTAGATATAGAAATTTTTTGAATAATCTGATTAAAAAAACTAAAAGAAATTATGAACGTAGTCTAATTAAAAGAACAATGAATAATAATAAATTACTATGGAAGAATATTAAAACATTGACATATAAAAACAAAAACAATAGCTCTAACCTTGAATTAATTGAAATAAAATCTACTCCACTCGAATCAGCTAATTACATAAACAACTACTTTACGAATATTGGTGAAAATCTTGCGAATAATATTAAATCTACACTAACAGAAAATGATACCAACCAATATCTACATGACCTACCAACTCAATCACAATCTTTTGTTCTGTTAAATGCAGATGTTGATGAGGTTAACGCAATCATAAATAATTTAAAAATAGATAGTGCTCCTGGATGGGATAATATTCCTACTAGGTACATAAAATATATAAAAAATGATATAATCCCTATTATAACCCATCTTGCGAATGTCTGTTTTGATGCAGGTACTTTCCCATCTCTACTTAAAAGGTCTGTTGTCACTCCAGTTCATAAGGGTGGAAATGGAGAAGACGTCAACAATTATAGACCAATCTCAATTATTACTGTATTGGCTAAAATATTAGAAAAACTTTTGAATAGTAGACTTTTAAATTATTTGGAAAATAATAACATCTTATCAACCTCACAATTTGGATTTAGAAAGGGTTTGTCGACTGAAGATGCTGTAACTTCCTTAACTTCAACTATTGTCAACAACTTAGATAAAGGCAGAAAATGTGCTACCTGTTTTGTAGACCTCAAAAAAGCTTTTGACACAGTCTCCATTTCCATCCTTCTGCGTAAGCTGGAAAAAATTGGTATTAGAGGAAAACAGCTGGCATTATTTGCTGACTATCTCACAGGACGAACGCAGAGACTCAAATTAGATGACACCCTTAGCGACAGTGCAGAAGTATCTTATGGCGTGCCCCAAGGTAGCGTGCTCGGTCCTACCCTCTTCCTCATCTACATCGACGATTTGTGCAACATGTCTCTCAAGAATGCCAAAATTGTTACTTACGCAGATGACACCGCAATCGTTTTCGATGGTTCAAATTGGGATGAAGTTAGGAAAATCGCCGAGGAGGGTATGGCCCGGCTCGCGGACTGGCTTAGGCATAATTTACTTACCCTCAACATTGACAAAACAAACTACATCTGCTTCTCCATAAACTCCACAACTCAGCCTAACCACAACTTTGTCATAAAAATTCACTCATGTGGCAACGTAACAAATTGTAATTGCAGCTGTCCTCCTATTACTAAAGTAAGTAGTGTAAAATATTTAGGTATTATGATAGATGAGAGACTGTCTTGGTATCCTCAAATCGAGCAAGTGACGGAAAGAGTTCGGAAATTCATATGGATGTTCAAAGCCTTACGGCATATTTTACCAAAAAAACTTCTGAATGAAACCTACATTGCCTTGGTACAGTCAATAATTAGTTACTGTATTCGAGTTTGGGGTGGTGCTTTGAAAACCCGTTTTCTGGAGGTGGAGCGAGCACAAAGAACCCTACTAAAAGTTAATTATTTTAAAATGCGAACCTTTTCCACGACTGAATTGTACAACATTTGTGATCTTTTAACTGTAAGGAAGCTATACATTTATTATCTGGTATTAAACAAACACAAAAACTTACCTTACTTACCGATTATTGAAGGGCGTAGAAACAGGAGACGTGATGTTGCTTGTGCTCCTTTTGTACTGACACAATTTGCAAGAGTCCAACTTGAAACACGAGCTGCACGTATTTATAATAGACTAAATAACATACTTCATATATATGAAAAACCATATCATGAGTGCAAAAATATTCTAATTTCTTGGCTTAAATCTAAATCTTATGTAGAAATAGAAACTTTTATGAGTAATCCTCCCTCATAGATTTCACCCAAACACATCATCAATTTACCCTATTATACTACATATATACTTTTATATTATATTTATGTATATACGTAAATTCTATTAATTATTAATTAATCAAATAAATCAATCTTTTTAAGCGTTTACTCGGTTGCACTCTCAGTACCAACCGAGGAAATAGGTTCCGCTGATAGAACCATTCTAGTGGTTCTAATATAAATCTATTATGTATAATCATAATTTTTGTGTTAGTAAATTATGAAATTATTGTATATATCCAAATTAAATTATTGTATCTCAAATATTTAGAATTGTATTAGTTATTTATTGCATGGTTAATATAGTAAAATGAAATGATAATAATTGGAGTGTAATAGATTTTATATTTTGTATTTAGAATTATATGGAATGTAAGAGCGGAGTTCTCCTGGCACAAGCATATTTTTGCTTAAAAGGAGGCTCCAGTAACTAGCACTATTATTGTAATCTCTAGATACTGAATAAACAAAATTTTTATTTTATTTTTTTATTTTTATTATTTATTAAAACTAAATCACACAAAATGGACTTGCTCCGATGTAAATACTTTACATAAATACTATATCTTTCTCCTGGCTTTACTCCCAGTTGCATACTCACCACTTTGGAGGGGAGCTTGAGGTATGCCTTTGACCATGGATCCTGGATTAAGTGAGTCAGGTTTTTCCACGAAGCCACTTCGACTTCGGCCCAGAATTGAATCCAGAACCTGTGGTCGAGAGACAAGAACCTAACTACTGTACCAAACAAGCCAATTGAAACTACGATGAAAACCAAAATTATACTTTAACATGTACTTATTGAACTTTCTCTGAAGCATAATTCTCTACTAAAAGTCCCAGCTAAGTACTTCACCACATGTTACGATCCCTTTGAAAACTGATTACACATTCATCCTATAGAAAGGACATAAAATATAACTCCAGCGAACTCTGAACTAGACAATGTGCATAATATTCCGCAGGGGTTCGAAAACAAAATGGTTTCCATGACATGTGGCCGGTATGTGACGAAAATTGTGTATTAGGATGATCGAGATTTGAAATTCTTAGTTTATCCTGTCTTGTAGGATCGAATGAAGAAGTGATACGGTAATGAAAGGAACATTTTCGACCGAGTTTTCTTGATAAAGTATGAGATAGGTTTGAATTCGTATTGCGTTAAGGATCAACTCCAAAGTAGAGAATTCTTGAACATTATATCAGTAAGTACGCATATTATATTCATTTTGCACACAATGTGAAAAAAGTCTTATGTCAAAAAACTTTTTTCAAAAATCAATCCAATGTACCTATTTAAACTTTAGAATACCAGTAACCGGACAAATTAAAAAAAAAAAACATTGCAAAGCAAATCAAGAATTAAGAAATAAAAAAGTGCAGAAACAAGCAAATGTATGAGAGAGAGTGAGAGAGAAAGAGAGAGTAATTGATGAAAGGTCATTAGAAAACCTTTCTCTTACAGCAAGGACCGCTTCAATGTCCTGTCCACATTCAGAGAAATTAGAGGCGGAATAGCAGCAATCACGAAGTTTCTCTATCGCTTTAATACTTTCGTTGCTAATGTCGGGGGCTCTCACAACAGGGACACTACAATTTAAATTATAGCCCGTTCCGCTAAAATACCGCAGTGTAGTTTGTTCCGCCGCTTCTTCTTCTACACATGCGCTTTGGAAGCGGTAGTGGTTACAATTAGATTTAAGTTATGTGACGTCAATAAGTGATACCTTGTATCCAATTTTGAAAATAAATCTATTCTCTTCTATATACAAAATGTTCCTGGTTTAATTGGGTATGTTTAAGACAATTTGTCTTTCATATATTTATACATACATACATACATATGGTCACGTCTATATCCTTTGTGGGGTAGACAGAGCCAACAGTCTTGAAAAGACTGATAGGCCACGCTCAGCTATTTGGCTTAATGATAGAATTGAGATTCAAATAGTGACAGGTTGCTAGCACATCGCCAAAAGAAAGCCTTTACGACATCCATAGGAGAGAGATGGAGTGGTCCTATTCTTTTTTGTACTAGTGCCGGGAACCACACGGCACATTTGGCTCTGTCTACCCCGCAAGGGATAAAGACGTGACTAAATGAATACAATATACATAGCAATAAAGTTATCACTGACCAAGCACGCAGGAGTAAGAGCTTATTCTGGAGTTAATCCTGATGATAAACTACGCTCGTAAGCGACTGCTAAATGGCGCCCTTTAATTCTCGTGAATAAATGGTGGTCTCTGCCAGTTATGCCAGTTCTGGAGACTTGAGAATAGAGCAGATGTGGTAATTGTTCATAAATATAATAGCTGAACGTGGCCATTCAAGACTGTTGGCTCTGTATACCCCGCTAGGGATATAGACGTGACGTATGTATGTATGTATAATCACGTCTTTTTCCTTTACGAAAAATAAACAACCAACAGTCCGCCATTGCAAATGATTTGTTTCTTTTATAACTATGTACTTACTATTTTCTTGTTACTGTGTAAATTTCTATGCAATAAAGATATTACAAACAAATAAATATACCTATGGAGGACAAAATACACAGATTGAGTTAGCCTCGAAGTAAGTTCGAGACTTGTGTTACGAGATACTAACTCAACGATACTACTAAATGAAAAATACCTATACAAAGTATATTTTTACATACATACATACATGTAGTCACGTCTATATCCTTTGCGGGGTAGACAGAGCCAACAGTCTTGAAAAGACTGAATGGCCACGTTCAGCTATTTGGCTTAATGATAGAATTGAGATTCAACTAGTGACAGGTTGCTAGCACATCGCCTAAAGAAAGAATCCCAAGTTTGTAAGCCTATCCCTTAGTCGCCTTTTACGACAACCATGGAAAAGAGGTGGAGTGGCCCTATTTTGTTTTGTAATGGTGCCGGGAACCACACGGCAAACAAACAAACCAATAATAAATATACCTATACGGGACAAATTACACAGATTGAGTTAACCTCGAAGAAAGTTTGAGACTTGTGTTACGAGATACTAACTCAACGATACCACTAAATAAAAAATACCTCAAAGCATATTTTTTCAGAGTTATTTATTCTGAGGTCACGATTGTAAAAACAGTTAAACGGTTCATAAATCCACTGTAATATAACAATTTTACAATGTTTCATGGGAAACGTCAACAATAAGCGGCGCTGTAACAACACCCCGCCGACGGTGCTTCGAGAAGCAACAATAATAGTATTAAACCGGCCAAGTGCGAGTCGGATTCAGGCACTAAGGGTTCCGTAACAAGTTTGTTACTTGAATATTTATTTTTTTATATTCACGTTTTATTTATTTACTTTTTTTTTCTTCTTTTGTCCCTGGTACCGTTATGTGAGGTCGGGTTTTCTCACTTTTCTGTTTTATTTGCCTGTTTATTTAAATCTACCTAAAAATCGCTTCAAAATAACTTTTGTTGCATGGGAGCCGCTCTTTAATGATTTCTTTATTGTTATTTAATTATAAATTTTGAATGGTACGAGTAATATATAAATATTCTGTGAAAAAATTTAAAGTCTACTAGTCACCTTTATTTTTATATTCTATCAGTAAGCAAAACAGCTGAACGTGGCCTATCAGTCTTTTCAAGACTATTGGCTCTGTCTTCCCCGCAAGGGATATAGACGTGATTATATGTATGTAGGAAGCTGCCCCCGTTGCATAAAAAAAAATAAAAATTTGACCCTTACTCTCGTTATGTCTATGGATCCCAGCTCATGTTTCTTAATGAGAGCGGTTTCAAAACATTGTCAAAAAAAGATTTGCTATTTTTCTCTTATTAACCGTATTTAAATCTTATTTTTACATACATACATAAAATCACGCCTCTTTCCCGGAGGGGTAGGCAGAGACTACCTCTTTCCACTTGCCACGATCTCTGCATACTTCTTTCGCTTCGTCCACATTCATAACTCTCTTCATACAAGCTCGGCGGTTTCGGGTACTTTTGACCTGACCCTTTACCAGGACGTCCTTAATTTGATCAAGATACGTTCGTCTAGGTCTTCCCACTCCGACCTTTCCCTCCACACTCTCCTTGTATATCTGCTTAGTCAACCTGCTTTCATTCATCCTCTCCACATGACCGAACCATCTTAACATACCCTTTTCTATTCCTGTAACTACATCTTCTTTCACATCACAACATTCCCTTATCACGCTGTTCCTTATCCTGTCACTCAATTTCACACCCATCATACTCCTTAACGCTCTCATTTCCACTGCATTTATTCTGCTTTCGTGCTTCTTTTGCCATACCCAACTTTCACTCCCATACATTAATGTCGGGACCAACACGCCCCTGTGCACAGCCAGTCGAGCCTTTTTGGATAGTTTCTGACTGCTCATAAAGGCATGCAAAGCTCCATTCACCATGTTCCCCGCGTTCACTCTCCTTTCAATATCACTATCATACTTGCCATCTGATGTAAACTTTGATCCTAGATATACAAACTCTTTCACTTGCTCCACTTTTTCTCCTCCAATCAAAATATTACATGCTGTCATTTCTTTCTCCATTTCAAAAACCAGTGTTTTAGTTTTACTTACGTTCACTTTCATTCCTTTCTCTTTTAAAGCTTCATGCATACAGTTTACCATCTCCTGTAACTCCTCCGCTGATGACGCCAGTATAACCTGATCGTCGGCATAGAGCAGACATTTGACGAGTAACTCATTCATCCTTAATCCACTTTTAGACTCTTTCAAATCTGTCAAGCAGCTATCCATAAATAGGTTGAACAGCCACGGTGACGCAACACATCCTTGCCTAACGCCTTTCTCAATCTTAAACCACTCAGTGTGCGCTCCGTTTATCCTGACACAAGCACTCGAATCCTCATATAAGGATTTCAGTGCTCGTATTAAGAGACTGCTCACCCCATGCATAGAAAGTGTTATCTTATTTTTGAAGGTAATTTATTTTCCAAAGATGTTTCTAAACATGCTGACATTTACAAGCCAAAAGGTAAAGTATCTCGATTTTCCGTATTTCATATTACAAGTGTTATTAAAATAATTTACAACTCAGGTGATTGAAAACTCGATCAACTCATATAAATTAATTGATATATTGGTGCTTACCTAGGCATTAGTATTATCTAATACTTCACATATCAAATTTATATTAGCTACTAAGATAACTGTAACTTTACTACGAAGTTATACCACTCAACTTGATAGCTCCTGAATAATTTGCATAGTTATCAAAGCGAATATATTTTAACATTCTGAATAGTATTCTTCTATAACATGTAATCAGATGAGTGGATAACACTGTTCTGTTAGTCAAAGTAAAGTAAAAAAAAGGGTCGATGATTGAACAAAGCTTTTTTACAAATTCACTTGTTATTTTCAGTTTGTATTAATGCCGTGTGGTTCCCGGCACCAATACGAAAAAGAATAAGTCTATTCCATCGCTTTCCAATGGATGTCGTAAAAGGCCACTAAGGGATAGGCTTACAAACTTGGGATTCTTTTTAGGCGGTGGGTTAGCAACCTGTCACTATTTGAATCTCAATTCTATCATTAAGCTGAACGTGGCCATTCGGTCTTTTCAAGACTGTCGGCTCTGTCTACCCCGCAAGGGATATAGACGTGATTATATGCATGTATTCCAATGTCTTTGCTTTCGTGGGAATTTCTAGAAAAAACGTAACCTATGTTTGAACTCAGATGACTAATATATACATCCATAAAAATCATCTAACTGGGTCACGTCAGAATCTCAGTATGCATATACACGATGGCTAATATTTGTTTTAGTGTTCATTAATTTAGTTTCCCAACAACTAAAACATTGGTAAAATAATCGGATCAATAAACAAAAAACAGCTTGAGATATGAATTAATAATTAAATATATACGGGACAAACTACGCAGATAACAATAACAGATATAACGAAGTATATAATTTGGGCGAGTCCAAAACGCCTCTTACGACGTCACGCTTGACTGAAGTTTTTTTTTTATAAATTCGATATAGTTAGATCTGTTATTTATTTTGTACCTTAATTTGCAAGTCAATATGCAAAGTTAATTGCTTGTTACAACTGGATTCCGGAACAGTAACAGGCGAAACAATAACAAGGGTGAAAGTTCAAGTGTTTGTATCATTGGGAAGTCTAATGATTACATTGTTATTGTTTACATACATACCTATGATCACGTCTTTATCCCTTACGGGGTAGACAGAACCAACAGTCTTGAAAAGACTGATAGGCTGCGTTCAGCTGTTTGACTTAATGATAGAATTGAGATTCAAATAGTGACGGGTTGCTAGCCCATCGCCTAAAAGAAGAATCCCAAGTTTATAAGCCTATCCCTTAGTCGCCTTTTACAACATCCATGGGAACGAGCTGGAGTGGTCCTATTCTTTTTTTATTGGTTCCGGGAACCACACGGCACATACATACCTACGTATAATCACGTCTTCATGCCTAATAGCTAAAGCAGGCTCAACAGTGTTGAAATGCTGAAACCTTCAGATAATACTTAAAAGAATTGAGATTCAATTTATGATTAATTGAATCTTGTCTTTGACGACAGTTATTGGTTTATCGCAATTAATATTATTAATGCAAAAGTAAGTATGTTTGTTTGTTGTACCTTCACGACGTATCTACTGAAAAAATCTTCTTGAAATTTGGCCTTTATAGAAATAATATAGTTAAGAGTCAAACCTTAGGTAAGGTTAAAAACGTTTTTTGTAGGTGCCGCTAAAAGTATACAAAAAGTTACTGTGATGTTAGTGCATTCGCTATGTAATGAATTCCCAAAATTCCCACGCAATGAAAAAAGCAGTTCTTTTTGTTTAGGTTACGCTTAAAATTGGGAATCAGAGACATTTGCAAGCCCATCGCCTAAAGAAGAATTCGAATTTCATAAGAAGCAGCTCGCATATAAATTTTATTGTCTATACCTACTACTAGATCGATATAGATAAATAAAGTGTTGTTGCATTAATGTCAATAAAAAAACAAATTAAATCTTTAAAGTTTTCTATTTCAATTGCAAATGGTTGCTTTTACACGTATTTCTAATATTTCTCGCTCGAAAAGCAAGGAATTGTGAATAACATCGTGACAACTGTCAAAGGCAGACTAGAACCGCCAAAACCACATATGTGTACATTATTTTTTTAAGATAACCGACCTTATTTCGTGGATATTAAAATTCACATTAACGGAAATATCTAAATTGGTTTTACGTATACGCGAGCGGAGGAATTTCAATATTTCATTTGGCGCAACTTGCATTACTCTGCGGGAAATAGGATTATGCTAATGAAAAATGTGCTTTGATTAAAAGCAGTAGAGTTGAGTGTTGTTCGAACGTGCCCTAAATGAAATCAAATTACTCGACACCTTAAAAATGTGTTATAAAACGCCTGCGAGATTTATTTTGGAAATGGAAAATGTATTTTTAAATATAAGCTGAAGTTTGGCTTGATGTGCGCTGCTTGGTAGAATTGCGATAGGAACGTAACTGTCAATATTACAAGTATTATCATTAAACACACAAAAAAAGTTACCTGTATGTTATCAAATGAATAAATTTTATTTTTAGTTAGTTAGTAGTAGTTTTTAATGAATAATTTATTATTTGCAAATTACTTTTAGTTACCAGTTTTAAGATGGCCTCTGTGGCGCAGCGGTAGTACGCTTGTCTGTGACATCGGAGGTCACGGGTTCGAATCCCGGCCAGGGCATGATGAGAAAAGAACTTCTTCTGATTGGCCTGGGTCTTGGATGTTTATCTATATAAGTATTTATTATAAAATATAGTATCGTTGAGTAAGTATCTCGTAACACAAGTCTTGAACTTACTTCGAGGCTAACTCAATCTGTGTAATTTGTCCCGTATATACATTTATATTTATAAAAAAAAGATCTCATCTTTAATGTGAGTTGATAATCTTCCGAATAAATAAAAATAGAACATAGATTAAAGATTGATACGAATGTACGATCCGGGCAAAATAACATGACTAGTTTCAGCTTTATGTTCGAATCTAAAATATTAAAAAGAAAGAAAATATATTTTACGTCTTTTTAACAAAATTAAGCTTAAAAAAACGAACGGAAATAAAGTAGCAAACACCACCAGCTCTTAGAAATCCGAGCCAAGATTTGCCCCGAAATGCGTATTAAAAATATGGCCGTGAAATATGAGCAGAGAAGTGTGCTCAAAAGAAAATCGGAAGATCGGAAAGAAAAAAGGTAAATTTTAGAATAATCCAACGCTTGGAAACATAAATCAGGGACAACTTGAAACTCTTTTGTTCTCATGCAAATTCCAACTTGTAGAAAACCAATCCAATTTGACAATTAAACTACGATTCCGCTGCTGCGATTGGTAACATATAATATTGTATAAAATTTAAAGTATAAAATGATTCTAATGTTGTGTAAACTAGTAACTAAAGCGTACTTGAATAGATCAGCAAAAACATAGCTTTTGTAATTTGGAACCGTTTTGTAGCCCGTACAGTCTCGCCTTGTCTTACTAAATCCCAATATACATACATATAATCACGTCTATATCCCTTGCGGGGTAGACAGAGTCAACAGTCTTGTAAAGACTGATAGGCCACGTTCAGTTGTTTGGCTTAATAATAGAATTAAGATTTAAATAGTGCAGGTTGCTAGTCCATCGCCTAAAAGACGAATCCCAAGTTTATAAGCATATCCCTTAGTTGCCTTTTACGACATACACGGGACAGTCCTATTCTTTCTTCTATTTGTGCCAGTAACCACACGGTAGCAATCTATATCCTAACTAATAATATAAATGCGAAAGTTAGTTTATTTATTCATTTTTTTGTAGTCTCTTCACACGTTATCTACAGAACCAATCTTCTTGAAATCACACGCAGGCCTATATATGTATAATTAAGAATCTGGACAAAAAAATAAGGATTTTTCATTCCGTTAAAAACTAGAGTTCTCGTGGGATTTAAGAAAAACCTGTATTTCAGTGTGTTTAGTGTATAAAAAATACAGATGCGACTCCTGTTAGTTAGTGCAGTAACGGATTTACACCTTAAGTTCATGCATCTTCATTTTGAAATGAAAACAAAGGAAATAGCGACCTTATGAGTAACTTATTGGAGATGAGTGATATCAGAATGTCTGCATGCATAACATATCACTTATAGATAAGCGACAAGCTTTTATTATAATTTCAATTCTATAAAATCATATATGAATGTGGTTAACGTGATTCAAAATTTCATTTTGATCTTTTTAGGGCACTTAAATAAAAGCTATAAAAGTTTTTATAAGTATAATTATTTTATTTTTTCTATTGGTGGCCGGGAACCACACGGCATTGTAGGTAATTATTCCCATAACCATCCAAACGCTTTATCATCCGTACAATTTAATAGCTAAGGAAGTCCACTCACGTTCCGACCGCGCCATACATCTCGCGTATGCTGTCGCTGCACCCGAATATTCGTGAATAGCCGCAGACCCGCTGGAAGTGCATAATGCCTACTAATCTGCGATGCAGTTAGTTAATTCAGCCGTGAATAAGGAATGAACGTGTATAAAGGCTTTACGCCAATGATTTGTGTATATTGTCGTATAATGTCTTCTAAATATATTGAGCCGTTAAAGAATAAGACCACTCCATTTCTTTTCCATGGATGTCGTAAAAGGCGACTAAAGGATAGGCTTACAAATTTGGGATTCTTTTTTAGGCGATGGGTTAGCAACCTGTCACTATTTGAATCTCCATTCTATCATTAAGCCAAATAGCTGAACGTAGCCATTCAGTCTTTTCAAGACTTTTAGTTCTGTTTACCCCGCTAAGGACATAGATGTGATTATATTATGTATGTAGGTTGGTCTACCCATACAAGAAAGATTCGTTATGTTAGGTTGATTAAATTATGTAGATAGGTTGTTATACCGATAAAAAAAAAAGATTCGTTATGGTTAATTGCTGTTTTAAATTCTAAACACTGTTATTGAAAATTCTTAGCAATAATTTCGTGTATTATCGACCATCACGGTGGTACACGGCATAATATATTTCATTGATAAATTCCTGTAGGTAATCTCTCTAATGAATTACCGAAGCCAGAGTCGGAAAGCGCGGACGCGGGGCGCATACTAATGTCAGTCGATGAGAGAATGTCTGATCATTGCAAGACATCTTTATATACATTCAGTCAGAAAAGTATCGGGAATGGATTATTTATTTATGGTTCCAAATTCAAATTTTTGTTTTTTTTGTTGTTGTTAGATTGGCACAACTGTTTTCCATTTTGGCGCGGAGTTTGAGTTGCATCTGTTGTTTACATTAAATACAGTGCTATTTTTAGTTATATCATATCTAGTGTGTATTGCTAATTTCATAATGGATAAAAACATCGAACAAAGAGTTTGTCTTAAATTTTGCATTGCCAATGGAATATCGTGTTCGGAGTCACTGAAAATGTTACAGAAGGCTTACGGTGAATCGACTTTATCAAAAACTCGTGCTTATGAGTAGTACAAAGCGTTCAAAAGCGGTCGAGATGTGATGGAAGATTTTCCTCGCTCTGGTAGGCCATCAACGTCTGCAACTGAAGTTAACATCGCAAAAGTGAAGGAAATAGTGACTGAAAATCCTCATTCAACTTTGAGAGAGATAGCCACCGAACTTTCTGTATCTCAAGAGTTGATCCGTACCATTTTAACCCTACAGCGCATACAGTTCCACATCTGGTACAGATAAAATAAATAAGTCTACTGTTCGTTTAAAGATACGTAGCAACATTTATCGACCGACGGAATAATCTTTAAACACTTAGCAACGATTAAGTAATTGCAAATGTCACTAGATGGCGTTAGCTATCGAATAATGTTGTGATTCTTACAGAGTTTGAATGATCGATGCGAGTTCGTGTTTTACGTAAATTGAAAAATCTAAATAAAATAGTTTTTGTAAGATTTTGAAGCGGATAAAAATATATTTACATTAGAAACAGTGTATAATAAACGAAGGTAAGTAATATTTTTTTTAAATATTACTATTTTATGTAAAAATACCAACTTATTTAAATGTTCCAGATATGGTACACCATGCATTAATTCACTTCTAATATGTTGTTTCGGTTTGATTTCATTACAGATTATGGCGAAGAAGGTATTATCTGACGAGTATATTGAGCAGTATTTAAATATACCCTCAGGGAGTGAAGACGGTCTAGACTTTTCAAGTGCGGAAAGTGATGATGACATGGCGAGAATCAGGGAAAACTTGAACCAAATGAGTGCAGATAGTGACTCTGAAAATGATATTGAGCCTACCAGGTATGCACCATCATCTTCTACTAACTGTAGTACTACCCTCGCCGAAAACAACTCCTCCGCCGAAATAAATCCTCGACCCAACATTTCAGAGCCAAGTACGTCATCACGCCAAAGTAGAAGTTCTATCACTATGCCAGTTACCAGAAATCGGATTTCGGAAAGAAAGAAAAGAAATTTAATATGGAAAAAGAAATATTTACAGGCTGAACATAGCTGGCTTCTAAACAAGAGGGTGGGAGAACAGAAGAATGAGCCAAGTGCGATTAAATTAAAAGATTTCAAACTGGAAATCGCTAAAAGTCTTTGTATGTGTGGACCATCATTACAAAAAAAAAAGAGGAAGACCGTCTTCTGCCACTGACGACGCGTTGGAGAAGAAAAAAAGAAATGCAGCAATCCTTCCCCCTCGAGATGTCAGACTGGATAAATTTGATCATCTGCCTATATGGAACCAGAAAAGACAACGCTGTAAATATCCACAATGTAAAGGGAAAACTTATATATTTTGCGAAAAGTGTCGTGTTGAGTTGTGTTTGAACAAAGACAACAATTGTTTTTATAAATTTCATCAATAAGTAGAGTAACTGTAACTATAAAACTAAATATATGATTATGTTCATTGTTCCTGATTATGAGCCAAATATTAGTGTTAATGCATACTGTACCACATATGGAACAGATTTAAAAAAATAAATATCTTCTTAAATAATATTTTTTTATTATTATTATTATCATTTATTATGTCTAGACGCTATATAGAACCACATATATTTTAATGACAACATTTAAAAAAATCATGCATTGTAGGGTTAACTAATAATTTGGGTATGAAACATGTTGCCGCTCGGCTAGTCCCAAAAGACCTGAATTTTTTTCAAAAACTCAATCGCATGAGAGTCGCTGAGGACATGCTAGAACGAGTCAATTCCGACCCAACATTCATGAAACGCATTGTTACTGGTGACGAGACGTGGGTTTACGAGTTTGACATGCAAACTAGTCAACAAGCTTCGGAGTGGCGCCTTCCAAGTGAACCGAAACCGAAAAAACCACGCCAAAGTCGTTCAAAAGTCAAAGTCATGTTGACTGTTTTCTTTGACTATCGCGGTGTTGTGCACTCGGAATTCTTGCCGGAAGGTCAAACGGTAAATAAGGAATATTATTTGAGTGTTATGCGGCGTTTAAGAGAGCAAATCCGACGAAAAAGGCCAGATTTGTGGAAAGAAAATTCTTGGATTTTGCACCATGATAATGCACCTTCGCACAAGGCCATCATTGTGAACGAATTTTTAACCAAACACTCAACAAATACCATCGAGCAACCACCATATTCACCAGATATGGCTCCAGCCGACTTTTTTCTTTTTCCTAAACTCAAATTACCACTTCGTGGCACCCGTTTTCAATCGGTAGAATACATAAAAGAGAATTCGCGGCGAGAACTGACCTCAATTCCGGAAACAGCGTTTAAAAAATGTTTTGATGATTGGATTATTCGTTGGCGTAAGTGTATCGTTTCTAAAGGAGCATATTTTGAAGGTGATAAAATAAATTTGGATGAATAACAAACAGTTTGTGTATTATTGATCTTTTCCTGCTACTTTCTTGACAGAGTAGTATACATATATATATATATAATCACGTCTATATCCCTTGCGGGGTAGACAGAGCCAACAGTCTTGAAAATACTGATAGGCCAAGTTCAGCTGTTTGGCTTAATGATAATAGACATCCATGGGAAAGAGATGGAGTGGTCCTATTCTTTTTTGTATTGGTGCCGGGAACCGCACGGCGTAATTCCAATAACACGCAAACGGAGTTGCGGGCAACAAATAGTTCAAAATAAAAATATGTACTTACAATTTAGTCTAACAATTCGTACAAACATGTTCGCCAACTATGTATGTTCAGTTGTTACGTGGGCCGCGTATGAAAAGCAGTGTTAGTCATACAAATACCTTGTTTACCGCTACAGCTGGAAATAAGTGCACTCTAGACAATGCCCTCTCTTATTTATTCCGTGAGTTTGCTGCGTTTTGTATGGCGAAGTCTATTTCGGCTTTGAAAATATTGTCTGCTTTATTTAAAATTCCTTTTGACCATATTTGTTAGATTTTAAGTTTGCAGCGAAAAGAATTTGCAAGGCAGATATGACTACAAAAGTGGGACAGGGCCTGCCTCATCTAATTGAAGAACCAAATTTTGAATGTCTTTAAAAAGAAGATGCTAGGAGTACCCGTGTCGTCGAGTATGAAAAGAGTATTTATTGTGGAGGAAGCGGGAGAGGTCTTTTAGGATCGTATCAAATGGATATACATAATATCTGCCTACCCCATTGGGAAACAGACGTTTAGGTAAATATTTATTTATTTATTACGCCAAAAAAACTTAAAATAAAGAGAAATTCAGTACTAGGGCACTACTTATTTCTAGGGAAATTTCTTCCAGCAGGCCCTCAAGTATAAAATCAAAAAAAATCAAAATCAAAATTTTTTATTCATTATTATAGGATATTATTATATCGCTTAATAATTGTCGTATGGTTTAACAACTTGGTTGACGTCAAATAAATTACTTAAAAACTAAGTTTACTGCCGCTTCCAAGGCGTCAGTGCAGAAGAAGCGGTAACAAACTGCACTGCAGCATTTTCATCAACAACGTCAACTTCACAATATTAAATTATACTTAGAATAGAATGTGGACGGGAGAATACATTGTTCACGGGAGATTTATATATTTATGAGATTTAATATTGAAAAAAGAAAAAAAAATATATATATATATTATGGATTGCCAATTTTAAAAAGATTTATGTACAGAGTGTACTGAAATTTTGATTTAAGTTCAAATTAAACTACAATTAATTACGAGGTTCCTGTGCCAAGCTCGAGCCAGATGTTATGTAAGATACCTATATATGTAAGATTTCCTCGGTATTTTATCTTTGTCTTTACAGATGACAAATTGTTTCCTTTTGTTTTACCACTAGCAAAGCTATATGTAATAGAAATTGCAAAAAATGCAAAAAAAATATACGATACAAGGAAATATTTAATGGAAACAGAGGAAAACTAAGAATATAATATTTCAATCATCAGAAAACAAAATTGCCAGAGGATAAAGCAATTATTTATTGTAATAAAGATTATAATTGTATCCCTGTATATGTTTATTTGCTTTCTCAAATAAATAACTATATGTATGAGTAACTACATATAGGTATATCTACATACACATAATGCATACATACAACAGAGGTATTGTAGTTGTAGATACCGTCGTCGTCCGCAGACGCTCAGTTTACTCAATTTCCATACAGTTAGCTGAAACTCTGCCCAGACTCCGCCTCTAGCTTAAAATAAACGCACTGTACAGATAACACGCCGATTTAAATGAGTAATATATTACTAGCTGTGCCCGCGACTTCGTCCGAGTGGAATTGTTATTTTGGGCATCAAAGAAGCCCTCAAGGATAAATAATTTTCCCCTTTTTTCACTTTTTCCATTATTTCTTCGCTCCTAAAAGTTGCAGCGTGATGTTATATAGCCTAAAGCCTTCTTCAATAAGTGGTCTATCCAACATAAAAATATTTTTTCAATTCGAACCAGTAGTTCTTGAGATTAGCGCGTTCAAACAAACAAACTCTTTAGCTTTATAATATTAGTAAAGATTTGGTACAGCGGTAAACGAACTTTAGGAATGATTAAAAGATAAATTTTAAATATTTTAAATAATAAACTTAAAACGCAGAATTAAAATATTTTCAAAATTTGTTTATTGCGACAGCTTGATATTTGGTTTATATCCTTTTGAAATTTGCGACAGTTGATTAAATTTGATTTAATTAATTACTGTCGCAAATTTGATTCCGAAGTTTGATTTCTAAGGCCAAACATGTCTAATTCGCGTTTTAGAATAAAAAATATGACTTTTATTGCACAGTACTTAAATAATCATTCAAATAATGTGTTAAGAAAATTAAAACATTAGTGACCGCTGTCTAAAATACGAACAATAGATTATTAAAAAAAAAATTTTTATTCAAATGTAAAATGAGGTGAAAATGTTCCTGGCAAGGCTTAATTAGTTTCTAAATAAAATGTTGATTTTGATTCATTTTGATTCTACATATTTTTTTATTTTTTTAAACCGCGGTGGCGTTTAAAAGTACAGTGCGTTATCCGGCCTACCCTAGAACCCCGCCCGTGTATATTCATAGAAAACTTACCGCATTTAGAATATTCACATGTGGAAAGTTTTTTGAGAAATAAACCGACTTCACTTTACGAACCCTTGTTGCTTTTCTTTACAGTTTCCACTGGAATACTTATTGTGTAGAAGGGACAGAATGATAACTAATGTCATTCATTGATGATTTATTTATTTATTTATTTCATCAAAACTTATCCTATCATTACAGTCATAAAATTCAATGCGATAGACAAAGCAACTTATACATTAAATTCTTACACAATATTAACAATTATAACATAGAACAAATATCGTAGTTCTTGTAAACTCGCTCAGAGAACAATGAAAAATATCTATTCTCACAGCTATTTCGTTGAGAGTGGCCAGTGCCCGAGTCAGTGGGGCGTTCCGCATCATCATGTCAACATCATGATGTCAACAATAACTTACAATTTTATTATTCCTGTGTAAAGGTTATCTTTTTAATATGTCTGACTGTACTTATGCATGTACCGTGTGGTTCCCGGCACAAAAAACAAAAAATTATAGGACCACTCCATCTCTTTTCCATGGATGTCGTAAAAGGCGACTACGGGATAGGCTTACAAACTTGGGATTCTTTTTAGGCGATGGTCTAGCAACCTGTCACTATTTGAATCTCAATTCTATCATTAAGCCAAATAGCTGAACGTGGTCATTCAGTCTTTTTAAGACTGTTGGCTCTGTCTACCCACAAGGCATATAGACGTGACCGACCAACGTGATATATATGTACATATGTATGTATGTGTGTACTTATGCAAGTACTATAAAACGTTATCCCACTTCTGATGTCTTCATAAAATGTAACTTTACAATGTGCTTTAAGAGGTCACAGTGTCAATTTCATATTTGACATAATATACATAAATTTATGTAGACATATTCATAAATAAACGTACATATAAAACATCTAAATAGACATGACACTGCATAGTCCAATCGGCTGAAGACTTGAAATATGGCCTGTAAATTCTTTATGTGGCCTAAGAAAGGATTTCCCAAAATTCCCGCGGCAACGGAAATTATGGTGAGATTCCGCGGGCGGAGCAGCGGCCCTTTAATTATGTTCAGATACTTATTGAAAAAAAAAATTAAGTGTTTTTATATAACAGCAATGCTCCGCTATTTCAGCTGTAAAACTGAAACCTCTTGGAAAAACTGGTTTGTTTCGTTATACTAGACCCGCGCAATGCCGTGAACTTTGATTAAAGCATCTCATACAACTTCGGGGATAAAACTTAGTACACTACATCACTAGAACAATCACACCTGAAGCAAAATTATGTGAAATTTAAATTAGATACAACACTATGCGGAAAATCTGAGCTGGAAACTTAAGCTACGTGCTCACTGAGAGCTAAGTAAGAGTAAAATAATGTTAGTACTCATAGCAGAACAAGGTTTATTCTTTTCCAAATTTAGCACTGAATTATTAATAGTAATTACAATTAGTAATCGTCCATCGATAGGCTAGAGAAATCTGTGAGCAAGTGTAGCTAGTGGAAATCTATAGTCTCTGCCTACCCCTGTGAGAAACAGACGTGATGACGTGAAGTGTAAGGACAGGTTAAAATCTATTTGAGTAAACCTAAACCAAACTTAACTCCATATCAAACCATTTATATCCGTGTGCTGTGCCGTTATCTCAAATGTGCAAATTGTCATACATACATACATACCTATGGTCACGTCTTTATCCCTTGCGAGGTAGACCGAGCCAACAGTCTTTTCAAGACTGAATGGCCACGTTCAGATATTTGGCTTAATGATAGCATTGAGATTCAAATAGCGACAGGTTGCTAGCCCATCTCCTAAAAAAGAATCCCAAGTTTGTAAACTTATCCCTTAGTCGCCTTTTACGACATCCATGGGAAAGAGATGGAGTGGTCCTATTCTTTTTGTATGGGTGCCGGAAACCACACGGCAATTTAAAGCCATACAGCTAAACGTGGCCTTTCAGTCTTTTCAAGACTGTTGGCTCTACATACCCCGCAAGGGATATGGACGTGACTATATGTGTGTAAAAAAAATACAGCATTGAGACAATAGTACCTACTACTTTACGTACGAAACTTTTTCTACCGCATTTTTGCCAGAAAAGCAAAATTGGATTGCGTTGGCAAGCGTAACTGTATAAACGCTGTTTCCATTAGTTTTCCCCTCTTTTCTCCCCTCTCTTCCATAATGGCTCATGTTAGACTATTGTTACAAGTTTTATATGAAAAACTGTTATGGAACTCATAATAAGTTGGTAAAGGAACACTAGACATATCGTTAGGTTTAACATTATTACTCAAAAACTTCTGCTTCAATCAACTATTTTTGGACATCGGTAATTGAGTTAAAGATTGGAATTCCTCTTATATCGGAGGTTTTATAATATCATGATGATTTTAATTTTAATTTAATTTGGAAGCGTCAGCTAGTATTACCCTTGTCTAAAGAGTTTTCTGTTTAATTATTTATAAACTTTATTGTACAAAATACAAATTTATAGCACAATTGGCGGACTTAATGCTAGAAGCATTATCTACCAGTCAACCATTTGATGTGAATGATTTTTGACAGGTAATTAAATCCTTATTCACGCCGTCTGGTTCCTAAAAATTTAGTACGATACCTACGATTAATTTAAGGAATAAGCATTTTTACTTATAGTCCAACAAACATAATTCTAACTGGGTTAGTTTTACATGTTCAGAAGGGCCCCGGAGGTCAGACAGGAATTGCTTCGTGTACACCTATCTTACCCACTAATATAATGAAATAGTTATTAGTATATATAACATAGAGGAAATGTAGACCTTCTTAAACTAATTTTAAGACTATTTTACAAAATTTAATTATTTATTTTGAGCTCAAAAAAAGTTAATGCTTTTGAAGAATACAGGGAAAATTCAACAAGGGATTTAACCGAGCGTGTAATGATTATACGTCGTTCGCAGAATTTGTTATTTTATCTAAGATATTCTTGAAAATGTATAAAAATACATCAACTCTGCTTAGTCAGTTAATTAACCTGGAAAAACAAAGGTCGGCAGTTTTGAATTATGCCCACGCCGCCTCAGGCGACTTCTTTGATATATTTTTTTTTATATACATAATTTAGTTTTTAAAACGATTATTCTTCTTATCTACAAGATAAACTGACATCTGACTGGTTTAAAGTAATCAGAGTTGGTGTGCAAGCCAATAGATTTAAACTAAGTCGGCCAAAAGACAAAAAAAAACAGAAGTCAAAAATCTTCAGAATTCGAAGCTTGGCAAGTTGAAAGCAGAATATGCAACTAGAAATAGGAAGACGAAAATGAGAACCTGATAACGTTATTAACACAGATTAAATAGCAAAAAGCAAAAATTTAACAACAACACTCTTTTGAAAAAATAATATGGATGATACTTTAGGCTCTAAAAGAATAGGACCACTCCATCTCTTTCCCATGGATGTCGTAAAAGGCGACTAAGGGACGACTAGGCGTATAAACTTAGCATGCTTCTTGTAGGCGATGGGCTAGCAACCTGTGACTATTTGAATCTCAATTCTATCATTGAGCCAAATAGCTGAACGTGGCTGTTGGCTCTGTCTACCCCGCAAGGGATATAGACAAGACCATATGTATGTATACTTTGGAGACGGTTGAAGCTGCTTCACAGATGAACAACAGCAGACATCGTAACACAAATGTCACAATTATTTGTACTCCCAAAAAGACCGCACACCGCGATCGTCTGGCGATAACTTTGGCCGACTGCCACGTCTACACTGATGATAGAACGAGATGACAAATGAGACACGTCGTGAGCATGTAAATTCATCTGTCCACTGAAATATAATAAGAAAGACAGCAATAACATCGTTTATAAATAAAGAAAGAATAACTTCCTCACTACAAATACAAAAAAATAAGAGTGCCTTTTAAAACTATCACTTTCTGGTGCGTAACAATTACATATAATCACGGCTAATTATCCCTTGCGGAGGAGACAGAGCCAACAAACATTGTTGATGAGGCTCAGACCCCGGGTAGTGAAAATATAATCATCCTTCGGTAATGAGAAAGTTGATAACTAATATTATTTATGATATATTCGTTATGAGTACACCATTTACTTATAATGATTCTACTTTGTCATCAAAGTATGCTATGACAAAGTTTATAAAGGATCAATTTTTTAAAAGAAACTTAAGATCCAATACGAAGTTTGCAAAGCTTCAACACCCCGTGCCCTAAGATAAGACCGGACAAAAGTAACTTCCTGATGAACTTCAAACAATTAAGCCTTTATTTTGCGCCCTACAATGAGAAGTAATTAGCAAACTCCTGATCTCCGGTGATTTTAAAAAGGTTTCCTCGGAATATTTCCTGAAAAGTTTCCGACCTTGCGACCCGTCTCGATCTTATTAACATCAGAAAAGAACGCTGATGATGTCTCATTCAAAACGTCTTTTCAATTGACAACTGAATGGGAAACTCGAATATGCTGATCAAAAATGTTTGGAGCAATTTAAGGGCCATTTTTAATATCCGCTCGGAGGTCAACATCCCTTCAGAGATCTATAGTAACGTGTTAAATTGAATAAAGGCCTACAAATCGGGCGAGGATTGAAGCGTTTTCAATACTTATTCGTCCATTACCTCTAATAGCTATAACAATAGAGCATTACAAATTTGTCTCGTCGGAAATCTCGTTGTTTGAAAATGTCGCAAGCGTGTTTTTGAAGCGGAAGACAATGTGGCTCTTATTTTTAATGCGGGAAGGTTGGATGTTGGCTGAGGACAGAGGTGTCCCAATTGAGTTTATCGCCGGAAATCGTAAAGTGGCTGTTACAGAAGGACCGTGCATTGATGTGAGCCAGCGACAGGTTGCGGGAAACTGTGTTCTAGAGGAAGTCCTCGTCGTAGCGTTACAAACATATAGGAAGCGGTTTTACATAGACGCGTATTCTAGTAAATACGCATCTATGGAAAACCATTTCATCTATGTATATCAAAAGGACAAACTTGTATTTCAGAGATAATTTTTTTTTTTGACCAATTATTAAACTTTTTGTGCTCTATCGTATTTGTTAGTTGTTTGAAGTAGGTAATTTCATACATATGTATACCAATTGTCGACAGGTTTGACTTCTATTTAAAAGATTTCATGACGTGCCTTACAAATAACCACTTCTGTTTTGGACTATAGGTACATTAGATGTCTAGATTGCTTTCACAGAACGAAGCTATCATTGATCATGACGTGCAGCCAATTATTTATTGGATTATCAGTAGCGTTTGAATGCAGGAATAATCGATAAGATTTCCGATTTCTTCGAAACCAAAATAAAACAGTACCAAAACTACTCGTAACTAATCAATTAGCTAAAGCCAACAGTTCTAAGTATAAAATTACAAGTCCATAGCTGTGTATACTATGCGATTAATAAGCCGATTTTGCATGCTGTCAATAACAAATCTATGATATATTTCGATTAGTCATTACTAATATCAACTTTCAGTCATATATTTGTAGTGATAAAACAAGTAAATTATTTTACAAAACACATTTGAATCAAAATATTTTTAAGTATTTTATGAAATTAATTTCAGTAGCTTTCTCCAGCGGCTCCGCCCGCGTGAAAAGTAGCCTATGTACGTACAGTGTCTGGCCTGAAAATTAAACAACATTCTACTCTATGGACGTTACGCAAAAGATTTTCTTGTACATGGAAAATTGCTAGTGCGCATCCCGGAAGTATTAAATTCTAGGATCTACTTATTTGCCGGGTGCTATACTTCTGCGTGCTCCACACTATCATTCAATTTTATGTAAAACGGTGCAGTGATTTAACTGTGAAGGGGTAACAAACAATCTCAATTCGCATTTATGAGTTTTTTCAAATAATCAGTACGCATCAATGGAGTAGCACCTTAATGCCGTTTTAGGAATCACATTCAAATACAAATACGATTTAGAAGATTTTTATCTCGCTGTTGTTGTTAAAATATCAAATTGAGTCTGTTCAATAATTTAAGGATTAATTTAAATTTAATCTTTCGTCTGAAAACGTTTCATGTAAATAGTAACATTGCATAAAAAAATTAAATGTTATAACCTTTTTTTAAGATATAGCAATTTTAACACACTTCTCCCAAATTTGACTTACAATAGTCAAGACTATAAAATCTTTTTTACAACTTGACTATGATCGTTTCAAGAGATATTCCCTTTTGCTGGACAAAGTTAGTTATTGTTTCCATTTTAATTTCGATTCTTTCATAAACGATGGAACAGAATTGGAAAGACTTACCTGGTGGACAGATGCAATCGTTTGCATCCCTCGTCTCCCGCTTCAGCACTTTCTCTTCCATTTTACCTCCCATCTCCTTCTTCATCTCCTGTTCCAACACCAGAACTCTTTCTTCCAACTTGTGCTGTCTGTACAAACTATAGCCACACGCGATCATCACGAACACACATAAACACCACAACACTATATTGTTCAATGCAGTCTTATCAACTTTTTCAGGCTTGAAACTTCCGTGTGCCATTTTATCAACTATCCATTACACTTCTTAATTTAAAACGACAGCTAAAGCTTTATCGAATAATTTGTTAGCATCTGCAGTTTCATCAATAGCTGAATTAATTAATTCAACTTCATTTTTAATTTCGTCAGTTAGTTCCAAAGCATCTTTGCCATCAGAATCAACCGAGTCAGGTAATGAATCTCAATCAACTGAATCTAATTGGTCATGACCGTGAAGGTCAGACGGGCGATGATCAGGAATCTATCGAGAACGTGTGCTAGGTAGTAGACGACCGATGTCACTGCGTTAGTTCCCGCGGGTGGACCGGCAGAGGAAGTCGGCTGTCGACTTAATTCTCGTTGTGTCGATTACGCCGAGTACCCTTCCGAACTTGATAGACGTGTAACACTGCCACGGATGTTGGTGGTTTACGTTCGGGACTGATGCTTTAGATGATTCATGGCTATGGGGACTATTTTCGGAGATCATTTTGTTTGAAGTTTAGTTTCACTATGATGGTTTATACATGTCATCTTTTTAAAGCGGTGATTGAAAAATGCTGCAGAGGCATACTTGGATGACATTTAGATATAAACACTTTTGAAATCTATCATCAAGCCAAAAGTTGAACGTGGCCTATCAGTATTTTCAAGACTGTTGGATCTGTCTATCCCGCAATGGATATGGACATGAGTATATGTATATATGTATGTTTGTTATAAAATCCACGCATGCCAAATTGATAGACAGAGTCAACAGATGCTACATTCTGCGGTATGGCATATGTAGGTAATAAGTTTGACAAGAGAAATGTGACAAGAGTAATACCAGATCATTATATTTTATTACCATCAAGATAGTTAATACATTTATTTGATATTCACGCAAATAAAACGTGTTGTCCATACAAAACAATAAATCTATTAAGAAGCTGTTGTTATCGCCCACGCTTCAGAGCAAGTTGTTCACGAAACAATTTGTTTAAAATTAACCTTTGCCTGCGTATTATTGTTAAATTTCCCTGCGTAAAAAAAAACAAATAACAAATATCAATAGAATATTATTGATTTTACCTTAATTATCCTGAGTCAGAATCAACGTCTTACTGGTTTTTCAGTTTCAGTTGTGTTCTCCCAAACAAAGAAGAGGTCAGGGTTCCTTTATTACCATGATCCTGGGAAAGATAAGACAAGTGGTCATATTGAGCTACTCAAAATTCAAACCTAGTTTGAATCAAGGTTGTCTGAATTTACAAGTTTTTAAACGATATTTTTCATCGTTTTATGAACCTACCTACGCAAAAATAAGTGATTACTTCTTGTTCAAGCATATTTTGATTATAAATTAGCAATGGAAATATCGGCCATCAAAAAACAACAGCTTACAGTTATATTTAATAGTTTAAAAGTTAATTTATAACGATTATCCGTTACAGCTTTAAAAAAAAAACCAAACGATGAATTATAATTATGTTTTTGTTAGCGAAAAATCAAACTAATTCAAATTAGAATTTCAAACTTTCGATTACACAACATTGGTTAATGTCAAATAAATTAAGTAAAACTGAGTTACTAACAAACAACAGAATTTACTTCAATAACGTAAACTTCACATACATACATATAGTCACGTCTATATCCCTTACGGGGTAGACAGAGCCAATAGTCCCGAAAAGATTGAATGGCCGCATTCAGCTGCTCGGCTTAGTGATGGAATTGAGATCCAAATAGTGACAGGTTGCTAGCCCATCGCCTAAAAAAAAAACACAAGTATGTAAGCCTATCCCTTAGTCGCCTTTTACGACATCCATGGGAAAGAAATGGAGTGGTCCTATTCTTTTTGGTATTGGTGCCGGGAACCACACGGCATTAACTTCACAATTATCCAAACAAACCAAAGACAAAAACCGGCGAACCATCGCGTAAGCATTATGGTCACGTAGCAAGCGTGGGTCGGGCGCCATGTTCGACCAATTGTCCAACGTACTCATATACACCACAGAATATGACAAAGTAATACAAGTGCAAACAGTTGATTGCGATTTGTATGCTGTTGCGCGTTGAAATTTCAATAGGTTATGTTGTTATGTTCAAAAGATTATATATTGTCAACTTTTTAAATATATTATGAGAACCAATTATTTTTTAAAGTTGACATAAAGTTGCAAACAATACGAGTAAAAGATTTCTGTTTAATAAAATACACGGTACTGAAATCATTTTAGGATAATTATATATTTCTACGTCGTTAGGGATTTAGGCTGGCAGGTATTGGCACAGATATTCTTGTTTATATTTATGAATGACAGTAAGAACTTCTTACATAAATACATTTTGAATGAAACTCTTCGGGTGAACTAGCTATTTATTTAAACAGTTGCTTAAACCATCGCGTCTAAGAAAACAAATGATTAATGCTTCTAACTAATATTGCCCTATACTTTGTACAGTAAAATTTAAATTAATAAAACAATGACAACGTTTCCAAATTCCTTCTCCAACGTCTCCTTTTTCTGCGCTGACGCCTTGGAAGCAGCAGTAAACTTAGTTTTAAGTAATTTATCTGACTTCAACCAATGTTGTGAAACCAAAAAATTTGACAATTATTAAGCGTTCTCGTGAAATAGTTATTATAGACATCATTGAAGCCCTCAAGGATTAATTATTTTCCCCGTTTTTTTTTCACATTTTTCATTATTTATTAAAGGCTAAAGCCTTCCTCGATAAATGGTCTATTCAACGCAAAAAGATTTTTTCAATGCGAACCAGTAGTTCCTGAGATTAGCGCATTCAAACAAACTCTTCAGCTTTATAATATTAGTACTATAGATACGACGTATCCTTTAATAATGAATAATAATTTTGAATTTGAATTTTTCCTTTACTAGAAACAGCGCAACAAACTTTCTAATAAACAAAGACACACCATTGCCTCCGGAATCAAATTAGCTGAACTGTGCATCAAAAAGCAATCTTTACTGTTTCATCAGCATGACAATGCACCGTGCCAGCCATTTGCATACTTATTGCATATAAATTGTGAGGATCGTTGCAATTAAGGGCGTTTCTTGTTCTATCAAGACCGATGCCATGGGGCGGGCGGGAAGAGTCAGGGGGGAATTACACGTTAAGGCTGGGCTCCGTATACTGTTATTAATTTGGGTGATATAAAATTTGTTGTTTTTATAGTTAAAGAGAAATAAGTAAAGAATAAAGAGGTATTTCACCCGATCCCTCTGATTATATCGATGCAGCAGCCTTTTGTCTAGAAGCAGGTCAAAGTAAAGAATATACATACATACATATGGTTACGTCTATATCCCTTGTGGGGTAGACAGAGCCAACAGTCTTGAAAAGACTGATAGACCGCGTTCAGCTATTTGGCTTAGTGACAGAATTAAGATTTAAATAGTGACAGGTTGCTAGCCCATCGCCAAAAAAAAGAATCCCAAATTTGTAAAATAAATAAATAAAATATATTGAATAAAAATAAATATGAATATTTAAATGTGTTTGATGTCAATCTGCATGATGGTAGACAAGATGTGATCTAAGGTGGTACATGAAAGCTTAAATAATCACTCTTGTCTAGAAAGTTATGGACATTGAGGGAAGAGACGCGGAGAGGAAAGTCTAGATTTCCATTTATTGGCGCTTCCCTTAGAATTTTAATCAGTTTTTTCAAATTCTGATTTAATTTGTTAATTATGTAACGTGAATCATGATGGTCTCTCTGGCGCAGCGGTACTTGTCTGTGTCACCGGAGGTCCCGGGTCCAAATCCCGGCCAGGGCATGATGAGAAACGAACTTTCTCTTATTGGCATGGGCCTTGAATGTTTATCTATATAAGTACATATATATTCTAAAATATAGTATCGTTGAGAAAGTATCTATCTCGTAACACAAGTTTCGAACTTACTTCGAGGCTAACTCAATCCGTGTAATTTGCCCCGTATATATTTATTTATTAGTATATTTATAGTTCAATATTTATTATTTCTACCAGAATTTTTGAATGCAGTGCGGATCCCTAAATGTAAATGAACAAGTTGAGGCGTGTTGCGCTCACAAAGAATTCTTCATCTCGTCCCCAGATGTATAAATCCTAGTCGGATCCTTGGGATTTGTCCGTCACTGATGAGAACTTTGCAGAGAAAAACATCAAATAATTTCATTAGGAAGACGCATTATCTAGCGAGAGATAACGTTAAGATTTGACCTGATAATTGAGATTCAATACCTAATAGCGACAGGTTTTTCGCATATAGGAATCCCAAGTTTACAAGTTTAGAAGCATTTCAATGTTTTTTTTTTAAATTCATTAAAATATTAAAACTGTGAATTTTGTCATAATCGCAGAAACCTGATTATTCGGGTTTAGTACATACATAAAGTTATTTAGATATTATATTACGTATAAAGTTAGTAATTACTTTAATCGAAGTTTCAGCCAATAAATCTTTACTCCCAGGAAATAAGAGAGGTTGTTATATTAAGACGTATTTGTCCATTATTAAAGTCTTCCTTGTTTGTGAACGAATGCACATAGTCACGACTATATTCCTCGCGGGGTAGACAGAGGAAACAGTCTTGAAATGACTGAAAGGGCACGCTCAGCTGTATGGCTTTTTGCTATGGAATGGAGATTCAAATAATGAAAGCCTAGCATTTTCTATCTGAATAAAAGTACGGTTTTAAAGTTTATCTAAAATTCAACCACTTAATAAGACTCGAGGGCATTTAACAAAAAAAAAACAATATAAGTAAACCATGACTGTTATTAGCCTTCCGGTTTTACATTTAAACAAAAATATCCATCTGCAAATGTACCTGAATCCCGGGAATTCCACACCGAAACGAATTCCAGAAAATTCTTATGTACGTTTGTCGGCTATTAGACTGACACTGTCGCCTACACTTCTAACGAGGGTAAATTAAAATTCCTTTCCCCCACTTTATGCGAAGGGTCACCCGTCTTCTGTATCAACATTGAAACAAGCTTTTTACAACTCAACTTAAGTTTAATACATTGCTGTTTTTACTCAATCTGTTTTGTTATAGTCAATGGAAAAGCAGCGATAGTTGAGAAACATAACGATTGTGTAGTTTCAGATAGTTTTAAGCGATGGCAGTAGGAGGCGTATAAGCAATTTATGGGCTACCTTTGGGACAAAGATTTTGTTACACACTTGTTTAATTTTCAGAAACACGGCGTAGGTTTATTGTTGTAATTAAGGATGTAGTTAATTAGACACCTGAGCTAAATGTTTGTTTTGGCTGTAGAGGGTTAAGGCTTTCATACGAAATGTAAACGCGGCCTTTGTCAACAATGAAGAATTATGCTTTTTTGAGTTCAAAATTTAGGGTTAAAATAAATTCTAAGTAATTTATACGTACCTTTTCTACACTTTTTATGACTGACTATTACTTGAACTGATCAGGGCTGCTTCAACATAATTAAATAAAAATAGACTCGTTTAAATCTAGATTCATCCGTAAAATGCGAATTTGAGTTTGTTTGTTTGCCTGTTATGCTACCCTACATAAAAAAATGATAAAAATTTGTATGTAGTTGATTATTCGAGGTCAAAAATAAGATTTTCTTTCGGAAATTTTCACATAAGAGACACCTTGGCATATACTAGGAAGTTTTATAAGAGAGAGTAAAAATATATAAGTATTTATCTGGACTCTTGTATAAACAATGTTAAAATATATGATCCCCTAATGACGCACCTCGTTAACATACAGAAAAGGCCAAATTTAAAGAAAATCAAGCCTAATCCAATCAACTCTGGGGGGATTACGTTTTTTAATTAGGAAAACAAGTATTTAGTAATAAAAAACGATGCAAAAGGGTCCCGCGGGTTAAAGAGGATCCAATCAAAATTCAGCGAACGCAAATTCAATTAGAGTTTGTGAGCGAGTGGAGACACGGGGGTAACAGATACCAAGGATTTGATGTTTGCTTTTCTGAACCGACTATTTAATAGATAGTAAGCTTTATTACACCTGGTTTGCCCACATGCCGAATAAAGCCACGTTTATCCGTTTTTTTGAAAGAATTTTCATAACATAAATTAAAAGCGAACATACACACATACATATAGTCACGTCTATATCCCTTACGGGGTAGACAGAGACAATAGTCCCGAAAAGACTGAATGGCCACGTTCTGCTGCTCGGCTTGATGATGGTATTGAGATCCAAATAGTGACAGGTTGCAAGCCCATCGCCTAAAAAAAGATCGCAATTTTATAAGCCTATCCCTTAATCGCCTTTTACGACATCCATGGGAAAGAGATGGAGTGGTCCTATTCTTTTTTGTAATTGTGCCGGGAACCACACGGCAATTTCAAGACAATTTGTACCACAATGAGATGTGCGCCATGTTGCTTTAAGAAATAAATCAGTGTGATACCAACAGTCAATTGTTTCACTCGCCTCCCGTACTGACAATAATGAGGGTAATAATTTCCAACTCCTGACTCCCTGACAAAAAGATCCGGATGAGCCGGTGTGTCTAGCATGCGGATAACCAGACGCGCCGGCGCAGCCACCAGACCGGATAATGCAGATTAAGCCAGTCCTCAGTTAGGGGTCCTTTGGTATTTTGACTAGGGTTCTCAGAATAGAATAGAACAGATTTATTTTCAAAATTGGATAACAAGGTATCACTTATTGATGTCACATCACTTAAATCTAAGTACCTGGTTGACCGAGCTTTGCTCGGTTTTTTGTTTTCGGTAGAACGTGTTTTTTGAAAATTATATTTAGTGTGAATTGCATACTGATAACATATGAATAATGTTCTTCGATCTTTCCGACATAATAATGGCCCTCATCGGTCATGGCGTTATAGATGGCACTAATATAGTTTCTTAAAACGCGGTTTTTTAAAATGTTTATACATCTTGGGAACCGAGCTTTTTTCGAACCTAGAACCTTGATAAATCGATTCCTTGAGCCGAAAAGTAATCTGTAACTTTCATGAAAATCGTTGGAGCCGTTTCCGAGATCTTGATTATATATATACAAGAATTGCTCGTTTAAATATATTATATTATAACTACAACCGCTTCCAAAGCGCATGTGTAGAAGAAGCGGCGGAACAAACTACACTGCAGCATTTTCATCGGGCGTCCATTTACAAATATAGATATATCTCTTTAATCTAAATCGTGGACGAATGCACATTGTCTACATTAAAAAACATGAATAAATGTAGAACTAATTATATTAATACGAATATTTCGTCAAATAAATAAAGATAAAATAAAATATGTACACACTGTACAAATTATGTCAACATCATGTCGAAAATGCACTAGAATTTAAGAGGCCATTATGTCAAGCTCGGGCCACACATGTTTATCATTTATACAATCCACCGTGCTGTAATAAGCTCTAAGACTGGTCGGCTACGTTCAGCTATTTGGCTAAATGATAGAATTGAGATTCAAATAGTGACAGGTTGCTAGCCCATGGACTTTTTTTTTATATGTGCCGGGAACCACACGGTATAATTTCTATGACGTTTCAAATTCAAATTCAAAATTTTTATTCATTAATATAGGACACCTCATATCGCTTAATAATTGTCAAAACGTATGGTTTAACAACATTGGTCGACGTCAAATAAATTACTTAAAACTAAGTTTACTGCCGCTTCCAAGGCGTCAGTGCTGAAGAAGCGGTAACAAACTGCACTGCAGCATTTTCTTCAACAACGTCAACTTCACAATTATCCAAACTTAGAATAGAATGTAGACTGTTTACAATACGGAACTCAGTCCTTTCAAGCCGTCTTATCATGGCCGATTTTCGCAAATACCGCACACCGTCCTCCTCGATTTATTGCCGCCCGTGACTTCGTCCGTCCTAATTGAATTTGTGATCGCGTCGCTTTTGCTCCATTCTCTAACATTAAATATGTAGGTAGCTGCTAAACAGTTTTTAAAGACATACCTTCATTGATATTAAAATTATAATTGAGAAGTATATCAATTAATTGTATTAGTTGTGAAAATAACATTTAAAATTCTGCCAATTTTCTCTATAATAACTTTTATTTTTGTTAATTTTCTACGCGTCTCCGATTTAACAGGGTACGTTCGTCTAGTGCCATGTGGTTCCCGGCACCAATATAAAAAAGAATAGGACCACTCCATATCTTTCTCATGGATGTCGTAAAAGGCGACTAAGGGATAGGCTTACAAACTTGGGATTCTTTTTTAGGCGATGGGCTAAACTCAAACTCAAACTCAAACTCAAAATATTTATTGCATAACTGTGTAGACATATTAGATGGCATTACATTAACAGTATCAACAGTTTGCCCCTTCAGGCATGCAATATTTTTTAGTATTGAAAATACTAACATGTATAATGTATTAAATAATACAGACATAAAACTTTTTCTAAAAAAACCAATTACATAGAACATTGTTTATACATCTAAATTTTTATGTTTAATTTGTGCAATGGTCAAAATATTCAACCAAGTTATAAAAAACATTATTTAATAACCAAGCTTTTAATTTATTCTTGAATAAAAGAGTATTATATATACTTTTAATTTCTGTAGGTAAATGGTTAAATATTTTAATGCCGTTAATAAAAGCACTTTTGTTGAAAATTTCACTATTTACATTTGGTATGAACAGGTCATCCTTATATAGTTCTCTTTGGTTACTTCTGAGATCAATTTTTTTCTTAAAGTGTATCATGTTTTTTCTTACGAAAACACATAATTCGAGAATGTATATATTAGTAAGCGTTAGGTATCCTTCTTTCTTGAATACATTTCTTAGTGTTTCGTCTGAATACATTTTATAGATTATACGTAAACATTTTTTTTGAAGTACAAAAGTAGACTGAATATTAACAGAATTACCCCAAAATATAATTTCATAAGTGAGATAAGGATATATATTTCCAAAGTAAGCCGCTCGGGCAACATCAATTGAAGAGTTTTCTGACAATATTGAGAGCGCATAACTATAACTAGAAATTTTTTTGTTAATTTTTAATAAATGTGCTTTCCAATTCAGGTGACAATCAATTGTGACCCCTAAAAAATTGTGTTCATGAACTGTCTCTATTTTGGCATTTTTTTCTTGTATGTTTAGGTTGTATGATTCTTTGTTGTAATTTCGAAACTGTATTATCTTGGTCTTTGTTGGATTTACTGTAAGATTTATTGATTTCAGCCATTCTACTGTTTCTTTTAAAGTTTTGTTAATCTCATTTTCAAATCTATTTTTATTTCTAGTGTCATCTGATATGAAAAATGTTACATCATCTGCAAACATGACACACCGGTGTTTTAATAATAATGGAAGTTCATTTACGTATACAAGGAAAAGAAGTGGCCCAAGAATGCTTCCTTGTGGCACACCTAAAATAATACTAGCCTGTACAGATTGGATTTCTTCTATTGTTTTATTGGAAGGATTAAATTTGTTTATAACTACAATTTGTTGTCGATTTTTTAAATATGACTGAATGAGATTTAATGGTAAACCTCGTATACCTAAATTTTCTAACTGGTTTAGTAGAATATCATGTTTTACACAATCAAATGCATGGGACATATCTAAAAACAGACCTATACACATTGATTTTTTGTTTAATGTATTCCAAATGTCTTTTAAAATTTGAAATATGGCTGAATTTGTACTTTTGTTTTTTTGGAAACCAAACTGGTTCTGATTAAGGATATTGTTACTTTCAAAAAAGCTTAGTAATCTATTTTGTATAATTTTCTCGAATATTTTTGAAAAACATGGCAATAATGCAATTGGTCTATAATTACTAACATCGGTTTTACTACCTTTTTTGTGAATAGGTTTTATTTTAGATAATTTCAAGTCTTCCGGAAATGTTCCGGTTTCGAGCATTAAGTTTAGTAAGTAAATTAAAGGGTCGCAAATATAATAAAATGATTTTTTTATCAGGTGTATTGGTATATTATCAAATCCAGAACTGTGTCTGTTTTTTAAATTATTTATAATATTTTTCATTTCACTTCACTTCACTTCACTTCTAGAAGCAATCTGCCACTATTTTAATCTCAATTCTTTCTTTAAGCCAAATAGCTGAATGTATCACCCTATCAGTTTTTTCAAGACTGCGACATCCATGGGAAATGTTGGTGCCGGAAACCACACGGCACAAAATTATCACAGGATAAAGAACAATATAACGACAACATACGATAGTTCATCCCATGACCATTCAGCAGACCACTGCCATAACTCACACTAGCTCGCCGGTCTATTATTTCCTCCATTAGTGCAGTAAATCTGAATTAAAACCTGCGCCGTAATTGATTTATTGATGGAGTTGCATACTAAGTGCTCAGACTGCCGCATTGTTTTGTGTAAGTTTGTATGTATGTGTGTGACTTATTTTTGTATGTGTGGTTTAACGTGGTCTTTCAATGTTCGCGAGACTGTCGGATCTGTCTACCCCGTAAAGGATCAATGTTTTTTCGCTTTCAATTTGATTGATAGAACCTACTCGCTTCGCTCGTTCGGTCAAAAAAAGTCAAAAAAACAGTTTTGCGGAATAAAATTATGTTTCATACGAATATGTGCCGTGTGGTTCCCGGCACCAATACAAAAAAGAATAGGACCACTCCATCTCTTTCCCATGGATGTCGTAAAAGGCGACTAAGGAATAGGCTTATAAACTTGGGATTCTTCTTTTAGGCGATGGGCTAGCAACCTGTCACTATTTGAATCTCAATTCTATCATTAAGCCAAATAGCTGAACGTGGCCATTTAGTCTTCAAGACTGTTGGCTCTGTCTACCCCGCATGGGATATAGACGTGACGATATGTATGTATGTATGTATGTTCATACGAATATTGTGTTTGGTAAATAAATAAGAACCAATAGAAATACTGTATAGGACCACTCCATCTCGTTCCCATGGATGTTGTAAAAGGCGACTAAGGGATAGGCTTATAAACTTGAGATTCTTCTTTTAGGCGATGGGCTAGCAACCTATCACTACTTGAATCTCAATTCTTTCTTTAAGCCAAATAGTTGAACGTGCCCTATCAGTTTTTTCAAGACTGTTGGCACTGTCTACTCCGCAAGGGATATAGATGTGATTATATGTATGTATATGCGATTAAATCACTATTATTCTCTATCAACTTTCAACTCCCACAACTTTATAACGGCTCAACCGATTTTGATCAAACATGTCTAAGAACACTCGCACGTAAAACACCTTTAATAAAAAAAAAACTAAATTGAAATCGCTTCATCCAATAAAGGGTTCACAGTCGAAAATACTGGAAGGCCACGTTCAGCTCAATTCATAATTTAAATAGTGACACGCTGCTAGCTAAACTTCTGCTTTTTTACATGCATACATATCATCACGTCTATTTCCCTTGTGAGATAGACAATGTCAACTCTTGAAGAGACTGAATGGCTGCGTTCAGATTTATGACTCAATGATTGAATCGAGATTCAAATAGTGACAGGTTGCTAGTCCATTGCCCAAAAAATATTATCCCAAATTGATAAGCCTTACTCATGTCTTTTACGACATCCATGGTAAAGATACGGAGTGGTCCTATTTTAAAACCGGGAACATAAAATCATTGCTTTTTTAATGGAAGTATTTTTCTAATGTTAAGTTAAAAGTACACCAACATGCAAATGAACAATTCCTTTTAGTAATACAAACTTACCGTCCCAATAAAAACTTTAGCAAGTCCAATGAGCGAGAAGTCATTGGGGAAGCTTCTAGATCACATCTGCATAATTCACTCTTGAATTTTCTTTTAACCTTTCATATTGGTTTAGGTTTATCGATTGTTAATAGCACAATTCCTAACCACTTCCCACTGCGAAGAAATAATGGAAAATGTAAAAAGCCCTAGGCTTCAATGGTGCCCAAAATAACTATTCCACGCGGACGAAGTCGCAGGCACAGCTAGTGTGACGATAAAAGGAATGTCGTAAATTGCGAGAAAACCGTGAGAATAATCTTGTTCTACACATAATTTTGATCCAGCACTCTCACGCCTAATTTCCATCCAATTAGCTTCAATTATCGACTATGACATTATCTTAACGTATTTGAGCACCCGACGTTCCTCAGTAAGACGGCTAATGGTGTCAAAGTGGCTTTAATAAGATATCGCTGAAGGCATATTGTTAAACGGATTTTAGCAAGAAATTGTGTAAGCGAATATGGTTTTGCAGTTTCTGAGTAGCTTAATACATACATATGGTCACGTCTATTGTATATACCCTTGCGGGGTAGACAGAGCCAACAGTCTTGAAAAGACTGATCGGCCACGTTCAACTATTTGGCTTAATCATATAATTGAGATTCAAATAGTGACAGGTTGCTAACACAACGCCTAAAAAAGAATCCCAAGTTTGGAAGCCTATCCCTAAGTTGCCTTTTACGACATCCATGGGAAAGAGATGAAGTGGTCCTATTCTTTTTTGTATTGGTGCCGGGTACTCCACACGGCAGTACCTTAATAGTAACATAAATATATATTTCATACTAATATTATATGCGAAAGTGAGTTTGTCTGTTACGTTTACCACTGAACCCATTTGCATGAAATTTTTGTATTCTTTTAATGTGCAGTAAAGTAGGTAGGTACTTATCACGCGGGCAGAGCCGCGGCTGAAAGCTAGTATGAAAATAATTTAGAAATTTCTTTCTCATAAAATAATAACCTATAAGCCTTTTCACTTATTTCGGTAATCGCTGCACTTATTTATGTATGTATATTGTTTATTTATTGTAGTTTTTTTGTATGTATATTATTATTATTTTATTTTATATTTCGTGTAGGTATAAATTATATTTATTTAGTGTGACCCCACATAAAGTTCTCTGTCAGACCCAATGGTAGACTGGTAGATAATGCTTCTAGCATTAAATCCGCCAATTGTGCTATACATTTGTATTTTGTGCAATGAAGTTTAAATAAATAAATATAAATATATACGGGACAAATTACACAGATTGAGTTAGCCTCGAAGTAAGTTCGATACTTGTGTTACCAGATACTAACTCAACGATACTATATTTATAATAAATAATTAGATAAGCGCATGTTCACTATACTGTATAGTTTTAACAGCTTGTATCTATATAATCTATCTATCTAACAAGGCTTACAAGACATTGTCTATAATTTATTCAAATCTCATCATTTCTTTGTAAAAAGCGGTCTTGTTTCCATTTTCTTTGAAAAGATTTCCTCTTTTTGGGGCAGGAAATGTAAATTATTTACTGATTACTCCTCGTAAATTATGTATGGGACGGTAAGAAGCTCCGGAAAGAGGGGCATTAGCGCTAAATTCTGAGATTTCTGTCTTATTTATAAATAATGTAATGTCTAATGATACAAAACGAAGATTCTTTGCCATTAAGAGAGTTGACTAAAGGAGTTTAATACCAAGTTTGGTGCTGTGTGGTTCCCGGCACTTTGAAATAGGACCACTGTCCATTTCTTCCCCGTGGATGTCGTTAAAGATGTCCAAAGGAGGCCTAATAAACTTGGTATTTATCTTTAAGGCGATGGATAAGAAAGGCTTATTGATGGAATTGAGATTTCAATAGTAACAGGTATTCAAATCTCAATTTTATCAATTACCCGTACAGCTGAACGTGGCCTGTCTACCCCGCAAGGAATGTGTATTAAACGTATGTATCTAGTTTCCTAGCTAATCCTAGCTCGTCGCATAAAAGGCGTTAGAATAGAATAGAATAGATTATTTTCAAAATTGGATACAAGTTATCACTTATTGACGTCACATAACTTAAATCTAATTATAACTACTACCGCTTCCAAAGCGCATGTGTAGAAGAAGCGGCGGAACAAACTACACTGCAGCATTTTCATCGGACGTCAATTTACAAATATAGATCTCTTAAATCTAAATAATACTTGTTACTTCCCGACTAGGTCTATAATGATTTTGTAATCTACAGTACCTATCCATACATGACTCTTGAAACTAACCCTTTATTACTTCAGTCACAAAAAAAAAACATTGAGATAGACACATTAAATGTAAGTTGGATCTATTTCAAAACTCAACCTTGCGCGCCGCCAGCCGTAAAATGCAGTTAGTACTTTTTCTCTTTTCCAGCGCGTCCCGGCGAGAGGCCATCCGGAATATCTGACGGTTAAATGTCGGTTCCTAGTTTAAATTGCTGCCTTTTGTCACCGGGAGCCAATAAAAATTAGGGGATGCGTGTGGAATGGATTTCGACCAATAGCAATTTAACGCGCAAAGTTGAAGAGTTAATAGGATTTTTGGGCGATGGGCTAGCAAGCTACTTATATTATAAAGCTGAAGAGTTTGTTTGAACGCGCTAATCTCAATAACTACTGGTTCGAATTAAAAAATCTTTTTGCGTTGAATACACCATTTATCAAGGAAGGCTTCAGGCTATATAACATCACGCTGCAACTATAAGGAGCAGAAAAATAATCGAACATATGAAAAAAAAACGGGGAAATTATTCATCCTTGAGGGCTTCAATGATGCCCAAAATAACTATACCACGCAGACGAAGTCGCGGGCACAGCTAGTAAGCAAATAAAACTCCTCTCCGGCACCGCAGCGGCAGTGTGACCCGTGGTTTATTCATTAGGATTGCGGCGATACATCGCAACACGCTCAATAAAACGCTGATAAAGGCAACATTCACACTGTGCCGAACTACAGAAGCTATAAGCTACCAGCGGAGAAACTTAAAAAACATAACTATAAATACCTACATACATAAAATCACGCCTTTTCCCGGAGGGGAAGACAGAAACTACATCTTATCTATAGGTACCTACATATAACAAATCTTAATATAACCTTGTGCCGTGTGGTACCCGGCACTAATCCATCTCGGCATCAATAGGACCACTCCATTTCGTTCAAGGGATAGGCTTATGAACTTAGGATTCTTCTTTTAGGCGATGGGATAGCAACCTGTCACTATTTGAATCTCAATTCTATCACTTAGCCAAACAGCTGAGGGTGGCCTATCAGTTCAAGACTGGTGGCTCTGTCTACCCCGCTAGGGATATAGACGTGGTCATATGTATGTATGTATGCACGTGTTCTAAAAATCGCCTAAGTCCAAAAAATGATTCGAGTTTTAATAGTACAAATTTTAATATTCCTTCCGCTTGTAACTTACGCCGCATCTTCCAAGTTATTGCCTTCCGATGTGAAAACTTCAGTCTTCTTCTTTTATTCAGCACAGCCCACCCACTTTAATGAGCCAAAGACGCAATGTAGACTCCTGATCTCGCTGTACAATATTTTACTATTTTGCAGTATGATTTGTGCCGCGTGGTTCCTGGCATATTATAATAGGACCACTTCATCTCTTTTCCATAGAAGTCGTTAAAGAGTCTTCTTTAAGGTGATGGGCTGTTTATTTTAATCTCAATTCTGTTTCCTTTCAGTCATTGTGAGGCTATTGGCTCTCTACTCCGTAAGGGATAAAGACGTAATATATATAATATGCATATTCTTCGTAAAATTTTATAAAATCTAGCTTTATTCAGTTCTTATTTGCAACGAGACTTGGTAACAAAGTTTTAAAAATAGAATATAAAATCCATGTTCATTCCTCCGTACGGACGGGTCATAATATTCAAACTGTCGCGGAGAGCTCACGCGTTTCCGACCGGAAATGAAACACGTTTCCTACGCGCGAAAACTAAAAGTTTCCGGTCCGACCGTTATGGTTGACTATCATATTAAAGTGAGCTTTGTGAATGAGTTGACCTTATGTGATTTGACACATAAGCTATAGACAAAACTCACAAAACATTACATTGTGATATTATACTTCTTTATAACCGACTTCAAAAATAGAGGAGGTTCTCAATTCGACCGTTTTTTCTCTGTATGTTACGGCATTTATAATCTGATTTGAAAAGTTTTTTTCAAAAGAGTTAATTGTCTGATTGGCCACATAGAAATTTGGTAAAAAAAGGTCTGGTCATAAATATGGAAGATATATGAATATATAAGAACAGAAAAAGCTTTACAATTAAGTTATTTTTATTAAATAAAATCAAAATAAATTATAATAACGTCTCACCCGAACTTAAAATCTGATAAGTTTTCATTGACACATAAATTTTACATCTAAGAATTAAAAGTATATCCGTTAGTCGCCTTTACGATATGCACTGGCAAGATGGAGTGGTCCTATACTAAAGTCCCGGGAACCACACGGCACCTTATCAGTTGTAAGTCAATAAGTAACTTACGTCTTAAAACACTGCAGATTGCTGATATTTCTACGGAAGAAACATGTACGAGTATATAATTGCCTTGTTTTCATCTTCAAACAAAGGTTTGTAATGATAAAATAAAACAATTTTTTTTTGAAAACAACTTTTAATAAGAAGAATCCGTATCGGAAAATATCTTGTACATTCCGAAAGGTAAATTGTTGTGATTATTATTAGACGCCAAATAGCCGTACAGATTTCTATAATTGTTTCTTTGTCCGTAATAATTCGGCAGGTAATATCCGTAATTGGATAAGAAAACGGCGACCAAAGGATCAATAGGTAAGTGATTAGGACTGTTATATCTCTGAGGTACTGTCAATGGGATTTGTAGAAACATATAATTCTGTTTCGGAATTATTAATCTGTTATAGCGAGATTCAATATAATTTGTGGATTGATCTACGGGCTTAATATTGTTTCTATTAAGAATATCAAGGAAAGAGCTTGTGAAATTCTTTTGAGGATTATTTTTGTCTGTATCAAAATTTTCATATCGATTGGTCTCTTTCGTTTTATCGTTACTTTTTTCTATATTTGTGTTAAATTGATCAATATCTTCAATGACTTCGTATGTATTTTTGGTTTCTTGCTTGTCCACTAAATCCTTAATGTCTTTTTTAAGATAACCATTAAGTTCACTTTCCAGATTTCTGTCTTGTGAATGGATTACACTTTTAGCTATTATTGTATCAGATTTAATTGCTTTGGGTTTACGAATGGTATTTTGATCAGAAATTTTTTTTGAGAATTTGTCAATATCTGATTCATTTTCCATAATTTCCACCGATTGTGGGATACAAGCACCTGAAATAAAATAAATATTAATTCAAACAATTTTCATGTAGAAAAGTTTTCACATATAACGAAGAACATATAATAAGTTTGAGAGATAAAAGATTTGCAATACACTCTATTGCAAATCTTTGGTGAATTTCTATATTACTCCTTTTACTTTCATTTTTAAGTTCGAATGTTTCGTTCTGAAAATATCTTATTTATTTATATACTAGCGACCCGCCCCGGCTTCGCACGGGTGCAAAATTATAAATGTTATTATACATAAAAACTTTCCTCTTGAATCACTCTACCTGTTACAAAAAACCGCATCAAAATCCGTTGCGTAATTTTAAAGATTTAAGCATACAGACAAACAGACTAAAATAGCGACTTTGTTTTATACTATGTAGTGATAGTGATACTTTATTGTAACAATTACAATTTGTAAAGTACATAAGCGAACTTAATAGCATTATCTAACAGTCTTCCCTTGGGTTAAGCAGAGAACCTTATTTAATGAGTAGAAAAGTTAAGGACATATACAATTATTAAAAAACATCTTGCCCTGAATGAAAATAACTATGGCAGTCTTCTTAAAAATATCTTTGTATGAGTAAATATATTTTTAACTAGCTGTGCCCGGTCTATTCAACGCAAATAATTTTTCAATTCGAACCAGAAGTTCCTGAGATTAGAGCGTTCAAACAAACAAACAAACAAACAAACTCTTCAGCTTTATAATATTAGTATAAATCTATAGATTACATACCTGAGTTGCATTTATTTATCTTCCTGGAAGAGTCCTTCAACCTGGTTTCTTGAAGGAATTCATGATAACTTGGAGTGACCACTTTAATAGCATTGTCCCTCAAATACTTCATGTCTTGGAACGAATCGGGTGTGTTGTAATCGAACAAGTATCCTGCGTTTCCAATTCTCTTCATAACATCTTCGGCAGATAAAGGAATCCATCCCTTATTTTGCAAATTTGAGTCGTATTGCGATGGCATAGCGAACACAGTCTGAAATTAATTTATATAGTGATCAAATAAATCTGATGATAACCATGTTTTTGTTATGGCATTTTAATTATTAACCAAATCCACTCAGTTCCTAATAAACTTTTGACATCTTATAAATTAGTTATGGAATTTGTAGGTAGGTAGTACCCGAAGTGATAAAAATTATTATCAATAGTGTCATCTTGGTATTGTATCCTGGTTTTAGTGTCAACGAACGACTACACATTTATATTATATCAGCAAAATTTTCTTTTGTTATTCAATATGAATCAATTCAATCAAGTATTAATTAATTATTGGACTCTCAAGATTAATATAATTCACCAATGACAATTTCAAACTTACATACGAGTATAAGACAAAAAGTTTCACTGTAACCCTCAACATTTTCACTATGTGACTGCTACCAATAAACTGACTGACTGACCAGAGAAACGGAACGGTGGTACGCGAGTGGACATGACACGGGGCACTAAGCAAGTGGAATAAACTTTAAGTGAAGTGTAAGGCTAGAATACATCGCTTATCTTTTACATACATACATATAGTCACGTCTATATCCTTTGCGGGGTAGACAGAGTCAACAGTCTTGAAAAGACTGATAGGCCACGTTCAGCTGTTTGGCTTAATGATAGAATTGAGATTCAAATAGTGACAGGTTGCTAACCCGTCGCCTAAAAGAAGAATCCCAAGTTTGTAAGTCTATCCCTTAGTCGCTATTTACGACATCCATTGGAACGAGATGGAGTGGTCCTATTCATTTTTATTTATTTTTTTGGTGCCAGGAACCGGGAAATAATAATTCAAATAGAAAAGTGTGAATGGTAAAATAATTTTGTTCCCTCATTAGTTTTGAGTGTAGACCAGGTTTTCAACAAAACCTTCACTTCCCAAAGACTTTGTCTCGTCATGTTTCTGAGACACGAGTGTGCACTTAACATTAAAGTTTACCTTAGAGGTTTAAGAAGAGAATTTACGTATATTGTCTGTATTTTACATTTATTTACTTTCTCTTGAGTAGGTATGTATATCTTTAAATAGATTTAGTTTTCAAATTAAATTATATGGTTCTCGAAGCATACAATATAAACAATAACGTTTTGCTGCAATAATGGCAACGAAAGTACTAACAAATAGGACCTCAGGCCTGTATAGTATAGATTGTCCGTATTTTTCCAACGGGGGGTGAAATAAGAGAGTGCCGTGTGGTTCTTGACACTAAATAGTACCACTCCATCATCTAGCCATACAGTTGAACATGGCCTTCCAGTTTTATAAAATCTCTTAGCTCTGTCTACCCCGCAAGGGATATAGACGTGATTATATGTATGCATATTGTTCTCATTAAATTCTTAGTAAACGACAAGTATGAGATACTTAAAAATCGAAATGAAGGGACTTAAAAAGTGACTAACATGCAAATAGTCCGCCCCGCCCCGCCCGGCGGGACGTGCTCTCCCCCGATTTACCTAATTACCACGCCTCGCCTCCAATTAAGCCATCTACAATGCAATCCCTCGATTTGAATGGCAAATTATTGTCTTGAACATGACGAAAGACAATTAATGAACTTGGGGACTAAGATTGGGGTAGCTCTTAAATTATATGTACGGGGCAAGTCATACAGATTGAGCTGGACTTAAAGTAAGTACCAGATTTTTCTCAACATTTTTACATATACATCTTTAAAAGATACTGAAAGCATGATTATGTGTGCCAGATATCAGGCTTAGTCTCAAACAGGACGAATAGAGCCGATAGCCATAAGAACGTGAAGTTTAAGTAAAGATTTAATACAATACGAGTACGTACATCTATACTAATATAATAAAGCTGAAAAGTTTGTTTGTTTGTTTGAACACGCTTATCTCAGGAACTACTGATTCGAATTGAAAAATTCTCTTTGCGTTGAATAGACCATTTATCGAGGAAGGCTTTAGGCTATATAACATCACGCTGCAACTATAAGGAGCGAACAAGTAATGAAATATGTGAAAAAAAAACGGGGAAAATTATTCATCCTTGAGGGCTTCAATGTTGCCCAAAATAACTATTCCACGCGGACGAAGTCGCGGGCACATCTTTACATACATATAATCACGTATATATCCACCACTACCACTCAAGCAGAGTCTGCGCAACTAACTATTCTTGCATTGATAACATAAGATCAACACGACATAATATATAATATTTCGTGTCATGAAATCTGATTTATTGGTTATCATGTCATTTTGCTATTGAATTTATGTGCTGATTTTTGATTGATGAACACTTTAAAAAAAAGGAATTATTTAGATGTTCACGATGCTTGAAGAATTTGAAAAGATTTAAAGGAAATAAATGTCGTAAAAGGCGATTAAGGGACGGGCTTATAAACTTGGGATTCTTCTTTTAGGCGATGGGCTAACAACCTGTCACTAATTTGATTCTCAATTCTATGATTAAACCAAACAGCTGAACGTGACCTATTAGTCTTTTCAAGACTGTTGGCTCTGTCTACCCAAGAGATATGCAAAGGACGTGATTATATATATGATTTGAAGGAGAAGACATATTTTTTGTATACGTACTTATGTATGTACATAGATTGACTCTGAAAGTAAGAATGTAGTTTATAGTAGGTATTTTTAGCGGTAAAATTTGTAAATTTAATTGCTTGTTTGTTTCGGATAATCTTCAGAATAACTGATCTTCTGATAATGAAAATTCTTTCACTATTAAAAAGTAGCTCTATCACGGGCTAAGCTGCTAGCATTGACAACAAACTGATTTTTTAATAAATTTTTATTCATCATCAGAACACAAATCTACAGTTTCCTGCTTCTTCTTCATCAATACCAAAGTTTTGAAGCGAAGCTTTTTACTATCGTAACTCGTAATTGGTAGATCTTTGTTTTCAAAATGTAGTTTCCCCAGCTTATTATTATCAACAGGTATTTGAGCATTGTTTGAATTTTTGGCTGCATTTTGGGATTGCAGTTCATTTGTCAATGTTCTGAAAAAAAGAACTGATATGAAAAATGCATGTAGACATGTAAGTTTTCAGAATTATGTTGTTTATAATTATTTTTTATTTGATGGTGCGCCAAGATTGCTTAATGTTTTTAATGTACGGATGACTTATTTTCCATAGTGTTTTAAATACTTGCCTCCTATTACTTTCATCAATTAATTTACTGAAATCTGTCAAATCTGGACGACCTTTTCTATACATTATCAGTACCAATTACCAAAACTATCAAACAAACTACAAGAAAATATAATAAAGTTTTAATTAGTTGAAATAATTGAATGATTTTATTTTATATTGATATTTCATTTCTCAAAATATAAGCATCCATCATGAAATAATGATAGCGCGTTATAATAAGGGACGGCGACATCTACCAACATTAGCTAGAACTAATATATTGAATCAAGTTTTCAGTATCAAATAAACTAGCGGTTCGTTCATCCACACTTTTCATCAATATGGAAGATAGGAAATTATAGACTTTAATATCAATATCAGTTATATCACTACAGTATATATATTTTGATGTTCACTCCTTCTCCTTCGTATATCTGTATAAAATAATTCTTGTTGCGCCCCCAACTTTCCTCAAAACTTATTTTTTTAACGCCATCTAGCGAGTTATTAGGACACTACTTGTCATGTTTATCAAGCATCAAAGCGTAAATTTTTATTCTTGTCTCTTAGCTCTGTTTACTATCTTTGTTGCTAATTATCATTCACAGATGGCGTTATTAACATTCTAGATATTTCAATGTTAAAAGAGCTATTTCTTCCTTCGTTACCTACGAGACCAGCATTGAAGCTAATACTTGATACATACAAATACATCATCACGTCTCTATTCCTAACGGTGTAGACATAGCCAACAGCCCTTTCAAGACTGCAAGACCACGGTGCGGCGGTACGTACCTACCTATGGCTAACTACCTACGTACATTTAAGTAAAATACAATAAAGCTTTATACTTGAAAGTTTTAAGCATAATTAATAGCATAAGTTTTATCTGCAGCTTCAGCTAAGCGCCACTAACAAAACAATACAGGTTTTTCGCAAATCCCACGGGAACTAATAGTTTTTACCAGTATGAAGAGAACCATATTATTATATCTTTTTCAGAATCTTAATTTGTATACTCAAAATTTCAAGATGATTGGTTCATTAGATAACGCGTTAAGAGACAACAGACAAATAAACTGACGGCCTCTAGTAGTACGCTTGTCTGCGACACCGGAGGTCCCGAGCTCGAATCCCGGCCATCTTTGTTTTTTCTTCTTTTCCAAACAGGTATGAGAATAATAAACATTTCATGCTGTAATTTCCGTGTAATTCCGTAACTAATTGCTGATCTTACTTCAGAGCAAAAGTAAATAATGTAATTATAACCGAATCCATTGGTTTGTGACTCTTGCGCAACTTATACTTATTTATTTGCCACCGTGTATAGGCAGATGAATTGTTAACTTTATTTTTAACTTAAATACCGCTGTTGAAACAATAGATACCAATCGATAATTTCATATTTTTTTCTTGGATAACGTAAAAGGCTACTCAGAGAAGGCACGCTTCTATAAAATTCGTTTTCTTGCTAAGCATAATGGCCTACTGGAAAGAGAAACAACAATATAAAAGCCAAAATAAGTTATATGATTTTTTTTTTATTGTACAAAGTAATTTTTTTTTACTGTACAATATAAATCTCTTGCGGGGTAGACAGTCTTAAAAACACTGATAGGCCACGTTCAGCTGTTTGGCTTAATGATAGAATTGAGATTAAAAATATGTGATTTTCGAATAAAAAAGAAAAGAAAATTAGTTGTGAAGATAGGAAAACCCTTTCAATTCAATGTTATGTACTATTGCGTTATTTTTTCTTCAATAAATTTGACATTCACATCAAATACCTGTGCAATATATCTATACATTTAAATTGCAAATTAAATTCTCATCAGTGAAGGTGAACATTTAACATTAACAAACTGGTAATATAAAACGATTTCCCGCGGAAATTGGATTAACATTTTATTGCGTGCGTAAGATTCTGATATGATTAGTATTCAGTCAGTCATTCAGTGCCGTGTGGTTCCCGGCACCTATACAAAAAAGAATAGGACCACTCCATCTCTTTCCCATGGATGTCGTACAAGGCGACTAAGGGATAGGCTTACAAACTTGGGATTATTTTTTAGGCGATGGGCTAGTTACCTGTCACTATTTGAATCTCTCAATTCTATTCTATCATTAAGCCAAATACTTAGCTGAACGTGGCCATTCAGTCTTTTCAAGACTGTTGGCTCTGTCTACCCCACAAGAGATATAGACGTGACCGTATGTATGTATGTAATTAAACTCGAGATTACTGTAATTGTATTGAAGCTTCCTGTATTATTACTAACAGTGATTTCGTAATAAATTGATATAACATTATGCAACTAATTAATTGTAATGTAACGTCTTCATTTCAAAGGCTTTATAAAATTTCCCTTCACTCAAATAAAACACAGAACTAATCTATAGATCAATTAAGTTATCTTTACAATCGGAAATCTATTGAATTTAATAATTATTGCTTTTTGCCGAATGATGTAATTTTACGTAAAACCCTTCGGATTATTGTACTATTGGAAAGTTAATTGTTGTAAACATTATATCCGTGAAATGAGATATTGAGATGGCAATACAACATTAAATACTTATTATGTCATACCATACATCAGAATAAAATTAATTATATAGCTAAAAATAATTTTAAAATAAAAACGGCGTAACGTTAATATTAAGGTGTAGGTAATTTTATTATAAAAAAAAACGAAAAAAAACTTACTTTCGTTAAAACGACAATATTGTAACACCATTATAACCTGTTTTATCAGATAAAAATATATTGATTGATTGTCAAATAAAAATCTTTACTAGTAAAGAGGTCCAGGATCTCCTTTTCTATTTTTAACATACATATAAACATACATACCAACCTTAACGCCTGTCTCCCTTTGGGGTAGCGGTAGTAGTGGTAACTGTCCCTTTTTTTTTTTTTTTACAGGACAAATTACACATATTGAGTTAGCCTCGAAGTAAGTTCGAGACTTGTGTTACGAGATACTAACTCAACGATACTTTATTTTATAATAAATACTTATATAGATAAACATCCAAGACCCAGGCCAATCAGAGAAAGTTCTTTTCTCATCATGCCCTGACCGGGATTCGAACCCGGGACCTCCGGTGACACAGACCAGACAAGCGTACTACCGCTGCGCCACAGAGGCCGTCAAATTTTTCAATATTTTGTTATACAAAAATCTGCCTTTTAAATCCATCAAGTGTAAAAGGTTCCTAACGATATCAGCTTCGTCTCGTTACCTTATTATCATTAGTTCTGCAAAATTTACCCGACCGGGGCTGTGGGTGCGATAAGAGAAAGCTTGACTGATGTGACACTTTGAATTGACGAATCAGATTGTGTTGATCATAAACTTTTTTTTTTATATTACGTAAATTTAGAACAGTATTTCATATTGTAGAACATTAGTGCCGTGTGGTTCCCGGCACCAAGAGAAAAAAGAACAGGACCACTCCATCACTCTCCCATGGATGTCGTAAAAGGCGACTAAGGTATGGGCTTATAAACTTGGGATTCTCCTTTTAGGCGATGGGCTGGCAACCTGTCACTATTTGAATCTCAATTTTATCTTAAAACCAGACAGCTGAACGCGGCCTATCAAGACTGTTGGCTCTGTCTACCCTACAAGGGATATAGACGTGATTGTATGTATGTATTCCTAATGTTTAGACCAATGAACTTACTTAGTTTAGTAAATAGATGATTATTTGTAAGGACGCATAAAAATAATACCCTAACAGATTAGCCATTTGAAATAGCCTTGTGGAATCAAATAATCTTGAGATCTAGATTTCTAAATGTTAAAATCAAGACCAATTTAGCATAGTTCGTTGCATCATAGCAAGTTTATTAATATTCTGTTACATATTAAATTTAGAAGATATAAAACATCAAAATCTCGTTTAAGATCGATAATTATTGCCGCGGTTCAAACCAGTCGCAAAAAAGTTATAGCGTCAAAGTTGATTTGATACAGGTCGGTAGTACTAACGTTATATATTTATTATTAACTAGCTTTTACGCGAGGCTTCGATTCCTTTTGAAAGGCGTCAGTGCTGAAGAAGCGGTAACAAACTGCACTGCAGCATTTTCTTCAACAGCGTCAACTTCACAAATATCCAAACTTGAATAGAATGTGGACGAGAGAATACATTGTCATGAAAAAAAAACAAATCTTTTCTATTTTTTAAACAAAAAATAAAGTTAAATAAGGCTAAGTAAAGTTTTTAAATACATACATATGATCACGTCTATATCCCTAGCGGGGTAGACAGAGACTGATAGGCCACGCTCAGCTGTTTAACTTTGTGATTGAATTTTTAAATACAATACATTAGAAGTACAATCTGAAGAGTTATTGTTCAATGAAAAATAAAAGTGAATACTTGTGCAAGACTTACTTTTGTGCACACAATTGAGAAATGTTATAATTTTGAGGACAGACATCTAGAGCATCGAAAGTGTAGCCGACGCATGAGCGATCAGAAAGAGTGTTTCAACTACATATAAGAAATGTATGACTTACTAAGCACTTCGAGTAACATAACAAACCAATCGGATTTTCACTTTTTACATTTTTACATACATAAAATCACGCCTCTTTCCCGGAGGGGTAGGCAGAGACTACCTCTTTCCACTTGCCACGATCTCTTATCACCATTATATTTTAAATTTTCACTTTTTATCGCAGAAAATCTTAGTTTTGTATTTACATATTTATGTACATCAAGGAAAAAGAACTTAAACTAATGAGTAATTCAGTAAAAGGGCACTACTTTTTACTAAAGAAATTTCCTGCAGTAGGCCCACGACAATAAAATGTAAAGAAAGGCATTGGCTTGGGTACAATGTAATGTAATCCATTTAATTACAACATAATAATACATATAACATAATGTCATCGTATACTTTTGTCAAACCAAGAGTAGGGCTAATAAACTTGTTTTTTTTTTCAGGCGATGAGCAAGCAATATTTCACTATGAGATTCTTCTTATAGGCGATGGGCTAGCAACCCATCGCCTATAAGAAGAATCTCAAGTTTATAAGCCTATCCCTTTTCGACATCCATGGGAAAGAGATAGATGAGAGACGTTTTTCTACTCAAATAAAACTAGACCTTACCAACACAGGAAGACGCCAATCGATCGCAATATGCATCTGTATGCAATCCGTATGCAACATCGTAATACTCGTAATTCAGATATTACCCGCGTCGTGTCGCGAGCGCAAGTTACGCCCAGTGCACTGCACTCTGCGCAGGTAAGTTGCACGTATTTGACGCAAGTGGAATGTATAGAGCTGTTGTTTTATGTTTAAAGTTTTTTACGAAAGCCGCTGGCGACTAAAATTTTAACAAGACGGAAAAAAAATTTCTTTGAAAATGAAATGCCCTGTTGTTCCCGTAACCATTAAAAAAAAGAATAGGACCACTCCATCTCGTTCCCATGGATGTCGTAAAAGGCGATTAAGGCATATAAACTTGGGATTCTACTTTAAGACGATGGGCTAGCAACCTGTCCCTATTTGAATCTCAATTCTATCATTAAGCCAAAAAGCTGAACGTGGCCCATCAGTCTTTTCAAATCTGTTGCCTCTGTCTACCCTGCAAGGATTATATGACGTCATTATACGTATGTACGTATGTAAATTTTTTCAGTCTAGAATTTTTTTTCAAGTCATCACTTTCGAGATCATAATCTAACCTCGAAATTAATGTATTTGCCAATAGCATATCTTTAAGAAGTATTGACTTTTATTAAAGTAACACTCTACGTCTATCTAAATCTATTCGTAAAAGCAATGTTTTCCTAAATTTCATGAAAAGTTTATGTAAATTATATAAAAATCATAAGAGAAGGTGGTTTAGTATTGCGGTTTGATTATTATATTTGTTTGCGTATATAAGACCTGAGTGTAAAGTGTTGTACAATTGTCTGAAGAGAATTTTAAAAACGATTTTTGTTGACATGAACCGATCATATTTCTCTGAAGGCGGAATTCTTTTACGGTATTTAGACAAATATTGCATATACGATTCATTATGTTTATGAAGTTGACCAAATAAACTATACATATAAAAAAAAAAACAATCCTGCCAATCACACTAAAATTCAGTCTTGTCACACCAAACTCCACTCTGTAACTTCCACAGATGTGAGAGCATTAGCCATATGTTGCAAGTAAACATTACTGTGATGTCAGCAGGCCATGAAATTGCTCCGATTGAGTCTTCCTGGATGAAGGACAATCACTCCAAAGCATGCCCGGTACCTTACAGGCGACAGGTACCGTGACGATATGATCATACTATTCACACTTTTCAGTAGACGCAGAAAAAATATAACTCGTGGTTATGCTGTAAATGAATTTGCTTTAGGGTCACAGATTTAATCTTATAGATGAGCAGAATGCCGTGTGGTTCCCGGCACCAATACAAAAAAGAATAGGACCACTCCATCTCTTTCCCATGGATGTCGTAAAAGGCGACTAAGTGATAGGCTTACAAACTTGGGATCCTTTTTTAGGCGATGGGCTAGCAACCTGTCACTAGTTGAATCTCAATTCTATCGTTAAGCCAAATAGCTGAACGTGGCCATTCAGTCTTTTCAAGACTTTTGGCTCTGTCTACCCCGCAAGGGATATAGACGTGACCATATGTATGTATGTATGTATGAGCAGAATAAGGAGGAGTTTTTTATGTATGTTACCGCATATCTACGGTATTTATAATTTGATTCTCCTCCGATTTGAAAAATCCTTTTTGTATTTAAAAGAGAAGTGTTCGATTCGTTCCATAGAAATTTAATTAAGGTCTGTTCATAAATGTGAATGATATTTGTATCAAATGTGTCTAGGGTTCGCATCAAAATTTCACCCGTATAGGCTCATCACCGTGTGGTTTCCGGCACTAATAAAAAAAGGGAAAGGACCACGCCATCACGTTCCCATGGATAACGTAAAAGACGACTAAGGGGTAGGTTTATAACTTTTTGATTTTTCTTTTCGGTGATGGGCTAAAAAACTATCTCCATTCTATCATTAAGCCAAACAGCTGAACACGGCCTATCAGTCTTTTCAAGATTGTTGGCTCTGTCTACCCCGCAAGGGATGTAATTATATGTATGTAGACTCATCACTACATAGTATTAATCAAAGTCGCTTCCCGCGTCTGTAAATAATATAAATATATAATATATCCCTATAATATAGGTAAATAACAGAGCCAGTTGTCTTTCTAAATACATCTACATAGACACCTTGACACCTTAACAGGGTTTTCGCTAAACTTATCTATGGTCAGTTACCATAACTAACATTAGGTGGGCGTACCAAAGTTAGAACTTAACACATCCTCTCTAAAATCGTCACTTGCGTGCATTACACAGGTGTAAACAATTTATATCGCACTACACGCGTTTTCAGTTACAACACATATATTTTGAAGCGTGGGTAAAATACAAGGGCTTTTGTTGTTAACAATTTTCTTCATTAAAATGCGCCCACAACTTTATTTAAGTAGAAAATCCTTGAGACCATCTTTTAGACTGCAATAATATAGTTTCTGTAGGTGTTTAGGGTCCGGCGAAATAAATAAAATAGTGTACCTTTTATTTTGTAGATATAAAAAGGATGGGCTGCAGAATAAAATTCTACATGATTATATGTGCAAACATTACTTTAAACAAGCATGATGTCAACTATAGGTGTTATATAATAAATTTTTTTTAAGGAAGGTATTTATAGATCCCAACACCAAATCAATAAAATTAGGACCGCTAATTCTCTTTCCCATGGACGTCGTAAAAGGCGACTAGGGGATAAGCTTATAATCTTGGGATTCTTCTTTTAGGCGATGTGGTAGCAACCTATCTCTATTTGTATCTTAATTCTATCAACAAGCCAAAAAGCTGAACGTGGCTTATCAGTCTTTTCAAGACTGCTGGAATTACCCCGCAAGGGATCTAGACGTGAGTATTAGTATGTTTGTAAGGAAGGTATTTGCAAATTATATAATTTCAATCAATCATTTCAATCAATTTAATACAAACTCTTTTGTCGTTTGCTCATTACAAAATTTTATTACTATAAGTAACTAGTGCCCAAAAACCAAAAAAGGATTTATTAAATCATGATAGAATGAGAGAGTAGTATGCCAATTACTGTTTCCAAAAAAGAATATCCTTTTATTTGAGTGTAATTCTCAAAACGAACTACTGCCATGCGCACGCGCCTCTGCGGTTAAACTCTCTGCAGCTTGTGGTGGCCATTAAACTTATCTCAACTGGTTTTACAGTTGTACACTTATCTGGAGTCTTCTTTTTTCAAATCATATCTTGTTTCAAAAAGATTCTCTAAAGAGTTTTCGTACCATTTATGATCGTTTGGGACTAAACTAGGTCATCACCATTTTGGGGTTTTTAGGGTCCTAATTAGAAATGCACCTGGAATGGAAAATTTGGATTCTCCAGACCATCTTAGATTAGATTTAGATTAAATTAGATTTATGTTATGTGACGTCAATAAGTGATACCTTGTATCCAATTTTGAAAATAAATCTATTCTTTTCTATTCATCTTTTTGCTCCTATAAATATGAAGACTGATTGGGGTTAATGTCAGATTGAGCTGTAAAGGTTGGTACTAGTCTCAATTTCTCTTATGCAATACATGCCATCTCTGTAGGTTAACGGGGTCTATGTGTATTTTTATTCAACAAGTATAATTTTTTTCATGCATAGAATAAATTAAAACAACAATTTACATTAATAGGAACAAAAATCGTGTAACAAAGAAACATTTACAAAGCGTTCCGCAAACTAATACAGCCACACTTTTCTAATTCTTAAAATTAATGTTACGTTTAAAATATGGGCCTTAAGCCTTATAAAAATATTTGAGCCGTGGTCTAATGTCCATTGCAAGGTATAACTAAAACCACTATTAGCTACATTTCTTTCTTTTATGATTAAATAAACTGAGGATCTGTCTACCCCTCCAGGCGTAAAGACGTGACAGTGTATACTTAAATAATCCAAGTGGATAAATAGTGTATCCATTTAACTCTTTCATACCACTTATAGTTAACCTAAGAGAAATCATAGCTAACATAAAGAAATTGATTTAAATATATTTTTACATAATTAAGAATTTAAAATGTCCATTTTAAAAAGCATCATCATAATCGGTGATCTAATACAAATAACGAAGAAAGTAAAAGCTGTTCACCATTCGTATATGCTTACAGGAACTAGAAATTTTAATGACGAGAGTGTCATAGGTTATGTTTCTGTGATAAAAAAGTCATAAAACTGTTTATTACGTAACCTGTCATAAGGAAACGAGCAAAAGTAAAAAACGTGGTATCCAGAACAACTTCTTTACTTACTCACATCTTACAAACTATAATACATACATACAGTCACGTCTATATCCCTTACGGGTTAGACGTTTAGGCCACGTTCGGCTGGCTTAATGATAGAATTGAGATTTAAAAGAAGATATCTATTCATTATTGTAAGTTCTCCACCTTGGAAAGACCTAAAAACAGAAAGAACAGTAAATCAGGAACAAGCAGAAGTCATTACAACTGTCCACATCAAGAATAGGAAACGTCATCTCTGATTGATTGCACCATTTCTAGTTATGCAAGATTACTTTGATCTCAGGAATAATAAAAATATGTTATGCGTGTGAAAGAATTGTAATAAAAAAAAGATTAGGACCACTCCATCTCTTTCCCATTGATGTCGTAAATGGGTCGGATGGGCTTATAAACTTGCGATTTACACTTAGGCGATGTGCTAGCAACCTGTCACTATTTTGTTCTTCTATCATTATGCCAAACAGCTGAATGTAGGCCACATCACCTGTTATACCCGCTAGGGATATAGACGTGACTGTATGTATGTAAGAACTACTAGAAGAACTAGAACGCACCAGGGCATAGGTAAAACTTTCAAAAGTGTCAAACAAAAGCAAACATTGAAGTTGTTCCATCTATAATCCTGCAAGATTCATTACCACACAATACCATCGTGACTCCACATCACGATGATGAGGAATCAATTCATGTTGGTGTTACTTTCTTTATAACTTTAGAAAGTAACGTAACGCCCATTGATTTATATACCCTTACTATTAGCAATTATGATACGAGTACTTTTCGAATGCCGTGTGGTTCCCGGCACCAATACAAAAAAGAATAGGATCACTCCATCTATTTCCCATGGATGTCGTAAAAGGCGACTAAGGGATAGGCTGACAAAGTTGGGATTCTTTTTTAGGCGATGGGCTAGCAACCTGTCACTAGTTGAATCTCAATTCTATCATTAAGCCAAATAGCTGAACGTGGCCATTCAGTCTTTTCAAGACTGTTGGCTCTGTCTACCCTGCAAGGGATATAGACGTGACCATATGTATGTATGTATGTATGTACTTTTCGAAATAACTGAATCAATACTGTAACATTATGAAGTTCCCAAACATGATTTGAAGATAAAAAATATAACTTTGAAAAAATCTCTCAAATAAGAGTCTAGGATTAGGTTAGGTCGTCTATGAATAGTCAATAGCATTTAAGATTACAATCTGAACAAAACCAGTTGTGATTTATGTATTTTACAGTAGCAAGCCGTAAGCTCATCTTGGCTGAATGTTGTAAATCTGCAGTGTAAATACTTGCCTTTCAAATCTAAGAACAATAAACATTCATTTGACCAACTATTTGTTTATCTTTACATTGTTTTACTGTTGTTAATTAATTGTTTTCTGAACAATAAAGTTTATTTAGACCTGTCATAACAAATCGTATCAAAAGCCCACCTGTAATCAATGATAAATGTACGATATGCGGTAGAAAGTATCGCACTGATGCGTCGGGTGCGCACGCGCATCAGTTCCTTACCAACGGCCGGCGCAGCTTGACGGGCATTCGAGGCGGCCATTTTGAAATTCGCGAGTGACATTTGACGATTTCTGACAGGAAATTCTATGTCAAATTAGTGTGCGTGATTTTTTTTTTGTGTTGTTGGATGTGCTTTATTTTTATGGTAAGATTTAAAATAAAAAAAATAGACATTTAAATACTACCGCATTGTAAATATTTATTTTAATGACGTTTGGACAAAAAACATAAAAATGAATTCGCGTCATATTTCAAAAACAAAAACCGTTATTTTTATTTCTTACTTATAATCGCTTTGCAAGGTGTCCTATTAATAATTTGTAAAACTAGACCTTCGGGAATATATTGTCTAAATACAAGTTATTTGCCGCGACATCAGACATAGCGGGGAATTAAAATTAAAACAATTGTAAATATCTCAAAAACCACTTAACCGATTTTGATGCCCCACGAAGAGTTGATTGGTAAACATCAAAACTGCATGGTTTAAAAGAAGAAATCTCAGAAATAGACAGTCGTGAAGCACATATTTATATTTATTTTTATTTATTCGATATAGTGATGTAGGCAAATAATAACGATGAAGTTTAAAGCGAACTAAACGGGACAATATATTTAACGGGACAATATTATTTTAAAAAAAAGTTATAAAAGTATAAAAAATAAATTATAAGTTATATCGAGCACATGAGTTCAAACCAATTGAAATACATTTATATTAATCAAAAAAACAATGGAGATATATTATTTGCAGCTTAATAAAAAAAAAACTATTTTTAAATAACTTTTAGATGATGATTCATTTTAAGAATTACCTAATTCTCCTGGTTTCGTTTGTCTAAGTTATTGTTTATAACCATTCCACCATCTTTATTACCATAATTAAAAAGCCCTTATATAAGAATCCCAAGTTTCTCTTGATTGACTTATACAATCTGGTAAGGAATAGACACTGCTACTACATACTAAGATTTCTTCTTACCTATTTCGAAGTTTTAGTTTTTTTTTCATTTTTGAACAAAATTAATTCACCGTTGCCTTCCAGTCTTTTCGAGATTGTTGGCACTGTCTACCTCGTACGGGATAAATTCTCTTGCAGACCCAATGTTTGACTAGTAGATAATGCTTCTAGCAATAAGTCCGCCAATTGTGCTATACATTTGTAATTTGTACAATAAAGTTAAAATAAATAAAGACATGATCACATGAATGTATGTAAAGCGAAACAATATAATTGCAACTAATTTCTTCACTTGTAAAATCAAGTATTATCCTGACGAAATCTTTGCAGATGTGTAACATAACTAACTGTACATTCAAGTGAAATTTTTATGGCGTACAGTTTGTGACTTTTTAACTTTCTCGGTTGATAAAATTGCGAGTTGGGACAATTTTGTCATTCATCAGCTTTAGCTCGTGGTTTTATCTATACCTAAGTGAATTACTAGTAGAGCTCTCTTTTTAAAAGTTAGTGGTTGGATTGGTATAATGATGAACTATTCATAATTAAGTTGAATTGATCGAAATTAAGAAAGATTTCATTTTATTAGTAACAGCAATAGTGAAGTGCAGGTGATCGAATCGGTAAGGTTGAAATGCGTGTGACACAAAAAGGGACAGGTTCGAATCCCACCTCGGCCGTGTACCAATGACTATTTTCGAAGTAATGTACGTTAGTTTGATAACTAACCGATGCTCTTGCGGTGAAGGAAATCATCGTGAGGAAACTTGCACATTCAGGAAACTAGATGTGTAACCATATGATCCAATACGGGTTAGATTTACCTGAAAAGGTTGCGGAGGTCAGACAGGAATCGTTTCGTGTAAAAACCTTACTCACCTAATCCAGGATCCATGGTCAAATACCCCGGGCTCCTCTCCAGAGTGGTGAGGATGCAACAGTTACAGTTATTGGCATAGTTGTCATTCGTTATATCTTCGGTTAGCTATCTACAAATATAATGTATTCATCCGACTAAGATATCCCTATCTTAGCGAAAGTTAATTCTGCATTATGGAAAGCTAAAGCAATGAAAATAGTAATCCAACAGTATAATAAATATTATTTTTCTTCGTTTAGTTCTACTAATAGAACTGAACGATGTACCAGAACGGTAGACAGAGCCTACAGTCTCGCAAAGACGGAAATATCACAATCAGCTGTATGGTTTAATGATGAAATTGAAATACAAATTTATATTTTTTTAAATTCTTTTCATGTCACGAAGAAGACGATTATAGTACTATAGTGTAATCAAGAAATTCACGTCTTCCTCCGAAATCTAAGGATTCCTTTGAATGTATCCGTTACCTTTGTTGTCAGTTTCATTCACTCACTAAGCTGACACAGCACTGAAGAAAAAATTATGGTCTTTAAGCGAAGAGAAATATATAGCGTAGGCCATCTCATTAGCACCTCTTGTAGATTAAGTCAATCAAGAGAAACGCTCATATTCTTGGATTTCTTAGACAATGGGCTAGTAAAACTAATTTTGTTACTAAATCTGAATCTTAATTCCATTTTTATGCCACCCAGCTAAACGTAACTTTCAAATCTTGTAATTACTACTATTATCGATTCTGTCTGTAATGTAAGATATTTTTGATGACGCAGATACCCTATGAAGTAACATCGTCAAATGGATCTTTAATATTAAAACCAAAATACAGTCAACTACAGAAAAATGTGACAGTCTGCCCATTCAAACCAAAACCAGTGGTTTCAAGTTTATCTACATTCAACTGTACAAAGTAAATGTAACTTGTACCACAAGCAATAGTGTAAAAATAAATCCGGTAACATACGCTAAAAATAACAATGCAAATGAAGATTCCATAATACTTAATCATACCAAATGACATGCTTTTATGCATAACACCGTCCACTTATCCATAATGACACAACTCTTGCATGACCACAACCAAATTGTACATAGAACAAAGTTATTCATGACCAAAGTACAGTAAGAGATGATAATTATAACACAGTTATAATCATTCTTCTTGATTGAATTATTCATAGTCTTGCATAACAATGAATTCACAATCTGAAACGTGTAATAACTAATGCGGGTGTGTTTTTTTTGTGGTGTATGCCTTTTTGCGAATTGCGATGTAAAGTCAAAGAAAAAATTATTCGTGTTCAGTGATTGCGCTTTTTGCTACTTCAGAACATATACATGTATACACCACACCTCATTCCTGAAGGATAGGTAGATACCTCATAACTTAATTATATCTATTTATTTTTTAAATGTAAGTGCCGTGTGGTTCCCGGCACCAATACAAAAAAGAATAGGACCACTCCATCTCTTTCCCATGGATGTCTTAAAGGCGACTAAAGGATAGGCTTACGAACTTGGGATTCTTTTTTAGGCGATGGGATAGCAACCTGTCACTATTTGAATCTCAATTCTATCATTAAGCCAAATGGCTGAACGTGGCCGTTCAGTCTTTTTAAGACTGTTAGCTCTGTCTACTCCGCAAGGGATATAGACGTTACCATATGTATGTATGAATTTTTTAAATTTTATGCACGTAAAATGTACAACAGGTGGACTTAATGCTCCAAGGTATTCTGTGCCATTCAGACCTTTGGACCAAACTGAGATTGATGTTCGGGTGGTGATAACTTTTTAATTTTGGTCCAATTTAGTCACTTATTTTTGAATGTCGTTATGTTATAGAAAAATATATTTCAAAATGAACGTAACAACTTTTGATTTTATATGATTATTATAAAGTACCTATTTTAACTATTAGGGATAATCATTTCTATAAATTGTAAACAATTTACATACATACATAATCACGCCTGTTTCCCGGAGGGGTAGGCAGAGACTACCTCTTTCCACTTGCCACGATCTCTGCATATTTCCTTCGCTTCATCCACATTCATAACTCTCTTCATGCAAGCTCAGCGGTTTCGGTTTTGGGTATTTCTTGTAAACAATTTTGCGGTACAAAAGTATAATTTTGGTCAAACCTTTACTCTTTTGGTAATTTTTACTTCAAGTTAATGTTTTTTCAATTGCACATTTTAACTAAAACATCCTTTCCTAAACGAGTTCTTGAACCTGTAAAACGCACAAAGTATGTCTCATAATTCCAATATTATTGGCAGGTACAAAACAACTATTACAATATTTACAACAAGAATCTCTCCTTCACACTGTAAAATTATTTGAACAATACCCCGAGGGTTCCAGCCATTACAGCGCCGTTCCGTTCCCCGTAACGGAGTCTGCGTTCCGTTACACGGTATCCGATGCGGTTCATTGGGAATTAATTGTGCTGTGTGAATATTGAGAGGTTGAATGGTTATGGTGTTATTATTGATTTGACGGCCTCTGTGGCGCAGTGGCAGTACGCTTGTCTGTGACACCGGAGGTCCCGGGTTCGAATCCCGGCCAGGGCACTATGAGATTTTTTTTTTCTGATTGGCTTGGGTCTTGGATGTTTATCTATGTAAGTATTTATTATAAAATATAGTATCGTCGAGTTAGTATCTCGCAACACAAGTCTCGAACTTACTTCGATGCTAACTCAATCTGTGTAATTTGTGCCGTATATATTTATTGTTTGTATTTATTGATATCAAGCATGGAAATGTGCGAAGGAGTTTCGTAGATTTTAATTTGATCAAAAAATTTATCTATATTTATAAACTAACGTTCTGAATAGTATTGGGTTCAAAGGTTTTATTTATTACTAGCTTTCCGCCCGCGGCTTCGCCCACGTGTAATTCGGTTATATATAGCGTTTTTTAATGATCTCGACAGGGCTTTTTCTTCCACAGGCTGAAATCTTGTTACTACTGGAATTAAATAAAGCCTGTGTTACTCAGGGATGATGTATCTTTCTAATGGTGAATGTTTGAAATCGATTCAGTAGTTTCGGAGTTTATCGATTACATGTGTAAACAAACAAACATATAAAAAAATTGATTGTTCCTCTTTATAATATTAGTATACATACAAATCTATATAGAAAAAGTAAAGCGAGACAAAATCATCGTCTCAAAAGAAAAAAAAAACAGGATTTATAGGACGAAGAGGCCTTACAGGATTTCCTTGTAAACAATATTTTTAGTTTTTTTATTATTTACTCTCCCTTCCGTTCCACCCAGAGCGGGAGAGGTCATTTGATGATTTCCCATCCTTAAAAAAAAAGACTTTGTATGACTAAAACCCACCTCGTTCCTTCAGTTGCCCTTTGCGTTCCGGGGCCACGGTGTCTCGTTAGAACTTTCCCGCAGCCCCGGCTCAGTTTATCCCGTTTCCCCCCCTTGGGGGTTGACATTTCAAAAATCCCTTCTTAGTGCTCACTTATGTTACTAAAGGAACCTCTGTTCAAAATCTCAGACTCCTATACCGAGCGGTTTCGGCTGTGCGTTAATAAATCAGTCACCCAATCGCACCCCCTAAATCACGATTGGAGGGTAGTTTGAAAAAACTTATAATGTCAAACATATTTACTTGCCTATGTACGTGTTCATGCCAAGTTTCAAGTTTATAAACCCAAGGAATAAGATTTTTCATAGAAACGTTTTTACTCCTTTTCCCCCCCTTGGGGGTTGAATTTCCAAAAATCCTTTCTTAGTGCTCCCCTACATATCCCAAGGAACCTACATTCCAAATTTTAGCTGTCTACGACCAGTAGTTTCGACTGTGCGTTGTCTGTCAGTCAGTCACTCAGTAACGGAAGAGTTTTATATATATAGATAATTATTTATTTCAACTTTATTGTACAAAATACAAATGTGTTGCACAATTGGCGGACTTAATGCAGTCAACCATTGGGTCTGACAGAACTTTATGTCAAAGGGGTCACACTAAATAAATATGTTTATACATACACAAAGAACAAAATAAAATAATAACCTTATAAACTACAATAAATAAACAATATACATATATATAAATAGGTACAGTGATTACCGAAATGAGTGAAAAGGCATATATTCTTATCTCTCCTGTAATCCTGGCATCGGCGAGTCAGGTTTTTGCACGAAACAACTCCGATATTGACAACCTTTGCTGGGAAACCTTATCATATGGTAAATGCTTCAATGAAGAATCCCTTAATCGTCTTTAACGACATCCAACATGAAGACATGGGCCTATTCTAAACTGTTATTAACTACAGGCTTTAACAAAGTTTATCTTTATTTTATCTATCTTTCTTTTCTTTACTTTATTTTATCTATCTTTCTTTTCAGATCCAAAACTCGAGATCATGAGAGAACCCCGATCGAGTGTAGTGAACTCAGTGGCCAAGTGACAAAATGTCCGTGACTTCTTCACAGTGAGCTGAGTGGACTGCCATCATGATGATCTTGAGGGTCACGCTGGTTCTACTCGTGGCGGTCTTCACGAGAGACGCGATTTGTAAGTACTAATTATTTGATACTAGCTCTTGCTAGGGGATTTGATCGAGCGGAATTTCTGGTAGTCAGCTAACTACCTAAGGTGAAATAAAGGATATAATCATGTTGATATATGTATATAAAAAAAAACTAAATTGGCCAATCCGATCAAAAGTGTATACTTAACAAACACTTAGACGAAAAGTCTTCAATTTCCATGCACATTATAGATATACCATTAATTCTACGGGAAATGTCAAATCGTGTGATTTTGCTTCAGCTAAATCGAAAGTATTGGTTATAACTAATTGATGATAATCCAAAGTTTACTATCATTTTCATAATTATTAACTAACAATCTACCTTCCTATTTATAAGAAGACAAATGTAGACGCAATATGATATTTCTGAACATTCAGTAGAGCCTTTCTCTAAGAAATTTCCATTAATACGAAGTTCCGGTAAAAATAAATTTAATATAGGCAAGATTTTGTTTCAATTTCGCTTATTTAGTAAAACACGATTGTTAAGTCCTAGATTTCATGTTAAATACAAACTAAAATATAGTTATTTAGTTGCAGGCACACCTTTAAATATAATCCAATCTTTCCTTCTAACGTTTGCGTGTAAAAAACACATGAAACATAAAGTTTAACCTCCATTTCACGGTCTATATGCTTCGTATTTTATGGGAATATGATTCACACTTATATTTATCAACTTAATGGTAACTCTCATGCATTGTCACAAAAATTTACATCCAAATCTCCACAACTATGAAAGTATTTGACGAACTCTATTGTTTTTTTAAAAGTAGAATAGTTTTAATCTTACTTTCGTTATCCACGGCCGCGCATACGCTTAGCCCAATTTCTAAATCTTCTGGTATTTTTATCGCAGCATTAAAATCTTTATTTTGTTCTCTGGTAAAGCACGTATTGCGGAATATATCTAAGGAAATTGCTTCATTTCCTTAAAAGTTTCAATCTTTCGACATAACTATACGCATTTTGAGTTCCAACATAGAAAGTTATTATTATATTTTCTGATGAGATAGTAGAATATGACAACTTCATGTCTTATCTTTTCATGTTGTGTGACTGTGTGTTCCACCATATAACTTTAACGACAAACCAAACCGAATATATGGTAACCATAAAATTGTTACATACATACATATGGCCACGTCTATATCCCTTGTGGGGTAGACGTAGCCAACAGTCTTGAAAAGACTGATAGGCCACACTCAGCTTTTTGGCTTGGTGATAGAATTGAGATTCAAATAGTGACAGGTTGCTAACCCATCGCCTAAAAAAAGAATCCCAAATTTGTAAGCCTATCCCTTAGTCGCCTTTTACGACATCCATAGGAAAGAGATGGAGTGGTCCTATTCTTTTTTGTACTGGTGCCGGGAACCGCACGGCACTTGTTTTAAAATTGTTACGGTTAACGTTTAATTTAAGGTAAATTACAAACAAGGCTAGGGTGCAATTAGTACTTACATTATCCTCGAACGCTCTTACACTATTTATTTACACAAAATTACATACAGGAGCATTCAAAACAGTAATTCTAGTACAAAGGTGATACTTATTTCAAAATAAATCTCTTCCAGTATGGCGTGTGCATAAATATCGTTTAATATATTTACCTAAACATACATGCTAATATATAATTAAACATTGAGCAATAAAATAAATGACATTAATAAACTTCATAGATATGACGGCATCTGTGGTGCAGCGCTAGTGCGCTTGTCTGTTACACCGGAGGTCCCGGGTTCGAATCCCGGCCAGGGCATGATGAGAAACGAACTTTCTCTGATTGGCCTGGGTCTTGGATGTTTATCTTTATAAGTATTTATTATAAAATATAGTATCGTTGAATAAGTATCTTACGTAAGTAAGTCTAACGTTACACTACGAGGCTAACTCAATATTTTTAATTTGTCCCGTATATATTTTTTTATTTATATACTTATATAATAATATATGAGTCTTGAGCCGAGAAATAATAGTCTTTAACTCGTCGTTTGAATGAGGATAGGGTTTGAGAATCGGGAATATCATGCGGTAAAGAATTCCACAGTCGCACAGTATGAGCTGAGAATCTAAACTATCATGGTAACAAATATTATTTTTGTAACCCGCACAAAAGCTATTAAAATATTTTCATTTCTCCACTAACAAGTCACGTACAATATTTGGGTAATATCCTTCACAGTTACGCGTACCTCGTAACCGTCTCGTAGCCCAGCTAAATGGTCAATTTTTCCAACTAATTATGGTCAAAAGTCATGGGATCGACCGCTTTCTTAGCTTTCACTATGTCAAAGTGGCGGCGGTATGATTCAGCTTGAAGTTACTCGTAATATTGTCTTACTTTTGTTTCGTCGTGTGTACACTCAAATATGACAGATATTAAATCCTTATAGCTTAAACAGAGATAAAAGTCATTACACTCAAAAACCACGTTTAGTTGAATGGCTCTTACATACATACATACGTGTAATAACGTCTGTATCCCTTGCAGGGTAGACAGGGCCAACAGTCTTGAAAAAATTTAAAAGAAAATTGAGATTCAAATAGTGACAGGTTGCTAGCCCATCGCCTAAAAGAAGAATCTCAAGTTTATAAGCCTATATCTTAGTCGCTTTTTACGACATCCATGGGAAAAAGATTGAGTGATTCTATTTTTTTTTCTATTAGTGCTAAGAACCGGCACCAGGAATGGCTCACTAATGGAAATAAGATTAAAATCATGACAGGTTGTTATCATATCGCCTAAAAGAAGTTTGCTAGCTTTTTTCATGATCGACTTTTACAATTTGCACGGGAACAGAGCAGTTAACACGACACACATATTATGTTTTTTTCTATATAATATCTTGAATTAAAATGCGTATCTATTGGATAATTATCGCTATTAAATTACTTGATCCCATTTCATGGCTTTACTCGTAATTTTTCATGATTCCTTTTATTTAATTCGTAAAATTTTTATGTTACGTAAATGTAAAATTAAGTATCTAACTTATTAAGAGACATGACATGTATGAAATTAAAAATTAATAATTACATAATTCTGCACAAATATTGTACAAATTCTAAACCAGACATTTGGAAAGATTATTCGATTTCCGATTTGTTTTGCTTCTCATTATAATAATCATTTTAAATGCTTTCTCCGGTCAGCGGCCTTTGGATAAATTAAGAACTAATCTTGTGCATAAACAAGTGATCAGAATAAGCGTGTTTAAATTTTGTATAAATAATATATATTTACATAATTCACTTTTCAAAATTATGTAATAAAATAATTGTAACACCAATGTGGCGGGAGCGATGATTCGGCTCGACCGCCACCAAAGGGAAGATCTTCCGCCAGGCTAGGTGTTATGCCTGGGGAACCGCGCGACAGACGATGTTGTGTCGGAGGTTGTATATATAGCTCCAATCCGTGAAATCTCTGAAATCGCGATTTAGGTTCTTCGCTGCTATTGGCTGAGCGCGTCGATTTCTTCGAGATGATTGACAGTTGTTGTGTGATTGGATGTTGTGACGAGTGGCGTAGAGATGTCGCCACAGTTTGTTGTAAATTTTTGATTCAGAAATAATTTTAAAGCTTTTTACTGCATTACAGCTGAACGTGGCCTTTCAGTCTCTTCAAGACTGTATACATGATTGTATATATGTATGTTTCTGAGTTATTATTGGTTTTAGAAGGTTCTATTATACTAAGTGGCAGTACCAAGAAAATGTAGCAAAATGCACCTAACATGATTTTAATTAGTCATAAACATAAATAGGCAGGTCATAACAGTATTACGCCAACGCTACTTAATAACAACCTGAGCTTTATGTAATGTTTATTATACATACATAAATTAAATGTAAGTATACAATTTAAAGACTCAGTTATTTAAATAAACTGTTTGAATTGGGAACCTTCTCTTTTTTATGTCGATTGAAAAAGATAGCTATAATGCCAGCATTTCAAACTTGAAAGGATTTCAAGAAGAGACAATTGATAATTTCTTTTCAATCTGTGTTATTTATATTTGTTAATAAAAATATGTATTTATGTTTATATGAAAGAAGCTCCTAGAAGCAAGACCTAGAACAAATACTTACATCTAATGTAAGGCGTTATTCAGCATGCTGTGATTGTATTCCGTTAGACAAGTAGATTTGCAACTATTATAAATTACCTGAGACATATGTTAGCAACTGTAGTCTAAGAGCTTATAACGACCAAATTACTTTTGAACTTATTTAATGCCTTATTTGAATTAAATTTCCTTGATAACGACTAACCTAGAATTCAATTGAAAAAGTCTTTCTAATACAAGCAAGAAAGATGCGTTAATTTTTATACAATCCCTAATTATCATGGGCTATGTGAATTCTCCGCTTGCGTTACGAACTCACATAGACATAAATCGAGTCTTTATTCTTTACGAGGACGACCGAGCCATCTAAATCCAATCTAGAGACTCCTAATTGACATGGAGTGGTCCTATTCTGAAACCATCTCAACTCACATATTTTGAAATCAATACTGATTTTATTGATGGATACTGTTTCAATGGACCGTGAAATTATGGTTACTGAAAGAGATTGTTGTTTATTTAATCTCGACCGCAACATTCAGTTAACTGTAAAAACAACTAAGGATTAAAGAAAGCATAACTTTTTAGATACGTTCTAAACGTATCTAAGTAGTTATGCTTTCTTGATCCAATTAAGGACGTCTTGGCAAAGGGTCAGGTCAAGAGTACCCGAAACCGCCGAGCTTGCAAAGAGAGTTATGAATGTAGATGATGCGTCTCTGATTAACTCTCCAGGAAGGACACTTGATTTAATGTTAATTATAAATGAGGAAAGCTGCTTAATTAGATACTAAAAAAGATTTTGTCCGGCTCTATTCCTGAAGAGAAAATTAACCTTAATAAACTTTCTTTCAAGACTCCATAATGCTACTCGTCATGAACCTGGTGGTCTTAATAAAAAGCTCAAGCCCTATAGGTATTTGAAATCTCATAATAAATTAATTTTAGCTTCAATCATCCACCCATAAATTATCATCCATTATGGCGAAGACAGTACAATAACAACAACATACATACATATGGTCACGTCTATATCCCTTGCGGGGCAGACAGAGCCAACAGTCTTGAAAAGACTGAATGGCCACATTTGGCTTAATGATATAATTGAGATTCAAATAGTGACAGGTTGCTAGCCCATCGCCTAAAAAAGAATCCCAAGTTTGTAAGCCTATCCTTTAGTCGCCTTTTACGACATCCATGGGAAAGAGATGGAGTGGTCCTATTCTTTTTTGTATTGGTGCCGGGAACCACACGGCACCACGACAAGAGTGTCAAAAAAATATTCTAAGGCTATGTCCAGTAGTTGAGATTAAGATAAAGACAAGTTGCTAGCTCATGGACTGAGGAAAGAATCCCTTATAAATATTTTTCTTCACAGACATTTACAATCTGCACGGATAAAGAAGCTGGTGGCGTACAAAATATTCTTAGGTTAGAACTAATGGTAGTATGGTGGTTCTATTCTTAAGTGCCAGAAACCGCAAGGTAAATAAACATGATTTTTTTTTTCAAATGACAATTATAAAATTGTACAAATTTATCATAATTAGACAATAAATTTTGGCCATTTTGCAGTCAGCTCCCGTACTAAGTAATGTATGTATATTAATGTAACAGCTTGGTTATCGGACGACACAATTTGCGCACGCGCATTCAGAGCGGCACCATGATCACATCGCAGTTAACCACGGAGAACAAACTTTCTTCGCTTTAAACTCACATTCTCGGCTTTATTTTTAGTCCTTTTACTTATGACTGCGCATGCGCAAGGAGTTTTGTTTTGGTAAATATTTTGCTTGTCTTTTTGTTCATTGACTTGAGAAAAATTGTTATCAGATTCATCTCTCAGAGCCACCTCATTACTGTCGTTATCAGAATTTTATAAGGTTTATAAAATATAATGAATTTCATACATAATAGGAAAATGCTTTTCTCCCTAGTAGAACCAATAATCCTCAAAAGACTGATAGGTCACGTATAACTGTTTGTCTTAATGAAAGAATTGAGATTTAAATATTGACATGTTGCTAGCCCATCGCCTTCAATAAGAATCCTAATCCTTTTATATTTTGTTTCTTTGTATTGTAATTTTGATTTCGTAACTGTAAAATACATACATACACATAATCACGTCCGTATCCCTTGCGGTGTAGACAGAGCCAACAGTCTTGAAAATACTGATAGGCCACGTTCAGCTATTTGGATTAATGATAGAATTGAGATTCAAACAGTGACAGGTTGCTAGCACATCGCCTAAAAAAAGAAGCCCAAGTTTTTAAGGATATCCCTTAGTCGCTTTTTACAACATCCATAGTGAGAGATGAAGTGGTCCTATTCTTTTTTGTATTAGTGCCGGGAACCACACGGCACGGCATTGAGAACTAAGAAATGAAATTTGGCGAGTAGGTGCTTTATGTGATCTAGGGGTGTACTAAGAGTGGATTTCCCGAAATTCCCGCGGGAACGGAACGGAATTGTGGTAATTTTTCAACATACCTGAAACTGGAAGAAATAAAATTCGGCAATATTCTCCTATTACACTAGGAATTAACTCTCATGCGTTCAAAGAGGAAATCGTAATACAAACATATGAAGCATTTCTGTATTGTTCAGGCGATAAGTAAGTCATCCCACGACCGAGTTAGCTTCACAAACATCAGCCACTCATAAAGCTGTTCATAAAAACCCTATTACAAGGGCATTAAGTCCCAATTCATTACTGTCATCAGAATTTGTAAGGTTGTCAAATTGTACCCCACTTTTGCTTGGTTTATGCCGTAATGACAACGATGACACGCCATTTTTTCTCTCTTTTGCTAATTAATTTGCTCGGCTCAGAGAAATCTATGGGATCCGAAACAATTTTTCGTAAACCGTAAAATAAGTTTATAAATAAACATGATAGATACTTAAAATTGAAAGTTTCGGTGGTCAAAAAGTTCAAATCCTAATGCAACCGCATAACAAAGAAACTATTTTGAGTTAAGTATTCTTTAATTAGTTTTATTTAGAGTTTTATTTGCCGTGTGGTTCCCGGTACCAATAAAAAAAAGAATAGGACCACTTTTTCTCGTTTCCATGGATGTTATAAAAGGGGACTAAGGGATAGGCTTATAAACTTGGGATTCTTCTTTTAGGCGATGGGCTACCTGTCACTATTTGAATTTCAATTCCATCATAAAACCAAACAGCTGAACGTGGCCTTTCAGTCTTTTGATGGCTGTAGGCTCTGTGTATATACATATACGTGATTATAATTATTTTAAGCTTAATAGGAAAACCCACACAAAAAGTTTAAGTACATACAATACTTAACAAAACTGATACGATGTTATTTAATGATGTACTATGACTTAATTTTGCAACAACCTTATTGACGAAATCAGTTCTGCCTTTAATTGAAAATTTACCATAGAGTTATGCAAATTCAATGTTTCTTCATTCAGTTTAAATTAATGAAACGTTTGAGAAAAAACTATGAATGACTTAAGAAAAAATAGCGGTACCTACAAGCATTATTATTGAAATTTTACAATGAAAAAATCTATTTAACATTATTTATAGAAAGGATTCTTTTCATCCTAAAGTCTCATAGTCCTAGTTAAAACAAATATAAATAAAACAAACAGAATATTTTTGAAATAAAATTACTAGTCAAGAGAAAATATTAAACAATTTCTCAGTGATAACCAAGAAATTATAATAAGCGATCTGAATAAGTGGACAGATCAAGTAAATAGACTTTCCGGTATAGTACATGCTGCTATTAAAATTGTAATTTAAAAGGCGGAAATTTGCAAACGCACCAGTTTTGTAACGATACTAATCGAACTAGTCTGTATTTGTCGGTTGAAATTATAATTAAGGATAAGGAAAGTTTAGTAGTTCTTAAAATAAACAAAATTGATATAAGCCCACTATGTTGGTTATAACGAAATTCACGGTAAGGATCTCTTTTTAAATATTTAAAGGAAAATCAGGAGATCATTCGTATAAATAACAATTCAATGTTCTTTTATCAAGTTAAGCTAGTATTCAGTAGTAGAAGTTAAGGTTATAGGTGCAAGACCTTAGTGTCTGTCCAGAAGAGAAACCTAAACCGAATATTTATGAATATCAATGAAACAAAAGAAGTATGCAGGAAGCGTGGCAAGATGAAGGTGATGCGCTTGCCAGAAAATAAGGCGAGACTGTTGTGAACGTTATCCAGATCTAAATTACCGTAGAAATTTTCCAATTTTTTGAATTGTTCTGCATTTTCACGTTATTAGATAAGTACATTCATACATATAATCACGTCACACTATTGCGGGGTAGACAGATTCAAGTCTTGTAGAGGCTGAGAGGCCACGTTCAGCTGTTTGGCTTATTGATACAATTGAGATTCAAATAATGACAGGTTGCTAGCCCATCGCCTAATAGAAGAATCTCAAGTTTATAAGCCTATGCCTTAGTCGCCTTTTACGACATCCATGAGAATGAGACGGTCTGGTCCTATTTCTTTATTTTAACCGCCGGGGACCACACGGCACCAATAAAAAAATATCGTTATTGTAACTATCATATGCCAAATTTAAATACAATCAAATTAGTAATATCAATTATGCTTTAATTGATAAATCAGTCACCGTTTCCGTTCATGCATTAGATGTTAATGATATAAATAATGGCACAGTTCAACATAACACCATAATGAGCGACGGCGTCTAAACTTGTTTCTTTATCTAAATTACATAAATATCCACCTGCCCAAGGAACTTACTTTCACTGTAAAATTTCTTTGGTCAAGTTGTTTCCTCAGTGCTATGTTGTAAGGTCATTGGCACTGGCAAAAACTGAAGTGCAGTTGCAAGCGAAGAAATGACGATAAGCGCTTTTGGCAGGGCTGCCTCTGGTAAAGAAAATGTTTATTGTGTTGAATGTAAGATCATTAGCGAAAACGGGAGTTTTATCAGAAGTGTGGGAGTTGTTATTTTTATTTACCTTTGGATTAAGTGAGCTATAAGTCAGTTCACAGAATATAGTTACAGCAGGATGATGATTATTTATATTGGAAATTTTTGCCTTTGGAATATTATTTATAATAATTTTTAATAATGTAGTCTGATTGACTACATTATTAAAAATTATTATAACTATGTTATGTTCTGTCATTACACTTTTTTTATTTAAATTTGCTTGAAATATAAATTTTATCGTTTTGATGCATAATCTTTTCAGCTCTGTTTTCAGAAAATAAAATATATTGTATTTTTCAAACATACTACATATAATAATATTGTCTATTCAAATATGCCGTGTGGTTCCCGGCACTATTACAAAAAGAATAGGACCACTCCATCTCTTTCCCATGGATGTCGTAAAAGGCGACTAAGGGATAGGCTTATAAACTTAGGATTCCTCTTTTAGGCGATGGGCTAGCAACCTGTCACTATTTGAATCTCGGTTCTATTATTAAGCCAAATAGCTGAACGTGGCCATTCAGTCTTTTCAAGACTGTTGGCTCTGTCTACCCCGCAAGGGATATAGACGTGACCATATGTATGTATGTATGTCTATTCAAATATACGTGACTCAAATTTTAGTACGTAGTTATTGTTTTTAAATTTTGATAGCCTTAAATCCTTACACGTATTGTTAGAAAATTCACGAGTACAGTGATTCATTAGTCTCACGGTTTATACGAGACTTGTTATTTTTTTGGGATGGATTTTGTGTAATAACTTTAACCATGACTTTTTGAAAGCCCTGCCATGTGGGAACAAGATGGAAGAATTAACATTCTTCAGAGACGCGATGATCTTTCCGCATTTCTCGATAGGCAGTGCTTTTTGTTTGCTGCCTTCTTGCTGATTGTCTGCTGTTGGAGACAGCTAATTGATTACATTTCGTGTTCTACTTCGCATTGTTTGTATCTGTTCTATGATCTTCTTGACTGTTTCAAAAAAAATGATAATTGTAGTCTCGCGGTTTGTCTAGCTAATTCAAACTTCCGACATTTCTGAGTGCGTTCAGGACTGTTCGAATTGTTTGATTGAAGACTTTAAAGGAGAAGAGAGTTAGTGATTATGTTTTAATGTTGTGAATAGATTTGGGGAAGATTTTATGGTGGGGTACCCACCATAACATCTTCCCCAAATCATAACATATATATACATAACATAACATGACAGACAAAAATCGTTCAGTCAAGATATTTTATGTAATTTTCATCGTCGTTAGTTGGTACTAAGTTATCATCATCAGTCAATTAGTTGTCGCTCAAATTAATCATTATGTCATAATATTTTAGACATATCGTTTCTAACTGTTAAAACATTAGCTACTGTTAATGAGGTTTTGGTAGACGACTTATCAATCACCGCTTTGAAGAATTTGAATTTATTCATTCATAATTTTTTTTTAGGGTATATATTAATGTTGACTAACGTTGTTCCAGAGCTTTCCAAACTGAATTCTTATAGATTTTGGAACGAAAGCTTATTTGTTTAAATATGGCACCATGTTACGATGAATTTTATGATTTTTTCTTTGTATTTCTTACATATTTTTATTGTTATTGTTCAAATTTATAATTTTTCCTTTGTATTTGTAAAACTCTTTACTGTATATTAGACTGAATCTTTCTACAACTAGCAGTTTGGATTTTCGTTAGAAACTACATCGTGTAGATAGAGATTTTATAATTATAAATTTCCAAATTTCTGAATATATTAATCTGTAATAACTATTATTAACCCTACAATGCATGATTTTTTTAAATGTTGTCATTAAAATATATGTGGTTCTATATAGCGTCTAGACATAATAAATGATAATAATAATAATAAAAAAATATTATTTAAGAAGATATTTATTTTTTTAAATCTGTTCCATATGTGGTACAGTATGCATTAACACTAATATTTGGCTCATAATCAGGAACAATGAACATAATCATATATTTAGTTTTATAGTTACAGTTACTCTACTTATTGATGAAATTTATAAAAACAATTGTTGTCTTTGTTCAAACACAACTCAACACGACACTTTTCGCAAAATATATAAGTTTTCCCTTTACATTGTGGATATTTACAGCGTTGTCTTTTCTGGTTCCATATAGGCAGATGATCAAATTTATCCAGTCTGACATCTCGAGGGGGAAGGATTGCTGCATTTCTTTTTTTCTTCTTCTCCAACGCGTCGTCAGTGGCAGAAGACGGTCTTCCTCTTTTTTTTGTAATGATGGTCCACACATACAAAGACTTTTAGCGATTTCCAGTTTGAAATCTTTTAATTTAATCGCACTTGGCTCATTCTTCTGTTCTAACCCTCTTGTTTAGAAGCCAGCTATGTTCAGCCTGTAAAGATTTCTTTTTCCATATTAAATTTCTTTTCTTTCTTTCCGAAATCCGATTTCTGGTAACTGGCATAGTGATAGAACTTCTACTTTGGCGTGATGACGTACTTGGCTCTGAAATGTTGGGTCGAGGATTTATTTCGGCGGAGGAGTTGTTTTCGGCGAGGGTAGTACTACAGTTAGTAGAAGATGATGGTGCATACCTGGTAGGCTCAATATCATTTTCAGAGTCACTATCTGCACTCATTTGGTTCAAGTTTTCCCTGATTCTCGCCATGTCATCATCACTTTCCGCACTTGAAAAGTCTAGACCGTCTTCACTCCCTGAGGGTATATTTAAATACTGCTCAATATACTCGTCAGATAATACCTTCTTCGCCATAATCTGTAATGAAATCAAACCGAAACAACATATTAGAAGTGAATTAATGCATGGTGTACCATATCTGGAACATTTAAATAAGTTGGTATTTTTACATAAAATAGTAATATTTAAAAAAAATATTACTTACCTTCGTTTATTATACACTGTTTCTAATGTAAATATATTTTTATCCGCTTCAAAATCTTACAAAAACTATTTTATTTAGATTTTTCAATTTACGTAAAACACGAACTCGCATCGATCATTCAAACTCTGTAAGAATCACAACATTATTCGATAGCTAACGCCATCTAGTGACATTTGCAATTACTAAATCGTTGCTAAGTGTTTAAAGATTATTCCGTCGGTCGATAAATGTTGCTACGTATCTTTAAACGAACAGTAGACTTATTTATTTTATCTGTACCAGATGTGGAACTGTATGCGCTGTAGGGTTAAGTCATGATTTTACATAAGTGTAGGTTTCTCATCGTTTCCAATAAGCGATTCGTTTGATGGAACCTGTTCGACCACTTTCATTTCTTTTTCTCGGTCTTGACCATAATTATCGATAAAAATTCATCTCGTATTGTGAACTTAATTAAAATGCTGCTGTTTTATTACATCATCAGGAAATTTATTTTGATTTTTTTAATTATATCATTAGAAAAATAAATATGTATCAACTTAAAACGTAAATTTTAAGTAATGATTATAAATATATAGATATATATATTAATTGATTCTGGTACTAACGGTAATATAAGTCATGTCCGTGCATCTTGACAGTGTATAAGAGAGTCATCAGACACATGAAAGCCACGTTCAACTATTTGACTTTATGATATAATTGAGATTCAAATAGTGACAGGTTGCTAGCCCATCGCCTAAATGAAGAATCCCAAGTTTATAAGCCTATATAAGATTTTTTTAGTGGATTTTATATGATTTTTTTAATACATAGCATAGCATAGCCCTAACTGCTGAGTCTGGTTGGTGGTATACACATCAGTTTCTGTTGTAATACAGGAATTCCCGGATTCCACACATTTATTCATTTTACGTCTTTTTCCCAAAATCCATCATCATTTTATTAGAAAGAAAATAATGTTTTTAACATTCTTTCAATGCCGTGTGGTTCCCGGCACCAATACAAAAAAGAATAGGACCACTCCATCTCTTTCCCATGCATGTCGTAAAAGGCGACTAAGGGATAGGCTTACAAACTTGGGATTCTTTTTTAGGCGATGGGCTAGCAACCTGTCAGGTAGTTGAATCTCAATTCTATCGTTAAGCCAAATAGCTGAACGTGGTCATTCAGTCTTTTCAAGACTCTTGGCTCTGTCTACCCCGGAAGGGATATAGACGTGACCATATGTATGTATGTATTCTTTCAATACTGACAAATGAAAACCAATTCGATTAACTCTATTACATTTAATCAATTAATTTCTAGAACAAAAAGATGATGATGATGACACAGCAGTAGGCGCCATGGGTCGTTGGTCAAACGACCTCTGACTTGTTTTCGATTTCTAACTCATTCAAACCCGTCGCACTTGTAGTGTTTACTAGCAGTGGTACAACTCAGCTTGAGGAACCGGTTTTGGACATAAGACGGGGACTTGATAACGGTATATGTTGTAAAAAGTTAGTTTACAAGTGGACTCTGTAACGTAACCTTAGGTAAGTTAGGTTTTAGTTGTTATAGGATCAACATTGAGTTTGTGTGTTTATTTGTTTGTAGGTTCATACATAAACATACATATAGTCACGTCTATATCCCTTGCGGGGTAAGCAGAGAGACACCCTGAATCGGCGAAAAATTTATAAATGTGGTCCGTGTAAAAGAAGTATTCAGGGATCGTGATAAATGGAAAGATTTAGTCTCTGCCTATCACTTCGGAGGTACACACATTCACTTACATCAGTCACGTCTATATCCCTTGCGGGGTAAGCAGAGCTAACAGACTTGAAAAACTAAAATGCCACGTTCAGCTGTTTGGCTTAATGGTGGAATTGAGATTTATATAGAGAAAAATTGAGATCATATAAGTTGTTACAAGAAAAGACTCCCTTTGCCTATACCCTATGTCATCCTCGGCCAATGACCTTGCAATAATAAATGAAGAAAAAAAATCTCGACAATTGTAATTATTTCATCTAGAAAATCCAGACATCTGATTGGACGAAAGCGTGGACGAAAGTGTTCGGCGAAACGAAGTTGAAAGTTCAAGTTCGTTCACGTAACAAACACGGTTCCGTGAAAACTAATTAATATGGATTTTAATTCAATCTCTTTTTAATTAAAATTGATTTTTTATTCGTTTTCTGTATATATGAAAGGGAAAAGTGACATAAGTCTACATAAATACACTTTAAAAGGCAGTATGAACAGGTTTTTTTTAATTTGATTTAAAATTATTTCTGATGAAGTCGGTCTTTATTTTGAGGTACCTATGCTTAGTAGTCAATAAATTTATTTCCTAGGACATGATAGGATATTCTATCATTAAGCCTAACAGCTGATCGAGAACTATCAGTATTTTCAAGACTGTTGGCTCTGTCTACCCCGCATGGGATATAGACGACGATAGACGTGATTATATTTATGTATGATGGGATATTTTTATAAAGACCTATTATAACTATATTGAACGAATAAATGATTGTTATTAGAATTTTTAAAACTTGTTGAAAATAAAATAAGTTACAACATTTTTTAAATTATATTTCAAAGTAAAATAATATTCGACTGAACTGGTATCGAATAATATATTTGTGTTATTTTCACAGGAAGTCACGAACCTTCCTCTCTTTAGATTCTCGGAATGTTTCGCTCATCGATGCTCATCTAGATCAATTTCTTCAATCTTATAACAGTTGGTAATCGATTTGTTTTGTTTTTCGTACAATTTTAGATTCATAACATTTTTATACTTTAACTTACTTTCGCCTACGGCTCCGCCCTCGTTGAATGCACCTTCCGTCCTTATAAATGTGCAAAAAATTTATGTCTATCGTTTCAGTGGTATAACTTTGAAGAGCTAACAGATTAACTAACTTTCGCATTACTAATTCAAGTATGGATGATAAGTAAGTAAGTAAATGCTTTATTGTTCACTAATGGAGTACATTACAAATATAAAACTGTAGTACAGTATAAAGACGGGCTTATCCCTAAGTGGGATCTCTGTCAGCCAACCTGTATGTTAGTATCGATTAATGGATTATTCAATGTTAAACCTTAAACCTTAACATTTCACTCGAAACTTGTATTTACTATTCCATGTAATCTTAATGCTTACGACTAAGTTAATATATTTTTACATGCTCAATTTTACGATAACAACTACATAATTAAAATCAATCAAAAAAATATTAAATTCATGATCAATAATCTAGGCGTTTACCATTTAAATTATATATCAAGTAGTAAGTAGTTATATATATCTAATGTTAAAATAGTATCTAATTAAGGCATTTAGGTATATAAAGATTAATTTAAATGACAAGTTGTATTAGGTAAAAAAACTATATTAAATTTATTTTGTACTTAAACACACAATATGCAATGACCCAAACCTTAATTCAATTTAGACACCCTGAATCGGCGAAAAATTTATAAATGTGGTCCGTGTAAAAGAAGTATTCAAGGATCGTGAGCAATGGAAAGATTTAGTCTCTGCCTATCACTCCGGAGGAGAGGCATGATCGTAAGATGAGAATATGCATGCATACACACATTCATATAATCACGTCTATGTCCCTTGCGGGGCAGACAGAGCTAACAGTCTTTAAAATATTGAAATGCCACGTTCAACTATTTGGCTTTCAGAAAGAATTGAGATTCAAATAGTGACAGGTTGCTAGCCCATTGCCTAAAAGAAGAAACCCAAGTTTATAAGCCTATCCCTTAGTCGCATATTATTTTATATGCATGTATGTACTTGAGCGGTACTTCAGGATTTACCTGAAGTACCGCTCAAGTAAGACAAATCATCGAACATTGATCTACCCGCCTCAAAGCTAGGGTTAGACAAATTACAGGCCACAGTCTAGGCATTAGCTGTTACCTAGATTTAGGTCAGACTAACGGATGCCTCAATAGATCTGCTTTCTATAGGCTTTCTCTGATAAAATAGATAAGGATTTGATTTTCCATTGTATTCGTGTAAGTTTATCAACTAAAATTCTTTATTTTTTATTAATCTAAATGCTTAAGTTATTACAAACTAAAATTAAATTTACAAATTGTTGTCCCTGCATAGCATCAGCTGCCGGAATTTTTTGACGCAGCCAATATTAGTATTTTATTGTACTGTCATTAGTTTGTAACTTAAAATTCCACACGAATTTACACATAACTTTAATAACATCCTCTACTACAACAACAATATTAAACATACTCAGGAAATAATTACTATAATTTACTTGTCAAATCTATTGGCATAATAATTTTAAATTCTTATAACATTCCAAAATAAAAAGGAAGTTAAGAGGCGTGATTTTATGTATGTATGTATTCCAAAATAATGAAGATTAGTTGCGTGTTTTATAACTGATTTGAACCTAGATTTGAACCACCTCTTCTCTATAGATCTTACAAAGGGCAACTAAAGCACTCACAACATCTAATGTCTAAAAAGCTGTGTAACAGACTCTGTTGATAACAAAAAACTGTTATCAATAGCAACAGAACAGCTCATGCGATCGATATAACGAGAGATACAACATATCACAAAGAAACATTACTCAGAATCGAGTTTACCCGACAACAAGCTATAATTCGCGAGAAAACTATCATCATCATTAATCTTGCACCTTCCAAAGAAAACATAGCTCAGACCCTCAATGAAGTACAAAATTGAAAGGTTACGGTAACCGAGAACAAAGGAGATGGTATCGAGCAGAATTTGCGCATCTATGTTATGATCTACAGCGCTTCCTACCCCATTGTTCGAGTAGCGGATACTATCGACATAGAAAAGATAAATCGTGGTAATGTCTATCGGATGTGAAGGTTGGGTTTTAGAGGTTAAATTGATCAAGTTGATGTGTATGATCAGATGAGGTTCAAGAATCAAATGTATTTTGATCCTCTTCGTTCAAAGATACCCATTTATTGTCTGAAATAAGAAGTTTTTTTGTTTGATTTCAGAGCGAATTGTTACGTAAAAGGTATCATATACTCTGATTATCTTACTCTTTTAGTTGGTTTCTTAAACTTTTTTCAACGTTAATTTCACATACATTACACTTCTTTACTTGAGGAGTAAGCAGGGATTACATCTTCTCTTGCCACAATCCTTGATACTTATTCTGCTCTTTCCATCTTTTCCAACAGACTCGTTAGTTTGGGGTACTCCCAACCTGACCTTTCACCAAAAGGTGCCCAATTTTCATCTCTGCCTTCTTTTTCTGACTGTTTATGATGAAGGTAATTATTTTTATCAAGTTATATAATGACAACACTCTTTAGGAATTAAAAGCATCCAACGAATGGTGTTGTTAGTTTTATAATTGAAACAATTTAACAAACGCCTTCTCCACAGAGCCACGTGTGTTCTTAGCAATTTTCCGATGTTATCAACATTAAGCGAGTGCTATCAAGTCATCTACTTACAATGGAAGAGAAGCATGGGACTGTTATTGTTTTATTGAGGAAATCTATTAAACTGCGAGCCACTTTGTATCCATTTGTTGGTGGAAACTAACATACACTTACATGTTTACATACATACATACAGTCACGTCTATATCCCTTGCGGGACAGCAACAAATGGCAAATCTCGAGTTCATTTAAATTTTGAATTTTAACTGCTATCCTGAAATATTACGTTAACTGACAATGACGTTAACTAATACAATTTACATTCAGCGTGTTTATCATTTCTTATTGTACAAAATAGTCTTAAACCACTGTTACCTTATATTATGTAGTTGCTTTAGCGTTATTATTTACGTTTCGAAGTTAAAAGTTATTTTTACCTTGATGATATAGATAAATGTACGGTTTGTATTTTTCATCTATTAAGATGTCTTAAAGTGACATTATCTGATTTAAATCTGGCTTCGCAAAAAAATTCATTCAAATCATGAGAAAAAGCAGAAATTCACAAACTTTTCTATTAAATGCGAATAAAGCTTTCGCAAAAACAATCTTACGGAGATATGAACTTACGATAACGTTATGAAATAAGTCTGTGACCTAGGCTATTGTGAATTTTCTCGATGACTTAGCCTTTGAAGTGCAGTGATTTTAACATCTACAAATAGATATACTTTCTCTTTTTTACTTATATCTGCACTTCTTGGTTCGTTAATTTGCATTTTAATCATCATTATACCTACTAAGCGTCAATCATTTTTCTGCATTACTTATTGAAAACTTTGAGTCTTAAACTCACAACTAATATTGTTTTTGTAAAGTGTTTTTTAAAGATTCAGCTGCAGAACAATCACTCAATCACCTTTTTGGATTATTATACTTTTTCTGCTTTACTGATCCCGTGGTCTAATTAATTTAATCCTAAAAGTGATATCTTAAAACTATGAAATAAATCCTTTGACAGTTTGAAGTTATCACTTCAATCCCGTGTAACAGCTAAATCCTTAAATTTTAAACATGTGCAGCACATTATTTGTGATGAGAATGAGGAATATTATTTTTTTTTTTACAGTCATTGTACCACCCGTACATCCATCTCAGTTTGGTCCAAAGGTTCGACTGGCAGAGAATGCATTAAGTCCACCTGTTGTACATTTTCGTGCATAAAGTTTAAATAAATAAATAAAACGTTGAATCTTTCGTCTATTACAACAAACATTACATATTTACCCTTACTTTATTTTGCATTTCATTTTAAAAATTTCAGGTTAGCAAGAGATCCCACTAAGGGATAAGCCCCCTTTTGTTCTGTATTGCTCCGTAGTATATCTTTTGAAGCTCTCATTATTGAACAAAAATGTATTTTCTTACTTTTATGACCAAAAACCTGTTACTCACAGCTCTAGACTAGACCATCGCTTTCATATTTTTCTCAATAAATATAAGGAAACCAACGAGGCATAGCCATGTCGTACAACTTCCTCAATTAAAAGGCTCATGATAAAGCACCACTTCGTGTACCTGCGCCACAACATAACCACACTGGTTTAATGATATAGATATTTTATACCAGGGCATGATAATTGTATAGGAGGATGACAGTAGGGTTTCTACCAGGGAATTAACACCTGTTATAGATATCAAGGTATACTTATCTGCTTACGCTACCAAGTAAAAGGTGACTGACATTTCGTAATCAAAATTTTACTATAGTAACTAATAATTAGCACCACTCCATCTCTTTCCCATGGATGTCGTAAAAGGCGACTAAGGGATAGGCTTACTAACTTGGGATTCTTTTTTAGGTCATGGGCTAGCAACCTGTCACTATTTGAATCTCAATTCTATCAAAAAGCCAAATGGCTGAACGTGGCCTTTAAGACTTTTCAAGCCTGTTGGCTCTGTCTACCCCGTAAGGGGTATAGACGTGATGATATGTATGTATATATGTGTTCTATAACCTCACCATTAGAACACTGGTTGGTGGAACTAGGGAATGAGGCATCGGTACTCAGTGGGATTTCAACCTGGTACTTGCACTCCCAACATTACTACTGTACTTACTTTTCACACGTTCACAAGTGTGTATGAGGCATCATACATACATATAATCACGTCTATATCCATTGCGGGGTATACAGAGCCAAACAAAGCCTTGTAAAGACTGATAGGCCACGTTCAGCTATTTGGCTTTAAGATAGAAATATAAAGTTGCTAGCCCATCGCCAAAGAGGAATCCCAAGTTTATAAACCTATCCCTTAGTCGCCTTTTACGACATCCGTGGGAAAGAGATGGAGTGGTCCTATTCTTTTTTGTAATGGTGCCGGGAACCACACGGCACTGCGTATGTATGAGGCATCAATTGTGATTAATGTAATGAGTTATGCATTAAAAAACCATCAGCCCTCAATATTATTACCTAATAGTTCTTATAGAAAAGGCCGCGAAGAATTCAAGAAGTTATAAATGATTATAATGAGTGATGTAGTTCCTTCTTATTTTGTATTGTAGTAGTTAAGTGCGAAAGTTATTTGTTTGTTTGTTTTCCATTCACGCTTTATCTACTGAACCGATTTTCTAAAAAAATTTCGTTTATACAAAGAGTCTGGACAGACATAGGGTATATAAACTTTTAATCCTGGTAAGAACTTTGTGTTTTTGTGTAGTAGACCTATGTGGCGCAGCGGTTATGCGCTTCTCTGTGTCACAGCTGGTCCCGGGTCCGAATCCCGGCCAGGGCATGATAACAGACGAACAACGTGTTTCATTAAACTAACTTACCTATAACTCTGATAAGGGTGCCGTGTGGTTCCCGGCACCAGTACAAAAAAGAATTGGATCACTCCATCTGTTTCCCATGGATTTCGTAAAAGGTATAGGCTTACAAAATTGGGATTCTTTTTTTTAGGCGATGGTTAGTAACCTGTCAATATTTGAATCTCAATTCTATCATACAGCCAAATAGCTAAACGTGGCCTATCAGTCTTTTCAAGACGGTTGACTCTGTCTAGCCCACAAGGGATATAGACGTGACCACATGTATGTATGTATGTAACTTATAAATAAGTGGTGTAATTATAAAAGAATGCATAAATAGGCATTCAAATACTTTCAATCATTCATTGTCTATCTACATTACTATCAATGCATCAGATCTCAACAATATGTCCATTATGGTAAGAATAAGAAACGTTTTAACCAAACAATGATCTGAAAATCTCAGGCTAATAATAGGCCGAATCGTTCAAGTTGCGACACTGAGCAAGTGTTCGTATTTCTGTACGTTCGCTATTCTGTTGTCAAGATGGAAGGAAAATATTGGTGGGTTCTTGATATGTGGGAACTAGTTAGTATTGTGGCGAAATTTATACGCCACAAGTCACAAGAATAAAAAATAAAATTACGCGACGCTATCAATCAAAAACAGCGAAAAACCTAAATCGCGCAAGCAAAGATTTCACGGATTGGAGCTATATATACAACCTCCGACACAACATCGTCTGTCGCGCGGTTCCCCAGGCATAACACCTAGCCTGGCGGAAGATCTTCCCTTTGTGGCGGTCGAGCCGAATCATCGCTCCCGCTACAGTTTTTAATGCATTTTAGGATCGTTGAAGGTGTAGTGATAATGGTATTCGATTTGTAAACGAGTGATACTAAATTGGGATCAGACTACGGATATGTTTGAAGGTCACTTTTAAACCGACTTCAAAAAGCTAGAGGTTCTCAATTCCGTATTTTTACTGAGTAACTTATATTTATTAGTTTCATATACTGGGTGATATTCTGTGCATGGTCTTACCATATGGGTAGAGGGATGACATATACTATCCATACATACATAAATAGCGCCTTTTTCCCTGAGGGGTAGGCAGAGACTACATCTTTCCACTTGCCACGATCTCTGCATACTTACTACTTTCGCTTCATCCACATTCATAACTCTCTTCATACAAGCTCGGCGGTTACGGCTTACGGGTAGGTACTCTTGACCTGAACTTTTGCCAGGACGACCTTAACATATACTATTTATTGCAATTACAATGATAACACAACCACGCTGTGACCTATTTTTGTAATAACAAAAATAGGATTTCGCTTCCTTACTCTTTTTATTAGTACGTGCAAATTTCGAAACAAAAAAGTAACTTATTCCATTTACCAAACGTTTTCCACGGGGGTAGATGCAAAGATTATAGATTTTCACTTGCTACGTAGTTGGATTACTCTAGCACTCATTACTCTACCATTTCCTACCCTCCATTGATTTTTCAATAACTTTTTCTCTTCGGCCACAAAAACTCTGACTCAGTCAATTTCATCTCGATTAAGAATTTCACGGTCAAACCCAGGGCTAAGCAAAGCGTAGCGGACGTTGGCAAATCGCCAATTGATGGGAAAATTTGCCATAGCTGCAATCGTTTGATGACAGAAGACCATGTTTGGATTTGTTACGACATGCTGTGAACCCTCGATGCGAAAGATGAAGTGATGTAATGGCGGACTAAATTACTTTTTTTGTAATCACTCGATAAAGGGTTGCTTATTTTTCACTTGCATTAAAAACATTCCATCTGATATTATATTATAAATGCGCAAGTAAGTTTGTTTGTTTACTTTCAGCGTTATCTACTAAACCGATCTTCTTGAAATTTTGTGTTTACACTATTAAGAGTCTGGAGGAGGACATAAGGACTACTTTCAATCCCGGTAAAACTATAGATCCCGTGGTATTTGTGAAAAATATCCATTCTTTGGTATGGGGCGGAATGTTTGCGGAATGTATGTAAATACTATTAATTACATACATACATAAAATCACGCCTCTTTCTTGTAGGGGTAGGCAGAGACTACGTCTTACCACTTGCCACGACCTCTGCATACTTCCTTCATCCACATTCATAACTCTCTTCATGCAAGCTCGGCGGTTTCGGGTACTCTTGACCTAACCCTTTGCCAGGACGTCCTTAATTTGATCAAGATACGTTCGTCTAGGCCTTCCCACTCCGACCTTTCCCTCCACACTCTCCTTATATATCATTAGTATTACATACATATTTACATATAATCATATCCCTTGCGGGGTAGACAGAGCCAACAGTCTTGAAAAGACTGATAGGCCACGTTCAGCTATTTGGCTTTAAGATAGAATTGAGACTCAAATAGTGATAGGTTGCTATTCCATCGCCTAAAAGAAGAATCCCAAGTTTATAAGCCTATCCCTTAGTTGCCTTTTACGACATTCATGAGAAAGAGATGGAGTGGTCCTATTTTCATTAGTGCCGGGAACCACACGGCACATCAATCCATCAATAGTATTTCTAACGATAAAAACAGCGTCGGGCGTTCCCTGCTACGAAAGCAATGATCTTTAATCGTCACTTTGAAGGCCCTCACTGTGCCCTATGGTAATAACTCTATGGAGCCGTTAAGTTGACCTCTACTTACGGTATTTTATGGTTTTCGTACTCATCATTCACGCGCGCCACTCACACGTTGGTTGATTTAGGTCACCTTATGTACTAGAGGCCGTGGATTCGAATCCCACGGGAAATATTCTTATAGACAGATTTTTATAATGAAAACATCATAAATACTATATTATATAATACATACATACATATGGTCACGTTGGACTGTTGGCTCTGTCTAACCCACAAGGGATATAGATGTGACCATATGTATGTACGTATATTATATAATCACGTCTATATCCCGGGCGGGGACAACAGTATTGCAATGACAAAAGAAAGATATGATGATATTCAAATAATGACAGGTTGCTAGCCCATCGACCAAAAGAAGAATCCCATGTTTATAAGCCTATCCCTTAGTCGCCTTTTTTGACATGGGAAACAGATGGAGTGATCCTTTTCTTTTAGCTGTTAGTGCCAGAAACCACACGGCACTTATTTGTGCACGGAGTGTGATCCTTGAATGCACATCAATCCTATGATTTATCCCAAGTCAATCTAAGGCAGTATTAAAGGTAGGAAATTTAGAAAGATTCTAAGAAAATAAATGGTGCCTTAAAAAGACTAAAAAGTGTTACGTTTGAATTTAATAACGCAGGTAAAATAGATGAGAGAAATTTAAAGATGCATAGAATAACTACAACCTACAATTAGCGGACTAGTTGAACAATATAACAGTGCCGTGTGGTTCCCGGCACCAATACAAAAAATAATAGGACCACTCCATCTCTCTCCCATGGATGTCGTAAAAGGCGACTAAGGGATAGGCTTACAAACTTGAGATTCTTTTTTAGGCGATGGGCTAGCAACCTGTCACTATTTGAATCTCAATTCTATCATTAAGCCAAATAGCTGAACGTGGCCAATAAGTCCTTTCAAGACTGTTGGCTCTGTCTATCCCGCAAGGGATATAGACGTGAACATATGTGTGTATGTATGTTGAACAATATTTAAGAGGGCTTGGGTAAACCCAAAAAGTATTATTAAATACTATACTAAACTTATTAAATACTAAAGTATTAGACACGAGATCCAGCAAATGACCTTCAGAAGATAGCAAGCTACATAACTTGGTGAGCTGTAGTAGTCCAAAGACGAGGGCCGTACGGGGTATATAGAGCTTTCGGGCCGTGGCATGACGTCACAAAAGTTACTCAAAATGTTGACTATGCTCACAAAATATGCAAACCAATATAAACCAGCTCAACATTCATGTTCAGAGCGGCCATTTAAATATGATCATTATGAATAGAATAGAGTTATTTTCAAAATTGGATACAAAGTATCACTTATTGACGTCACATCAATTAAATCTATAAATAACTACAACCGCTTCCAAAGCGCATGTGTAGAAGAAGTGGCGGAACAAACTGCACTGCAGCATTTTCATCGGACGTCATCCGATGTATATACAAATATAGATCTCTTAAATCTAAATCATGGACAAATGCACATTGTCTTCATTAAAAAACTTGAATGAATATATGAAAATAACACCTAAAGAAGAAATTAGAAAAATCTAGTCATGGAATATAAAAACTATAACTCATATAATTTACACGAAATCTCTCATTACAGGTTGCAATTTCTACCCGGTCGGGGAATACCTCAAGTTTGTGAGGATACCAGAGAACTTGGAGGTGGGAGAAGAAGTTCTGCAAGTGGAAGTGCATCCAAGGTATGTTTGAAAGTAAATAAATATATACGGGACTAATTACACAGATTGAGTTAGTCTCGATGTAAGTTTGAAACTTGTGTTACGAGATACTAACTCAACTACTACTATATTTTAAAATAAATACTTAGATAAATATCCAAGACCCAGACCAATCAGAGAAAGTTCGTTTCTCATCATGCCCTGACCGGGATTCGAACCCCGAACTCGGGACCTCCGATGTCACAGACAAGCGTACTACCGCTGCGCCTCAGAGGCCGTTAAAAAGTTAAGATTTAAAGAATTTATTCTCAAAAAAGAATACAAATATCTCACAATAGAACTATATTTCAAAATATACTCGTGTACTAAAAGATTTATTATAATAGGTTTAATTTTGGTACAAATTTCTATTTATATTTTTTACATTGGAATTGACTTAAAATTATTGAAATACCATATACATAGGTTTTTTAAACAATCGAACGCGCCAAACAGCTGAACATGGCCTCTCAGTATTTTCAAGAATGTTGTCTCTGTCTACCCGATAAGGGATATAGCATACATACATACATACATATGATCACGTCTATATCCCTTGCGGGGTAGACAGAGCCAACAGTCTTGAAAAGACTGAATGGCCACGTTCAGCTATTTGGCTTAATGATAGAACCGAGATTCAAATAGTGACAGGTTGCTAGCCCATCGCCTAAAAGAGGAATCCTAAGTTTATAAGCCTATCCCTTAGTCGCCTTTTACGACATCCATGGGAAAGAGATGGAGTGGTCCTATTCTTTTTTGTAATAGTGCCGGGAACCACACGGCACCAGGGATATAGACATAAGGGATATAGACGTGACTATATTAAGTAGATAATGATTACTTTAGCAAATTATGCGATATTTATACAAAAAGAAAGTTATGCCAAATATCCATAATTCATAGTTATATTGATGTTGTAATATGTAAAATATATTACGAGACAAAATATTCGGTGAAAATATAATTTAATAAAGATTCTTAATGATATATTTGGTATCTTTTACAAAATAAACGTTTCTAAATACATTACGCTGTCTATCTCATTACTAAGGCGTATACACATTTTTGGTTCTAAGTTTGTGAAGTTACCGTTGTTGAAGAAAATGCTGCGGTGCAGATTGTTACCGCTTTTTTTCTCGGGCGCTTTTAAAGCGGAATTAAATTAACTTAAAGTAATGTTGTGAAATGTTGGACAATTATTAACTGATGTTCGAAATGTCCCACAAGAAGGTATCAATTATCTATTAGTTAAAATCTCAATCTATGAATTCATTTTAAGACATAATGGATATAATTGTAAATCTCTGTTGCCTAGCGGTAGTGCGTTTGTCTGTGACACCGGAGGTTCCGTGTTGGAATCCCGGCTAGAGCATGATGAGAAACGAACTTTTTCTAATTGGCCTGGGTCTTGGAAGTTTATCTATGTAAGTTTTTACTGTAAAATATAGTATCGTTGAGTTAGTATCACGAAACACAAGTTTCGAACTTTCTTTGAGGCTTAAAAATCTGTGTAATTAATTCGTATTCATACAATCATATAATCACGTCTATATCCCTTGCGGGGTAGACGGAGCCAACAGTCTTGAAAAGACTTAATGGCCACGTTCAGCTGTTTGGCTTAATGATAGAATTGTGATTGAAATAGTGAAAGGTTGCTAACCCCTCGCCTTAAAAAGAGTCACAAGTTTGTAAGCCTATCCCTTAGTCGCCTTTAAGACATCCATAGGAAAAAGATGGAGTTTTGGCTTTGTCTACCCCGCAGTGGATATAGGCGTGATTATATAAGTATGTTTGAAGACACTGCACGCCACTGCATAATTTTGTCTGTAAAGGTATAATTTGAAGACTGTATCAATATCTTTTAAAATAAAACACACTTTCTCTTCAATAAAAGTTGTTACTAGTATTTACTATTCATATATTATTATTGTACATATCACTTTATGTATGTAATAGAAAGTGAAACGTGATTGTATCAATATTTCCTGGTGATATCAAATGGACGCTAACCACATTTATTAGTATTAAGCTTATTCTACGTGATAGCTAGTGTCGTAGAATAAATATAACTACAGGAACTGTTAAAACTATATCTACATACATACATATAATTACGTCTATATCCCTTGCGGGGTAGGCAGAGCCAACAGTCTTAAAAAAACTGATAGGCCACGTTCAGCTGTTTGGCTAAATGATAGAAATGAAATTCGTATAAAGTGACAGGTTGTTAACCCATCGTCTAGAAGAAGTTAGTTGCCTTTTATGACATCCATGGGAACGATGGTCCTATTCTTTTTTTTATTGGTACCGAGAACCACACGACACTATATCTATGATTAGTCAAATACCTACACCTATCAACAAAAAATATATAGTTTCCAGAAAGCATAGGATTTCATGATTTTTTTCCTCATTGTAAATACTCGTAATAATATAGAATTTCAACTATGAAAACTTATTACTCGTTAACAACAATTGCATAACGAAGTTACAGTTATTCATAAGTGTAATTAAATGTAGATCGCTTTATGCAAATACGTCGAAGTTAAACGAATCGGAACGCACGCAATAAAATGTATGTTCTGACATAGAGATGATATGGGTTTGTGAATTAGACATAATCTCTACGTTGTTGGGCGTTGGCGTACTTGCTTGTTGTACATTTTTTTTCAAGACCTATGGAGCAGTGGAAAAATGTATTTCTACTACGCCTAGTATTGGTGCCGTGTGGTTCCTGGCACAAATAAAAAAAATAGGATCCCCCCTCTATCTCTTTCCCATGGATGCCATAAAAGGCGACAAAGGGATCAACTATTGAGGCTATTGTTTTTTTAAGGTGTATTGACCTCCAGGAGTAAAAGGGAGGTTCAAATCTCGAGCCCGATTTTTCTATATATATACCTACCTACATACATTTAATCACGTTTATATCCCTTGTTGGGTAGACAGAGCCAATGGTCTTGAACATACTGATTGGCCACGTTCAGCTGTTTGGCCTAATGATAGAATTGAGATTTATAAAGTGACAGGTTGTTAGCCCGTCGCCTAAAAGAAGAATCCCTAGTTTTCAAGCCTATCCCTTAGTCGCCTTTAACGACATCCATGAGAAAGAGATGGAGTGGTCCTATTCTGTTTATATAAGTGCCGGGAACCACACGGCACGCATAAAAGAAATTGAAATTTGTTTGAAACGAATTAACTCAAAACCTTTTAGATTGATTTTTATAAAAAAAATAAAAAGTGCAACTTCTATTATTTTGTAAGACATTGTGGTTTTTCTATAAAAATATTTTATGAGAACCAGCGAAACATGCAGACAGACAACCATAAAATTCATAAACACGTGTTACATCAAAACAAAACCTAGATACCAAGATTAGACTGACATACAATAGATTGCGGACAGTTCCGCTCGCTTGGGAAGCCACCCGGGTTGCCTTGCTCAACGCTTACGTAATTATTAACTATCTACTATTACGTCTAATTCTGTAGGTTAGTAGGTTTGATTATTTATGAGTGTGTGTGTCTTAAAGACATTGTTAGTCTTACGGCAGACAAAAGAACCCTTCTTCATAAAACAATTATAAACTTAAATAATGAAATTTCACAGTTGTGTTTATAATTGGATAGGAACTGCATTGCTTTGGTATAAGATATTTAACTAGTATCTATACTAATGTTATAAAGTTGAAGAGTTTGTTTGTTTGAACGCGCTAATCTAAGGAAGTACTTGTTCGAACTCGAAAATTCTTTCTGCCTTGAATAGACCATTTATCGAGGAAGGCTTTAGCCTATATAACATCAAGCTGCAACTATAAGGAGCGAAGAAATAATGGAAAATATGAAAAAAAAACGGGAAAAATTGATATTCATCCTTGAGGGCTACCATGATACCCCCAAATAACTATTCCACGCGGACGAAGTCGCGGGCACAACTAGTCTTTAATAAAGGACTATTACAAAACCTCAAAATGCATGTCATCTTGACATTTAAGATCTCCTAATTAACTATTTTTTGATTAATATTGATAAAAATGTTGTCTAATAAATATAAAAATGCAATCCTGTCGCAAGGACGCACATTCACTGAGAATTTCATAATAAACATCATCTGCTTTGTGTATACTAATGCGATTGTGATTGTCAAACAAACATACACTTTGACGTGTTGGGTAATTCGCTGCCAATTCTGGATTCGCACTTCAATTTGGAATCAGTGAATTTGATTACATTTTGATGATAAAAATAGTAGATAATTTAATAATTTGTACCTACCTTAAAAAAAATCTTTCAACATGGCGAATTTTACAAAGTTTTTAATTAACAAAGAATAGGACCACTCCCTCTCGTTCCCATGGATGTCGTAAAAGGCGACTAAGTGATGGGCTTATAAACTTGGGATTCTGCTTTTAGGCGATGGGCTAGCAACCTGCCACTATTTAAATCTCAATTCTATCACCAAGCCAAAAAGCTGAGCGTAGCCTATCAGTTTTTTCAAGACTGTTGGCTCTGACTACCCCGCAAGGGATATAGATGTGACTATATGTATGTATGTATTAACTTAATATAAGATGTGATTTTTTTTTTATTAGTTTTTTGTATTGACATGACTTTTAATTTACTGTTCTTCCATATATTTTTTATGTTTGGATGGTCAGCTAGCAGCCTGCCATTATCTCTTCATCTAATCAGCCAACTGTCGAGTCTTGTGACTGGGGGCTCTGTCTACCCAGTAAAGAATCTGACAATATTATTTTTTAAATTTAAGCGTCATCAAGTTTCACAAGTTTTCACGACGTATAATTTCGTAGGGAATAGAGAGTAAAACCCAAGAAAGCATTACTACGAGTACAACGCCATCTAGACATAACTTGATGTAACTTAATATTTGTTGGTAAAATTGTAAAGCACAAAAATTTCTTGCCTAATGAATTTTGGTAAAAGAACCATTATCGTTGTGGATACTTCTCGTTTTAGTTCAATTTATTTTCGCTAGATGTCGCTTTCCTGAAAAGTCTATTAGGTGCAAACCAAACTCCATCGTTTTATGATCAGCAGCATAACTTTGTATGGTTTTTTTATAGCTTTCGTAAAAGGCGACTAAGAGCATACATTAGCTCCTTACCTTACTTCTTCCCAGAAGGGGACGGGATGAAATGACGAAATGACTTAGAAGGATGATGAATATTATGGATCACTTCTTATAACTTTTTATTATATAAGCGTGACTTCGTTCGCGTATAATCTAGCGTCTAGTACCTACCGCAGGTCTCAACTGACTCTCACAATATTCAGGAGTCAGTATATGGAGCATTTTATTTATATGGCATAAAATAACAGCTAACACTCAAAAATTGCTTGAAACCAAGTAATTTTACAGCATCTTAGGCCTCATCTTGATTACTATCAGGTCCATTGGGGTATCAAACAAAGTAAAATAATTACATTTAAAAAAAATTAAAGCAACAACAATTGACGGCCTCCGTGGCTCAGCGGTAGTGCGCTTGTCTGTGTCACCGGAGGTCCCGGGTTCGAATACCGGCCAGGGCATGATGAGAAAAGAACTTTCTCTGATTGGCCTGGGTCTTGGATGTTTATCTATATAAGTATTTATTATAAAATATAGCATCGTTGTGTTAGTATCTCGTAACACAAGTCTCGAACTTACTTCGAGGCTAACTCAATCTGTGTAATTTGTCCCTTACATATTTATATTTAACATTGATTTGAATTTTGAACCAATACATTTGGATTACAAAGCGTTACTAATACTCAAATCTTCTTCCACAGAAAGAACCTGAGCCTACAGCCAGTTGACAAAGAAGAAGACGCCCAACTCTTCACGTACCGAGACGTGAACCGAACTCATGTCTCCGTGATCCTGGCGCAGAGTGTGGACGGGCTGGTAGATAGCGATGCCCCCCAGAACGTGGTCAAGTTCAGGCTGGGCTGCGACTTCGACACTGGGGATGATCTCGTAAGTATCATATTAATATACATATGGTCACGTCTATATCCCTTGCGGGGTAGACAGAGTTAACAGTCTTGAAAAGACTGAATGGCCACGTTCGGCTATTTGGCTAAATGATAGAATTGAGATTCAAATAGTGACATGTTGCTAACCCATCGCTTAAAAAACATCCCAAATTTGTAATCCTATCCCTTAGTCGCGATTTACGACATTCATGGGAAAGAGATGGAGTCGTCCTATTATTTTTTGTATTGGTGCCGGGAACCACACGACGGATAAATAAATAAAATTATAAATAAATAATAATCTTTCATCACATCATAATAATCAAGACCTCTACCTACCCCTCCGGGAAAGAGGCACGATTTATAGCTGATCGTGGCCTATCAGTCTTTTCAAGACTGTTGGCTCTGTCTACCCCGCAAGAGATAAAGACATCATTATCTATATGTATGTATTATATTTATCAATTTCTTCACAAAATTACAATGAATATTACGATTTCATGTAGATGAAGAGATACTATATCTTTTCACTTACCACGATCCCTGCATACTTCTTTCGCTTCATCTACATTCATAGCTAACGTATCTTGATCAAATTAAGGACGTCCTGGTAAAGGGTCAGGTCAAAAGTACCCGAAACCGCTTGCATGAAGAGAGTTATGAATGTGGATGAAGCGAAGGAAATATGCAGAGATCGTGGCAAGAGGAATGAGGTAGTCTCTGCCTACCCCTCCGGGAAAGAGGCGTGATTTCATGTATGTATTTATATGTACATTCATAGCTCACTTCATGCAATATTGTCGGTGTCGGTTACTCCATACTACGTAATTATAGACGACCTATTATTATTTTAAGTCTTACAATTTGACGTAATTCAAGCCTACACCGTAACTTGTACAAATTATGTAAATATGATAACATTTTGATAATGTTTCTTGAGAAACATGGAAACTTTTTTCTCTGTAGGCGTATGTACATACTTCTCCAAAACATTTATTTCTCAGAAGAAACGTTAAACGGAATCTTGAATGATTTTTAACCGACTTCAAAAAAAGGTGGTTGTCAGTTTGACCTGTATGTATGTATGTTTGTTCGCGATTATCTTTAATATAAAAATCTCGTGTCACAATGTTCGTTCCCCTACTCCTCCGAAATGGCTTGACCAATTCTCGTGAAATTTTGTGAGCATATTGAGTAGGTCTAAGAATCGGCCAACATCTGGTATATACATATATATATCATGAAACATATGTACACATAAAATCACGTCTCTATTCCTTATAGGACAAACAAAGCCAAAAATATCGAAAAGCCTGTAAAGTCTCAATTTCATTCATTCTTGCTGATGGCTGGATGACGGAATATAGATTCATTCAAATTATCTTTTGAACTGAACTTGAATCATACAATTTGCCAAGTATTGGATCATTGCAAAGGCGACTTCTCTTTTGGACTGACTATGTTTAGAATAGAATAGAATACTCGTAGAATAGATTTATTTTCAAAATTGGATACAAGGTATCACTTATTGACGTCACATCACCTAAATCTAATTATAACTACTACCGCTTCCAAAGCGCATGTGTAGAAGAAGCTTCGGAACAAACTACACTGCAGCATTTTCATCGGACGTCAATATACAAATATAGATCTCTTAAATCTGAATCGTGGACGAATGCACATTGTCTAAATTAAAAAACATGTAGAACTAATTATATATTTTCTTTGAGTTACTTAGTTGTCTGGAAGAAATCTCTCATAGGGATAAGTCCGCCATTGTGCATTGTTATTTTCTTTTTATGTACTACTAAAAATGTGTCATGTACAATAAAGTATTTACTAACAAACATACGAACCTATACAACATAGGTAATTTTTAATGCGATTTACTGCGCAATTGACAAAAATAGTACCTGGTTCACCGAGCATTGCTCGGTTTTTTGTTTTTGATAGAACGTGTTTGCGAAACCTGACTTGGGAACCGAGCTTTTCTCGAACCTAGGACCTTGATAAATCGATTCCTTGAGCCGAAAAGCCCCTAATCTGTAAACTTTCATGAAAATCGTTGGAGCCGTTTCCGAGATCCTGATTATATATAGATATATACAAGAATTGCTCGTTTAAATGACAAAAATATTTACACAAGGCCCAGGGGGTAATGTCCGGGGTGAGACACGTCACGATGATGTCTCGGAATAATTATGCAGATGTAGTTAATATACAAACACAAACAAACGCAAGAAATGATGTAGAATGCAGGACAAAAATAACATTGTCAAAGTCGATAAAGGGAAAGGCTTATTAATTTGGGATTATTATTTTCGGCCAAGGCGCCAATACAAAAAAAATAGGACCGCTCCATCTCTTCCCCATAGATGTCGCAAAAGGCAACCTATCACTATTTGAATCTCAATTCTATCATTAAGCCAAATAGCCACGTGTCCATTCAGTCTTTTCAAGACTGATGGCTCTGTCTACCCCGCAAGGGATATACCTAGACGTGACCACATGTATATAATGTATGTATGTATATTATGTATGTATATACTATGTATGTATATATGTATGTATGTTTGTATGTAAGAACGTCACATTAGGCCGACCATCAAGAGTAAAATAATTATCATGAATTCCAACGCATTGCCGCGAAGTAGGCTGCCCAGTAAGCTGGCAGCATTGCCTTTCTGTACTACAATAGAGATTTTTTGGACGAAACAGCAACGGACAACCAGCCCTTGGATTACCCGTCACCTCACGCAGACGCGCTGAAATCCCGGTCGCTTCTGCCCCCCATGGACCAATTGTTTCAAAGAGTGCAAAAATATAGTACTCTAGATGTGCCCGCGACGTCGTCCGCGTGGAATAGTTATTTTGGGCATCATTGAAGCCCTCCAGGATTGATAATTTTCCCCGTTTTTTTTTCACATTTTCCATTATTTCTTCGCTTCTAATAGTTGCAGCATGATGTTATATCGCCTTCCTCGATAAATGGTTTATTAAACACAAAAATATTTTTTCAATTCGATCCAGTAGTTCCTGAGATTAGCGCGTTTAAACAAACACACTCTTCAGCTTTCTAATATTAGTACTTATATATTTACTAGTTAATTTCATCACTTAATCTTGGGATGGGCTTGGATGTTTATCTGTATAAGTATTTATTATAAATATAGTATCGTTGAGTTAGTATCTTATAACGCAAATCTTGAACTAACTTCGAGGCTAACTCGATCTGTGTAATTTGTCCCGTATATATTTATTTAATCATCAATGCTCTACCGTATAATGATAAAGGCTCCAGTTCCAGCTTCCAGGATTAAAATGTACCTCTTACAGTGTTTATGTCTGAAGTTCATTGACTGCCTCCTACTCGTATATATGTTCAGTTTTTACGATGACCGTAAACTGAAACCTTATTTCCTTTTCATTTTAATGTTGTCGCTCTGACCAGTGTAAGAATAACTATGAAATATTTATATTTAAGTTAAAAAATTATTTACAAGAACTTATTCAATTTCAAATACTTACGAAGACTTTAAGATATTATGCAGAAGATTGGAATTATTAAAAAGAAGCGATAACTATTCCTATGAAATGAATGTTGATTCCTATGAAAAATGTCCGATCCGCTGACTGGCTAGTCCAAAAAATAGAAATATATATATGGTCACGTCTATATCCCTTGCGGAGTAGACAGAGCCAGCAGTCTTGAAAATACTGAACGGCCACTATTTGGCTTAATGATAGAATTGAGATTCAAATAGCGACAGGTTGCTAGCCCATCACCTTAGAAGAATTCTAAGTTTGTAAGCCTATCCCTTAGTCGCCTTTTACGACATCCATGGGAAAAAGATGGAGTGGTACCATTCTTTTTTGTATTGGTGCCGGGAACCACACGGCGCTATAAAAATAGAAATAAATTGAAATTAAAATAAAATAAAAATATACACTCAACGAGATAACAACACGAATATAAGGAAGACTCAAGGAAAACAATTCGCTGCATTAAAAAAATGGCCTCTCAAAAAAAGATTTAAACATAAAGCCGTAAGAATTTGCAAACGAACTAACTTCCATGGCCGCCGCGGTCACCCGGCCTTAACCCATTTCCCTGCAGATAATTTCCATACTTTTTCAATGGCTGTTTGCCCGCGGGACCCTTACTCCAATTTGGTTTATGGAATGATATAATGGTTTGTTGTTGATCTTTTTCTGCTTTTAATTTCTTAAAGTTTTCGATTTGGATTTCGTGCCGGCACCAATACAAAAAGAATAGGACCACTCAATCGCTTTCCCATGGATGTCGTAAAAGGCGACTAAGGGATAGGCTTACAAACTTGGGATTCTTTATTAGGCGATGGGCTAGTAACCTGTCACTATTTGAATATCAATTCTATTATTAAGCCACATAGCGGAATGTGGCCATTCAGCCTTTTCAAGACTGTTGGCTCTGTCTACGCAAGGGATATAGACGTGACTATAATGTATCTATGTTGATCTTTATCTGCTTTAAATTTCTTAAAGTTTTCAATTTGGAGTGGCTGACATGGGAAATCATTTGTTTGAGACGAAAACTTTGTCCAAAAATTGTACGATTAATTCTCAACACTAATTGTTCATTAATAACTTTTAATGTACCGTTATTTTTGTAAATAAGGTATGTCACTACGTGGGTTTAATTCGATAAATTGAATAAATAGATTTTCACTGTATTGTATATTTTAAAGACAAATATCAAACTTAATGACCCTTTGAGTTTAACGAATACAACTTGGTTTGAATAATGTATTTAATAAATTCTTGACTGCACAAGAAAAAGTAATAATCTTTCTCATAAATCATGATAAAAATGGCTTGAACATTCGTCTGATGTTTCTTGAAGTTACGCCAAAAAAATATAAACTGACTGACACGACAGAAGACTTTAAATTGTATGATTAAGTACGAGTATATTAAGAAGAGTTTCATCAAAGTACTATTATCAAATGTTCTTCGTAAAAAATTAAACAAAACTTCACAATTATTCGTCAAATACTTTCAATATACATACAATCACGTCTTTATCCCTTACGGGGTACACAAAGTCAATAGACTCGCAAAGACTGAAAGACCACGTTCAGCTGTATGGCTCAATGATACAATTCAAATTGAAATAGTGAGAGGTTGCTCTGAGGAAAAGTAACAATCTCTAGTTTATAAGCCTTTACCTTAGTCGCCTTTTTCGACTACCGACGCGACGCTAGCTTAGCGTCGGTATCAACTGCTTACATACATATGGTCACGTCTATATCCCTTGCGGAGTAGACAGAACCAACAGTCTTGAAAAGACTGAATGGCCACGTTCATCTATTTGGCTTAATGATAGAATTGAGATTCAAATAGTAACAGGTTGCTAGCCCATCGCCTAAAAAGGAATCCCAAGTTTGTAAGTATATTCCTTAGTCGCCTTTTACGACATCCATGGGAAAGAGATGGAGTGGTCCTATTCTTTTTTGTATTGGTGCCGGGAACTACACGGCAACTTCAACTGCTTCATTATTTGTATTGATTATTAATTTTGATGATTTGTTTCAGATATCAGCGTATTTATCAGTAACGGTGTACATCGAGGATGTCAACGATAATGCTCCCAAGTTCATAGATGCTCCATACCACGTCGTTGTGGACGAATTAACTCCTACAGGTAAATTTATACCAAGTATTAAACGTTCTTCTTCCTCTTTGTTTTAGTCTCGGTTGCATCCTCACTCCTCTGGAGACGAGCCTGGGGTATGCCTTTAACCAAGCCTTGCTTGCTTGCTTTGGCCAAGTATTATCATAATTTTTAAGTATTTTATCAATTTTATCATAAAGCCAAACAGTTGGACGAGGCCCATTGTTCTCTTCGAGACTGTTGCCTTTGTCTTCCACGCAAAGGATTTAAACGTGATTATATGTATCTATGTTTGTAAATTTATTCCAGGCCTCACCATCTTCAAAGGCATCCGGGCCTTCGACCGGGACAAGCCGAACACGCCCAACTCTGACATTCAGTACAGCATCAGCGCGGGAGACGCTGATGGCCACTTCGCTTTGGAGAGCTCGCACAAACCCGCTCTCATTTTGAAGAAACCATTGGACTACGACGCGGGTGATAGGGAGTTCAATTTGATCATTACTGCCACTGTGAGTTGTTATTTCTGGAATATTCTGGAATTGCGCATATTGTCAAGAATTTGATATAATAAGAATGTTTTTGTCTTGTAGAGATTTATTTATCTGTTTTATTTTTGTTAATTTACAACTACATAGAGCAAGAACTACAGAGGAGTACCACATCATCGAGCCTTCGTTTTTCTTGAAAGTCTTCTTTCAGCTGAGTTTTATCTCAAATTGGATCAGTAATGTGCTGTGATGATAAATTTTTTGATGAATCATTTTCAACAACGAATGTTTCATATCGTTTAATTGTATCATCGTTAACATTTAATTGTAATTTACCATTAATTTCTTCGGATTTTTTAATTTTTTTCCTATTATATTCCAGGACAGAGGAACACCACAAAAGAGTTCCAATACAAGTGTTTTGGTCAGAGTCCAGGACAGTGACGACCTGCCTCCGAAGTTCACGCGGGATGTCTACAGGACTCAAATGCCAGAATTTTATCCGATTTTGGTTAGCTATTAATTATAATCTTAATTGATCCACTTTGAATAACTACAATTCGTACATACATATAATCACGTCTTTATAGATAGATAGGCCATGTTCAGCTGTTTGCCTTAATGATAGAATTGAGATTCAAATAGTGACAGGTTGCTAGCCCATCGCCTAAAAGAAGAATCCCAAGTTTATAAACCTATCCCTTAGTCGCCTCTTACGGCATCCATGGGAAAGAGATGGAGTGGTCCTATTCTTTTTATCCATTGTTGCCAGGAACCATACGGCACTGCAGGGAACCACACGGCAAGAATAGCTCACTGACATTAACATTACTTCATTTGCACAGGGTAAACGCATCCATTTACCACTTACCTTCGAGGAACCAATCAGAGCCTTCGATCAGGACGAAGGATTGAATGTACCTCTCAGATTCGAACTAGTGTCAGGGAATGAACGCAAACTCTTCTCTTTGGAACCGTCGAATGGGACCATCTACTTGGATAAAGAAATTGATTTGGACGCGGAAATTGGATTACCAGGTATGGATATAATGATGTCTTCGTTTTACATACATAGATATAATCACGTCTATATCCTTTGCGGTGAAGACCGAGCCAACAGTCTTGAAAAGACTAAGAGAATTGGGATTAATATAGTGACAGGTTGCTAGCCCGTCGCCTGAAAGAAGAATCCTGAGTATATAACCCTATTCCTTAGTAGCATTTGACGACATTCATGGGAAAGAGATGATGTCATTATCTTACTTCATCTTTTTCATCGTAGCAGATAATTTAAGGATAAAACATAAGACCTCTTTAAATCTCGCCTCGTGGTTTAAAACACAAGTCTTAGGAATTTGCCAACAGTGAAAAATTGGCCTAATAGTTCCGCTATTATGGAAGGTATCTGAGTTTACAATAATCGACAGGATTGGAAGGTAGAATAAGTTATGAATGCTATCATGATCCAGAATAAGTACAATAACATTGTTATGGAGGTATCCTTTATCGGTAATGAGAACAGATTTCACTAATTTTTACCATCTTATATTGCAGGAAACACTTTCATCCTGCAAATTCAGGCGTCGCAAATAGACAACCCGCTGAAGACTGCGCAGGCGCGGGTCGAGATAGAAATTTTGGATCTAAATGATAACCTGCCGGAGTTTGAGGTGGATTTCTATAACATCAGCATTGTGGAGAATCTGCCCAACGGTAAGACAATAAAGCAATAAATAATTGTTATTTAGGATTATGCATGTTTATTGCCTTGCGGGGTAGACAGAGCCAACAGTCTTGTAAAGACTGAATGGCCACGTTCAGCTGTTTGGCTTAATAATAGAATTGAGATTCAAATAGTGACAGGTTGCTAGCGCATCGCCTAAAAATAATCCAAGTTTGTAAATCTATCCCTTAGTTGCCTTTACGACATCCATGGGAAAGAGATGGAGTGGTCCTATTCTTTTTTGTATTGGTGCCGGGAACCACACGGAAATTGAAATTGTAATTTTGGTAAAATAGTAATTATTAAAGAATGATGCATTTTTATGATAATGTTAACTGATTTTTTACGACATCATCGGATTATCGTCTCAGAAGGATGACGATGATACGACTTTACGAATCAAACCCCTTGAGTTAGTAATTTTCAAGTCAACCTCTCGAAAAGTCGAGTGAATTGCTTCATAAAGTTTATAAGTGCAAACTCGTGTTGGAAGTTTATTGTCACTCTTGCTGACTTTTAATAAGGCGTCCACTTATCATTTCCGTCATCTTTGGGTTGAATATTTTAAGAGTTAAGTTATTCAGACTACCTAGACTTTGCATCGGCTATAAAGTTAGGATAATAATAATGTGTATAATTAATTGTGCCGTGTGGTTCCCGGCACCAATACAAAAAAGAATAGGACCACTCCATCTCTTTCCCATGGATGTCGTAAAAGGCGACTAAGGGATAGGCTTACAAACTTGGGATTCTTCTTTAGGCGATGGGTTAGCAACCTGTCACTATTTGAATCTCAATTCTATCATTAAGCCAAATAGCTGAATGTGGCCATTCAGTCTTTTCAAGAATGTTGGCTCTGTCTACGCCGCAAGGGATATAGACGTGATCATATGTATGTATGTATAATTAATTGGAAACCATAAAAAGAATCCCGGGCTCCTAAGCTGAGGATCGTTAAAGATAAGATAGGAGGAAGTGTAAAAGGTAATTTTCAAAGCGTAAATCTGATATAAGTAAGTCAGCGTAAGTCTTCGCAAGACTGTTGGCTCTGTCTACCCCGCAAGGGATATAGACGTGACCATATGTGTGTACCTATGTATGTAAATCTGATATTTATGAAAATGGTACACTCTAATGATTGGAGGTTTTTAAAAAGGTGGTTCTAAGTTTAGCAAATAATATATGTATGTAAGATGTATGTTTTTCCGCTATTATCTCTCGTTTCTCCGAACGATTTTGATGCAGTTTTCAGGAAAGTGTTTGTTAAACTTAGAAGAAGGTTTCAGAAATTTAACCGACTTCAAAAAATTAGGATATTTTAACAAAAGTTATTATTTTTTTTAGTTGAAATGAGAACTGATTAGATATAGAGTCTAGAATAGAATAGAATATTTATTTGCTTATGATTACGGTGTAGTATAAAATATAATTTCCTCCTGATCAGCCATTAATTATAGCATGCAAATTATTATTTTTTATAAAATTACACATAAGTCACTTAAGACAAATTAATTAACTCTTAATTAAATGATGATATTATTATGTCAATTAAACTGTAAGTAGTAACTTATCATTTGTCAACATTTGATTCCAATAAAATAAAATCTCGGGTCTGCTGGAAGAGATTTCTTTTGAAATAAGCAGAACCTCTGTAATTTTGTTTCTTGTGTTTATCAGTCTCGATGTTTTCTGTGTACATAAATTAGTAAATAAAATAATTATGAATGAAAAAAAGAAAATTTATCTAAAATTGAGGAATGCATGGACTATATCTACAAAAAATAAATTAAGTTACTAATGCTTATTGATATTACAAATACGATTGTTAATCTGAACATTATTGGAAAAGTTGGCCGCCATTGCCTAAAATGTACTGTCTGAACCACTAAACGAATTACTCTGAAATTTTACAAACAAATAGTAATCAGAATTAAGGTATCTACTACGGTATTAAACGCACATATACAAATCACTTTTTTAAACCTTGCGGGTGACACAGAATAACATGTAGGCTACTTTCCATCCCGGAGTTCCAGCGGGATTGATTGAGTTTCCACACGGACGAAGTCGCGGGTGGCCTCTAGTCAGTACTAAAAATTAAAAAAAAACATCAGCTTACGCAAACGTGAACGTGGCAGTTCAGTCTTTTCAAGACTGTATTGTATATACGTTTGTATGTAAGAAGATACTTAAGTATTAATTAAAAAAAAACTTTGTTAAGACTTCTTTTGATTCATGTAGGCTCTGTTATAGCCTGATTAAAGGAACGCGTGAGAGATTAATTAATTAATTAAAAGTTCCTTATAATAACTTACTTTCTAAGTTTCTTACGTGAGTTTCTAATATTAACGAGGTCAAAATAGATATTTACTTTCAAAAAAATCGAATTAATAATATTTCGAATTCTGTACCGAGAAGTAACTTATTTTAATCTATTAGAGTATTGAAATGAAATGAAACAAAAAGGATCAATACATTATGTATGTACACGTACCCCTTGCGGTTAGTGTGTGACATTAGTGATGACGCCACAATGTAAATGTGGGATTATGGATATGAAAGTAGGGGTTGGTATAGAAGTATGGATGATAATAAATAAAAAAAAAAAAGATGCTGATTTTGTTTTATTTTATTTTCTGTTTCAGGTTTCAGTGTCCTGCAAGTTATGGCCGCAGACAAAGACCAGGGCGATAATGGGGAATTCACTTACCAGTTAAATGACCCTAAAGGGGCCTTTTCTATTGACCAGAGGTCCGGTTGGCTCACTGTTAAGAACCAGGTATCTTTCAATTAATTCCTTTTTTTATCATAACTGATAGAAATTCTTTGTGTGAATTATTTTAAATCTACGTTGACATCATTGATTAAGTTCAATTATTTTAGAGCCTTCAGCTAGTTGGCACGTAAAAATAAAAGATTGAAATTTTTGTGACTCACATCGCAATTTTAATTTTCTTAATATTTTACTCGTGGTTTTTTTCAGACGGTTCTTGATAGAGAAGCGCATTCATATCTACGAATGAAAGTATATGCCAAAGAAAAAAATCCTAGCGTAGTTGGGGCACTCTACGATAAACAGAGGCAATCAAAATGGCGCCGAACGCCTATTACCCCCAGACCTTCATACAAAGACAGAACTACATACATATTCCCTGACAAAATAGGAAGCAAAACGGAAAATGTCGAATATTTCGAAGATGCAAGACAAATAATGTCTTTTGTAACTGTTGAAGTTACATTGCTAGATGCCAATGATAATAACCCAGTGTTTGTTCCAAGTAATCTATACGAATTTAGTATTAAATCTAATGCGAAAATCGGTGCATTCATTGGCAAAGTGAAAGCTGTTGATCCAGATTTGGGTAGAAATGGAATGGTTTTCTACGATTTGCAAAGAACAAGTAATTTGACCATTACATCGCCGTTTTTAGTAGATGCCAAAACTGGAGCTGTCACTGTAGCTGAAACCCCGATCATTGAAGGAAGACATGCTTTGTTTATTGAAGCTTCGGATCAACCTGCTAATCCTAGTGAAAGAAGATATTCTTTAGCTGTAGTAACTATTGATGTTCTTAGAGGAAATAAAGGTAAAACTAACATATACACTTTTATAAGAAAAAAAACAATCATTTTGCTGCCCATGTCAATACATTTTAATTTTTAAAGATGCTGAAGTTATTTAACTAAATTTTAAGGTTCAAAATCTGATAAACCTGGATTTATCGGAGCACCATACGAATTTTGGGTTGGATCCAATGTTGGTATTGGAACAAGCGTGGGACAGATACGTATCAATGATGCTATGGATAAAAGTGAAGCATCGTACGACTTATTACATAGTTACGAAGACGGAGGTGGGTATCCTAAATTACTTACTGATAATCTATCATCTTTAATGGATCTTAAAATTCACCTCTTTCATTTTGCCCTGTTTTAACATCTCCTTGTTCAAAGAGATGTTTTGGGTAGCTTTATTCATTATTATATTATACCTTTTCCAGTGCCATTTGCAGTGGAAGAGAAATCTGGTGTCATAACAGTGATTGAAGAGCTATCCAAATTCAATCGTCCTATTTATGACTTTGAAGCCGTAGCTATGCAAGAAAATTCCAACATTACTATATCCACAAACACGACAATACACGTGGTAGATGTGAACGACGAGAGAGGTGTCTTATTAAAGTAAAAGTTTATGTTTCATTTTAATAAGCTTGTGTGCTTAGGAAATAAGATTAAGTTGTTACTTTGTAAAGAAACATGGAGCTCATTATTTATTATTATATTTAATTTTGAAATTCGGAATCAGTATTCGCATTATGAATTTTATTTCAGTTTTTCATTTAATTTTGATTTTACGAGTTATCGTTAAAATATTTATTAAAAGTGTGATAATTGCATTTTCTTACAGAGGAGCAAGAAAACCGCTCGTTTTTCATGTCAAAGAAAATGTAGCAGGTGCTAATATTGGTCAAATTTTCCCAGTCAACATCAGTGCTTTACCTGTTAACGCTACTGGAAATATAAGATTTATCATCGCAAATCAGCAAGATGTATCAGATGATATAGCTATAGGTATCAATAAATTAATTTCTTTAAGTCAATTCAATAAATTTTTTTATGGATCTAGATAATATGTTTATTTTTAATAATAAATATGATTTTAGGTCAAGATGGAACAATTTTTGCTCAAAGACCTTTGGATAGAGAAAAAAGAGATACTTACAGCTTAACAGTAATAGCTGAATTCAAGAAAGGAATGATTTCTGGCGCTGGTATTTATCAAGTAACAATAAACGTAGATGATGAAAACGATAACCCTCCAGTATTTGAAATGCCATCTTATGAAGGATTTATCCCTGAAAATTCAAAAAGTGGAACTGAAGTCAAAATGACAAACAAAATCAAGGCCAAAGATGCTGATGTGGGTCCAAATGCTTTATTTATGTATACACTTTTTGGAGCAGGACATGAAATGTTTGAAGTCGATAAAGACACTGGTGCCGTGACGTTTGTTGGAAATAAAATTGATAGAGAAGATAAGAGTTCTTACTTACTAAAAATTGTTGCTAGAGATAAGGGAAGTTTGAGTTCAGAAGCAAAACTAATCATCAATATTTTAGATGAAAATGATAATGGGCCAAAATACAGACAACTTATTATACCTTCCGGTGAGAATATTGAATTATTAGAGGCTGATGAAGATGCTCCAGTGAAAATATATCAAGAAAAAAAGAATATGGTGACCGGTGTTATCTCAAACTCTATTGCTAACCCCAAAAATAAATATGCATCGAGAGTTGATGAGCTAGGACCATTATTTTTAGTTCCGGAAAATATTGCAATTGGATCAACAATACTTAAATTAGATGCAATTGATTTAGATAGTGGAACAAATGGCCAAGTGAGATATGAATTTATATCAGAAGTTTTTATACCACCACAAGAAATACCTTCCAGTAGTTTACATATTAAAAGATATTTTGTTATAAATGAACGACATGGTCAAATAATTGTTGCGAGAACATTGCCACCTGAGTCGGAATTCAGATTAAATATTTCGGCCATAGATGGCGGTGAATTAAGTGATCATATCTCAATCAGATTTTATATTAAAGATGTAAATGATCATTACCCAATGTTCAAAAAATCCTGGTATACTTTCAATGTGGAAGAAGCACAATATACAAGGAAGGTTTTAGGTAAGGTTGACGCTACTGATAGTGATTATGGGCAAAATGCAAACTTGACTTACTTCATTCATCCATCAGGCAAAGAAATACCATTTGAAATATCGCCATTAACGGGGGTTTTCAGTGTAAACGGTGAACTTGACAGAGAGAAAGAAGACAAATATCTTTTAACTGTAGTAGCTAGAGATAACGGCCCAGACAATAAATTATCTTCTTCAGTTAGTGTCGAAGTCCAAGTTTTAGATGTAAACGATAACGCTCCTAGATTTTACAATTATGATGATTTATTGGAATGGAAACATCCGGAAGCAGATGAAATATCGAACCATAATTTCGAATCAGTAATGATGTTACCAGTGTACAAAGCTACTATACCAGAAAACGCGCCTATCGGAACTTCAGTTGCTAAAGTGTTTGCTAATGACTCAGATTTTATTGGCAATGGAAATGGATTAATTTTGTTTAGTTTACCACAGCGAAAAAATCAGTTAAATCTTTTTACCATTGATTCCAAAGACGGAGTAATAACAACCACTGGAAGATTAGATTATGAAACTCAATCTCTTCATAACGTAACCATAGTAGCTTCAGATTTAGGCTCTCCTAGTCTTAGTTCTACAGCTATTTTAATGCTCACGGTAACAGATTTACCTGATGAAATAGAGATGTCAGACAAGCCAGTATTCATTTCTAGATATTATGAATTGGAAATAGAAGAGAATGTTGTTACACCCGTAGAACTAGTCACGCTTAATTTGACTGAATATTATGAAAATTTTAAGATGAAGTATTTTATTTTGAATGAAGATGATGCTGACATTAAGAAAACATTTATAATTGACCCTAGAAATGGGACATTATATTTAGTTAGGAGTCCTGATAGAGAGCAAAAGGAGGTTTATGAAGTTATTGTTAGGGCGGAAAGGCAAAAAATAAGTAGAGATATGCCTCATATGATCTATCCGGTATCAGATGATATGCTTGAAGGGATGAGCAAGTATGACGTTAAAGTAATTGTTCGTATTAAGGATGTAAATGACAATGCTCCGAGGTTTGTAAATGGTGGAAGACCATTAGTAACAGCAATACCTACAACTGCTGCATTTGGTTACCAAGTAGTCCAACTTCTAGTAAGTATATTACAAACAAAAATATTAAACTCTTTTTCTTTACAAATGAAGTAGATGATAATATCATTTCCAATTTTAACATACCTACAATATACAAAACTAATTTAGTTTTTTGTTTCCATAATTTAACAAATATTTTAATAATTAGCTGATTAAGTAAATCAATACCATATTAGTTTCTTTGTTGACAACCCATTTAAAATTGAGTTATATTTTTAACAACTTCCGTTAGGCCACTGATGCTGACTCCGGTATAAATGCAGACATCCGCTACCAAATCATCAGCGAGCAGGCCCCTCGCTTCGCCATAGACTCTGTGACCGGGTCCGTACGTGTAGTGGCATCTTTGATCAGAGACGCTGGCAAGGTGTTTGGGTTCGACGTCAAAGCGACTGATAAGAAGGGAGCTGATGATGGAAAATCTGCCATTGCTAATGTTTTTGTAAGTGATTTGAATGTTTTTTTACAAAACATTACATACATACATATGGTCACGTCTATATCCCTTGTGGGGTAGACAGAGCCAAGACTCTTGAAAAGACTGAATGGCCACGTTATTTGGCTTAATGATAGAATTTACATTCAAATAGTGACAGGTTGCCAGCCCACCGCCTAAAAAAGAATCCCAAGTTTGTAAGCTTATCCATTAGTCGCCTTTTACAACATCCATGGGAAAGAGATGGAGTGATCCAATTCTTTTTTGTATTAGTGCCGGGAACTACACGGCTACACACACACATGTTTATAAAAAGATCTACGTTTTAGGTCTACGTGCTCGATGAGAACAAACAGCTGGTGCTGGTGATGGGCGCTAGACCCATGGAAGTCGAGAAAGAAGTTGGGAACATCACGCGTACACTAACTGACCTGACCGGGTACGACATCAGAGTGAGAAGGCTTGAAGCCAGCTCCAAGACAGGCATGGATGGTGCAGCGTGAGTATTGAAATCATCAAAGCTTTAAGTGGAAATGGTATAGTCTATCAAATAACTGATGTCATCTATTGAATTTCAGCTTAAAAACTTTTTAAAAAAATATTTTTTAAACTGATAATCGAATTTACGTGAAATATGGCATAAAGATTGTTACAATAACTTAGGAAGAACTTTCAAATGAAGCATCAGATAAAAAGATAGAATAGAACATTAGATTTATTTTCATTATTGGATACAAGATACATAGTAACTTTATTATTAAGATTACGTTGTTTAACCATTATCAAAAGCTATATGAGCTGTTAGTAATGTCGACGTAAATATTTCGAAAATAAATATATTTCTATTAATGACTCGTTAGTAACTAACTTTAAATATCCAGGTACATTGTATATTTTACGTATACATATTTACAGATACTTAGAACGAGTAGTTTTTTATAAACATTGTCAAGATCCAATATTGATATAAATCACTAATATAAATTGGTAGTTTTTTTTAATCGAAATAATAAATCAACTCACGATCTCCCATACAAATTGTTTACGAGAACAGTAGTTTACATATATATGTAAATTAAGTAACCTTATTAAGTAAAACCTTACCAAAAATATATATGTTTTTTATTCCCCAGGACGGACATGTACATATACGCGGTGGATCCCATGTCTAACGCCATAATAGACATGGAAGTTCTACAAAAGTAAGCCCACAATCTCATTTATATCATCCATCTTCGTCTCATTTCATCTCGAATTACTTTACAACACTAGAACGTCCAAAGAACCATCTGTCACTAACCAAATAAACTATTTGGAGGGGTCATTGGTACATATACATTTGTATTCAGCTTAGACCTTAGTACAGTATTAATTCTAGCCCTCGGGTACGGCTCAGTCATTGTAGGAATTGCTAAGGTTCTATAGAGTAAGAACGTTAATTCTGTCGCAGTTTATCTTTTGTTGTTTTGATTACTATAGTTTATAGTCCAGTCATTCTGCCCTGAATTAAATTTCTAGAACGAATAAATATATTTATATTTTAAGCTGTTGTTGGGGATGGTTATGCTATTCACAGCTCATTTATCATTTTACTACTTAGGTCCAAAAGTGGATATGTTTTCTCAATAATTAAAGGTTATGTTGAGACTCCGAAGTTAGGAAAAATCGAATTAAAAAAAGAAAGAACAGTCAAGCGCGTGATTACAGTTTAATGGACGGATTTGTTTTTTCATTGACGTACAGTATCATGAAAGTTTTTTTTTTCATTAACGTCTGTACTTATGTGTTTATCACACACCTTTTTTCTCTCACAAATTCTCAAAAAAATCTTGATTCTAATTTAAAAAGAAATAGTATGAGCATGAATTTGAATTACCTTAATGTTCCAGATCGCTGCTAAAACGCGAAGTGGATTTACGCCACGAACTGGGTGGCTTGAAACTTTTAGAAGTGGGTGGTACGTCCATGGTGCAAGCCAGGAGCGGCAAGTTGTTGAGCACCATGGAGATCAGCGTGGTGGCACTAGCTTGCATAGTGTTTGTTGGTGCTTGCACTACTGCAATTTGTATATTATGCGTTAGAAGAAGCAGAAGGTGTGTATGCTCAGCTAACATGTTTAAATAACATACGTAACATATATAGTCACGTTTATATCCCTTGCGGAGCTGACGGAGGCAACAATCATGAAAGGCGTGAAAGGCCACGTTGCTGGCTCAATGATAGAATTGAGATTCAAATAGGTTGCTAGCCCATCGCCTAAAACAGGAATCCCAAGTATATAAGCCTTTCCCATTGTCGCTTTTTACGACATCCATGGGTAAAAGATGGAGTGGTCCTATTCTTTATTCCCATTCTTATTGGTGCCGGGAACCACACGGCATATATGCTAAGCTAACTTTCTTATTATAAGACATTTATTTGTACAAAAGTATACCACCTTACTACCTACCTACTTCCATACGTGGTGGTAGTTGGTATACTTTTCTATGTGGTCCACTGCACTTATAGAGTGATGAGCAAAGAAGGAACAAATGGGAATTTCGATACCTAAAGTCATTGCCTGTTTTGGTTGAGTGAATCAACAGATTTGATTCATGAATTCTAAAAAGTTCCTAAATATATCGGACTGCGTTTGGAGATGTTTAATAAACTTGAGCGTTTCACTAAAAAAGATAAGGGATGTCCTTAAGTTCTAGTTTTAGTGAATAGTCATCGTAATCCTTATTTTGTTTTAGCATTTACAGGTAAGCAACCATTTCTTATTGCTGTTGCCTTTCAGACATCACCGTCACCACAAAAGAAAGCATGTGACGCATTATTACATGTAGAAGACTCTACAGATGCATGCAATATCTTGTGATAAATGTCCTATTTGTTGTCCTTTTAGTATTAGATTTCTGCTGTTCAAAATAAATATAGGTTTTTGGTTAATTGTGTCTATATCTTTACACCTAGTAGAATTTCTGCACAGTTTCATTCTTGAATTTTCCAGGACCTCAAATGGCAATCTTATCTTTTGACTGACTGACTTTTCTATCTTTTGCCCTAACAGACAACGTCACAAACCATATTCCCAGCAACATCTTAACGCTTTCTCCACTGAACACCTAACAAAATATGGAGGTCTGTTCCCATCTGGGGCAAACCAATGCCAAGAATTGAACCAGTCTTATAGCGAAGCAGATTCGTATATGGATGTTATAAATCACAATGTGACGAAAAAGATATGCCCTCACGGAAATACTGTGGAAGATTTTGGCAAAGCTCATCAGAAATGCGTCAATTCAGAATTCAATCAGAAACATGAAAGGATGTGCATCAAATTTAACCAACGACCCTTGCAGAAAAGGTGAGATAATTGTCTCAATTAATTTTTTAACTATACAGCTTTGTCCTGTTAGTACTGTCAATGTCTTTTAGTAACTCATCTTGATTCATTTCATGAAATATTTAATTTAATGATATCTAAGTTCATCGTGTATTTGTTACATCATTCTTTTTCTTTAACGTCCTTTCAAAATTTCATCATTGATTAGCTATGGTTCACAGTGCAATATCTTGTATATCATTAACAGATATGGCTGCTGCTCTTCCAACTCTACGCTTTCTCATTATCAGCTACCATTCAGTCAGGTCAGACACTAACCGCACAACACCCATTTTCAAATTATCCATTTCAAAATTCCATGTTTAATTTAAGTAGTAGATTGTAGATGTCATGTATTTGTCTTATTTCATCTACATTACTAAAGATATCACTATCAAACGTGTTTCCAAAAAGTTAGTTATGGTTACTGAAATAAACATCGACTGATTACAAGTATACGATTTCATGCCACTGGTTCATCGTCACTGGTGAATCTAACATGAGCATTACCAATTTTAACATGAGCTAACACACGACCTAGGAAGGGGCAAGACACTTCGATAACGTCAGTGAATTCCAGTGGACAAGACTCCGGGATTGCTGAGGCCGTGCGCTGTCCGTGTGGCCAGTCCAGTCTCCACACTTCGGAGGAAAGCAGCGGGTAGGTTTTACTTCATTTTATGATTTTACGAGAATCTTTGTACATTATTTCCTAAGGAACCACATACCTGTTGTGTTACCTGGTTTAATTCAAAGTATATAATATGTTTAACTGTGTTATAATGTCCAATTTCGATTGGATTAAATAATATGCTACACCTTAATGTAATTGCCGCCAACAGGGGATACCTTGAATCATATTTTGATAGCAAAAACTATGTGTATTTCTTAGCTTATAAATATACTGTCCTAATTTATGATTCTTGTATTTAAACAAAAGATTATTCTGTATGTAGTAAAAAAATCATCAATAATGGTTGAAATAATTGAAAACTATTTCAACCATTATCTAAAACATCGAACAAATAGGCACGTAAATAAGATAAAAGTACCCATGTAAAGAAAAAATACAAAACCTTCTTTCATATTTACAGATGCAGCTATGAAGATTCACTCAAATCCAACCACAATCAAGAGTCTCGCAAATCTTACCACAGATCTGAAGCTGAACACAGATTCCCGCGGCGTGCTTCCTTCGCCCACCACCCAGTCGACTCCAGACCACTGCACTACAGAAGACAATCCTTCTCCGAAAACATGCAAAAGCACTTCCCGTCCTTCGAAAGAGTAGGATCAGAAATAAGATTGACCAAACAAATGTCTACTCCCAATGTGTCCAATTTGGGGCAGACATATTTCATGAGTAGTAAACAAAATTTGAGAAGAAAAGAAGTTGTGAATGAACCTATGATTGATTACGATCATAGCGAAGGGGAAGATGTGTTTGATACCAGAATTGATAGAAGGCCTAGTGGGAAGAATAATAAAAGGAAGTTCATGGAGTTGGGTGGTCAAGCTGCCGTCTTCGTGGCCACTCCGGCGGCGGCGGAGATAATGAGGAGGCAGGGAAGTGAGAGACTAATGTTCGCAAGACCATTATAGCACTTGTGATTTCAATGTGATACGTAAACGGACTGTTCTATTTTGTGCAATTGTATTTATACTCTTATAAATATGTAAATAAGGTTGTAGATATTAGGATAAGCTACGGATTTCTTGCCTACTGCAACATGCTTTAACTTGGTTCTGATACCCAAAGAAGTAAGGTCCAGTAAGAGTGCCATTTCGGAGACGTCTTCGGCGGAAGACTTAATTTACGTAACCACCTTTATACTGCGTATTTATGTGTTAACTTTTGTATTTTTGTAAATAAGCTTTAGCTCTACGAAATAAATTGAGATTGATGAATATTAATTTGTTTTATTTTCTACTGATGTAATAAAGTTATGATTATAATGGATATTATACTATTGGTGCGACTCAATATAATTAAAAAAATTCAAAAAGTAACAAAGGTATTCGTATAACTGTCATGGTAGGAGAGTAGAAAAACATTTTTATCAATATACAATAAAAACTTATAAATAATTAATTTAGAAGCTAGCCTATGTTTAACCAGAAATCGATCAATCCATTCGATAATATTATAATATATTAAATAGGTACATAAAAGTATGCTCAGCCTTACAGACAAATAATATAACCACGTTAAATAAACTACCTATATACAAGAAAACCTCAAATGTTTGCAAAGTTGATATAGAATGCAATTTTCAGTTGCTCATCTTGTTTTCAATCAGTTACCACGAAGTCACGAAAAAGTATAATTATATTTAGAACGCCTAAAGATGGAATTTTTTCTGTCAGACAAAGGAACACGTACTTAGTTGATATTTCGATCACGCGCGACAGAATCTTTTTGTGGTTATAAACTTGCTCGTACATTCTAGCTTTCTAATGGGCTTCAGTAGACGAGATATTATTTCTTATTTGTTTTATCTTGAGCTGTATTATTTTTCATTATTTATTTTCTTAAAAAAAATTAAAAAGAATTTATTTATAAATACACAAAAAAACAAACAAGAATATGTACAAAAATAGACATGTAGTATGGTGCTCCCAAAAGGATACCCCCTCAGCATAATGCTGGCTGTAATGAATAAAGTCTTTTTATTTTTTTTTTACTTTTTTCGTGGTATTCTAGGCTCTTAAGCGAACCGGTAAAATAAAAACTTCACTTTAATGTAGTTTAAGATAATATAGTTGAATTAAATAAAAAAAAAAGACTTCCATAACAGCCAATTAATATCTATGACATTTTTGGCTTACATTTACAAATTGTTCGTCTGTAAACGCCCTAAGTTTTATACAAATTTAAGAAAATTGCCTATACTGCTGGTGCTGAAACTTTTATCGGGCAGTTATCAATAGTTACCCTTATTTTTATTAACGGTAATTGAACTGACCGTGTATTGGAAATTTTTGTTCTTTGTATACGAAATACAGTATTAATTGAAGACTTTTACCTTACCTATTTTCGTTTTCATTTGCAAATAAAACATTAGGATTGGATGAAATTTAGGCAAAGGAGGTACCACTTCAAAAATAAAATACATACATACATATACATATATATATATATAATCACTTCCTTTTCACCCTTACGGAGTAGACAGGGCCAACAGTCTTGAAAAGACTGATAGGCTACGTTCAGCGGTTTGGCTTAATGTTAGAATTGAGATTTAAATAGGGACAGGTCAGGCGATGGGCTCACAAGCCCATCGCCTAAAAAAAGAATCCCAAGTTTATAGCCTAGCCCTTAGTCGCCTTTTACGACATCCATGGGAAAGAGATTGAGTAGTCCTATTCTTTTTTTCTATTGGTGCCGGGAACCACACGGCTGTTAATAAAACAAAAACATAGACATACCTACATCATTCGTTCAGATGATAGGAAAAACGATTTACAATATAGGTTAATGTTTTTTATTCTTTGTCTTGGAGCATGTATATAATCGGAATAACAGCTTTGGGTGAAATTGTTTGGATAGTTTAACGAAGCGAAGATATATTTTCCTAAAAATGAGTAAACTATGCAAGAGCGGTAAGGAAACAAGCATTTCCATCTAGCGAAAACTTCCACTTGATCTGATGGAGAAGCATTGCTGGTTCTCTTCCCGTGTAGATGTAAAAGTCAACCAAGGAAGAGATTTTTAAACTATTAGCTATGACCTGTCGATATTTTATTCTTAATAGTGCCGTGTGTTTCTCGGCTTCCAAAATAAAGAAGAATAGGACCACTCCGTCTCTTTCCCATGGATGCCGTAAGAGACGACTAAGGGATAGGCTTATAAACTTTGGATTCTTATTTGAGGCGATGGGCTAGCAACATGTCACTATTTGAATCTCAATTCTATCGTTAAGCTTATCAGCTGAACGTGGCCTGTCAGTCTTTCAAGGCTGCTGGCTCTGTCTACCCCGCAAGGTATACAGACGTGATCATATAAATGAATAATTAAACAAATATACCGATTTAGTTGTACCAAATAAGTAGGTTCTCACACGATGTTACCTCACCGTTAGAGCATCGGTTAGCAATTTTTCAAACCTTAGTTCTTTTAAAACACTAATCAAAAGACTTTGTTCTGATGCATCTAACATTTAAGTGTTCTTATATTTATGTAAATTTATATATATTTTATTTATGTATGTTTATCATTTACTAGTTTGTAATTAATTGATTTATTGGATCGCATCCGCAATGCTTTTAATGAGCGCTGCCTCTTTGATTATGGATTTTCTTTTATATTTTGGTTGACTGAAAGAAATCCCGATTGGGATTGTACATATTCTTCTAAATCCAATGACTGTTCTAGTTTTGTTACATTTCGTTTAATGTGCAATAAAGAGACAAACAAACTAGGTATTGCTGTCGCCATGAGACAGATGATATTTTAATTATTACTGTAGATTCATTCCGAGAATAATAATAAAATAATATAGAAATGTCCTTATTGAATCAGATCAGTCAATAAATTTCAAGTATCGCTGTTGAATCTCAACACTTGAACGACTTACTATCTCGATTGTACTCATTTCAAGGATTTATTCAGACGTAAGTTGGCTATCGACTTTAGAAAATGAAAAGATATTGTATTAATTTGAAGGATCGCTTCTTTTTTTCCTGTAAGAGTCAGTGCTCCCATGAATTTAATCGCATATTCTAGGATGAATTTAATTTATTAATCTTTAAATCTGGCAGAAGTCTGTGCGTCTGTTAAGCTTTCACGACTTAACAAGTGGGAATCTATAGTCTCTGCCTACCCCAATGGGAAACAGGCGTAACGGTAAGTAGCTGTCCCGGCAAAAGTTGTTTTGCCATATAAATAATTTTTAAGTAATTTCTAGCTCAAAAATGTTAATGGTGGATAACTATAAGGGGTATGATAATCGGTCAAGCCGTTTCGGAGGAGTACGGGAATGAACATTGTGACACGAGAATTTTATATATAAGATGTAGGTTATAAGAACCGCCTTTGTGTAAGAGTTTTTGTATTTAATTTAGTTTTCTATATAAATTCACCTCTTACACACATTTTCCGTTTTTCAATTTATCAGTCGAGTTACCCCTTACCTATAATTCTGCGCAGTTGCATTTTCTTAAGATTGCATTATAAGCTAGCTCGGGACTCCAGGCAAATTTTATTGCCTTTTGACACCCTTTTCGATCGTAAAATTCTCACTGAGATTCCGCCAGCAACTTCATTCTTAAATATAATAAACCTGTCGCTAGTTGTTCGTCGCGAACTTAAACCTCGCAAAATCTTTCAAGTTTTAATAAAAAAAAAATTGAGATTTCTGGAATATGGTTATTTTTACCCTATGGTCTTAATCTTTCTTCGTGGCAAGTGGAAAGATGTGGTCTCTGCCTACCCCTCCGGGAAGGGGGCGGGATTTTATATATGATGTAGGTACATATAATATACAATATAAATATATACGGGACAAATTACACTGATTGAGTTAGCCTCGAAGTAAGTACGAAACGTGTTACGAGTTACCAACTCAACGATACTATATTTTATAATAAATACTTATATAGATAAACATCCAAGACCCAGGCCAATCAAAAAAAGTTCTTTTCTCATCATGTCCTGGCCGGGATTCGAACCCGAGACCACCGGTGCCACAGATAAGCGTTCTACCGCTGCGCCACAGAGGCCGTTTAATATTGTTATGTATGTTATATATATCTTATGTATGTGTAGTAAATAGAAATTTTTTTTGTGAAAATGATCTAGTAAAATTCTCTTCACTACAATTCAATCGTCAAAGTACCTAATTATACGAATGACACAATACAGACCAAAAAAAGGTCATAGCGCAAAAATGTCTATTATTAGCCGAGGTCACTGACCCACTGGGGTGACCGTACGGGTCCCACAAATGGGAGCACTTGATGTTAATGTCAGGATTTATCCATGGACATTGATTAATTAGTGGGTATGGTCCGAGATTCATATCCACAGTTGCCAACTGCCACTAACGATATAGCGCAAATTTTTCGAATTCAAATATTTTATTTATTGAACAATGTCTATTATTTTAGTAACAATATTGACTTACGAAGCTAGTGAGAGAATAAAAATAGGTAGTAAAAGTCTAACGGTCCCAAAAAAGCGCCAAATTCTTTAAAACAAGCTGAAGAAAAAAAAATCGTTAGGTTTTGTACAAAATACACATGGGTATTTTGTACAAAACCTAACTTAAGTAAAATCATCTTCTGTAACTGCCTGTATTTGCTAGTATATTCGGTGTTCTGCCTAGAAAATGCTTCGAAATCTTTGAATCAATAAGTTTTCAAAACGTGCCAGATTGCTGAAATAGGCTAAGGTTAGAATTTTGGATACGAGGCATTTTTGGATAGATAAATTCGCCAACCATGAAGTGTTATTCGGAGTAAGAGAAGAAAAAACCATTTCAAAACCGATAGTAAATAGAAGAGGGGGAATGATAGAAAAATTAATCCGCCATTAAAATTTTTGGACAAAAAAATTAATGGAAAGAGATGAATAGATGAAGCTCCACTTAACTCCATCAACAAGATTTGCTATTAAATTTAAGAGTGGCCAAAAAAAGCGTCAGATTCAGCGCAGAGAGCGCTCAGAAGGCAACACTGTTCATATCTACATCCTTTCAATTAGATAAGCTCAGAGTGCGTTAGGAATGGAAATTAGAACTCATTGATGCGTCTGGAAATTATGGAAATTTTCGTGAATAAAAAGCGTGTGATGGGCCTAGTAATAGGATCGTTTATAATCTCACCCGTTTTCTATTGAGCGGACTGTGGAAGTCAGTAAAGTAAAACAGCGCTTTAAAAAAACCCTGTTATATGTAATACCGCCATGACCCAAGATTGGGTGAGTCAGTTACATGAAATGACTAGTCTGACTTAAGGTATATTTGCAAGGGACCCTAACCCATAATGGAACATGGTTGTATATCCAGTTGACTGAATGTGTGGGTTAGCTCAGAATGTTTTCGTCACCGTAAGAGTATCGGTTAGTAAACATACTGCTAGAGAAAAGAGTCATTGGCCGAAGAAGAATTTGAATATGTGGCGACATCTCTACGCCACAAAACACAATCAGCCAATAACAGCGAAGAGTCTAAATCGCGCAAGCAAAATGTTCATGGGTTCGAGCATATATACAACCTCCGACACAATATCGTCTGTCACGCGGTTCCCCAGGCATAATACCTAGTCTGGCAATCTAACTTTGGTAGGGGTCGAGCCAAAACATCGCTCCCGTTACAAATATAAACCTCAATGCGCATCACGCATTGTAATCGAACATCTTAACCGCTTGCGTTTTCCCTAAAAGCATTTACTTACAAGAAAACAAATATAAACAATCAAATCACGTTACTACCCGTCCGGGAAAGATACGGGAAAACGATGGAGTCTTATTCAAAGTTCCGGGAACCACACACTCGGTGACAAATTTGCGTGCGATACGAAACTTCCCCGTCTAATCTAACAAGTTCCCACTTGCCTCCCGCCATGTTTTTCAATAATTTCCCTGACACCCGCGAGTTCATTGAACTCTATAGTTAAAGTTTGATTGAAAACTGCGTGGCGAATAGAGACTATATGAATAGAGATGACGTCGTGAATGCAAATAATTTTAGTTTAAAAAAATTGCGTGTACACTTTATAGTAAAACTAAATTATAGTAAACCTATTAATAACCGGCAGTGCCCTGTGGTTCCCGGCGCCAATAAAAAAAAGAATAGGACCACTCCATCTCGTTCCCATAGATGTTGTAAAAGACGACTAAGGGTTTTGTGTTTATTAACGTGGGATTCTTCTTTTAGGCGACGGAATAGCAACCTTACACTATTTGAACTCAATTCTATCATTAAGCCAAATAGCTCAATGTGGCCTATCAGTCTTTTCAAAACTGTGGGCTCTGTCTACCCCGCAAGGGATATAGACGTATTACATGTATGTATGTATGTATGTAATTAATTAGCTGGCATAATACGTTTTCCACAAATTTTGTAAAATCCGTGATTTGACATAAAAATGATAAAAAGAAATTCTTGTGTTCGTTTTTATCAGTACAATTCTTTTCAACCAGCGGACCGTAGGCTCCGAAGTTTAATGGCAGAGTGCAACTGAGGACACGCCATGATGAGAGAGAAATCTTCCAACAATCGAAGAAATATTCGTCAATCACAAGTTCCCTTTATCATTATTCTAACTATATTCATTTTAAAGAGCATTATTATTTTTTACCAATATTATGTCCTCACAAAGGAGTAATTTATCAAAATAATCTGTTTGTGGCTACAGTATGCTGATACATTCACAAAAATATTATTATCAGAACAAAACACACATTTACTTGCATAGTTAGGACGTCAATTCTTTGCATTTCCTTCCATGTAGGAAGATTCCTTTTTCAGTTATCAACTTTTGAACATATTATTGGAGTTTCTCAACGTTAGAACAAAACAAATATTGTTTTTTGTGATACCGTGTGTGTATGAAAACTAGATATTGAAATTTAATGGAATTTATTCAGAGATATCACCTTTAGTTAACTAGTTTTATGTTTATCTATATTTATAAATAACTTTTTTTTACTTATATGAAACGATTTAAGTTCATCTGGATTGCGGTAAGTAAAAAATGTAGTCTAAGTCTCTCCCTATACAAACATATAGAGGCGTGACTTATAGCGACTGCATCGGAAAAAAAGGAATTAATGCTTTCTTAATTAAAGAAACAAAGCATTAAGACGTGTTTTTGAAAATATTTTGTAAATCTTATCCTTATTTGATAGCCACGGGCTTTTTTAAACTGTTCCTAAAGGTTAATGTTATTACTCAAAGATTATTTACTCATACATTTTTCTTGCTATATCTTCCCATATGTAGGATGAGAAATAAAGTGTATTAACATTTGAACTTTTGTCTTTACATTAACTAAGCCTAAATACTAAATCGTTTTTTCTATTATCTGAACGAATGATGTATGTTTTTGTTTTATTAACATCATACTTAATGTACGTGCCGTGTAGTTCCCGGCACCAATAAAAAACGAATAGGACCACTCCACCTCTTTCCCATGGATGTCGTAAAGGGCGATTAAGGGGTAGGCTTACAAACTTGGGAGTCTTCTTTTAGGCGATGGGCAAGCAACCTGTCACTTTTTTAATCTCAATTCTATCATCAAGCCAAAAAGCTGAAAATGGCCTATATATTGTTTTTCTATAATATATACAAGTGGCAACCCTAACCCCAGTACCACTATCGATTGTAAACGCTTCCTTATAGTAGCCATTCCATAAGACATCCCGCCGAGATATATTTATACGACGTTTTTACGATGTCGTTGTGCTACTAACTTGGGTTTAAAGATTTAAACATTGGTGCAAGCAGACGATGTTTCAGTTTCTCATGTACATACTCACGTCACTTACATGTTATCCCTAACGGCGTAGACAGAGGCTATAATTTTAAAGCGATAGGTTAAAGGCTTATTACATAGAAAGTGAAGCGGAATCATAGCGAAGAAATTGCGGACCCAGCCAATAGCAACGAAGAATCTAAATCGCGCAAACAAAGATTTCACGGATTGGAGCATAAATACAACCTCTGACTTAATATCGTTGGAGGCGCGGTACTCAGGCATAACACCTAGCCTGGCGGAAGATCTTCCCTTTGGTGACGGTCGAGCCGAATCCTTGAATTTATCGACAAATTCAGTCATCCAGGCTCTCACATCCTATCAACAAACAACATACATACATATAATCACGTATATATAGTGTAAACAACTTCTTTGGAAGAGCGGGCTCTCCAAACACAAGTATTTTATACTTAAATGGAGGACCCAATCATATATGAGCTATTGTAAAAAAGAGTGTAATAAAGATATTTATTATATTTATTATTATTATATCCCTTGCGGGGTAGACAGAGCCAACAGTTTTAAAGACTCTGATAGGCCACGTTCAGCTATTTGGCTTTAAGATAGAATTGAGATTCAAATAGTGACAGGTTGCTAGCCCATCGCCTAAAAAAGAATCCCAAATTTGTAAGCCTATCCCTTAGTCGCCTTTTACTACATCCATGGGAAAGAGATGGCGTGGTCCTATTCTTTTTTCTATTGGTGCCGGGAACCACACGGCACTCAAATCAACAAACAATGTTTTATAATATTCCGCGCCCCAACCTATATAACGATAGACGTCTTAGAATTTGATTATTCATGAATTCACAAAAAAATATCTAACGAAAATAGATTAACATACACATGTATGTTGTTTATATTATTAGATTAACTTTTTGACAGGGCAGTGCGCCCGTGGGAATTTGAAAGGACAGCAGTACTTATTTTTTGTTATTCAGTGCGTTTTTAGTTTCATTGCTATGAGGAGTCAGGTCAGGTCAGATTATAAATTTGATAGTTATCTATACTAATATTATAAAGCTGAAGAGTTTGTTTGATTGTTTGAACGCGCTTATCTCAGGAACTATTGGTTCGAATTGAAATATTGTTTTGTGTTGAATAGTCCATTTATTGTGGAAAGCTTTAGGCTATATAACATCACGCTGCAACTTTAAGGAGCGAAGAAATAATGGAAAATGTGAAAAAAAACAAACGGGGAAAATTATTCATCCATGAGAGCTCCAATGATGCCCAAAATAACTATTCCAAGCGGACGAAGTCGCGGGCACAGTAGTCAAATAAATTTTTTTAGTGTGTATTGATATTGTGTAGTGAATGATGCCCACAATAACTATTCCACGCGGACGAAGTCGCGGGCACAGCTAGTAAAATAATTTTTTTTAGTGTGTATTGATATTTTGTAGTGAATTAATTTTCATCAACAAAAAAATAATATTCCTTCATTTCAATATTTTCCCCCAAGCCAGAAGATATAAATCCTCGTTAAGAGTAATTACCATGATTGCCAGCAGGTGACCGACATTAATCAGACACGTGGAAGTGACGTCACGTGACGTCGTCAGGGGTCAATGGCCTCTTGACGTCACGAAGCGTTCTTACGAGGACTGCGCAGTATAAACAAAAAAGTCACGTAGGTATGAAACGATAAATAGTTTAACGCGCCTTTTGTTTTTGTAGTAATAGGCTTTTGGAGTTAAAACTAAAACTAATACAGTGCCGTGTGGTTTCCGGCACTTTAGAATAGGACCATTCCATGTCTTTCCCATGAAATTCAAAAAATTCAAAAATTCAAAATTTTTATTCATTATTATAGGACATTATTATATCGCTTAATAATTGTCGTATGGTTTAACAACTTGGTTGACGTCAAATAAATTACTTAAAAATTAAGTTTACTGCCGCTTCCAAGGCGTCAGTGCAGAAGAAGCGGTAACAAACTGCACTGCAGCATTTTCTTCAACAACGTAAGGGTGTCATAAGAGGCGACTAAGGTATAGGCTACGAAACTCGGGATTATTGTTTTTGACGATGGGCTAACAACCTGTCACTATACTTAAGAGAACTTATCTGAGTTTGTAGTCATAAGAAAATCCCAGGTTCGGTGAAGACTCAAACAGGAGTTATTCCTATCAGGAGGATAACAGGAAAATATACGACATGATTTAAATAACATAAATGCCTTGGAAAGGCTTGATCGCATGAAGTTTGTCAATTCTATACGTTCATACCTATTATAAAGCTGAAGAGTTTGTTTGTTTGAACGCGCTAAACTCAGGAATTACTGGTACGATTTGAAAATTTATTTTTGTATTGAATAAACCATTTATCGAGGAAGGTTTTAGGTTCTATTACATCACGCTGCAACTTTTAGGAGCGAAGAAATAATGGAGAATATGAAAAAATCGGGGAAAATTATTCATCCTTGAGAGCTTCAACGATGCTCAAAATAATCATTCCACGCGGACGAAGTCGCGGGCACAGATAGTGTCTTATATTAACACAAAAACGATATTTAATCGAAAAAAGTCACAGCAGAAAAATCTGGAAGTTCAATAGCCTCTAGAAATGTCCATTACTGCAATAAAGAACATTCAACGCCCAGATTTTACTACCGGGAAAATCTACCGAGTCATAACAATAAATAAAAGAATGCGCAAACGAAGCCACAGAGCAGAAAAACTTATGAAGACATTTGAGATGTACGAGAAATACGGAAATATTTTTCGTAGATTATTTTTTACACTGTGCGCTGTTGTTGTGACGTTGAACAGTTAGCGAATCAAAGCCTATTTTTACGTCTAAACCCATAAAGTGAACATCTGTGTGAAAGAATTCCTGTTATTATACACAATGGGAAATTCAGTGTCGTCCATATTTTAAGTAATAATAAAAGGATTTTTTTGTTACATTGATGTTTTTTTTGTTACATTGATGATTTTAAAATAATATACAGTTTTCTGGGAGTATTATTTCAAAAAGTGTTAGTACATACATACATATATGTCTCTTGCGGGGTAGACAGAGCCAACGGTCTTCAAAATACTGACTGGCCACGTTCAGCTGTTTGGCCTAATGATAGCCCAGCGCCTGAAAGAAGAATCCCAAGTTAATAAGCCTATCCCGTAGTCGCCTTTTACGACATCCATAGGAAAGAGATGGGAGTGGTCGTATTCTTTTTTCTATCGGTGCCGGGAACCACACGGCACGTACAGTGTCAGTATATTAGGGTAATTACTATTAACTTCTTCTGGTAGTCAAAAGAATTATAATTGCAAGTTTTTATACATCTCAAGTTTATTAAGCCTTACACTACATAAAAGAAAATATACATACATACATACATACATAAAATCACGCCTCTTTCCCGGAGGGGTAGGCAGAGACTACCTCTTTCCACTTGCCACGATCTCTGCATACTTCTTTCGCTTCGTCCACATTCATAACTCTCTTCATACAAGCTCGGCGGTTTCGGGTACTTTTGACCTGACCCTTTACCAGGACGTCCTTAATTTGATCAAGATACGTTCGTCTAGGTCTTCCCACTCCGACCTTTCCCTCCACACTCTCCTTGTATATCTGCTTAGTCAACCTGCTTTCATTCATCCTCTCCACATGACCGAACCATCTTAACATACCCTTTTCTATTCCTGTAACTACATCTTCTTTCACATCACAACATTCCCTTATCACGCTGTTCCTTATCCTGTCACTCAATTTCACACCCATCATACTCCTTAACGCTCTCATTTCCACTGCATTTATTCTGCTTTCATGCTTCTTTTGCCATACCCAACTTTCACTCCCATACATTAATGTCGGGACCAACACGCCCCTGTGCACAGCCAGTCGAGCCTTTTTGGATAGTTTCTGACTGCTCATAAAGGCATGCAAAGCTCCATTCACCATGTTCCCCGCGTTCACTCTCCTTTCAATATCACTATCATACTTGCCATCTGATGTAAACTTTGATCCTAGATATACAAACTCTTTCACTTGCTCCACTTTTTCTCCTCCAATCAAAATATTACATGCTGTCATTTCTTTCTCCATTTCAAAAACCAGTGTTTTAGTTTTACTTACGTTCACTTTCATTCCTTTCTCTTTTAAAGCTTCATGCATACAGTTTACCATCTCCTGTAACTCCTCCGCTGATGACGCCAGTATAACCTGATCGTCGGCATAGAGCAGACATTTGACGAGTAACTCATTCATCCTTAATCCACTTTTAGACTCTTTCAAATCTGTCAAACAGCTATCCATAAATAGGTTGAACAGCCACGGTGACGCAACACATCCTTGCCTAACGCCTTTCTCAATCTTAAACCACTCAGTGTGCGCTCCGTTTATCCTGACACAAGCACTCGAATCCTCATATAAGGATTTCAGTGCTCGTATTAAGAGACTGCTCACCCCATGCATAGAAAGTGCTGACCACAATTCATTCCTCTCAACTCTGTCATAGGCCTTTTCCAGATCTACGAATGTGCAATAGACTTTTTGACTCTTGGCCAAAAACTTTTCGGCTATGCACCGCAAGGAAAAGACCTGATCAGTACATTCCATTCCCTTTCGAAATCCCGCTTGAGCATCCCATATTTTGTCATCAGTTTCATTCCTGACTCTATTAATCAATACCTTAGCATACAATTTGCCGACGACGCTAAGCAGGCTTATACCACGATAATTTTTGCAGTCCAGCTGTGACCCTTTTCCTTTGTAAAGTGGCACGATAACAGCCTTACACCAATCTTTTGGTACTCGGCCGCTTCTCCAACACAAATTGAAAAGGCAGTACAACTGACTAGCTACTACGCCTTTTCCTGCTTTAAGCATCTCGACCGACACTCTATCACACCCAGCAGCCTTTCCCGCTTTCATACTCTTAAGTGCTTCCACAATTTCGAACATTTCAATTTCGCCTTCCATCTCATTCTCTTTTTCTTCGCTATAGCAGAAATCTTTCTTATTTCCTTCCTTTTTTTCAAATAAACTTTCAAAATAGTCCTTCCATATCTTTAGTACACATTCTTCTCCTTTCACAACGCTACCATCCTGGCATCTGATCCTAGTCAGCTCTCTGGTTATAGTATTTCCTCGGGCTGACCTTACGGATTTCCAGAATACTTTCAGATTTGACTGAAAGTCTTCTGATAGCCTTTTATCAAAATCCTCTTTATACTCTTCTTTCTTTCTAATCACAGCTTTCTTAACCAAATCTTTCATTTTCTTATATTCCTTACGTGCTTCATTCACATCTTCATCTATAACCTCTTGCATTCTTAAGTTAGCTTTTGCTGCTAACAAATCCAGCCATGCTTTCTTCTTTAATCGCACAAGTTCTTGCACATCTTTACTCATCCACGCATTTTTGTGATTTTTTCCTTTCCTTCTTCTACTTACACCACACACTTCAACAGCTACTTTCACAATTCTTTCTTTAAATTCCTTCCATCCATCTTCAATATCGCTCATTTCATCTAAATCTTCAAATTCATCCTTCAGTCTATTAATATACTTCTTACCTACATCCATATCTTGCAAATTTTCTACTTTTACTCTTTCCAAAGCGCTGGTTTGCTCCCTTACCCTGTGCCGCCAGCGATTGAAGATACCCCTTATCCGGGATATCACCAGTAAATGGTCCGAGTCAATGCCAGCACCGCGATATGCACGGGTATCCAGCACTTTGTTCTTCAATCTTTCATCTACAATCACAAAGTCTATCATACTTTTTAAAATACCTTCCACTCTTGTGTAGGTGTGGATCTCTTTATGTTGAAACATTGAGTTCGACACAAAAAGATCCCACTCTAGACAAATTTCTAATACACTTCTTCCATTATCATTCACCTTTTCGTCACCAAACGCACCAAGCACCTTTTCATATCCATCACGCTTTACACCCACCCATCCATTAAAATCACCTAACAAAATAATCTTCTCATTTGGCTTGGTAACTTTCAACACTTCTCTTACACTATTCCAGAACTCCTCGTTTTCGCTTTTTGCTGATGTTGTACCCCTCGAACCCACATCCCAAGGTGCATAAACACCTAGAACGAAGATCCGAGTGATTCCAACTTTCAGCCTAATCCATAGAAGACGAGGGCTGACACACTCATACTCATTCACGCACTCAGCCATTCGTGCAGAAAGAATTAGACCGACCCCTTGACAGCCTCGGCTGGTACTGGAAATTCCAGACCAATACGCCGTGTAAGGGCCGTGCTGCGTCGCGTCGCATCCTTTCCGCTTCGTTTCATTCACGCACAACACATCCAAACGTCTTTCATCCATCATCTGGCATACTTCCTCAATCTTATCCTTCATTCCTCCTCTTACATTCATCGTCGCAAAGCGGCTTTCAGCAGACCGCATACCGCTCCCGCCGGGAACGAGACGTGATGGGGTGCGGACACCATCGCCGCCATTTATATGCTTTTTAAGGTTCATAATGCGATTCCCACGAGACGCTAGGGAAAAATTTTGTCCGCCCCAGCAGAGCCCCGCATGCCAGGGTAAGGCTAGCCATTACCTGGGGGTCGCCCAACCCCATGGCGGAAGTGGCACGCTCGAGACTAGGCTCGCCCCTAGCCATGCATCCATCGGCGCGGCAGACCTTAGATTGGCAGGGATTTACATTAAAGAGGAATCCCAAGTCTATCCCTTAGTCGGCTCTTACGACATCCGTGGGAAAGAGATGGAGTGGTCCTATTCTTTTGTAATGGTGCCGGGAACCACACGGCACTGCCGGGAACCACACGGCACGGCAAAGTATTATAATGTAATCAAAGACTGAAAATCCTTTAGTTTGTTTGTTTAGCTACCCCACTATTGCTTAAAAACGTTTACAGTATACACCTTGGCAGGCAACGACTTGGAAGTAGGTATTGTACACACATTGGGTAGCTTTATTGTGTTGTAACCTCGTAAGTCTGTAATAAGAATACAGCGAGACATAGGTATATCTTTAAATCTTGGTGCTGAAGAACAAGCTCTAGTCCTTAGCTCGTATGTATCAGGGTATTATACTTATGTTTGGCCGCCCCAGATTTTAACTCGGGTGAATAAATAAATTGCATTTTTAATTGCGTTGTTGACTGTACGTCTTAACAATTTGGCTATGACGTCGGTCACTATTAAAAAAAATACAAATACATGGCCAAATTGCCGAGACAATTAAAAACGTAAATGAAATTTATTGAAGAAATATCATTTTTAAAACATTACAGTAATGTTATCGCAGTTAATTCCTTAAAAACAGTGCAGGCACAATGAAGATGTACCTACCTAAACGCATTGGGCAAGCACAATACATATATCGATGTATCGTAAAAGCTCTACTGCGTAATCACTTGCTTATACCACTAATGCACACTAATTCTGATTACACAAAGATCTTTTTTATGAGTCAAATTACTTTGTAATTCACATAATACAATATTTTATTTCATTTAATAATACACAAATATTCTCGTTCATATTATGTAATAATTATTTATTAAATATACAAACATGCATTAAATAATCTTGTTTGAAAAAAGGACATATAAACACTACCTATTGCAAATATTGCAAGTATTATTTAAGGCATTAAATAAAATTACAAAAAAAGCTTCATTCTCATAACCCAAACTTGGATGTGTAGTACTATACTAAGATTACATAGTCTATGAAAATATGTAAAACATTGTTTGATTATTGTTCCTTGATTTATTCTACACAGTGTATAATGTATATTGTATATATAACACAGGCACCGATTTGTATGAAATGTAATAGTCTAAATATTCATCTTTTTCAACTTCGCATTTGGAAGCTAGTATAAGTAAACGGTACAAGGAAGTCAAATAAATTTAGTAGTCTAATCTTCACTCTTAGATCAGCATGGAGGATTCCGTGCTGATTTAAGTTTGAAGAAAAAAAAAAAAAAAGAAAAAAAAAAAAAAAAAAGAAAAAAAAAAAAAAGAAAATATTTTTGACGCAAAATCTTAATGAAATTTTTGACTAAACAAACGCCGACCGACACCTATCAAACGAGATAGATTATTTTCTTAAAAACATGTCACGCGTGAGGTATCGACCAAGTCACTGACATCGAAGCGACATTCGCGAAATATTTTCTCTACCGGAATCTGTATCTCAAAACACATAGGGTTTCCACGAATGCTATTTTCCAATTAACCCGATCGACGACCCTCGTCATCATGCAAGAACAATAACAATTTTTAATGTAAAATGTACAATTTTCGGGACATCCCGTCTCGTCTCCAGTCACGTTTAGATCACAAACACTTCTCACCATTCAGAAGTAATTATTTCTACAACAGCGCCTCTCAAAGTTTGGGAGCACCCGTGATCTGTTATAAACTTTGGGCTTAAATTAATGAGACAAATTTTCCAAATAATAATAATTAGCAGATTGATATAGTTACGATAATTGTTAATTAAAGGTTCTTGAAATGTCAGAAACAAAATGTAAGTAAAATGAACGTAGTTGAAATAAGAGAGCTTTATTGCTTAAGAATAGAATAGAATAAATTTATTTTCAAAATTGGATACAATGTATCACTTATTGACGTCACATCACTTAAATCTAATTATAACTACTACCGCTTCCAAAGCGCATGTGTAGAAGAAGCGGCGGAACAAAGCAGCATTTTCATTGGACGTCAATTTACGTAGTAATTTTAAAGTAAAATTTAAGTAGTTTAAAAGATTGAAGAAATTAGAAATATCGAATAAAAAAAGAAATGTGTGAAGTGAAAGAGGATGTGGTGACCAAAATTGTAAAGGGTATGTCGAGATGGTTTGGACTTGTCCAGAGAATTGATGAGGACAAATTAACAAAAGAAATTTATAAGGCAGCTTCAAGCTTCGCACTTTTAAGGACCAAATTTCGAATGCCTTAAAAAAGGATGATATTAGAAGTACCCGTTATCGTTGAATATGTATGAAAGAAGTAGTGAGCGTGGAGGAAGCGGGAGAGGTCTGTAAGGATCGTAGCAAGTGGAAATCCATAGTATCTTCCAACACCAATGGGAGACATATGTATGCATGCTAGCTGTTTCTGTTCCAACGCTCATTGTAAAGTTCAATTAAGACAGGCTTTTCAACTTGGAATTCTATAAGCCAAGAAGCCTGACTATAGATGACTTGTCTGTATTTCAATTTCATCAAAAGGCCATGCGGCTGAGTACTAAAACTCCTATTTAAAACTTTGTTTATGCGAACCACGTACTGTTTGACAACTCGCGAACAACAACGCAAACTTTGAGAAACACAGTTTTAGACAATGTTCAGTCAGGCGGTATTCGAAAATATTTATCTGAAGAGTCCTGTTCAAATAAGACATCTCGGAATGGAACTTCTAGATGAATTCTCCGACAGACTGGTATATTTCCCAAATTCTTTTCCAATCACAGGAAATCATGTAATCACACTTAATTTGTATTGATTTTAAATGTATCCTATATATTGAATGGCAAAGCCTCCTCCATATTAGGTTGCCTGAAAATCATATATATCATCATACATACATACATAAAATCACGCCTCTTTCCCGGAGGGGTAGGCAGAGACTACCTCTTTCCATTTGCCACGATCTCTGCATACTTCCTTCGCTTCATCCACATTTATAACTCTCTTCATGCAAGCTCGGCGGTTTCGGGTACTTTTGACCTAACCCCATTATACACATGCATATTCTGAGTGGAAATCCTTTTGGTAGCATCGTGTAATTTTTATTATTGGGAGTAATATAATTTCACCTTTTGTGCCAAAAATATTTTTCTTAATTAATCGATTTAGTTCAATGCAATAGTTAACTGGAGTAGTTTATCACATAGAAAACATTGTTGACTAAACACTGTGGCTTCAATGATCTTTACCCCGGGTTTTCAAAACCCATGTTTAAAAAAATCACGCTATGATAGTTTAGTTTCACTACAATATCTGAAACTAGGGTAAGATCCTGCATTGATAATCTGTAAGACTATGGACTTGCAACCTGTCTCTATTTGAATCTCAATTCCATCAATAACTGAACGTGGCTTTTGATCTTTGCGAGACAGTTTTCTCTGTCTTCCCCGTTAGGGATAAAAGTTATTATAGTAGGTATGTATATAAAAATAGACATTACCAACATTTGTATAGAGCTTTCTCAAGAAAACTCTGCCTTTATTGAATGAAGTTGTTTTGTTACGATTCCGGAAATCTCCAAATTGGATAAATGCGAACGTGATGATTACATAGGAGAGGAAGGCTTTCAATGAAAATATGAGTCGTCATTTGTTATCGTGTTGTCTGGTAGAACTAACTATAAATACTGTTGATGTTTGTTTTGTTTTCACAAGATTGCAAGATGAAATTCAATTTCATAATTTAGCTATGAATTTTAATTTTAATTTCTAGTTTTTATTTTTAAATAATTTTTATAATTTCTATTTTTAGTAGTTTGAAGTGTTTATAAATAAAATAAAAATTCTAAGAGGTAGGAAATGTACCTTTATAATTAATTAGAAAATCAAAATGCTTACTCGTGAAATGATAAAAAATACATTGGTTTTCACAGCTATGCATAATTATAGATAATATTTCTTTTTTGTTATTTATTTATCACATTCAGAGTGATACATTACATGTAGCTTTTATAAGATAAGCCAGTTGGTAAATTTACAAAATTTAATCTACTAGCGACCTTGCTTCGCACTGGTTGCTTTCTCAGAAAAACCTCTTACAAATAAGAAAAAAAATCGTCCACGACTTTCTTAGATTTGCGCGTACATACAGACAAAGAAAACAGAGGGCCTTTATAATATCTGATGATATAAGGATATCTTAGAAATAAAGGAAAAGAAAAGGAAATGCCATCAGAACTGGAAAATATGTAAGAGGTTAATTTTAATAGCCTACATACACACACCTTCTAAATAAATACAAAAACTCTTTCACAAACTCCACCGAAGCGGCTTGACCGATTCTCATGAAATTTTGTGACCATATTGAGTAGGTCTGAGAATCGGCCAACACTATTTTTCACACCCCTTAGTGATAAGAGTTGTCCACGAGTTAAAAATTATTGAAACTAAATATTATAGCACCATTTGAATTTATTTACTTACTCGTAGGACATATATATATTTTGGCCTGCTATGTCCCTCACAAGAACAAATTACTATTGCATACATACATACATATGGTCACGTCTATATCCCTTGCGGGGTAGACAGAGCCAACAGTCTTGAAAAAACTTGAATGGACACGTTCAGCTATTTGGCTTAATGATAGAATTGAGATTCAAATAGGGACAGGTTGCTAGCCCATCGCCTTAAAAAGAATCCCAAGTTAATCTCTTAGTCGCCTCTTACGACATCCACGGGAAAGAGATGGAGTGGTCCTATTCTTTTTTGTATTGGTACCGGGAACCACACGGCACACGGCTATTGAATTGGACATTATCTGATAGCAAAAACTTTGACGACAATTTACTTATCACCGAGTTCAAATTCCAAAACGATGCGCCTAACGCAAAGATAATAAATAGCAAATCTATTCAAATTCTAACAATACCTTCCCTAACATTATCAAAAGATACGAGTTCGTTGAACCCTTTATCATTTTTTATAAGAACAGGTAGAAAAAGGTCCGTTCGGTCCAATCATAGTTCCGATTGCTTTGAAGAACAGGCTTATGACAAATCCACTAAGAAAGCTGTTTTTACCAACGCAATCTCTGTAGGATTAGTTAACTGACCGCCGTTTTTCTGTTTTATATACTTTTTTGGATTCCTTGGGTTAGTGCCCTCACTATATGTACGTATCGTTTCAATCTTGCAACTCCATCCTCCGTGTGGTTCCCAGCACTTTAGAATAGGACTCTCTCTTTTTCTATAGATATCGTAAAAGGCGACTTAGGCTTAAATAAACTTGACATTCTTCTCTTAGGCTATGGGCTAGCAACCTGTCACTAATTGTATCTCAATCCTATCACTTAGCCAAGCGGTTGAGCGTGGCTTTTCACTCTTTTGATGACTGTTGGCTCTGTCTACCCCGCAGGGGGTATAGATGTGGTTCCAGGAATCCCAAGTATAAAATCCTATCTATTAGTCATCTTTTACGACATCCATTGGAAAGAGATGGAATGGTCCTATTCTTCTTTCTTTTGGTGCCGGGAATCACACGGCACATTTAATGACGTTACTTCAATCCAAAACAATTAAGATTAAAATTACAATTACGCCCTTAAAGCGGAAAAGTTAAAGAATTTGTATCATTTTTGTAAAAATATTAAGAAACAAAGAAGCCATCCTTAATCCTTCAAAGTTATTGGAATCTTTCAGATTCTAAAAGTTTTCTTCACAATGAGAACAAACAAGTGAGATACGAAAGGGTATTTTGAAAGGGCCAGCAACTTGCAAAATATTGTCACAATCACCGTTGGATACATACGGGACTTTATTTGGTACATTTTAAGCCGACTTCAAAAAAAGTAGGTTCTCATTTTGACCGTATTTTTTATAGAATGGTAGAGACTGTGACATGGGACTGTGTGAGAATGGCACAGACTCTTGTTTAAATTTTATAAAAGATACAACCTAAATTGATAGGTCTGGAAATTTCAAATTTCGAACCTGGAGTACCCGAAACCACCGAGCTTGCATGAAGAGAGTTATGAATGTGGAAGAAGCGAAAGAAACATGCAGGGATCGTGGCAAGTGGAAAGATGTAGTCTCTGCCTACCCCTTCGGGAAAAAGGCGTAATTTTATGTGTGTATTTCGTACTCGTATGAGATGGTGGTGCTTTAAGAAATAAAATCAGACAGAAACAGACTTTAAAGGCATTTTTCAATTCACGCTAGCTTACTCATGTAACTTCAAAAAATTATAATAAAGAACATAAAAATTTACAAGCTAGAACAGAGTACCTAAGATTTAATATATCATCCACTGACATTACCCAAAACACTATCAGTTAGAGCACAATATCCGACCGTGATTCACTCTTACATTGCGCGTCTCCCGAACGCAGGACGTCGACCTCCCTTTTAATTCGCGCTTCGTCCCAAAAAGCCGTGATGGATTGCCGTCTCCGACATCGGAACTGGATCGGAAACGGATCGGACACCTTCTTAGTCTGATGATTGGAACAGGTATGTCGGTAAACTTATAGTGGGACGCTTGATTTCAGGAAACGTGTATGCCCACACGATTCCTGGAATCATAGAATATACATGTGTGAGGTGAGTACGCTTGATTTGAGGTTACGTATGGAGGTCGTTTAATTTTAGCTACAAATAAAAGCACAAACACACACATTATAATAAATCTTATAAATAAAATTCTCGTGTCACGATGTTCGTTCCCGTGCTCTTCCGAAACGGCTTGACCGATTCTCATGAAATTTTGTGAGCACATTGAGTAGGTCTGAGAATCGGCCAACATCTATTTTTCATACCCCTTAGTGAGAAGGGTTGTCCACATTATTTTTTTTTAAATTTTAGACATTTTTTCAATTTCTTTTTTTTAGATATTATGTCGTTTTAAAAATACAAAAAACCCTGAATTTGCACCCTTTTATCACCAACCTCTATTTTTCAATAGCCATTTTAGTAATTTAATCATTTTTCATCGCCGGTCGATAACTGATCAATCGTCATTTAATATTATTTATATGGTAAAACAAAGTTTTTCGGGTCAGCTAGTTATATATAGAAATGAATTGAAAATAAAAGCAACCAAAGCGGTTAATTTAGAACCGCTACACAATTAGGTAGTTAGTTTATTGAAAATAAAGTTACTTAGGATAAAATACGCACGCAATACAAATATCAAATTCTTATCGTGTGTTCCAATTAAAACAATTTCCTTCAAATTAACAAATGAAGGCCGAAAACTGGCAACTAACGTCACATACCAGATGAGCTAAACACAAGTTTGACTATACCTACCATAAAATTACTGACTGTGTCAATGCGCAGTTTGATTTTGTAAATTAATTTATTTGCTACATACATCTCATTATGGAAACACTTGCTCGTAGCTATGAGGCCGTCAGTTGTGATGGTGATGATGATAGTGATAAGCCAGGACGGGATTGGAAGCCCTTTTTAAGACAGGTAAATCTTTTTCACATATACATATATATAGTCTCGACTATATCCCCTGCTGAGTAGACAGAGCCAACAGTCTTCAATAGACTGATGATGGAATTGAGACACAGATGCCGTGTTGTTTTCGGTAATTAAGAATAGGGCCACTCCATATCTTACCCACCGATGTCGTAAAAGTCGACTAAGTAACCTATCCCTATCCCTTATTACCTTAGGAATCATTTTCACTAAATAAATTATTGAGTTTTTTTTTCACTTACTCAGCTCATTAAATTAGTTTCATTAGATACTTTACTACATTTACCAAAAGAAGCAAGGTAGGAATTTTGAAAAAAAAAATTTGAACCCATACCTACCTTAGTTATACTTTGATTATAATTAAATGTCAAAAACAAATAAATTAAAAAAAACCAAGTGAATACATATTGACGGTAAGAGACTATACCAAACAATTCTTTAGAGAGTGAATTTAATGTATTTATAGTTTTGTAAATATTCTTGCACTTAGGCACGCCTGTTTTAGAATTATAAACTGGATCATTTCTATTTGTGCACACATTTTTTATTTTTATTTTTATCAATAATTTGCTGTGCTTAATAATAAATTTAAAAAAATCTGGAATATCATTTTTGATTATGTTGTGTTTATCAGACGTTGGAATATCTTTATTTTTCTTTTAATTTTAGATGCTTGTCAGTAGCGGAATGTGGACATGTTACTTTACATATGGGATGTTCTTGGGAACTCCTACAGTTCTAGTACCATATGTACGTAGGGAGGCCAATTCAACTGAAGCAGTCAGTAAAAATATGGCATCTTGGTTATGTAAGGACATTCAAATTCTTCTGCTAGCTTGTAACACGTTGGAGACAATTCATATTTATAATCCTTCTTTATTCAAGAAATACATATTAGCCATTATAGTTCATCGTTGCTTGCTACCATCTACATATGTCCAAGATTCTGGAGCAAAAAATATACATTATTGATATGTATAATTCGTGAAAATCAGTTCAGTAGTTTTTGAGTTTATTCGTTACAAACATACAAAAATGCAAATCTTTTCTCTTTATGTGTGGATTGATTTGAATGATCCGAAACTATAAATTCATATTTTGTTTACACGAATTATGTCTTTAGGCCATATAAAAATATTTCACTAAAGAGTATCAACCTAAGTTCAACTATACCAGAACTATGTGACCTTGTGGCCACTTTTGTAAACAGCCTAAATTTATCGTTTTGTTATTTCAGCTGCTACCTTTGGATGTTCATCAATACCTTGGACAGTCGCACTTCCAATCATCGTTAAAATTTACGGTAGAAAAAGGCCTTACATATTTATATCTCTAAATACTATTATTGGTGTCATCGTATTTCTATCTAGTAAAACTGTGAAGCAAGTTCTAATAAGTGAAATATTACAAGGACCTATAGTGGCATCAAATCTAACAGTCGGTTTGTTAGTTATAACTGAATATACATCACCAAAATATAGAGGATTATTTTTAACTTTCAAATCAGCGTCATTCTTTTGGGGGATTTGGGTGGCAAATGCAATTGGCACCTTTTTTTCACTGGAAAAATATTGGGATTGTATCTCTTGTGTTGATGTTGTACAATATCATAACGGTATGTTTTTGGTGTGAATCTCCAGTATGGTTGGCAAGAAGAGGAAAATTTGAAGAATGTGAATCTGCACATTATTTATTGGCTTAAAGGAAACAACAAAGAATCAAGACAAGAACTGAGAAATATGATTACAGAACAGAAAGCCCGATTAAAAAAACATAATCTTAACGAAGAATTTTCGTTCAGAAATGTGAATGTTGTTTTCAAGACTATATTTTTAAAGGAGATATATAAGCCATTATTTATAAATTTTACAGTTTTGGCTCTATATTATGTGTCAGGAAAATTTGTGTGTAGTCTTTATTCTATAGATATTTTTAAAAAAATATCCGGAGAAAAGTTTGCGTATAAAGGCATGCTGATTTTAGATGGTATCACTGTTTTTGCTATGTACATATATGGGCAGTGCATTATCAAAAGTAGTAAGAAGAAGAACTTTACTCTTCGTAGCAACTTCAATTGGTATTTTATTTTTATTTATTATATCATTGTATATGTTCTTAATTAAGCTAGATGTTTTAATCGAAAATAGTTATGTATCATTGGCATTATTAAGTGCGTTTTCACTCTCAATATGTTGTGGCCCATTGATTTTATCAACAAGTATCTCTGCTGAATTGATACCACTAAAAGCAAGAAGTACATCTGTATGTTTGTCTGCGATAGGTGCTAAATCATTGATGACTCTGATGGTCAAGTTAGCTCCTTATATATTTGACTGTTGGGGAATGCATGGCACTTTTTTATTTTACGGTATAGCATCATCTGTATGTTTGTATATTTTATATTTATATTTACCTGAAACTAAAGATAGGACTTTACAACAAATCATGGATGTAGTTATTGGTGATGCTGTTGCAAGAAATAGAGAAACCAAAGAACTAAAGAACATTGACAGCGTAGAAAAAGAACACATAAATAAATAAATTAATTCATATAACTCTGTCATTAGACCTAGCAGTTGGCATATAAATCTTTCTAGATTGCCGGCTCTGTCTACCTCGTAATGGATTTTTACATGAATATATGAACGAATGAATAAATAAATTATTTTCTAATTTTGTATACTAAAGATATAGTTAAGCTTGCATGAAGAGAGTTATGAATGTGGATGAAGCAAAGGAAGTATGCAGGGATCGTGGCAAGTGGAAAGAGGTAGTCTCTGCCTACCCCTCCGGGAAAGAGGCGTGATTTTATGTATGTATGTATGTAAGATATAGTTACCTTGTAACTTGATATTTTGCAACAAGAAAAGTCCCAGCACTTGTTGATAAGGACTTTTGGCACGATCATGAACGGGATCATCATTTTGTACCACTCTTAATGTATTAAGTAACAAAATTATCCATTGATAAAATGCTGTCAAGGTGAAAAAAAGAGTTTTATATATGACTGTAATCGTGACACAATAATAAAGTCATATAAAAAACTCAAAACTTAAAATGTTAATATATAACTCTGTCTATATGTGAATAACGCCATTTATTTCTTAAAAATATATAAATAAGAAATATCTTAGAAATAAAAATTTCAAAAAATAAATTTCACATTGCACGTTACTCTGCTACTCGTATTATTCATCTCTCTGGTTTTAATTTATTTTTTTATATCCTTTTTTAATATTATTCATTGAATGTTAATAAATATTAATGAGAAGGTATAAATAAAAAAGATATGATGTAGCTAAACTACTAGGCGAAGGAAGTTAAAATTGAGGTGTTTATTTATTAATGAAAAAATAATGTTTTAAATAACTTTCTGGTGTAGTAAAATTCCACAATTTCCTTAAATATGTACAGGAAAAAACACAGCTAATTATAATCATGATTTTGTTGATAAAAAACCTCGCAATTTGGACAAACGTACGACAACAAACAATATATTTAAATTTACTTTCGTTTCTAATAGTAAACTGTTAACATTGTTACTATCACGTGAAACCTTACTTTTTTGGGTTCTCATAATAAAGAAATATGAAAATGCTGCAGTGTAGTTTGTTCCGCCGCTTCTTCTACACATGCGCTTTGGAAGCGGTAGTAGTTATAATTAGATTTAAGTTATGTGACGTCAATAAGTGATACCTTGTATCCAATTTTGAAAATAAATCTATTCTATTCTATTCTAAAGATCGATCTTATCACTGATATTTTGTGAAAGGTCCAGACATTATTTATGGTATATACATACATATAGTCACGTATATATATGCCTTACGGGGTAGACAGAGCCAACAGTCTTGAAAAGACTGATAGGCCCCGTTCAGCTTTTTTCCTTGATGATAGAATTGAGATTCAAATAGTGACAGGTTGCTAGCCTATGGGCTAGCATAGAATAGCTAGCGTAAAAGGTGACTAAGGGATATGTCCCTTAGTCGCCTTTTACGACATCCATAGGAACGAGATGGAGCGGTCCTATTCTATCTTTTCTAATGGTGCCGGGAACCACACGGCACCTGTTTATGTATGGTAACTGGTACCTTCCATGGTGCGGTCTTAATAATGAACTAAAACATTATAAATTTTACATCAACATACAGAACCTTCGAAAAGTAAGCAGAAATCTTATTCTACAATTTCAAAGTTGCCCATAATATCTTTAAACAGTTTCTTTGACGTAAATAACGTAGTTTTACTACGTAACAGTTCTTAGGGTTCCATGCTCAAAGGTTACACCGGACCCTTCAACTTCATTGTCGGTTTGTCTTCTTCTTCCTCCTGGATTTAGTCCCAGTTTCATCCTCACCACTCTGGAGAGGAGCCCGGGGTATGCCTTTGACCATGGATCCTGGATTGGGTGAGTCGGATTTTTACACGAAGCGAATCCCGATCGATCATGATTTCATATCCAGATGCCTGAATGTGCAGTGCAGGTTTCCTCGCGATGTTTCTCCTCACCGTAAAAGCATAGGTTAGTATCGAAACTAATGTACATAAGATTCGAAAATAGTCATTGGCACATGGCCGTTGTGGGATTCGAACCTGTGTCTTTCTGCGCATCATGCATTCTAAGCGGACATCTAACCGATTCAACCACCAAAAAAAATTCAAAATTCAAAATTTTTATTCATTACTATAGGATACTATATATCGCTTAATACATACATATATAAAATCATGCCTCTTTCCCGGAGGGGTAGGCAGAGACTAGATACCTCTTTCCACTTGCCACGATCCCTGCATACTTCCTTTGCTTCATCCACATTCATAACTCTCTTCATGCAAGCTCGGCGGTTTCGGGTACTTTTGTCGCTTAATAATTGTCAAAACGTATGATTTAACAACATTGGTTGACGTCAAATAAATTACTTAAAAACTCAGTTTACTGCCGCTTCCAAGGCGTCAGTGCAGAAGAAGCGGTAACAAACTGCACTGCAGCATTTTCTTCAACAACGTCAACTTCACAATATTAATTAAACTTAGAATAGAATAGACACACCGACGCTCTCCAGTGACTCTCGTTGTATATATGTATACCTGTCTGTCTGTTATACGGCTGTAACTTATGAACCGTGATGGATAGACCATAAAAAGAAGATAATCTTTTGCCGTTTTCTATTCAAGACTGTTGGCTCTGTCTACCCCGCAAGGGATATAGGCGTGACCATACGTATGTATCTTTTGCTGTTATGATATCAGTTACCTAAAAATAAAACATAATTAATTCAGGGAGGCTCTGAAACTGACTTGAAATAACAAACGGTATTTTTGCGTCCATATTTTGTTAATAAGAATAGGACCACTCCATCTCTTTCCCATGGATGTCGTAAAAGGCGACTAAGGGATAAGGGATAGGCTTACAAACTTGGTATTCTTTTTTAGGCGATGGGCTAGCAACCTGTCACTATTTTAATCTCGATTCTATCTTAAAGCCAAACAGCTGAACGCGGCCTATCAGTCTTTACAAGACTGTTGGTTCTGTCTACCCCGCAAGGGATATAGACGTGATTATATGTATGTATGTATATTTTGTTACAGATTGTACGGAGTTCTACGCGTGCGAGCGAATTGTGCTTAACCGGTTTTTATTTTCACTTTTTTTATTATGTCACGAGTTGCTCGTGCTTGGTAAAAAAATAAATAAAATGTTAAGTAGTTATAATGTTTGTTTGTATCATGGAGGATGTAAATGAACAAAACAAAATTAATAATTACGAACAAATGCCGTGCGATGTTGGCCGAGGTGTTGAAACAGGTTGGAAACCTTTTATTCGTCAAGTGCGTATGCTACTTTTTGTTGTTTTAAACATCATTGTAGAGTAAATTAAAGATTTTTATATCAACAGAAGCATTGAAAAAGAAATGCTTTTTTTGAAGATAGACCAAGAGCTGTGCCCTCAGAATTTACCTCAAAATAGACGAAAAATGGGCAAGATTATTTTGGAAAAATTGTAAAATGGAAGTTTCAGTGAGACATTTCATACAAAAATATAAACAAATAGAAAATCTGTTATTGTTTAGCTAAATATATTTCAGCTTCTCATTACGACCGGAATATGGACATGTTACTTCACATACGGTTTGTTTGTGGGAACTCCAACAGTCCTTGTACCTTACGTTAGACAAGAAGCTAATTCTACAGATGCAATCAGCAAAGAAATGGCATCTTGGTTATTTAAGTATACATACATACATACATATGGTCACGTCTATATCCCTAGCGGGGTAGACAGAGCCAACAGTCTTGAAAAGACTGATAGGCCACGTTCAGCTGTTTGGCTTAATGATAGAATTGGGATTCAAATAGTGACAGGTTGCTAGTCTGTGGTGCTAAATAAAATTCGTAAAGAGGGAAGGAGAGGCCTTTGACCAGCATTAGGGCACAATTTAGTCCATTAAATGTTCCCATTTTCTCATCTGGAGTGTCACAAATCGTATGTTTTAAAGTAAAAATTTTTGGGTTTCCAATTTTGTCGTTATTAGTAGTACTCAACATTATATTTTTTGTTCTTTTTAGCTGCTGCTTTTGGCTACTCTGCTACTCCATGGGTGATTATTTTACCAATAACTATTCACTTCTACGGCTGTAAAAAACCTTTCGTATTTGTCATATTGACCGCAACGACAAGCCTAATCGTCTTTATTACAAGTCAAAGTATAATCCAAGTTTTAATAAGTGAAATATTACTCGGACCTCTTATCGCGTCAAATGTTACATTATCATTTTTAGTCCTTACAGAATATACGTCACCGAAATATAGAGGACTATTTTTGACCATCAAATCAGCAACATTCTTCTGGGGGATTTGGGTGGCGAATGCCATTGGTACCTTTTTGCATTGGAAAAATGTAGGGGTTGTAGGTCTACTCTGCATGGCATATAATTTGATAACAATATGCTTTTGGTGTGAGTCGCCATATTGGTTAGTTAAACAAGGTCGTTTTGACGAATGTGCTCAAATATTATATTGGTTAAAAGGAGCCGATCATCAATCTCAAGATGAGCTCAAAAATTTGATAAAAGCGCAAAAGGAACGCTTGCGCAGACCAAAAAATAACGAAAATCAAGTTAAGAAATACGTATTATCAATTCAAAAATCTTTATTTGCTAAACAAATATACAAACCACTATTGATAGGGTTACTAGTAATGGAATTGTATTACATATGTGGAAAGTTTATCTGTAGTGTTTTTGCTATTGATGTTTTCAAACAAATATCTGGTGTAGACGCAGCTTATAGAGGAATGCTAATTTTAGATGGCGTGACAGTTTTCAGTATGTACGTTGGATGTGTTTTAACTAGAATTTTTAAACGCAGAATATTACTATTCTTATCAACTTCTTGTGCTATTTTATTTATGTGTGTCATTGCGTTATATTTGTATTTGGTAAAATTAGATATACTTATTGAGAATAGTTATATTTCATTGGCATTACTTTCAGCATATTCATTAGCAGTATGTTGTGGGCCAATAATAATGTCTACTTCTATATCTGCCGAACTGTTACCATTGAAAGCTAGAAATACATCTTTGTGTTTGAACGCTTTAGGTTCTAAACTAACAGTTAGTACTTTGGTAAAACTGGCACCATATATATTTGAGAACTGTGGAATGCACGGCACTTTTTTATTTTACGCAATTGGATCATTGATAATTTTGATTTTGTTATACTTTTTCATGCCTGAAACAAAAAATAAGACTCTTCAAGAAATTGTTGACTGTTGAGACGAAAGAATTGGTCACGTTTAAAAATAATAATACTTCAAATTAAAGAATAAATATACTTTTTTATTTATTTTTTATTTAATGAAAATAAACCAATATCATACGGTTTTCTATTAATTTATTATTGTACATATTAGAAGGTGGTTTATGTTTAGACAAGACATGTTTGATTTATACAGTTTAAAAAAAAACTTTAATCATATCAAAGGAAATATTGTAAAATTAAATATTAAGTGTACGTACATAACAACCTCGTTATAAATGTAACTATTTCATTTAGTTTGTTTGATATCTTACCTTTTTACTGTTTGTTCAAAAAATAAACCAATTAAGGTGTATAATGTACCTATGATTTTTGAGAAAGAAGAATAAACTTAACATCAGTGAAATAACTCTGACTGCCTTTAAACTGACGTCATAACACATAAATCAGAATTTCAATGTTTGGTACCAATTGAATTGGCACTTAATATTGACCATCTGCCAAGACCGAGTTGTTCCGGCGCTGGCAACACTCGCAGTCGATATCATCACTCAATTTCCTCTCATTGCCTCCACAGCAATTTCCACTATGAGAAACTTTGTATAACTAATCATTGAGGCCATGAAATTCCAATGTGCCACCGTTGAAATTAAGTTTTAAGACGGTATTATTGTTAAAACTTGGTATTATTCTATTTTGATATTTCATTAAGATAATTTAAATTTGAGTAATGGAAATAAATGAAAAAAAAAAGCGAACAAAAGAACAAAATTTTTTCGAGTTGGAATTCTTATCGTATTATTTTTTCGGTATTATAGCTTTAATTTTTTTTACTCAAAAGCTCCTTCATTTCAATTCTCATTAAAAAAATGTCTTCCCCGTTATGGATAAGATATATGTATAGGTTATGGATAGGATAAGAACTTTTAGTAAAGTATTACATATGGTAATGTCTATATCCCTTGCGGGGTAGACAGAGCCAGCAGTCTTGGAAAGACTGAATGGCCACGTTCAGTTATTTGGCTTAATGATAGAATTGAGATTCAAAAAGTGACAGATTGCTAGTGCATCGCCAAAAAAAGAATTCCAAGTTTGTAAGCCAATCCTTAGTCGCCTTTTACGACATCCATGGGAAAGTGATGGAATGGTCCTATTCTTTTTTGTATCGGTGCCGGGAACCACACGGCACACCTTATTATTTAGATTAACTGTTAAAAGTAATTTACAGGCTAGTGCCTGAAAAGTGAGAAATATTACCAGGTAAACAAACAGGACTTGCAAGGCCTGTGATCTAGGTAATCAGGTCACAGCCAGCCGCGACCTAACTATAGCTGTGGGGAGGCTGGGTCCATCTTTATAGAGATGTTGAAGACTTTGACGATAAGGAAATCCCTTAGGAACTTCCCTAACTAATATTTTAAATGAAAAAGTCTGACTTTTTGTTCCACTTTTACAGCTAAACCGCTGGAGCGATGCAAATGAAATTTGGTACGCCTATACATATCATTTATCAGGTTATCAAAGTAAGGATTTAACATAATAACAAGACGAGTTAACGATAAACGTGCGTAATTTTTAATACTACGCGGGTGGAGTCGCGGGCGTAGTAATACTAGTCAAGAATAAGAAATCTGAACTAGTAGGTATCTTGCGTTACATTATTTCTCCTTGTATACATACATACATATGTTCACGTCTATATCCCTTGCGGGGTAGACAGAGCCAACAGTGTTGAAAAGACTGAATGGCCACGTTCAGCTGTTTGGCTTAACGATAGAATTGAGATTCAACAGCTAGTGACAGATTGCTAGCCCATCGCCTAAAAAAGAACTCTAAGTTTGTAATCCTATCCCTTAGTCGCCTTTTACGACATCCATGGGAAAGAGATGAGGAGTGGTCCTATTCTTTTTTGTATTGGTGCCGGGAGCCACACGGCACGTATCATTGACAAAAACCTACAATGTCACAACTGCACAGCTGCGCATACGAACACGGTTTAACCCAGATTCGAGTCGACCGCGCCAGTTCAAGGCCCTCAGTGTTGACATAGCAATCGATGGACTCCGGGAATCCTGATTAAATACCTGGATATGAACTGTTTTGCGGCTGGAAACCTAAAGGTCATCGGTGAAATGTTCCATTGGTGTATTTTAAAAGTAAATTAAAAAAAAAGAATTTATTCAAAGAACACCATAACAAAAATACAAAAAAGGAAACAAAAATATGTGTGTAATATACATGTAGTATGGTGCTCCCGAAAGGATATGCATAATGCTGGCTGTAAACAATATTTACTTGCAGTTTGAATTTTGACACGGTTTTCGATACGATAAAAGATACATTATGTACATACATACATATGGTCACGTCTATATCCTTTGCGGGGTAGATAGAGCCAACAGTCTTGAAAAGACTGAATGGCCACGTTCAACTATTTGGCTTAATGATAGAATTGAGAATCAAATAGCGACAGGTTGCTAGCCCATCGCCTAAAAAAATCCCAAGTTTGTAAGCCTATCTCTTAAAAAATGTATCTTTAACTATGTTTACTATAATTCATAACTCTTAAACTCTGAATCAAATAGACTATCTAATAATTAAATTGGTGGTCACGCAAAATGAAGATAGAGTTATTAACGTAAGTTTTTTTTCGCCATAGGATCGTATGGAAAGTTATAATTTTTATGTTGACCTAGTACTTGGTTACCCTACAAAAATATTGTTGAAATGATATTAAAATGTGACATATAAAATTGTGTGGTTTTGACACTAATAAAAACTAATATAATGGGCATTTGTTATAAATTTTGTTTTTGTTTTTCAAATAAATATTATTATTTATCAAATATTTCTTCAGTGAAACAATATTATGAACACAAAAGCTGAAAATGCAACTTATAACGAGGCGGGAAAGTCAACTAACTTTAACGTTATTAACTAGTCGAGTTAGTACGTTGCAGGCTTTCCTAAACTAGATCCTTGGGCGGCTTTAGAAATAGGGAAATGGGTCAAAGTCAATAAAATAACGGCTATTTGTCAAACTGGTTTCCGTTTAAAAGCAATAGTTTTGAGTTACTTGTATTTAATTAGTATCCAGCTAATATCAAAGGTCATAATATTAATTAAACATACATGCATACACAAAAATTGGTGCCGTGTGGTTCCTGGCACCGATGCAAAAAAGAATAGGACCACTCTTTCCCATGTATGTCGTAAAAGGCGACTAACGGATACGCTTATAAAATTGCGATCTTTTTTCTAAGGCGATGGGCTAGCAATTCTATTCAATTCTATCATATAGCCAAATAGCTGAACGTGGCCATTCAGTCTTTTCGGGACTATTGGCTCTGTGTACCCCGTAAGGGACATAGACGTGACCATATGTATGTATGTACATACATCATACATACATATGTATTTATGTACATACATCATACATACATATGTATTATATATCATATGGAAATATGGGCTATATTGAGCATCGTTATCCATAACGAGTGAGTTCCAGCGTTCCGATAAATTCCCGGCGCATGCAGTGGGCTGCAGCGGCGGGTCGCATAGTTTGCTCATGAAATTGCTGGAATATCTTCAAACATTACTAGCTTTGATCTTTGGACTTGCTCGAAATTATATTAGATTTAACACAGTAGGTCCCGGGTTCGAATCAAAGCCAGAGCACGACGGAATACGAACTTTTTCTGATGAGCCTGAGGAGGATACCTCTTATATTTCTTGTTTATCTGTAAGGTTAGGTTCGATTAGCTGAGAATGCCTTGTGGCATTAAGTCCACCTGTTGTACATTTTACGTGCATAAAGTTGTTATAAATCTATACGTAAATATTATAAAACTGAAGAGTTTGTTTGTTTGAACGCGCTAATCTCAGGAACTACTGGTTCGAATTGAAAAATTCTTTTTGTGTTGAATAAACCATTTATTGAGGAAGGCTTAAGGCTGTATAACATCACGCTACAACTATAAAGAGCGAAAACTAATGGAAAATGTGAAAAAAGCGGGCAAAATTATTCATATTGCTTGCATGCTTGCTTGCTTCAATGATGCCCAAAAAAACTATTCCACGCGGACGAAGTCGCGGACACAGCTAGTCAGGGAATTCAAGAGCACATAGACAGCAATATCTGGTTCACTTCCCGTTGAGTGCAGTCGGGAATGTATCGATTGTGTTGGCATTGAACCGGGCCGGGTCAGCGCGAGGTCATGGTCGACATACAGCCTACATCCCGGATTCCTGATGTACTGCCATGGATAGAGGGAAAAGTTAACAGGCCGTGTGGTTCCAGCCACTTTGGAATAGGACCACTCCATCTTTTCCCTTGGATAGGCTTGTAAACATGGGTTTTTAGGCGATGGGCTAGCAACCTGTCACTATTTGAATCTCAACACTATTATTAAGCTAAACAGCTGAACGCGGCCAATCAGTCTTGTTAATACTGTTTGCTCTGTCTACCTTACAAGAGATATAGACGTGACTATATGTATGTATGTATGTGTCCGTATGGAACATCCCGTGAGCCTGTTTAGGGGGGAAAGAAGATTATTGAGGACGTAATTATAGAAATACACTAACAGTTCTGTCTTCATTGCTAGTCTGGTAGCAAAAATAAAACAAATTGTGTGCCAGTTGTTTCTCTTCCCATGCAGAGTGTAAAAGTTGATAAAGGGAAAGGCTTATTAACGTGATATCCTTCTTATAGGCGATGGGCTGGTAACCTTTCACTATTTGAATGTTTAAAGTGGCCTTCTAATCTTCTCGAGACTGTTCACACTGTCTACCCCGTAAGGGATAAAGACGAGATTTTATATATGTACATACATTACACACATATGATCACGTTTTTATCCCTTACGGGGTAGACAGAGCCAACAGTCTTGTAAAGACTGATAGGCCACGTTCAGCTGTTTGGCTTAATGATAGAATTGAAAATTGTATGTATGTATGTGATTAATTATAAAAATAAATTGATGAATTCCAACACAATACGTATTTCTTACATCGAGTTTTCAAACAGGAGAACCAATTAATAAAGCTAATAGACAAATGAAATCCTCAGACTGTGGACAATGAAGCCAGGTTGTTCTAGGAAACGGAATCTATTTTATTACCTGCCACAGTGCCCCTGAAACGGCCGAATAAAACTAGTGCATATACAGACAAACTAGGAAATAGACGACAAATGGAGTTGTCTAAATAATGTCTAAATATTTAATTCTATCTTAAAGCCAAATAGCTGAACGTGGCCTATCAGTCTTTACAAGACTGTTGGCTCTGTCTACCCCGCAAGGGATGTAGACGTGATTATATGTATAACCTTTGGGTAGTGAAAGGTAAAATCCAAATCAAATTTAAAGAAGTAGATTTCAGTCAGTCAACCAGGTTTCAGGTATCTGAAGGAATCATAATTTGGTAACGGATACGGCCTCTGTGGCGCAGTGGTAGTACGCTTGTCTGCGACACCGGAGGTCCCGAGTTCGATACTAAACGGGTTCGAATTCGAAACGAACTTTCTCTGATTGGCCTGGGTCTTGGATGTTTATCTATATATGTATTTATTATAAAACATAGTATCGTTGAGTTAGTATCTCGTAACACAAGTCTCGAACTTACTTCGAGGCTAACTTAATCTGTGTAATTTTTCCCGTATAGATTTATATTTATTTACTTCTAAGAAACAAATAAAAGAAAACATTATGGATAGAAGCTACAGCTAGGTACAACGGTAAAAAACTTCATAAAAAAAGAAAACTAAAGTACACAACTATACATAATAATGAAAAAAAAAAACAAGGAACATTTTGTGATCTCGGTATTTGCAAAACCGAGTTTAGGATAGCTTAATAATTGTATTGTTTGTTCATTTAGCATTCAATATTGGACTCATTATTACTTATTGAAGGATACATTTGGGATTGTTCTAATCTATACTGGCAAATACGAAGGTTAATATTGTAAGCATGTGTTATCTATTAACATAGTTGGTCTATACACAGCCTTGCACCGCTGACCCAAAAAGCGGGTTCATGAACAACGCCAAGGATGGGGATTTTAAAATCATTACCCTATTTCATAAAATGCATATCAATCACGAGACTTTCTGCCCACGGCCGCATAATGGACAGGCATGTAATATAGTTCGCTATAAGATTTTTTCCAATTTGTTCGGTAATTTCTTTGGAAATATAACTAGGTTAATGTTCTTCCTCATGGGTTTAGTCCCGGTTGCATCCTCACCACTCTGGAAAGGAGCCCGGGGTATGCCTTTGACCATGGACCCTGGATTGGGTGAATACTTGATAATAATATAAACTTATTACTTTGGATATGATATAAATCATATTATGGATGGGTAATTATTCTTAAATACATATATAAATAAAAAATAAATTACCGTGCGTTTCCCGGCGCCAATACAAAAAAGAATAGGACCACTCCATCTCTATCCCATGAACATCCATGGGATAGAGATGGAGGGGTCCTATTCTTATTCTTTATTCGTTAAAGTCGATTAAGGGATAGGCTTACAAAATTTGGATTCTTCTTTTAGCCGATGGGCTGGCAAACTGTTAATATTTGTATCTCAGTTCTATCACTTAGCCAAGCAGCTGAACGTGGCCTATCAGTCTTTTGAATACTCTTGCCTCTATCTACCCCGCAAGGCATATAGACGTGACCATGTGTATGTATGTAATTATTAGTAGGTTAATGTTTACACTTAAAATGATAAATTATATTCATAGTTTTTAAACAGCCTGGAATTAAGCATCTCAGAAATAAAAGTGCGAATAATTTATAATAATCCATTCTATCCATACTAATATAGTTAATGTGATCGTATGTTTGTTTATCTGTCTTTCGGACGTCAATTTACAAATATAGATCTCTTAAAACGTTACAAATATAGATCTCATAAAACTACATCGTGGACGAATGCACATTATCTACATTAAAAAACATGAATGAATGTAGACCTAATTATATCAATACGAACATTTCGTCTAATAAATAAAGATAAAATAAAATATGTACACACACACACACAATATGTACAAAATAATGTCAACACCATGTCAAAAATGCAAAAGCATTTAAGAGGCCATTATATAAAGCTCGGGCCACACATTCTAAGAATTGACAGACGGTTTTCATTCAGAAACTGTTTAAAGTATTGAACAAAACATTTTGAATCTCATATCCAATATTCACCGTATTATTGGCGAGATTCCAACACAACAGCATATGACACCAGCCTATTAATTTTCGAAATTAATGTTATGTTACTTTATACTAGTTCTCTGTATTTTGTAAGTATTAAGCGTACATACATATAAGCTTGTCTATATACGTTGCGGGGTAGACAGAGCCAACAATCTTGAAGAGACCAATGGACCACGTTTAGCTAATGTTAAACATTAAACATAATTAAGACTGCTATATATTTCCACTAGCTGTGCCCGCGACTTCGTCCGCGTGGAATAGTTATTTTGTGCATCACTGAAGCCCTCAAGGATGAATAATTGTCCCCGTTTTTTTCACATATTCCATTATTTCTTTGCTCCTTATAGTTGCAGCGTGATGTTATATAGCCAAGCCTTCCTTGGTAAATGGGCTATTCAACGCAAAAATAATTTTTCAATTCGAACCAGTAGTTCCCGAGATTAGCGCGTTAAAACAAACTCTTCAGCTTAGTAAGATTACAATGGCGCCGTGTTGTTTCCGTCACATAAGAATAAACCATTCCATATCTTTGCCATAGATGTCGTAAGAGGCGACTAAGGGATAGACTTATAAACTTGAGATTCTTCCTGTAGGCGATGGGCTAGCAACATAACCTAATCTGTCGCTATTTGAATCTCAATTCAATCAACTGACCTTTCAGTATTTTTAAGATTGTTGGCTCTGTCTACCCCGCAAGGGGCACATATGTGCCTATATGAATGTATAAACAAAGATACATACATAGAATCATGCCTCTTTCCCGGAGGGGTAGGCAGAGACTACCTCTTTCCACTTGCCACGTTCTCTGCACACTTCCTTCGCTTCATCCACATTCATAACTCTCTTCATGCAAGCTCGGCGGTTTCGGGTACTATAGATAAAGATATTATTTTCTAAATAATTATGTTGAGTCCTATATGTTTAACTAGTGATATACATCGTCTTTACATCATACGTTTATATCCCTTGCGGGGTAGACAGGGCCATGAGTCTTGAAAAAACTGAAAGGCTACATTCGGCTGCCATAATTCTTATCTATCTTACATACATTTCATAATAAAAAGTGCCGTGTGGTTCCCGGCACCAATAGAAAAAAGAATAAGACCATTCCATCTCTCTCCCATGGATGTCGTAAAAAGCGACTAAGGGGCAGGCTTATAAACCTGGGATTCTTCTCTTAGGCGATGGGCTAGCAACCTGTCACTATTTGAATTACATCAATTCTACCTTAAAGCCAAATAGCTGAACGTGGCCTATCAGTCTTTACAAGACTGTTGGCTCTGTCTACCCCGCAAGGGATAAAGACGTGATTATATGTATGTATGTATGTATAAAAAACTCCTCTGTCGTCTTGTTACATCGGCTAATGTTGATTGTGGTCATTTGTCAGACGCATTCAAGTTCTTTTTATTAAGGTCCAAAGGCCGCCGGCTTCTTAGACATTTGTTCTCGACGGCCTCTATAGCGCAGCGGTAATACGCTTGTCTGTGTCATCGGAGGTCCCGGGTTCGAATCCCGGCCAGGGCATGATGAGAAAAGAACTTTTTCTGATTGGCCTAGGTCTTGGATGTTTATGTATATTAAGTACTAGCTTTTGCCCGCGGCTTCGCCTGCGTTAATTTCGCTTCCATAAAAAGATTGCTTAGATTAAGAGCCTTGCATTGACATAAACTAATATTATGCAAAAAAATAGATGTGCCTACGTGAGTGCGTGTTTGAGGATGCTATTCAATCATGCAAATTCAACTGGATAGATTTTGATGAAACTTACGTACACGGGAAGAATAATGCCTAGAATAGAACATAATTTATTTTTCCTACAAAAGCAGTCCCGGGGGCGCAGCTGTTAAAAAACGAATAAATTGTAAAGACAAAAAAAGGTAAGTATAATAATGGAAAGTTAAAGTATCTCTTTGTATACAACATTTGCTGTCTTGCCCATTGGAGACATCACAAATAAACTGTCACAGCTGGTGACCCGCGAGCAAGCGACGTAGAGCTGTCCGTGTGAGAAGCAATTCGTCCTGAGGTCGACTCCGGCTGCTCCAAGACTTTGCGATTTGTTAATTGTCATCGCGAAACATATAGCCACTGGAAACTGTACACGCTTAAATTGAAATGGAAAGTTGTTGGGAATGAGGGGAATGCGCGGTATAAAAACAATGTCACCAGCTGCACAACCAGTAAGAATTTTAGCTTCTATAATATTGTTATGAAGCGACACCACTTTAAGGCGAGTCCCATTACAACGTTTCGGCGGCGTTAAGTTGCGTAGCAACATAATTGGAATGCCTACTTTTAGTGCAATTGTATGCGCGGGCAGTCCAGATGCCGAAAGTGAATTAAGGAACTCTACCGGATAAGTTGTAGCATCGGTACTATCTAAAACTGTATTTATGGATTGGTATATAATTTTTTTTTCCAAAATCCTTAAATTATTAGCAGCTGGTTGCTCATTTTTGGGTGTTAGGATTGCTCGCTCGCATATCCAAGAATCCTCGTGATGAATTATTTGAGATACTTAGGTCCCCATAAACGAAATGGATAAGTTCCTCCACCGAAGTGACTACTTGACAGAAGTTATCTGGCAAAGTCACCAACCCGTTCGATTCAGGCAACGTACCATTACCGATTTTAAATAACACATTTGAGAATTCTTGCGCTCGAGGGTTACCACCTAACGTATTACGTGTTAGACTTAATTTCCTAACCTGAGGCCAGAGTATGGATCGTTTGAGACATGCGCTTACTTCATCAGCTCTAGTACCTCGGCTTATTACGGGTAGAGTCTGGCGGAAATCACCACAAAATAATACAGTGGTACCACCCATAATGCGATTCCCTGTTATTTTCTCCAAATAAGTAAATGTCTTAACCATGGAAACTAAATCAATGAAAAACGAATTTTTAATTAATTAAAAAATTTGCCAGCGGCTACAATCGCGTTATTACTTAAATTCTCATGTGGCGCCATCTCGTATCGGGTGGTCAAAAAATAAATATCTAAACCACGGGAACTAAATCAATGGTGAAACGGTAAGTACTGACGTTGCTATATGTGTGTTATTCCTGCTAATTTTGAGGAACATGGCAACCGTCGCCGATGCGGGGTGCGTCAAACTACCTACATAAAAAATCTTCTCATACATAAAAAAAAAATCTTCTTAAAGATGTGGTGAAACAGTAAGTACTGGCGAAACTAAAATTACTTAATTAAAACTTAATTAATTAAAAATTTTGCCGGCGGCTACAATCGTGTTATTTCTTAAATTCTCATGAGGCGCCATCTCGTATCGGGTGGTCAAAAAATAAATACCTAAACCACGGGAACTAAATCAATAAACAAAGCATAATAAATGAAATCAATAAAATGCTATTTTTTTAATCATTATAATAAATATAAGAATTAATTATTTATAGTGCCGTGTGGTTCCCGGCTCCAACACAAAAAAGAATAGGACCACTCCAGCTCTTTTCCATGGATGTCGTAAAAGGCGACTAAGGGATAGGCTTACAAACTTGGGATTCTTTTTTAGGCGTTGGGTTAGCAACCTGTCACTATTTGAATCTCAATTCTATCATTAAGCCAAATAGCTGAACGTGGCCATTCAGCCTTTTCTAAGACTGTTGGCTCTGTCTACCCCGCAAGGGATATAGACGTGACCATATGTATGTATGTATGTATAATTATTTATAGCTTTTTATATCGATTCAAATCAAAAATGACGAAGTTCCATACAAACTTGCACCCCCTATTTCATCCCCTTGGGATAGAATTTCAGGATAAAAAGTAGCCTATATTCTAATCCAGGTTACTAACTATATCTGTGCCGAATTTCGTTCAGATCCGTTCGGTAGATTTTGCGTGATGCGCGTACAAACATACAGACAGACAGACGGACAGACAGACAGACAAAAATTCTAAAAAAAAATTGTTTTGGCTTCTATTGACCCTAAAAAAACCCCTGATAATTTTTTTTCTTAAATATCTTCAATGTACAGACAAAGTTGAGTTACAGTTTTATTATATGTATGGATTTATTATAAAATATAGTATCTCGTAACACAAGTCTCAAAGAACTTACTTCGAGGCTAACTCAATCAGTGTAATTTGTCCCGTATACATTTATTTATTTATTTTTATTATTCTGCCAGTTCTGCCGTTCTCTGAGATGGATGTACGTGACCTTTGAGTCCTATTTACAGGGTTTGAAGTGCGAATGTGTTGGGTTGAGGTGGGTTGTTCCGGTAGTTGATTGTAGTATCACTACGTTCGATGTCGTTAAAGGCGACTAAGGGATAGGATATAGACACCAGTACAAAAAAGAATAGGACCACTCCATCTCTTTCCCATGGATGTCGTAAAAGGCGACTAAGGGAAAGATTTACAAAATTTGGATTCTTCTTTTAGGCGATGGGCTAGCAATCTCAGTTCTATCACTAAGCCAAACAGCTGAACGTGGCTTATCAGTCTTTAGAATACTCTTGTCTCTGTCTACCCCGCAAGGGATATAGACGTGACGTATGTATGTAAGAAAACACAGTTACCAACCATATGTATATGCTCGGTATATGACATCACAAATTATAATGTCGAAGTTCTTTTTATATCACAAATAAAAACAAATGTATATCTACTATCATAAATGGGATCTCAATCTGTAGTTAACGTATTGGAAATTGGAGTTCTGACGGAGGCGACTGCTTGTCAAAAACCAATCGCAATCAATGCTGACAAATTGCGTGGTGAGGGGAATGAATGAACTACTTTATTCCCGAAGCTTTATTTCACTAGCTGTTGCCCGCGACTTCGTCCGCGTGGAATAGTTATTTTGGGCATCATTGAAGCCCTCAATGGTGAATAATTGTCCCCGGTTTTTTTTTCACATTGTCCATTATTACTTCGCTCCTTATAGTTGCAGCGTGATGTTATATAGCCTAAAGCCTTCCTCGATAAATGGTCTATTTAATGCAAAAAGAATTTTTCAATTCGAACCAGTAGTTCCTGAGATTAGCGCGTTCAAAAAAAACAAACAAACTCTTCAGCTTTATAATATTAGTATAGATTTTTAACGGGAACGATTATTACAGTTTGACCTACCCAAGGGAAGATCTTCCGCCAGGCTAGGTGTGATGCCTGGGGAACCGCGCGACAGACGTTGTTGTGTCGGAGGTTGTATTCATGCTCCGATCCGAGAAATCTTTATTTGCGCGATTTAGATTCTTCGCTGCTATTGGCTGAGCGCGTCAATTTCGACGCGATGATTGACAGTTAGCGTGTGACATTAGTGATGTCGCCACATATTTATAAGTTGTTTTTCGGAAATTCGTCTTAGTAAAGGTACATAATATCCCGTCTCTGTCTCATACAGGGTTACGTACATAAAATCACGCCTCTTCCCCGCAGAGGTAGGCAGAGTCTGCGTCTTTTCATTTTTCAAGATACCTGCATTCCTACAACTTACGTTTCATTTACATTTATAAGTCTTTTCATGCAACCTTTCACCAAATTTTTTTACATAGCTACCCAACAAACCGAATCGAAAACGACGAATCTCAATTCTATCATCAAGCCAAATAGCTTAACGTGGCCGATCAGTCTTTGTAAGACTGTTGGCTCTATCTACCTCACACGGGATATAGACGTGACCATATGTATGTATGTATGTTTTAAATGACAAAACCACTAAACCGATCTCCACGCAATTTTACTTACATTTAGTGGAAAGAACGATGTAAACTTATCACGCAGACGGCGGCACGCTAAATTAAAATATTAAAAAAAAAGAAATTATTTTTTCTATTTTCATATAACCCAAATATTTTAGAGAATAGCGGTTTCTGATATTCCAGAATAAAAATTCGTTCGTATGTATCGTAAATTTATTTCCACTGGATGAGCAGAAACTTGGTGGTCTCTAGAAATAAAAAAGGTATCTCTCTACCGGCTTTGAGTCAGAGAAATTGAGCGCGAAAATAACACTCACGCGGAAGTTAAAGAGGTTATTCTAATAGGTTTACTTTTAAATGAGTTGACAGCAAAAAAAAACCCTTTCCTTGAGGCTCCAGGCAGTTTAGAATGGGATCACTCCATATAAAGGCGACCAAGGGAAAGGCTTATTTTTTGGGATATTTCTTGTAGGAGTCGGGCAAGTAACCTGTCACTATTTGAATCTCAATTCCATCGTTGCTCAAATAATCAAAACTTGGAGATGTTTGATAATTTTTTTAATAGTATTATCGTTATTTTTGTCAAAAATTTTAATCCATAAAGACTAGACACAAATTCACCCTCTTAATGGTGTCGACTTTTACGTTAGTGGTAGTTACTTTAGGCAAATAAACAACATGTGCATAAAACTTTTATTTATTATTTAATTTTATACTAAATACAGGTAGGTATAACTTGGAATAGTGAATATGAACAAAAAAATATTTCTAAAGTATTGTAGGAATACAATTGAAGAGTAATAAAAAGAATAATGTTTGTATTAATTAAACTTAAAAAATAAAACTTATACCAATAAATTCACAATATTAAGTAAAACAGTGGCAGCTTGCCCTTTGAATACATGATTTAATAAATAACTTAGATTTTTTATTAGTAAAGTTTTTTTTTGTTTTGTACGTAACATGTTTAATACACAGATATTAACTAAAATTTAAAGTATATAATTAATGTGTTAATGTAAAATTATATTTCGTATTATGTAATTTTTTCTGTGGTATTTTTCCTCACAAAAAATTTGACATACTTTTATCAATTTAATTGAATACAGAAACAAGTAATAATATAATTACAACGTATTTTTTAAAACACAGTTTTTATGTATGATAAAATATGTGCAAAAATTGACAAAGTAATTAGAAATTCATTTTTATTTTATTTGTTATAAAATTTATAAGTAATAAACGTTATTTTTAACAAACGTCAAACTGTTTTAGAACAAAACTTCAGTTTCGATAAGATATAGATCATTCAAATTTAGAACTCATATTCCAATACCATTACGGAGTTTTAAATTAAACAGAAGAATTATCTTTGTCTTTATTTCTTTTTATTATTTTTTCTTTTTTTTTAATTTATCTTTGATTTCTTAAAATTAACTCATATGCGCTCACCGTACCCAATTGGGAACGCTTACAAATCTACCCTCAACTTTTTTTGTATTTATACGAATGTGACATTTATTTTAGTAATTGAAACGTTATTGATGAGCACACGGATTATTAATAGTTGTTTGACATAAACTAGATTAAATTTGATAATATAGTGTCTCAAATAAACAAAATTGTTGAACTTCACTACGCGATAACTGTAAGTACTATTATTTTGGTCTATTCATTCGACAGTAGTAATTTTTTCACATCCATTTGTTGAAAATATTTGTAACTAAGTAATAAAGACAACATTTGGTGAACTATAAGGCTGTATTGAGAATAAAGTGGATTGACACTTAGGCGTCCTCAATTGAGGACGACGGGCACTAGACGAATCAGACAATCTTTTATTTTTTGCAGAAGTCGACTTTGAACAAACATGTCTAAAGGAAAGTTTTCATCGAGCGATAACTATCAGGGGCTTCAAGAAGCTATCGAGGCTATTATGAGAGAAGATGGTTCAGATGTAGAGGTAGATTTAGTTGCTCTGCCTTCGGAACCTAGTGTTCTCACTGATGAAGAGGAAGGCGACGATGACAAAATCATGACCAATGATTTTCCTAAGGACATACCGGGAAATGTTGAAGTTTTTATCAACAGGAATGATGATGAATGGGATAGTAGTGATGAAGAACCTTTAGCGACGACTGCAGCAAAGAAAAGACGAACCGATAACCTTCCAGGTCCTCGTTGGCGTAAATGCCACCCTACCTATGATTCCATAATATTTGATGAAAATAATGTCCAAGAAAGACGCGAAAAGATGGTTAGCGATCTAAAAGACCTAAATCCTGTTGCAATTTTTGAAAAAATGTTTGATAACGAGATAATTTCCATGATCATTCAAAATTCTAAATTGTATTCCGCACAAAAAAATAAGCATGATTTTGATATTACAGAAGAACAATTGAAAACATTTTTAGGCATCCTTCTTCTAACCGGTTATCACACTTTACCTAGGGAGCGTCTTTACTGGTCTTTGGATGAGGATTGTAACGTACCCATTGTATCTAAAGCAATGACTAGAAACCGTTTCTTAGAGATAAAAACACCTTCACTTTTGTGACACTGAAGTCGCTGCTGAGACATCGGATAAAATGTTCAAAATACGACCTCTTGGTGATATACTCATGAAAAAATATATGCAATGGGGAATCTTTCACACAAACTTGTCCATCGACGAATCAATGATCAAATACTTCGGTCATCATCCTTCAAAACAGTTCATTCGCGGAAAGCCCGTACGTTTCGGATATAAAAATTGGATGGTTTCTAGCGCGGATGGATACTGTTATGCTTTTGATATTTATTGCGGCAAATCACCCTCTACTAATATTGTCAACAATGAACCATTAGGATCCAGGGTTGTAAAAACTTTGCTAAACAAACTGGGTGCAGATCCTAAAGATCATATTGTATTTTTTGATAACTTTTTTACAAGTTTTGGATTGCTACGCGAATTACGTGAAACGGGTTATCGTGCAACTGGGACTGTCCGAGAAGGACGAACTGGAAAATGTCCTCTAATACCTATCAAGGAAATGAAGAAAAAAAACCGCGCTGAATATGACTACCGATTTGACACGACGAATAAAATATTGTTTGTTCGTTGGCTGGACAATAGCGTCTGCACAATGGGAACTAATTATGATAGTGTGCTACCGTTAGGCAAAGTGAAACGTTGGAGTTCAGCTGAGAAGAAAAAGATCGATGTAGACATTCCCCAAGTATTCGTCAGCTATAATAAAGGTATGGGTGGTGTTGACCAAGCCGATCAATCAATATCTTTATATCGTACTTCTATTCGAGGCAAAAAGTGGTGGTGGGTACTGTTTACCTACATGCTTGATTTGACAGTTAGCAATTGCTGGCGTTTGCACACACTTTGTAATGATGTAAAGATGGATCAGCTGCAGTTTAGACGAAGCATTGCTCGCCACTACTTGCGACAAGAAACAGATCGCCGTTCACGTCCAACGGCTTCCATAGTTCCTAGTCTACAGTTCGATGGGATTGGCCACTTTCCACAGAAGTTGAATAAACAACTGCGATGCACCGTATGTCACAATAAAGCTCGTTGGCAGTGTAAGAAATGTATCAAAACGTTATGTATCGAAAAACTTTGTTTTGAAACTTTTCATACTGAATGAGCCCAGTGTCCCCATTTAAGCACGGCATTTTTTTTTATATAAAATAAAACAAATTAGATTTTTTTTCTATTACATTTCATTAAAGAGGGCTTTTTCTACATAGAATTGCTTTTTATTTTATATTTTTTCAGTAAGTTTAGGTTTGGGCGCAAATGGGTTAAATCGTAGGAGTGCCAACCAATGCAGAATTTATTTAAAGTCAACATTGATTAAATGGATTGGATATTGTTATATGTATAATTTCAAAATCATAATTAAATTATCTACTACAATAATAGGTGTCGTCAAAAATACAACAACATAAAATTTGCCTATAATAAATAATCATCTTTCTGTTCATTCATTTAGTAGACCACAAATATGAAAGGCATCTACAAATTTAAAAAAAGTTAAATATAGGGAGATAAACCTTCGTCTTTTAAACAAGAATTTAGTTTTATTAGGACTTATACAAATATTATATTATCAAATAAAATGAGAATTTTCAAGAACATTACAATTGCGTTCGAAAATAGAGGTAACGGACATTGATATGTCGAAATTGTACGGCATCTTTGGTAGAAAAGTTCATATGTCAAAATTGCTTTATTTAGTTATTGCACTGTCATATAAATATATACGGACTGACTCGTTTATGAGATAGAAATCTAATTACTTTGCTATATATCTTTTTTTCTAAATTAACGCGTGTACACTAGCCTTAAGTTAATTAAATCACCCATACACGAATCAGTCATTCTAATATAAAGCACTATTTTGTATGCCTAAAAATTTCTAAAACTACCTAAAACATCGACCTACTACTTTATACATAAATATTTCTATATCATACATAATTTTTACACAATACTCTCGTTATCAGTAAAATAATAAGCACTTGATAAAAATATTTCAATCTTAAAAAAATATTTATTAAAAATGTCTAAAAATCAATTTAAAAAAAATATGTTCGTAATCTTAAACGTACTATAAATTTATATAAAAATTAAATTAAATGATTATCAATTGAAAACATAAAATCAAATGCTCAATAAATGATAACTAATAATTTTTTCTTCATGTTTGATTTTAATTTCAACTTTTAATATACAGGCGTATTTTCTATTAGCGGTGTTTTTAAGGAACTGATGAACATATGACGATAAAACATTTGTTAATTATGTTATTATTTAATTTAAAAAAAACATTATTTATTGCATGTAACTAAAAGCACGACAATCTGCGTCGCGTGCGCTGCGTCCTGGGGACGTCTAAAAATACACACACCTTAATTCCTAACATCAAACACAGCAACTAAACTCAGCATTATCTTACACAAATGCGTCTATCAAAACAAATATACCAAGACTTACAAAAACTACAATATATTTTATTTACAAACATTGTAAGAGAAAACATACCAATATTTATTATAATATTGTTTTTTATATATATGTATGTATACAAATATATACATATAGTGTTTCTTATATTATTTCGATGCTACATTACATTTGGTAACATTTTTGTATTTGTCCGTAGCTTGAACGGTGTATTGCATACATGATATTAATTAGAAATTAACCAAAATTTCACAGATTATAGATAGATAGATAAAAACTTTATTTGAATCAACTGTACACATACAGAAATAAGAAGTGATAATATTAACATTGGAATAAATATATTTAATATATATTGATAACAGGGTAATGAGATATTCATAATTATTTACACTTTGTTTTGAAAAACATATTTTTTTGTGATAGTAAATTTAATATAAGATTAAAATTAAATCAAAATTATGTACGTCGACTAAAAAATGTTGCCTTTTGAAAATCTAGAAAATCATAATATATGCAGGCAATATGTTGAACTAAAAGGTCACATTTCGCTATATAATAATTGCCTTAAGGATGAAATTAAACTTAAATGACTTAATTCAAATAATTTAATAAATATAATCAAACTCTGCTATCAAATCTTTCCTCATATCAATCATCGCGAAATATTTTTCTAAGTGAATAATCCTAAATCCAATTCCAAAAATATTATTTTATTTTAATAAAAAGAAAACGCAACAATTTTATTTTGTTTATTTTTTACTGAAATCAAACTCGTGTGTATCAGCTTAAATTGTGGTGAAAAATACTAAGTAGTATGAGATTTGACTATTAATAGCGATCGTAAATAAAATAAGAGGAATAAATCAGATCATGTGCACTTTAAACTTAGTAAATGATTGTAGAACCTTTAAGAAACCTTCCCGATGATTTGTTTAAATTTTGTTCAAACGAGTGAAAATATAAAAAATTTATTAAACAAAAAACTAATAAGCTAAGTAAATGTATGATAATAAATAGTGAGTGACTTTTTATTACATATGAAAGCATGAAATACGGAATAATATCCGTTAGTATTTGAGTATCCTTATTTTGAAAGAGTTAATCTTAGATTTAAATATTATAATGCTATCTACATTTCTTATAATTTGTGCACTCTAAGCGGCCCTTGACGTATTTAATATATTTAGGTATACATATATAAATGTATATTTTTTAATGAACTTAAATTGGGATTCTTCATTTCAATGGTTTAAAGTTCAAAAGCATTTTTGAAGTCTTAATATTTTTTATTTATATTTCTCCTTTTATTTATATTATTTTTATTTTGTTTATTAGTTTGTTAGTTATGATTTTGTTATTTAAGATTTAAACTTAAAAACTAGCGGAGCAAATTTTATGATTTATATTTATTTTTCTAAACTATAATTTCATTGCGTAGCTGTAAGTAATTTAACAATTTGTGCATGAAAGCTTTATTGAAACAATTAAATGTAATTATTTCATCTTTATTGTATTTAATTATATCACCTACTTTAATTATATTGCATTAGTGAAATAAATGAATGAATTCCCAATTTAAATTCAGCTCCCATAATATTCTCGCCTATTTATACTAATTAACCTATATTTGAAAACAGTGGACTTTTTTCTTTTGTAAGAATATCTTTTATTTGCATAGAAATTTTAATTAAGATTTACAAAAATTTATTTGTATCCCATAATGTTATTGCAGAAATTTGTTTTATTTTTATTATAAAAATAATTTAAATTTCATTCCTTTAAGATATTAGACATTTTACCCATCTAATAGGTAATAAAATATGGGTATATATAATATAAGATAGATATTTCTTAGTTATTAGTTTGCCAAATATTTTGGAATTCAGAACATTGAAGTCTGGTAATTGTTATGATTGGTGACAATAAAAAATAGCATGAAAACAATTCATTCAACAGAAATGTATAGTATAATATATCGACGCCTTTAAGTTTTTTTATAGACATTTAAGTACACGAAATTTAACATTTTTAACTTGTTATGAGTACGAATTGGTAGTGCTTATCTCAGTTATCAAATATATGTGTAGGTAATTAAATATATTATTTATTTAAAATTTATTTGTAATTACATTTTAAAAAGCTTATTTTCTACAAAACATTCTTTGTACTGTAATTATTCACTTTATATGTATCTGTGTGCCAGATAATGAGACACTATTATATCACCATTTTATTTTTAGTTACCATAATTTTAAACCAATTTTACTATAAGCTGTATAAATGTATGAATTTGTATTAAAAATATAACACAAATTTGTACAAATTAAAAACAAATAATGATTCCTACAAAATATTTGTGCTTGATGTGCGTTATACTGCCAGCTTCTATAATAGTAAAGTACGAATTATAATCAGTGTAAAAATAAAATCTTCTTAACATTTAACACACTTACGTATAAAAGTTACAATATATTAACACATACACTGATTATGTTTACAATAATTTATTGGATAGTCAAAGTCTTTGCACTATACAACATCAAACTGTCAAATTAAAATGTACCTTACAAGCATACAAATGTGTGTCAATTCAACGCAAACACGATATGCTGTTTGGCGCATAAGGACTGCGACTGCGCCGATGAGGCAAGCCCAGGGCTCGAGAGAGAACCAGTGTGACGTACCCGCCCTGGGCTTCTACACGCCGGTGTGGTTAAAAATAAAGGACACCGCGTTCTTATCCATTGGTGGCGAGCGACGAGTTATTGAGGCATGGTTATTATTATTGTAATGCCAAGACTTTCTTGTCGACGTACTCGATGATTGCAAAGCAATAGTTTCGTAGTAACGCAGCCTCCCGCAGCATTTTCTGCTCTTGATGATAGCAACGAATCCCTTTCTATACTTTTTATTGAAGAACGCGTACAAAATTGGATTGATGCAGGAGTTGGATGCTCCTAACCACTGAGCTAGTGGCGTCACAACTGGGAACATGTCTTCTTCCCATTTTTGCACTGGACCTCCAAGTTTTATTCTTGCAAATATGAGATAGAGCGGGAACCACGATAAAACAAAGAGAATTACAACAGCCACAAGCATTTTCACGACTTTGACTTTGGATTTTTGTTGCATCCTCTCCATTTGAGCGTCCTGAGTGTCGGTAGGGATGGAACGTCGCCAAACTTTGATCCAGATGAGGATATAGCACATTGTTATGAGGACCATGGGTAAAATGTAGCAGAAAATGAGATTTCCAATGACGAAGTATAAAATCTCGCTGAGGGGATTTGGCCAGACGTCGAGGCACAGTCGCACACTTGGGTTGTCTTCGAAAACCACGACCAGGTCGAAGAAAAAGACCCATGGCGTTGTGACGACGATCGCAAATATCCATATGAAGACGATCATCATCCGGGCGCGCCGCTTGGTGATCTGGCATTTGAGCGGCCACCAGATTGCGAGGAATCTGTAACAATGAAAATCAATCCATTAAAAATTTATGTTATATAAATACTAAGTAATTATTTTACTTATTGAGTTTCTCAGGACATAAAATCATGTTAAAAACTACAGCAAAATGTAAATTTGTAAATAATACTTGATGCTTGACGTAAACTATTAAATTTATAAAACGTAGACTGTTTAACAATCTCGGAGCTGGTAATTATGAAGTACAGAAAAGTATTATCCACAAAATTGTTATTATTAGTGAAGCGGGGATCTTCCAGTCTGCTGCCTTAATTGGGCTGGAAGCTGAAAACATCGGAAGAACCGTAGATAATAGGAACAGTATTTACAGTTCAAGTCTTATTTTCAGGATTTTCTTAAACGATGTAAAGGCAGTCGTAATATAGATAAATTAACTGTCTTTGTTTCAACGTTTGCTGGCCCTAATACATAATATACAAATGAAATATAGTGTGTTACAGCTAGACAGGAAAGCTACAATCGAGTAATTTTTCTAATATAATATTTTTTTACTTGGTATTTAGAGTGTTTTAAAAACGGGCGAACCCATTTTAAATAAAATTGCCAAGTTAGTTAAGTTTTTAATTTTCTAAAACTTTGAAGTGAGAGGTTTAAGGATCAGACCAGACTTTTGATTGGTTTACAATTATCCTTTTCTTTGTAATACACATATACTTGCCTAAGCAGCGTTATCATCAAATGAAAAAATTGACAATATAGGTCACCATATTAGAATTTCCTGTTTCTCTTCCCCATTAAAGACTTAGAGATTTTGTCTGACATGTCCTGATCCGGCATAAAACTTTAATTTAGGTCCCGTCCTACTAAACTAACCGCCAATCAAGAATTAACATCAATAATGACATTCCATTACCAGAAATAAATATTCATAAACTTAGTAGTTTGAACCAGTTGCTTCATTGTTGCTCCATTATTTTCATTCATTATCCTGCCTTACCAAAGTAAAGAATACTAAAACAAAGGGACCGTGACATCCTCATTGATTTGCCAAGTTATTTTTATGGACTCCGGAATGGACAAAGTTTTCTGCGTCGTAATATTTTGACGGGTCGACGACTTTATGAACTCGTGTGTAATACAAAACTTTTTGACCGATTTCAGATAATACATACATACATACATATGATCACGTCTTTATCCCTTACGGGGTAGAGAGTCAACAGTCTTGAAAAGACGGATAGGCCACGTTCAGCTGTTTGGCTTAATGATAGAATTGAGATTCAAATAGTGACGGGTTGCTAGCCCATCGCCTAAAAGAAGAATCCCAAGTTTATAAGTCTATCCCTTAGTCTCCTTTTACGACATCCATGGGAACGAGATGGAGTGGTCCTTTCAGATAATTTTAGGTTTTAAGGTTAAAAGATTGGGTGCAATTTTAGAATTTAAGTTCAGCCTCTTCCGTGAGAATCATCACCCTTTCGGCGTTCGTCTAGTGACATCAATAAGTGATACCTTGTATCCAATTTTGAAAATAAATCTATTCTATTCTATTCTATTCACGAACGTATAGCCCTGTTTATCGAGTAAGTCAGGTTTTTACAAGAAGTAACTCCCGTCTGACCTCCACATCCTATGTAGAACGTTACCTACTTATTGGATATGGATACATACACCTCATTTGATCGCCTGAATGTGCATGTTTGCTTACAATATTGTCCCTCACCGTAAGAGCATTGGTTAGTCTCCATACGACCGAGGTCAGACTTGCCTTACGCATTATCCTTTTTTACAACCTAAGTTTAAATTATCTATGATGGTATAAATCTAGTTTATTTTATTCAACTTATGAGAACTTGTGGTTCCCGGCGATAGAAAAGAAAAGAATAGGACCGCTCTATCTCTTACCCATGGATGTCGTAAAAGGCGACTAAGGGATAAGTTTACAAACTTGGGATTCTTCTTCTTCTTTAAGGCGACGGACTAGCAACCTGTCACTATATGAATCTCAGTTATATTATTAAGCCAAACAGCTGAACGTAGCCATCAGTATTTCAAAAGGCTGTTGGCTCTGTCTACCCAGCAAGGCACGTGATTATCTGTATGTATGAGAACTTCTAGTACACAGCCAAAGCCGTGGGCGGAAGCTAGTAAAACAACAAGAAACTCGTGACCACTCAGCCTTCAATTGTCAATATATTTACTCCATAACATTTACTTGCATTATAAATAAGTTCATGGATTATACAATTCAAGGTTGAATTTGTTGTTATGTTAGATATCTCCATGATCCAGTGAATAGATTAGTGTTTAATCGTAAAGGTCGCGAGTTCGAATCTTATGGGGTCGAGATAACTTGGAACGAGTATTAGTTACTTTTAATTTACTAATTATGAGTTGATGATTAATTTTATGATTATTCAATGCATTTTTTTTTTGTTATTTTATCAAATTTGGTTAAAAAAGTATATCATTAAGTCTTCCAATTGAACGTTGATTTATTTTTTGTATATACATATATGTGAACTTGGAATCATACTTTTAAGCAATGTAGGTACTAGCAATTTTTATAATTGGAAATTTAAGAAACTATTATAAAGTTCTCTGTCAGATCCAATGGTTGACTGGTAGATAATGCTTTTAGCATAAAGTCCGCCAATTGTGCAAATACATTTGTAAGTATTATGCGCAATGATGTTAAAATAAATTAAAAAAAAAAATCTGTTATCTCATTAATGCCGACAGCGGCTCTTAAACTTAATTAAATTTAAAAATTACTACCATTATTCTTCCGCGAAAAATTACAACACAGGTGGTGAACGAAGGAAACATAAGGCACAAAAGGCACTCCGAATAAAGTGATTGATTAAAAGGCTTTTGTCCAAGATGGCCGTCGTTTTGAGGTCATCAGTGCCAAATATGCATATTTTTTAAAGGTCAGTGTAACTTGCATAAGTACCTTTTTCGGAAGATATAAGTAAAGTACCTACCCAGTGAAGTCAAGGTTGAAGAGATATACATTGAATATTTGACACGAGATTAACTAGAATTATGCATTTTATCTCATTATTGTTGGTTGCATACAATTCTGTTATGATGCAGTCTGGTATGGACATAATAATTATTATGGATAATCCTTTTTACAGTGAAATAATTTTCACAATCAATTCAGTATTTTCGAAGATTAATTCTTACAAACATACAATCAAAGTTACAAACTTTATAATGTCAATACAAATTATAAAGATTCAGAGCTGTTAATTTGTTGCATTGATACTTCTTAAGTGATTTAAGTTACCAAATTTTAATTTACAAGTAATATTGGTTATCGCGGCCTTTCAGTCTTTCCAAGACTCTATCTACCCCGCAAGGGATTTAGACGTAATTTTATGTCTGTTGGTCGCTGTTATGAAGGTAATAGAAGGTTAAGATTCATAAAAAAGAAACAGAATCTGTACCTGTCTTATTGGAATACTCCTATTTTGCCATGAGATTCAATGGGACTAAAAAAAGGGATTAAAAGTTCAATAAATAAAACGAAATTAGAGCAAAATGTATATTAAATATATAAAATAAATTAACAGTTTATATCTAACATTCCAATATTTCTAACAAAGCAATTAAAGATAGCTAAATCAATTCAATATGGATTGATTACACAATTTATTAAATAACTTTTATTAATAGTTGTTCACGAAGTAATAATTTAGAAAATTTGCAGTTGAAAATAATGAAACACTCTGAGAAAGCTTACGATAAAGAGCTTTTCATCTTAATTAATTGGTCTTTCGTTCCAACGTCGATAAATTTTAATACAAAAGCTTTCCACAATAAATTAATAGGAAAAATCGGTAAGAAAATTCATGTGCCATTGTACTGCTTAAAACATTATTTATTAATAGATATTATATAGTTTTTTTATACAAAATTCGGTTAATCGTGATTTTTTATGAAAAAAAAAAACTGTTTGCATAGATGTCGTAAGTATAAACTAAACACAACGTCTACATAAGTTAATATATATCTACCTACATAGGAAATAGTAACAAAGATTAAGCTAACATTTATAAGAATAGCATAAGTAAATATATATAATTATAAATAGTAGGGAAAGAATTTACGCAATGATAAACATTACAAAAAAAATATTTATACATATATATATATAAATAATACAATAGACAGACGGTCATGTAAACGGGATTAATTAATTCCAAGTATAAGATGACTCAATCAACGATAACTTTTACCACAGAGCGCGGGTCACAAGTATATGAAGTGTTTGCGAACTCCACTCTGTTACACATACCTACATATGTATGTACATACGTTCATTTTGCACGGCGCCACTTACCAAATAACGTCATTGACATAAATTTAAAATGACATAATTACATAATTGATATAGACTTTGATAAGCCACTTGGCCACTGTGGAACCTTAAGAATATACTTTTACTAGCTGTGCCCGCGACTTCGTCCGCGTGGAATAGTTATTTTGGGTACCTATTATTAAAACCCTCAAAGATGAATCAATTTCCCCGTTTTTTTTTCACATTTTCCATTATTTCTTTGCTCCTTATAGTTGCAGCGTGATGTTGTATAGCCTTCCGCGATAAATGTAGTAAAAATAATAAATGCAGTAGTTCCTGAGATTAGCGCGTTCAAACAAACAAACAAACAAACTCTTCAGCTTTATAATATTAGTATAGATTGACCAAGTTGATTTAAGAGAAATGAAGTCACATACCTACGTCGATTCTTGTGAATGGTTATGTCGTGTCGCTAATTGGTCTGGACCCTAAAAAGGTAGTGTATTTATATTTACTTGACATGTTTAAACAAATGAGTTAATTTATGTTTGATGAATTACTTGCTGTATTTACCGGACAAGAGGTGAGGAGGCTAATATACTTTGATGTGAGATGAATACCTACATGTTGTTTAGGCCCAATGATGCCCAAAGACAAAAATGCATTGCCTTTGCCAAAATATTAAAAATTAAATGTCACTGTCATTTTTTCATTGTAAAAGATTTTACTTCACTTTTGGCTAACGGTTGAGGTGCCAAAGGGACTTTTTGGCGGGACCCAAACGTCCTGTTGTTTGTACATACACACATACATATGGTCACGTCTATATCCCTTGTGGAATATACAGAGCCAACATTCTTGAAAAGACTGATAGTTCCCCGTTCAGCTATTTGACTTAATTTATTTTTATATAAATATAAAATTGAGATTCAGACAGTGACAGGTTGCTAGCCCATCGCCTAAAAAACTAATCCCAAATTGGTAAGCATTATGCTAATGACTCTTTTCTGAGTTTTTTAAAAACATCAAGTATTTTGATACGAGCAACTGATTGACATTTTACCGATGAAGAAAAAAATATCGGTAGGAAGCCTACACAACAGATACAGCCAAATATGGGTTAGGTCCTCTGCAAAGATGGCGGAGGTCAGAGGAGAGTAGCTTTCTGCCTCACCCAATCCAGGATTATCACAGAAAATTACAGCTATCGTGTCATCTTTTCAATGAGATAACAATGTTTGAGACATTATTTGTAATTTTCGTTGATAATATTCTTCCACGAACAAAATCAAAACATAATAAAAAAAAGAGAAATCTAAATTCCACAGGACAAATATTCAATCATTTATTGCATTTCATGAGTTCATAACATCGTGATAAAAATATGTAAATATTTTTTAAGGCATTCATTGTAATTCGCTACTTTCCCGAATATATATTAAAGATATACATACATACATACATAAAATCACGCCTCTTTCCCGGAGGGGTAGGCAGAGACTACCTCTTTCCACTTGCCACGATCTCTGCATACTTCTTTCGCTTCGTCCACATTCATAACTCTCTTCATACAAGCTCGGCGGTTTCGGGTACTTTTGACCTGACCCTTTACCAGGACGTCCTTAATTTGATCAAGATACGTTCGTCTAGGTCTTCCCACTCCGAACTTTCCCTCCACACTCTCCTTGTATATCTGCTTAGTCAACCTGCTTTCATTCATCCTCTCCACATGACCGAACCATCTTAACATACCCTTTTCTATTCCTGTAACTACATCTTCTTTCACATCACAACATTCCCTTATCACGCTGTTCCTTATCCTGTCACTCAATTTCACACCCATCATACTCCTTAACGCTCTCATTTCCACTGCATTTATTCTGCTTTCATGCTTTCATTAAAGATATAACTTAAGAGTATTATCTGTACTGAAAGGGACTTGAAATATATTCCAAGTCTAGACTGAATCAGGCTCCCTGTATCCTAAACTGTACGGTTTCAGTACAGCAATTGGTACATACTAAATTGTACTTAATTGAGATTTAAATAAGGTTGAAAATAATTTGGAATGGATACAATGCTAAATGAACAACGCGGTATCGTAAATTCTTAACAGTGTATAATCGTTTAATTAAATTGACAGGCGTGTGAGAAATTGATAGCTTAAATTAATTCTTATCAGATTAATGATTCGCATTAAATTTCAGATTAAGTTTAAGATTTTTAACTTTTAAACCTTTATGTAACTGTTGTTTATTATCACTTTTCGAGAAAAGGTTAATATCTCTCTAACTTAAATTAAGATTGTATAACTTTTTATTATCGTTATAAACAAATGACTAAATAAGTAATTTAATATGTATTGAATAACAATTATACCTTTTATACTAATATTATAAATTTGCAAGTAAGTTGTTTTCACGCGTTATTAAATAAATCAATCTTTTAAAAATTTGCGTATTTAAAATCAAGAATCTGGAGAAGGACATAGGGTACTTTTTACATTCATACATACATAAACTCACGCCTCTTTCCCGGAGGGGTAGGCAGAGACTACCTCTTTCCATTTGCCACGATCTCTGCATATTTCCTTTGCTTCATCCACATTCATAACTCTCTTCATGCAAGCTCGGCGGTTTCGGGTACTTTTGACCTGACCCTTTACCTGACTTTATATTGATAAAAACTATAATTTCCATGGAATTTGCGTTAAACTTGTTTCTTTGTATTCGCCTCTTTTTGTAGATGGCGCTAAATTTGCGCAAGCGAAGCTGCAGTGAAAGCTACGAGTATTAAGCTAAAAGCAGAAAGAAAGTAGTAATATACCATACTATAAATTTCTACTTTCTTTCTGCTATTATATCACTTCAATGTCAAATTTATACGATATGCACCTACCTAGATACATTTCCCAAATGGCTAACTTCTATAATTCTAGCTATAATTAGTGGTATAGTTATTTTGGGCATCATTGAAGCCCTCAAGGATGAATAATTCCCCCCGTTTTTTTTCACATTTTCCATTATTTCTTCGCTCCTTATAGTTGCAGCGTGCTGTTATATAGCCTAAAGCCTTCCTCGATAAGTGGTCTATTCAACACAAAAATAATTTTTCAATTCGAACCAGTAGTTCCTGAGATTAGAGCGTTAGAACAAACAAACAAACAAACTCTTCAGCTTTATACGAGTAATATTAGTATAGATGGAAAAAAATAACTGATATAAAAAGCATTTTCAACCTTTTACATTTTCTTGTTTCCTTCGCGTTACAAAAGTACAGACAGAATAAAAAGAGTGTCCAAGTACGCTCATCAAAGACTATGAGATTTACGATCGGTATTTATTGGCTGTAAACCAAGATCTTTATTCGAGGATTAATAATATAAATTGTAGAACTACTTCAAATAAAATCTACACTAGAACCATAGAGAGGTTTATTTCTTTTTTATATGTAAGGGTTTCAGTATGAATGCTACTTTATGAGTCATAGACGATATAATTTTTTTTAGTTCGTTTTATTCTGTGGACTGTGAACTTTTTTCTTTATTCAATCTTCTTGGAATTTTGCGTACTTGCAATAAACAGTCTGGAGTAGAACATAGGGAACTGTTAATTCCGATAAAATCTAATGTTCCCGTAGGATTTGCGAGAAACCTAGACTTTTATAGGGGGCTCTAAATTCGCGAGTTAAGGTCTAAGAGTACATATTTAGTTATATACAAGTAGTGTAGGTTAGAACATACTTATATACCTAACATTTAATCACGTCTATGCAGTTATATCTGTCTACCCTGAAAGAGTGTAGACAGAGCCAACAGTCTTCAAAAGACTGAAAAGCCATGTTCAGCCGCTTGGCTAAATAATAGAAATGAGATTCAAATAGTCACAGGTTGCTAGCTCATCGCCTAAAAGAGGAATCCCAAGTGTAAAAGCCTATCCCTTAGTCGCCTTTTACAACATCCATGTGAAAGAGACGGAGTGGTCCTATTCTTTTTTCTATTGGTGCCGGGAACCACACGGAAAATGGCGCTTAGAAATCTTCTCAATTTGCGCATAAAGTTGGAGCTAAATTCTAAGCTAGGACATAGATAAAACTATTACTTATATTATTATGCGGACCGTTTATTTCACAATTTCTGCATGTGACAGCATTACGCAAGTCCCTGTAACACGTGACGCTTCTAGTTCAAGTTCACATTCGAGAATATTCCATAATAGTAGAAATTGTTCTGTCATAGGTACAGCTGTTTTTGAAGAAGCTGATATTGGCAAATAAAAATAAGTTATTTCATCGTGAATTGTAAAATCTAGAATGTGAAAAAATACATTAAACAAAAAGTTTTCTGCCTGGTAAAAAGTCAGGTAGAAACTCTTAACTTAGGAATTGGTATGAAAAAAGTTATGAAGATGTAGTCTCTGCATACCCCTTCTCGCAAAAGACGTAATTTTCTATCACAGATATTGATCAATAAATGAGAATGCGTTTTTCAATTATCTCTTTAAGTTCACTAAAGATTTTGGATAAGTCATTAAAATGTAATCTGTTAATCCAAAATTAGAAAATATATAATGAGTACTAATCACAAATAATTGTATAGACTGAATCTTTAAACGCTCGAAATCTCAAAGAATCTTGATTAACGCATTTAAAGACGACATTGATTATGTATTATATTATGTATAATAACTGTAAATATATTTTGTCTGTACATTTAGTATTATTGATTGAAATATATTGTATGTTAGTATAATCACAGTTATCTCCGAAAGTAATGGACAGATTTACATAAAATGTTTACCAGTCGTTTTGTTATAACTCAGCGAAACATTTATAATTCGATTCATCATTGTCGGTTTATTAAAAAAAGTTTACGGCATTTGAATGAAGTCGAAGCATGACTTATTCATTATGAACGTATCCATACTAATATTATAAAAGTGATATTGTTTGTCCGTCTTTCATCTCAAAACCATTACGATCTCCATGAATTTTTGCATACATGTTGTATGGACTACGGAGAAGGAAATATGGTACTTTTCACGCGGGAGAAGTCACGGGCGAAAGCTAGTAAATAAACTACACTAATTTTGCTAAAGGGTTGAATGACTCGAGCAAGTAATCCAATATACATTATCACGTAGAGAACTTATAATCTTAATGCACGCATTTCATTTATAAAGCAATTTCCAAAATGGAGCCTTTTAAACTAACTAGCATTTTCTCGCGATTTCTTTCAACTCATTACATTTCTTTACGTTTTCTTGTCGTAGGATTACTAGAAGAAATTACTCTAGAAATAAGTAGTGCCCTTGTATTTAATTTCTCTTTAGGTTCTCTTCTTACTTTTTCCTTGATGTACAAAGATATTAAGAAACTGACATCTGGATAATAAAAAGTTGCTAACCTGAAAGAAAACCAAGTTAAGAAGCTTTTCCCTTGACTGACTTTTACGATATGCGCGAGAAGGCATATATTTAAGGAAAGCATAAAAATATCTAATAATATAGTAATAGAGGCTACAGGGTCCTAAAATATACCTAACCTAACAAATTATGAAAGATATTTCACTCCAAAAGAACGTAGGAATTTCTCATGAGAACCATTTGTTATACCAAAAATAATTAGGAATTTGTTTGGTGTTCATTCAAAAATACGTTAGACATTTTTGTTGACAAACAATTTGTCTTAGTTAAAACTAATTAGGTTAGCACCTTACATGTTAAGTTGACAAACTCGATGACCAATGAGGTAGTAGTTATTATTTTGAGTTCTTTTTTATTAAGTTTTCTATTTATAATAAAAAATAATTAAGCCAAACAGCTGAACGTGGCCTAACAGTCTTTTCAAGACTGTTGGCTCTGTCTACCACACCAGGGATATAGACGTGATTATATGTATGTATGTAAAAAAAAATAATCACAATTAAAAAGATGTTCAACCTTATGACACGTAGATAAGGTTTAAATTTGATTAAACTCTTTGACTCTTGAAATGAAAGACGGGTGTTGGTACCTAATAAGTACAGTACTATCTGTCATCGTTCTTGCTTCTCAACAAAACGGAAATTCGCACGGGAACAGAAATTAAGATTTATATTACACGCGGATGAGGCCGCGGGCATTAGTGCGCACATTCAGCTTTACCAATTTTAAGATTACATACATACATACATTTATTCACGTCTATATCCCATGCGGGGTTGACAGAGCCGACAATTATTAACTGATTGGCCACGTTCAGCTGTTTGGCTTAATGGTAGAATTGAGATTCAAATGGTGACAGGTTGCTAGCCCATCGCCTAAAAGAAGAATCTCAAGTTTATAAGCCTATCCCTTAGTCGCCTTCTACGGCATCCATGGGAATGAGAGTGAGTGGTCCTATTATTTTTTTATTGGTGCCGGGAACTACACGGCACTTTATTTTGTGATATACTAGAGGCCGCCCGCGACTTCGTCCGCGTGCAATCATTCCCGCGGGGACTCTAGCCTATATGTTATTCTGGGTCTTCAGCTACACATACCAAATTTCATCGTAATCGGTTCAGTAGTTATTACGTGAAAGGGTAACAAACATCCATCCTGACATACTCACAAACTTTCGCATTTATAATATTAGTAGGAAGTATTCATTCATGTATTTTTATAATTACCTACGTATTAATTTTATTTCCGTTTTATTATTTCCTCGTGACCTCTGACTGGTTCCCATATTTGGATGAATCAATTGTTGCTTCTTTATAATTCCTACGTAATTATTTCTTTAAAATAATTATACTTCATTATAAGGCCATGTGATTTCCGTCTCAGTAGAACTTATGGCAAAAACAAAACCTACAATTTTAAATAATAAAGAAATAAGTCAGTTCTTTACTAGCAGTACTTACTAAGTTATATTTTTTCAGAAATAATGACTAGAAATTTCTAAAGAAGTCTGTCCAATACAATATCGAAATTAACTGATTTCAAACTATCTCGTTGCATTTTCCTACTTAAAAATAATGCCAAAATTTCAAAGAATAAACCTCTTTATGACATCCATATACCTACTTAATAAATAGAAAATTTTTAATCTTTTACGCAAGAAAAGAATTTACCAAAAAAAATCTAAACAAATCTGTCCAAAACAATTAATTTTTAATTTTTAATTTTTTTTTTTCTCTTTTTTTCTCTTAAAAACACCTATCAAGTACCTAAATGAACTTTGCAAATGACAGTACAAATTAAAATACATAGACGGATTTATACCCCTAGGCATTGCAAAACGGTTTGTAGATTAATGCTCTATTAATAGCCTTTATAATTACAACAGAGGCCTGTGTCTGGTAAATCATTGCCTCTCTTCGTTAGGGCGTCAGTTTTTTTGATGGTACGAGTAGGTTAAAATAAATGCAGTAGCTTTCAGTGTGAATACGATTTTTTTAAGCCTAAATATGTGATATTTTGGTGATTAAATTATTTTACAGAAAATTCCAGAGCCTTAAACATGACGGTTTAGAAGTTTTTTCTACAGCTTTCCGCTTTGCCACTTCTTTCGCTTCATCCACATTCATAGCTCTCTTGATGCAAGGTCGGCGGTTTAGGATACTCCTCTTGACCTAACCTTTTGCCAAGACGACGACGTTCTTAATTTGATAAAGGTACGTTTATCTACGTTAAAAAAATATGTCGGCAATTATTTGGTTAACTCAGACCCCGAGTTGCGGTATTAAACGCAACATTGTTTACAATAGTTTTAACGCGGGCGAGCTAACGACTTGTGAACACAAAATACTGTAATTAATGGTATTTAGCAGATTTTATATTGCTTCAGTAGCGGTTCATTCATTCATATAATCACGCCTTTTTCCCTTGCGGGGTAGACTGCCAGGCCACGTTCAGCTGTTAGGCTAAATGATAGAATTGAGATTCAAATAGTGACAGGTTGCTAGCCCATCGCCTAAAAGAAGAAACCCAAGTTTATAAGCCTTTCCCATAGCCGCCTTTTACGATATAAATGGGAAAGAGATAGAGTGGTCCTTTTCTTTTTTCAAATAAGATTTTTTACAAAACAAATAGCCATTTAGCTTGACGATGATAAAATCAGAAGAGGAAAACTATTCAAAGTATTTTCAGATCATGCAAGGAATAATTTTATTGCTGCTTTTTTTGACCGCTTGATTAAAATCACAGTAGTACAGTCAACGCACATCAAGCTACCCAGTTCACTGCAAATTCCCCTCTATTACCGCTTAATAGAGTCCCATACAGACTTACTTATTATGAGGTTGACTGTACTCTTACAATGAGACACTATATTTGTAGTCGGCTCCTAGACTTCTAGTTCGATCTATTGAAATGCAAAACCTGAATTTTTGAGGCCGCAAAAAATTTAGAGTAAATTAGGTTTAAGAAATTTTATAATGCTCTACATTGTGATAAAATGTAAAATTGAATAAAATTTCGGATTTATATTCAAGTCAAGTGTTGGCTTTTAAATATTTTTTCTTCGTTGGCTTCACAGTAAAAGTATTATAAAAATATTTTTTTTATATAATGTGTCTAAAAAATAACCATACACATTTAAAAAAATTAGAAACTTGTTCTAACAATGAAATTTAAAAATTGATTTTTTATGAACTTTGTACAAAGGTGGGTTTATGAAATTATCTAGTAATCTTGGTTTTATTTCTAATGCAAGCAAAATAGAGGGCAATTGCTAGTGAAATGTTTATTGTGAAATAATAAATTTTGTATTTGAACCAAATTGCAAACTTTCCAACTACCTACATATTTCTTTATTATTTCTAAAATGCCACTACCTATTCGTTTTATTTTTTTATATGTTTTATTACCTACTAGAGGCCACCCGCGACTTCGTCCGCGTAGAATCATTCCCGCGGGGACTCCGGGATTAAAAGTAGCCTATATGTTATTCTGGGTCTTCAGCTAAAAACATACCAAATTTCATCGTAATCAGTTCAGTGGTTTTTGCGTGAAAGAGTAACAAACATCCTGACATACTCACAAACTTTCGCATTTATAATATTACTAGAGGCCGCCCGCGACTTCGTCCGCATGGAAACCCCATCAATCCCGCGGGAACTCTGGGATAAAAAGTAGCCTATGTGTTATTCTGGGTCTTCAGCTACCTACATACCAAATTTCATGGTAATCGGTTCAGTAGTTTTTGCGTGAAAGAGTAACAAACATCCATACAAACTTTAGCCTTTATAATAGTAGTAGGAAGTAGGATTAGGATTAGGATTCACAACATTTTGACGGAGCTCTTTTTAACCGACTCTCTTTCAGAATAAATGAAAATATTTTCTCATAGGGCACACGACAAAGTTTGCAAAAGCTAGTAAACTTATAAATTACTTCATGCAGTGATTGTTGCAATGTAATCATATGCATGGCTCATGGTCTTGCCAATGTCATTATACAAATCTGATATACGACAAGTAAGGTTAGTTTGACAACTTGAGGATAATCACGTGATAAAACGTAAACAAAAATGAAAGCGTTTACGCTCGAAAAGAATTTGTGCCGTGTGGTTCCCGGCAGCAATACAAAAAAGAATAGTACTACTCCATCTCATTGCCATGGATGTCGTAAAAGGCGGCTTAGGGATAGGCTTACAAACTTGGGATTCTTATTTAGGCGATGGGCTAGCAATCTGTCACTATATGAATCTCAATTCTATCATTGAGCTGAGCAACTGAACCATTCAGTCTTTTCGGGACTATTGGCAATGTCTACCCCGTAAGAGATATAGACGTGACTATATGTATGTATGTATGTTTAAACTTCATTGCAGAAAATACAAATGTATAGCACAATTGGCGGACTTAATGTTATTATATACGTGCGATACAAGACATATAATTCCTATAGTTTCAAATTTTTATTATCAACCTACCATCTATTTCGCAAACCATAGTGCACTCGAACACCATACAATCAAAACCCCATAATTTTAACATACAATACTACAATAACAATTAAGTAACCAATGAACTTGACACCAGCCTACTTGATAAATGCGCTTGCGATTATCATATTTTATTTATTCATTTATCTTAACAAGCGACACGGAGCGATATTATCAAAGCTTTGTTGGATGCGGTATTTGAGTTGATTTAAAAACAACATTAACATTGAGATGTAAGAGAATCTTTTTCCATTTTTATTATGGATTTAAGGTATTTTTTAATAATTAAAATAATAACACGGACTATTTTTAACTAATTGTTTGTTTATTTGTTTGCTATATGTTTGCATAGAAATTGAAACGTTTACATGAATAGTAACTATCTTTTAGGAAGGCGTAATAATTGTCTTTGAAATGTATATCAAATAATCTATTGCAAAATCATATAAAAACACCTTTTTTCAACAGTCCAGTCGCGCCCTCCAAAACTACCTCATCTACTTAAGCTCAACGTTCGCACATCAAAAATTGATATCTCAAGTACACGTTGCGTTCTCATTGTCGAATTTTGGTACCAGTCGGTATATATACCGGGCCGAGAGCATCGGTAGTTAGATTCGTCAGTACTTGCATCGAATAAACATGAAGACCATTGTAAGTTATGGTTTTTGGGTGAATATTTAATATAATTAAATTATTCAGTGTGTTAGTGAAAGTGGTGTGTGTAATTAAGAACTGTTTTGAAGGGGGGAAAAATATATTTATGAAATATGTTTTGAATATTAATTCAAAATATGAATCTGCGAAAATTAAAAATTACTTTTTTTTTTTAATACTTATGCACGATCATTATTTTTATAGTCTAATTAGCTAAATAAATATAGGTATTACCAAAACTACTCTGGGGTTACTTTTTTAAGTAATTATCAATTTTATGATATTATTTTTTTTTTATTTCCAAACGTTTCAAAAAAAGGATTTTATAAATATTAAAAAACTTCATAATGTCACCTATGGTTTTCGGATCAAACAAAAATTAGTTTGTCTAAAAAAAGATTTTAGAGAGATACAATTTTGAACGTAGGTCATTATAATTTTTAAATAATTTGCTACTATTAGGAATGTCATATATTATTTTCTTCTCAGCTCCTTGTTATAATTATACCTACATCATGGTATGAACATTTGACCTGGTCTTTTTCTGTTCCCATCTATATTAAGTCTGTTATTTTCTAAATATCATTTATTGACATTTAAACTAGTTTATTATATAAAATCTCCTTAACAGAAACTTGACTTACAATGATTCTATCAAAACTGGGTCGTGTTATATTGTAGGCGACTGTACAAACATTTCTTAAATTATATACATGCATACATACATAAAATCACGCCTCTTTCCCGGAGGGGTAGGCAGAAACTACATCTTTCCACTTGCCACGATCTCTGCACACTTCCATCGCTTCATCCACATTCATAACTCTCTTCATGCAAGCTCGGCGGTTTCGGGTACTTAAATTATATTTATTAACCAATTTTTTTTACAGGTTGCATTCACCGCCCTCCTGGCTTTCGCCGCCGCCGCTCCCGGGCTGCTAGTAGCCCACGAGACTCCAGTAGTGGCTACCGTCCACGCCGCCCCAGTTGTCCACTCCGTGCCAGTCTTAGCTTCGAAGACCACCATTACCAAGAGTAGCCAAGTCGTCAACCATGGTACCCCAGTACATGCCATTCACGCAGCACCTGTAGTTCACACAGTTCACGCAGCTCCAGTGGTACATGCAGTCCACGCAGCCCCAGTTGTGCTCAAGACAGCCCCAGTAGCGGTAGCTCACAGCAGCTCAGTGGTACATCATACCCCAGTCGTGAAGACTCTGCCAGTCATCGCAGTACATCATTGAAAACTTTATAGTCAATTAAATTAATGCCTCCTCCATATTTATGTATTTTATTTTACGCTACTTTCGAGTACCACGAAAATCTTACTCATTATTATATAGTTCCATGTGGTTCCCGGCACATATACAAAAAGAATAGGATCACTCCCATCTCTTTCCCATGGGTGTCGTAAAAGGCGACTAAGGGATAGGCTTATAAACTTGCGATTCTTCATTTAGGCGATGGGCTAGCAATCTGTCACTATTTGAATCTCAATTCTATCATTGAGCCAAACAGCTGAACGTGGCCTATCATTCTTTTCAAGGCTGTTGGCTCTATCTACTCCGCAAGGGATATAGACGTGACTCTATGAATGAATGAATATTAAATAAAAAATTGTTTTTAGCATTATACATATATATTGAAGCGCAGATGGTCTGACCCATAGTCTTATTAATTACTCTTAGATTCTTAATAAAAAAATATACTAGTTTCAAGACATTTAGATTGGAGCAGTCATTTTCGGCTGCGTTAAAAAATCTAGTTCATTTAACAAATATATTTTAATTTTTAAAGAGAACTTTGTGTTCGAAGCAAAATTACAACACTACCTAGTAACAGTTCCCAAAATAGGTTGTTACATTATTCATTCATTCGTTCATTCATTATAATGAAAATTAATTAATACTATCTGCGGTCCCGGAATGAGATTCCAATGTTTATTTAGGACTCAGACGACAAAACCAATTTTGACACTTGCAAATTTTCCTAGTATCAATTCTTTGTTACGTAACTTGAAAGTGATTATTTCAGCGAAATCCATTCAGTGAAATTCCCTTTGAATTACATTAACAAATACGTTTTTCCTCTTCCGATTGTATGTATTTAATGTTGATTTCGTTTGACTAGTTTGATTAATGATTTGATGTAGTCATGGTTACTTTTTCTTTTGTACCCGAAATCGCCGAGCTTGCATGAAGAGAGTTATGAATGTGGATGAAGCGAAAGAGGTATGCAGAGATCGTGGCAAGTGAAAAGAGGTAGTCTCTGCCTTCCTCTCCGGGAAAGAAGCGTGATTTTATGTATGTATGGTTACTTTTAGTTAGGGCTTTTCACAAATCCTATTGTGCTTATGACTCCTTCCTGAGTTACGTACATTAGTTTGATTTCTAACCAAATAAGTACTCTTATGTACGAGTATGTCGTTGAAACCTGCATATTCATATGATCCAATATCGATAAGCGAACATAACCCAAGGTTTAATTCTGTAAACAATCTGTAAAGATTCTGCGATTCCCGGAATTTTAGGATAGAATCACTCCCTGTCTTCCCCATGGATGTCGTAAAAGGCGATTAAGGGACTCATAAACTCGCGAATCTCCATTTAGGTGATGGGCTTGCAACCTGCCACTATTTGATTAAAATTCCATCATAAAGACTGACAGCTGACTTATTTCGTGTTGGGTCTGTCTACCCCGCAAGAGATATAAATGTAATTATATGTTATGTTATTATTAATTAGATGTAATTATAGGTTGCAGTCGCTTCGTGAAAAATCAGAATACGGATTTTCAAAGTTCTTGAGCATTGACGCAAATGACATACACATTCTTAAAAAACAAGAGATATTTTTGCAATGTATTACATTTATACCGGTAAACTCAACTTGTTAATTGTTCGTAATTACTCTAGCTATCCGAGTCCGAGCGGTATTTAGAGGCATACTTTAATCTTAAATTATAGAAAACATTCGTCAACCCATTTTTTTATCAATTTTTTTTATTGCTTTAACCAACTTGTACGACACAATTTAATGGTTTTATTGCATTTTTTTTTTCAACTTGTACGAAATATAAGCAGTAGCAGAATAGGTCAATAACTGCATACTTTAATAATTTCTCGATACAAAAAAGTATTCAAAAAGGTTTTGAAATAAAAATAAATCACAATCTTTTCGATTACTGCATTATTTTGCCGCCAAATGTGACGCGATCAAATATCAAGTTACATACATACATACATATGGTCACGTCTATATCCCTTGCGGGGTAGACAGAGCCACCAGTCTTGAAAAGACTGAATGGCCACGATCAGCTATTTGGCTTACCTAATGATAAATATCAAATTATTAAAACTATATTGAAAAAAATAACTATGAGATGTTCAGACTGTTAATAAATCGATTTCCAATTTAAACAGAACACCTACATTTATACTTATATCAAAAGAGCCGATACGAATCTAAAACTGGTACAAAATGCAGATACTGTGCCATAAATCGTCAACTTCAAAGATTGCGTCAGCGCAATGCATTTACCTGGTTATGCGATGTGTGCCTGCCTTACATGGTCAGACACATCTGTCTTCGGTCTTAATGACATTTACTTAATGGTCAATCTACCATGATCAATGCCAGGCAGACGCAGTTTTTACCTACTGTAAAAAAGATTACATACATACAAACATAAAATCACGCCATTTTCCCGGAGGGGTAGGCAGAGACTACACCTTTCCACTTGCCACGATCTCTGCGTACTTCCTTCGCTTCATCCACATTCTTAACTCTCTTCATGCAAGCTCGGTGGTTTCGGGTACTTTTGACCTGACCCTTTAATAAGATTATGGGACAATTTTATGTTTTTGCCATTAAGCAAATTTAAACTGAATTTATAATGGGAGATCTTACAAATTAAAATGGAAAAGTGCTATCTCAATTACTTGGTTCGTAACGAAAATAATTGTTTATTAATTTATAAATTGTTAAAAAAGTTAAAAACTGCAGGCAAAAGTTTAATTTTAATTTTTTTCCAAAGAATTAAAACGCTTTAAATTGTTGCTACAAAAATCGATTACCGGATACAATTATTATTTACTAGCGACCCGCCCCGGCTTCGCACGGGTGCAAAATTATAAATGTTATTATACATAAAAACCTTTCTATTGAATCACTCTACCTGTTACAAAAAACCGCATCAAAATCCGTTGCGTAATTTTAAAGATTTAAGCATACAGGCAAAGAGACTAAAGTAGCGACTTTGTTGTATACCATGTAGTGATTATATTAATTGTGTTCATGATTCCACTGTTGTAGATCTCAATAAAGCAAACTTAGAGTTGCTACTTAACACATTTTTAGCGTCATATAAGTGCAGTTAAATTAGATGTACGTGCCGTGTGGTTCCCGGCACCAATCTAATTAAGAATACGACCATTCCATCTGTATCCCATGCATGTCGTAAAAGGCGACTAAGGGGTGTGTTTATAAACTTGAGATTCTTCATATAGGCGATGGGCTAGCAACCTGTCACTATTAAAATCCCAATGCTATAATTAAGCTTAACTTTCAAGACATACAGGCCACGGGCCATTGGCTGTGTCAACCCCGCAAAAGATATTGAAATTATTATAAGAATGAATGAATGAATGAAATTGGCCGTAGTTAAGCAGAAAGGACACAACCCACAACAAGTCACTTTTGACTTACGGGCGTTTGAAGTTTCCGCTGTTTTTTTTTTTTTAATTTCTTAAAGATGGGTCTCAATTCTAAACATGGCAATTATTTAAAAAAAAATTAAGATGTTGCGCAGGCGACTGTTTTGTAGGAAAAATATCTAATGTTTTCAAGTATTATTGTCAAAGTCTAAACTCATATTTATTTAAAACATTATTAATGAAATGAAATCTGTTCTTAAAATTAACCAATTAAGATCGCATTGGTGGCTAATTTTTTAACATTAACATACAATTAACGTTTCTTTTTTTAAGCGATGGGCTAGCAACCTGTCACTATATAGATCTCTATTCTATCATTAAGCCAAAAAGCGGAACGTGGCCTATCAGCCCTTTCAAGACTGTTGGCGCTGTATAACCCACAAGGGATATAGACGTGACCATATGTATGTCTGTATGTATGTATCGTTTCTTTCAAAATTATCAAACGAAAAAACTGATACAATTTCCTTATAAATATACACAGATAATTACAATACAGCGTAGCACCGCTGTCGTAACAATATAATTGCTCTGTTCATATTTGACATACCGCAGCGATTCAACGAAACTCGAGTATTTAGACAGATTCCTTTCTATACATGGACATGTTCGTGTATGGTAAAAGTAAATACTGCAGCTATATATGAAGACCCGTGGTTTAGAAGTCAGTCGGAACTGCAACTTTAATTCAAGTGGCCGTTTTGAAAATAACGGAAAAAATGCAGCGATTTGTAAGTTGTTTTTTTTTTATTATTATTTTACTAATTATCTACTTAGTATGTGCCCGCGGCTACGCCTGTGTGAAACTAGAAATTACACTTATTAATAAAAAAATTGGAAAAAATCTACCCTTAGTGCACACATTTATAATGTTTAAGGAATCTACGTACCATATTTTATCACTAGATCCAGCGGTTAAATCTGTGCATTGATATGATAGTCAATCAGTCAGTCAGATATCAGAATCTAAAGATATCACTGTTAATACATACATACATATAATCACGTCTATATACTGATAGGCCACGTTCAGCTATTTGGCTTTAAGATAGAATTGAGATTCAAATAGTGACAGGTTTATAGCCCATCGCCTAAAAAAGAATCCCAAGTTTATAAGCCTACCCCTTAGTCGCCTTTTCCGACATCCATGGGAGAGAGATGGAGTGGTCCTATTCTTTTTTCTATTGGTGCCGAGAAACACACGGCACATCACTGTTAATAGAGTTGAAAAATTGGCTTTAAAATAAATAAGAGGTTTCCTCATTTAGTAGGTGACCGCAAAGCTATGGAGGTTGTCTTGGTTCGTGAAGAAAAGCATAACTACCACAAATATCAACACCACAGGGGTCCATTGAAAACTTTTTAATTTTGTCATACATACATACATAAAATCACGCCTCTTTCCCGGAGGGGTAGGAAGAGACTACCTATTTCCACTTGCCACGATCTCTGCATACTTCTTCGCTTCATCCACATTCATAACTCTCTTCATGCAAGCTCGGCGGTTTTTGGTACTTTTGACCTGACCCTTTACCAGGCGCTAAGAGAATATTTTCTCTCTCTCTAACTCTCATCAGTGCATTCAAATTCAAATTTATTTATTTTTGCTTAATATGACAAAATTATGACAAAACCGGATAAGGAACAGCGTGATAAGGGAATGTTGTGATGTGAAAGAAGATGTAATTACAGGAATAGAAAAGGGTATGTTAAGATGGTTCGGTCATGTGGAGAGGATGAATGAAAACAGGTTGACTAAGCAGATATACAAGGAGAGTGTGGAGGGAAAGGTCGGAGTGGGAAGACCTAGACGAACGTATCTTGATCAAATTAAGGACGTCCTGGTAAAGGGTCAGGTCAAATGTACCCGAAACCGCCGAGCTTGCATGAAGAGAGATGTGGATGAAGCGAAGTATGCAGAGATCGTGGCAAGTGGAAAGAGTTAGTCTCTGTCAACCCCTCCGGGAAAGAGGCGTGATTTTATGTATGTATGTATATAATCACGTCTATATCCCTTGCGGGGTAGACAGAGCAAAGGTCCTATTCTATTCTTCCACTTATGTACTAATACTAATACCCAACATTTCAGGTAATCCTCTGCTTCCTCGCCACGGCCCTCGCCGCGCCAGCACCAGCCCCGAAGCCGGTGGTGGTATACCCCCCCGTTTACCACTCGCCACTTCTCCACCCAGCCCCGCTGGTCCACCACGCCCCCATTGTGCATTCCCCCCTTGTACACCCAGCACCTTTGGTGGCATCTCCAGTCAGCACTTTGTACAGAAGTCCACTGCTGCCAAGTCCGTTCTTGTTTTAAAATAACGGTGTAATGCTTAATTGTTTTATGGAAAGTATAGATTACCTACTTTGATGGGTCTACTGCGGTAATTTGACCTTTAAGTATCGTCACTACATGTCAATATCGTGATTTTAACATCTTCTCCTCTGGAGGCAAGTCTGCTGAACTGTGTTAATATCATGAATTAAGTATCTCACGATATTGATGTAATAATATTCAGGTATTTTTTTTTCCATAAAATAATGGCTATTGACCTCGATAAAGAATAATTATGTTTTCGGCAAAACTCATTATGGGTAATGTTTTAGTTCCTCGCAAAAATTAAAGTTAACGCAAAAATAATAACTGTTGTATTTATTTATTTCATTATTTTTTATGTATTTTATATTATTATATACTTTTCTTTATACTTTCTCCTTAAAGCGTAGATTTTCAGTATGAAATAGTAAAAGTTCAAATTAAGAAATTAATTTAATTGTAAGCATATTTATTCATCTTTTCGCTCATCTAAATATAAAATCTAGTTAAGCTTAAAGTCTAAAATCAAGTGCTTACCCTGCTCGGCATAAAAAGATTTTTGGAAACTATAATAATCGTGCAAAGTTATAAGATGCTTATCGATTCATTCAAAAAAAATATGCTCAAAATAGTCACGCAGTCCTTTGAAGAGGCTTTCTCGGAATTTTTCATATTTTTCTTGCGTTATTTTGTGCAAATCCATATATTGTATGATAAAAGATAACATTTCAAAAGGTAAACTGTGCTCTTTTTCAAATGTCAGCGTACAATGGACGAAAATAATACATTGTATCGGATTTCACACCGGGTCAACCGTTAGCGGCCTCTGTGTTTTTGGGAAGAAATTCTAAAAAATAACAATACATAAATGTGCCGTGTGGTTCCCGGCACAAATATAAAAAGAATAGGACCACTCCGTCTTTCCCATGGATTTCGTAAAAGACGATAAAGTGATATGTTTATCAACTTGGGATCATTCATTTAGGCGATGGGCTAGTAACCATATAACTATTTGAATCTCAATTCTATCTTCAAGTCAAACAGTTGAACGTGGCCTGTCAGTCTCTTCAAGACTATCGGTTCTGTCTACCCCGCAAGGGATATAGACGTGGCTAAAGGGCAAAAGCACTCACCTAAATCATAGTCAATGACAAAATCTAACTGCACATTAACTGTCTGGTGTTTTTAGCAAACTCAAGTACTGTATCAAATTTCTTAAAATAAAACAAAGTGAATTGATTTTTTTGCTTCCAGGCATTTCCATTTCAGAAAACCAACATTATTTTTATAGTTCATGTATTTTTTGGCGATGGGCTATCAAACTGTCACTATTTGAATCTCAATTCCATCATAAAGCCAAACAGCTGAACGTGGCCTATCAGTCTTTTCAAGACTGTTGGCTCTGTCTACCCCACAAGGGATAAAGACGTGATTATATGTAGTATGTATTTTTTAGATAACTGGTTGGGTTAACCCTCACTCGGCGACAGTTTGGGTACAGTCAGCTTTTAAATGATTGACGAGTTTTATTATATTGTGAAAAATGTCCAATATAATATTTTTCCACTTTGATGGTATTTTCTGTCACTGAGAGCCGTTTAATAAAGAATATGCTTTTGATACAATATCTATGTATATTCTTTATCGTATTTTAATAATATTACGTAGGTATATCGTCGTTGGATATAATTTAAACTGAGGCTCACAAAGCCGGCAAGGTAGAAAAAGAAATTTTCTTGAACGCAAATTTTGTACATACATACATATGGTCACGTCTATATCCCTTGTGGGGTAGACAGAGCTAACAGCCTTAAAAAAGGCTGAAAGTTTGTTTGTAAAGACCATTTATCGAGGAAGGCTTTAGGCTATATTACATCACGCTGCAACTTTTAGGAGCGAAGAAATAATGGAAAATGTGAAGAAAACGAGGAAAATTATTTTTTATTTCTATTTGACCAAATAGTTGTCTGTTGTAATGGGTAACGTTTAAATTTTTCCTTTTTGTGTGAATAAGATAAAGATGCCTAAAGCTTTATTATTTTTGAAGTCAGCTACAAAGAGTCATCAACACGGCTATTTATCTCATCTCTCAGTTTGGTTACCTAGACGACATTTGATCTTATTGATGCTGTACCGACACAAAGTGAGACAAACCTTCTCGACAATCAAAATAATCTTACACAGAGGCTCCCAAACTTTTGTAATCCTAATCCGTTACGTTATATGACAATTATTTAGTTATGTTCGAGTTGTTATTATGAATAAAAACACAGAATATATTAGAATAGAAGAAAAAATATATTTATATTAAATATAGTATAATTCGAATATTTCGGTGATCATGGAAAATGATAATATACTTTGTAATATTTGACGTCAACCAATGTTGTTAAACCATACGTTTTGACAATTATTAAGCGATATGAAGTAGCCTATAATAATGAGTAAAAATTTATAATTAGAATTTTGAAAAAAAAATTGAGTTTTGAATTTGAATAAAATGGACACGTGAATATTTTCACGAATCAAAGAAGCCTATATTACTGTTTTTGTTCTTGTTTGTTTGTAAACTCTTTATTGCACATAAAAAGAAATTTAACAAAAGTAGAACAGTCATTAGATTAGATTTAGAAGAATATGTACAATGGCGGATTTACCCAATCGGGATTTTTTACAGTCAACCAAAATATAATTAAATAATGTTCCTATTTAGATTTACTTCAAAATCGCTACAACAGGCCGAAGAGAAGATTTTGATTATATTTTTTGTGTCGAAGTGAATCTATATTATATAGAATGAAATTAGAATTACAAACAGAGAAATTACTTCACCTTTATTAATACATAAGTTACATCGTGTTTCGTATCGATGTAAACAAATTAACGAATACAATTCTCACTCAGTACCGCAAATACAAATATACCAACAGAATGTAAGAGAGTACTGGAATATTCATCTGTCGCCATTTTAGTTCAACTTATGTGGCAGGTATTATCTGTAATTGAGATAGACAGTATTGCCAAATGAAGTTGGTCTAGACTTTAGAGTTATCATTAACAGGGAACCTAGAATTGAATATGTGTATTAAACATACTCAAGATTTGAATGAGTTTTTATTTATGGTCGTCGTATTGATACCGTACTTATTGATCGATGGTGCATCATATCAGCAATTCTTCTTCCTCCTGGCTTTTAGTCCTGGTCCCATCCTCACCTCTTTGGAGAGGAGCCTGGGGTATGCTTTTGACCATGGATCCTGGATTGGGTGAGTCAGGTTTTTAGACGAAGCGACTCCCATCTAACCTCCGCAATCTTCGCAGGTAAACCTAACCCATATTGGATTGATCATGGTTACACATCCAGTTTCTTGAATGTACAGGTTTCCTCACGATGTTTTCCGTCACCGTAAGAACATCGGTTAGTATTCAAACTCATGTACATAACTTTCGAAATAACGATTGGTGGCCGTGGTGGGATTCGAACGTGTATCTTTCTGCGCATCACGCATTTAAGCGGGCACCTTACCGATTCCAGAATTCAGAGTCCATGGTCAAACGTATACCCCGAGTTCGTCTCTAAAGTGGTAAGGATGCAACAAAAACAAGGAGAAAGAAGTATTGATGATGTTATTCACACAAATAAAGTATTAACTTGTTTTAATATCAACATACCTACAGATTTGTTTTAAATATTAAATTAATGTGCGGTGTACAGTTTGAGAACTACTGGTTTACTAAACCATTGAAGTCATTGAACGTAAACAAGCAAAATGTTCAAAGTAGCGGTCAAACAATGTCCTCCAATTTTGTAAGACGAAAATAAATAAACCGAAATATTTTGCTCCTTCTTGCCCACATTTTTACCGCGTGGTTCCCGGCACCAAAAAAAAGAATAGAACCACCCAATGTCTTTCCCATGGATGTCGTAAAAGGCGACTAAAATGTAGCCTCATAAATTACTTGGGTTTGTTCTTTTAGTTGAAGTGCTGGCAACCTGTCTCTCAATAAGCCAAACAGCTGAACGCGGCCAATTAGTCTTTTCTAGACTATTGGCTCTGTCTACCCCGCAAGGGATATAGACGTAATTACATGAATGTTTATATAAATGTATGTAGGTATATACTATGTATGAAAGAAATATTAAGAGCACTGTGAATAAAAACTTGGACACAAACAGGACCTTTTATTGGACTATCTTACAGTGAATGAATTATTTACAGAGCGTATTTCAATGCTGAGGTTACAACAACATTGATAACCCACAAAAAAGGTAAAAACATTCGGGTTTTACTTTGATAAGAGTTATATAAACCTTTAGGGAGGCGAGGACGCAACCGGGAATAATTCTAGAAAATAAAGAGTTATGTTGATAAAAAAAATATATATTGTATGGTGCCATGTGGTTCCCGGCACTTCAAAATAGAACTACTCGATGTGTTTTCTAATAAAGTTGGGATTCTTCTTGTAGGCGATAGGCTGTCATTATTTGTACTTAAGACTAAAAGGCCACGTTCAGCTGCTTAGCTTAAGATGAAATATAAATATACTAGCTGTCCCGGCAAATGTTGTTTTGCCATATAAATAATTTTTGAGAAATTTCTAGTTAAAAAAAATGTTAAGAGTGGACAACCCTTATCACTAAGGGGTATGAAATTTTGGCCGATTCTCAGACCTACTCAATATGCTCAAAAAATTTCATGAGAATCGTTCGGAAAAGCCGTTTCGGAGGAGTACGGGAACGAACATTGTGACATGAGAATTTTATACATACATACATAAAATCACGCCTCTTTCCCGGAGGGGTAGGCAGAGACTACCTCTTTCCACTTGCCACGATCTCTATAATTTTATATATAAAGATATAGATAGTAGCTTCCTAGTGGCTGCTGAAAGCTGATAGTCAGTCAATCAGCATTTTCCCAGATAGTAGAAGTAAATGTGTTTTGACTCATTTAACCGGGTCATCAATATTAATTACATTTAATGAGTCGAGAAACCATTAGGATAAAGAATCCATTGGAGATAAAAATAATTGTCCATTAAACAAAAAGTTACTGCAATCTTTGGACAATCAGATTCTGATTAATTTATTACACGACTAGCTGTTATCCGCAGATCCACTCTCGTTAAACTTCAATTTCTGTTTTTTCGTTTTCCCTTTTTTCGTTTTCGTGGGAATTTCCAGAAAAAAAGGCCTTGATACTCCTGAATGTCTAATACCTCTTGTGCTAAATTTTTGAGTTTATTTTTCACGAACAAAAATATGAGAATTCGAATCATTTCTCTTTAAATTATTAGTAACATGTATGTATATTGTAGGTACTATTCTAATATTAAAAAAAAAGAATAAGACCACACCATCTCGTTCCCATGGATGTCGTATAAGGCGACTAAAAGATAGGCTTATAATCTTGGGATTCTTCATTTAGGCGATGTGCTAGCAACCTGTCACTATTTGAATCTCAATTCTATCGTTAAGCCAAACAGCTGAATATCAGTATTTTTAAGACTGGTGGCTCTGTCTACCCTGCAAGGGATATAGACGTGTTTATATGTATGTAATATATTTATGCTTCTAATATTATTATTCCCAAAACGCCAAAAACATACAATCGTGCGCACTTATACATTATATCAGTATAGTTATATGTATATACATATTTCTGCAGATTTTCCAGCGTATATAAACTCAATTTCCTACGACTCCAATTCTCAATTTAACTTCATAAAACAAAATATGTGAAAGAGAGAAATAATTTTGCTAAAATTCATCAATACCGGTCCAGATATGAAAATGTTATTTTTCAGAAGCCTTGAGTTGGAAATTATTCCAAAACGGATGCATATCACATTATAACTAATATGTATTCATAATTTCGTCGAAATTCATTTAGCGGTGCCGGCTGTTCGTTGAAATGGAGTCAGTCACCTTACATACATACATACGTACATACCAACATTAAGATTATGTCTCTTTTCTTATATTTAAAACTGACTAACTATATATTAAATCAATATATTGTTGACTTTATAACTAAAGGAATTGAAATAAGTATAATATGTTTTCAAGTAAATCAGAGTTTGGGTTCCAATTCCAGCAGAAGACGTCGAAGAAGGCTAATAGCGGCAGGTTGCTAGCTCATCGCCTACAAGAAGAATGCCAAGTTTGTTAGCTTTTCCCCTAGTCGCCTTTTACGACATAGGAAAGATATAGCGTGGTCCTATTCTAAAGTGACGGGTACCGCACGGTATACCTATAGCGCACCTCAGTATACGGCTTTTACAAAATAATATTTTAAGAACTTTTTAAGAAAAAAATGGCGTATAAGTATGTACACCAGAATCAAATTTCATCGATTGTCAAATTAATCAGTCGTTTTGAGTTTAATAGTAACATACATATAATCACGTATATAACCCTTGCGGGGTAGACAGAGCCATCAGTCTTAAAAAGACCCACTTAGTCGCCTTTTACGACATCCTTGGGTAAGAGATGGAGTGGTCCTATATATAGTGCCCGATACCACACGGCACTAGTAACAATAGAAAATATCATTTACTTATAATATAGTTTAGAAAAAGGCCGTTTAGTTGACCGCACGGATTTGGTTATTCAATTTGCTATCCAAGAGAAGGCATCTAACTTGGTTTAATCTTGTCAACAGACTTTGACCAGAACGTGCTTTCTGAAGCTTGCAGGAGCTTACTTTACTTTATCTTCCGCCAAAATTTTCAATTATTGACCCCTTTCGTCCGCTGTTATATGCGTTTCTGCTTTTGCATTCTAAATTTTTCTCCAAAATAAAAAAGAGATATTTCTTGAAGCTATGCAGGACTGTGAGTACATATTATAAAGTTCCCACACTTTCTGTATGTATACGCTTATCTTGGAAATTAATGCACCGATTTTGTTTTCGTTTTAAATGTAGTACTTAACAAGGTTTTATGAGAAAAGTTTATATCACCAGGACTAGCGCCAAAGAAAACCGCTACCTCTGCACTGACGCTTTGGAAGCGGCATTTAAGTTAGTTTAAAGTAATTTATTTGAGGTCAATCAATGTTGTGAAACCGAAAGATATTATAATAATTATTATTAAGCGATATGAAGTATCCTATAAAATTAATAAAAATTTTGATTTGAATTGAAAGCAAAAAGACTGATCAAAAATGTCGATAATTTCGAGACTGTTGGCTCTGTCTACCCAATAAGAGATAAAGACGTGATTGTATGTTTGTAACATAGATAATCATATATAGATATTTATAAATAGATATAATAAATCTCATCGCCCTTACATCAATCCAAACGTCATATATCACGTAACTCCCAAAATAGCATTCAAACTCCATCCAGTTTACAAACTAATCTGATATTTTATCTTAAGAGCTGTCACTTACACGGGAGTAATTAAATTAAGTGTTAAGGACATTATAGTAGAATCTGTGAAGTAGTTCTCAGCTAATTGTCGAGGTGAATGTACTGATGATGATGTTTTTAACTGACTTTCAATAGGGTTACATTCTGAAAGGGTTATATGAGAAGTTACAAAGTTCAAGTGCTCTAAATGTAAATGTTGCATACATAGATATAATCACGTCTTTATTCCTTGCGGGGTAGACAGACAGGGCCAACAGTCTTGAAAATACTGATAGGCCACGTTCAACTGTTTGGCTGGATTAAACATAGAATTGAGATTCAAATGGCATATAATCTTATATATAAAATTCTCGTGTCACAATGTTCGTTTCCGTACACCTCCGAAACGGCTTGACCGATTCTCATGAAATTTTGTGAGCATATTGAGTAGGTCTGAGAATCGGCCAACATCTATTTTTCATACCCCTTAGTGATAAGGGTAGTCCACCCTTAAATTTTTTTTTTTTACTTAAAAATTATATATATGGCAAAACAACGTTGCCGGGTCAGCTAGTAATATATGTATACTACTCTGTCAAGAAAGTAGCAGGAAAAGATCAATAATACACAAACTGTTTGTTATTCATCCAAATTTATTTTATCACCTTCAAAATATGCTCCTTTAGAAACGATACACTTACGCCTACGAATAATCCAATCATCAAAACATTTTTTAAACGCTGTTTCCGGAATTGAGGTCAGTTCTCGCCGCGAATTCTCTTTTATGTCTTCTACCGATTGAAAACGGGTGCCACGAAGTGGTAATTTGAGTTTAGGAAAAAGAAAAAAGTCGGCTGGAGCCATATCTGGTGAATATGGTGGTTGCTCGATGGTATTTGTTGAGTGTTTGGTTAAAAATTCGTTCACAATGATGGTGCAAAATCCAAGAATTTTCTTTCCACAAATCTGGCCTTTTTCGTCGGATTTGCTCTCTTAAACGCTGCATAACACTCAAATAATATTCCTTATTTACCGTTTGACCTTCCGGCAAGAATTCCGAGTGCACAACACCGCGATAGTCAAAGAAAACAGTCAACATGACTTTGACTTTTGAACGACTTTGGCGTGGTTTTTTCGGTTTCGGTTCAGTTGGAAGGCGCCACTCCGAAGCTTGTTGACTAGTTTGCATGTCAAACTCGTAAACCCACGTCTCGTCACCAGTAACAATGCGTTTCATGAATGTTGGGTCGGAATTGACTCGTTCTAGCATGTCCTCAGCGACTCTCATGCGATTGAGTTTTTGAAAAAAATTCAGGTCTTTTGGGACTAGCCGAGCGGCAACATGTTTCATACCCAAATTATTAGTTAAAATGGTACGGATCGACTCGTGAGATACAGAAAGTTCGGTGGCTATCTCTCTCAAAGTTGAATGAGGATTTTCAGTCACTATTTCCTTCACTTTTGCGATGTTAACTTCAGTTGCAGACGTTGATGGCCTACCAGAGCGAGGCAAATCTTCCATCACATCTCGACCGCTTTTGAACGCTTTGTACCACTCATAAGCACGAGTTTTTGATAAAGTCGATTCACCGTAAGCCTTCTGTAACATTTTCAGTGACTCCGAACACGATATTCCATTGGCAATGCAAAATTTAAGACAAACTCTTTGTTCGATGTTTTTATCCATTATGAAATTAGCAATACACACTAGATATGATATAACTAAAAATAGCACTGTATTTAATGTAAACAACAGATGCAACTCAAACTCCGCGCCAAAATGGAAAACAGGTGTGCCAATCTAACAACAACAAAAAAAACCAAAAATTTGAATTTGGAACCATACATAAATAATCCATTCCCGATACTTTTCTGACTGAATGTATAGCTAAAAGCTTGTATATCATCAATGACTATTTTACGAGAAACTTCTCTATAATAAACTCGTAGGTCCCCAGGGACAATGCACTCGGTTTGTCAATTTTTTCATACCACATTTCACCTTAAAGGATATGTCTGTTGAATTTATAAAGAACTGAATATCTACTGAAAAGCGAATGATGTAAAAAAGTAATCATCTCGCGCTGGAAAAAATACCTCTTCGTGAGCTGAACATTATAATATATTATAGAGGTACAGAGTGCCGTGTGGTTCCCGGCACCGATACAAAAAAGAATAGGACCACTCCATCTCTTTCCCATGGATGTCGTAAAAGGCGACTAAGGGATAGGCTTACAAACTTGGGATTCTTTTTTAGGCGATGGGCCAGCAACCTGTCACTAGTTGAATTTCAATTCTATCGTTAAGCCAAATAGCTGAACGCGGACATTCAGTCTTTTCAAGACTGTTGGCTCTGTCTACCCCGCAAGGGATACCTATAGACGTAACCGTATGTATAGAGGTACAATATCACATATTTTGAGTGTCGATGGTCGAGTCAGTAAGATGCCCGGTTGAAATGCATGAAGCAAAGGTTCAAATCCCACCTCGGCCGTGTGAATGACAAATTTTCGTAACTGTAATTAACTAGAGGCCGCCCGCGACTTCGTCCGCATGGAAACCCTATCAATCCCGCGGGAACTGCGGCATAAAAAGTGTATGTTAGACTGGGTGTTTAACTATATGATATTCTGAGTATTCAGCTACCTACATACCAAATTTCATTGTAATCGGTTCAGTAGTTTTTACGTGAAAGAGTAACACAAATCCATACTGACATACTCACAAACTTTTGCATTTATAATATTAGTAGGATAACAATGTGTTGGCAGATTTTTTTAATTTATTCGTTATGAACATAAAAACCGAAATGCAATTATCATCTTTTTAGTAACATGAGTATATATACCTATATAGATACCTTTTTAATAATTAAGGATGTCCTGGTAAAGGGTCAAAAGTACCCGAAACCGCCGAGCTTGCATGAAGAGAGTTATGAATATGGATGAAGCGAAGGAAGAGGCAGAGATCGTGGCAAGTGGAAAGACGTAGTCTCTGCCTACCCCTTCGAGAAAGAGGCGTGATTTTATGTATGTATGTATGTATAGATACCTTTTTTTAATTCTAGTTATATGAGAAAGTTGCTGTCTGCATGTTACCTTTTACGGTAGGACATCTTAATTATGATTGACCAAGTATTGATACAAGTTTTATATTACTCAATTAACTGTCTAATTAAAATACAGCTAAATATAACGACACGAATTGACAGGTGGCTGTTTTTTTTTACTTTCAAATCTGCAATTGTTTTTGCATAATAACTATATAGGTTTTATTGCAGTAGGGGTAGACAGAGCCAACAGTCTTGAAAATACTGATAGGTCACGTTCAGCTGTTTGGCTGAACTGATAGAGCTGAGATTCGTATAAAGTGACAGATTGCAAGCCCGACGTCTAAATGCAGAACCCCAAGTTTATAAGCCCATCCCTTAGTCGCCTTTTACGACATCCACGTGAAAGAGATGGAGTGGTCCTATTCGTTTTTCTTTTGGTGCCGGGAACCACACGGCACGGCAAATATTAAATAAGAAGAAGTTTTTGTCTGACAGTAGGTAAAACGGTAAAACAAAAACAGTTGAATAACGCCATATCAGTGAATGGTAACAGTAACTAGATCTGCGCACGAGTCACTCGTAAGCTAGTTCATTCAAACCTTCACTTAATAAAGGTCGTAGTGGCGACTATACCGGTTTTCGTGAGAATATAACAATTGTATGTTTACTGTAATGATTGATAGATTTAAAAGGATAAGTAAGTACTTAGGTATACATGTAAAACATACATACATATATATGTATTTATGGTCACGTCTATATCCCTAGCGGGGTATACAGAGCCACCAGTCTTGAAAAAACTGATAGGCCACGCTCAGCTGTTTGGCTTGATAGAATTGAGATTCAAATAGTGACAGGTTGCTAGTCCATCGCCTAAAAACGAATCCCAAGTTTGTAAGCCTATCCCTTAGTCGCCTTTTTCGATATCCATGAGAAAGATATGGAGTGGTCCTGTTCTATAGTGCCGGGAACCGCACGGCACAACATTCAACACTAATAATTAACAATATTTAATCATAATTAATCATAACTTGATGAATGTCTGAACCGAACAATAATTAAGGTAATTTACCTTACGGGACGGCATCTGGCACGCCTCTCTTATTTCTAAGGAGACTGATGAAAAATAATTCAATTTCTTTCCAAAACTGATTGAATTCGGCCAAAAAATTATCAATTTTGCCTGACAGTAAGCTCTTAATCATTTCGTTTATATTCGTTTATAACAGAAGTACCTAGCTGTTTACTATTTCGTCTCACGTACCTTAGGCCGTGTTATTCCCGGCACCAATAGAAAAAAGAATAGGACTACTATATCTCTTTCTCTCTCTCTCCCACGCAGGGGATATAGACGTGACTATATGTATTTATTTATGTACCTGAAGTTAATGATATGGAATTAACTCTATGCATATAGGTTTTTAACGGTTTAAGTCCGATACTGATTCAGTCACTTTTTCATTAGTTTCGAAGTCTATCAAGACTTGATAAAGATTTCATGATCCTTTCAATTTTTTTCTGCAAACTTACTTAGTACTTACATCCGTTACAATTTCAAAAATGTATTATTAATTTAATTATCTGAACACTTTTTGTTTGACTTCAATGAAATAATAAATACTCCCTAATATCATAACATTTATGATAAAAAATTAAGTAATCAGAGTAATTAGCATACACTACCAATAAATTATAGAATATTAATTCAGAATTAATCATTTAAATATAAACAATCAACACTCTGCGATCTCAGATTGCATATTGCCAAACGGGCCAGATTTATTACAAGTGACTAGATGGTGCCTAAGCATAGACATCGGAATAATATTAGATAGCAGAAATGCCATATTGTATTTGAAATTCTTGTCGTCGTGTTATCTAGCATGATACTTTTTTAGCAGTTGTGAAGAGGTATCAAATAAATCTAAGAATTGAGATGCAATATGAAAACTTTATAGTGTCACAACCATAATTTGCAACATGAGATTAACCAGTATTCTTCGGCGGTATCCCACCTCTTGTTTTGTCCTGAATTTCCAGAATTTTTGCTCACAAGAGGATTTTATTAAGGGTATGGCTAAATGTTTTTAAACTTGATATTCTTCTTTAGACGATGGGCCGCCCACGTTCTTAATCTCAGCCATCTAGACAATTGTAGCCATTATTTTTTTTTCTAGACTAGGTTTTGTCTACCTCGTAAAGGATAAAGTCGTTATATATGTATAGTTAGATTGCGACAGCTATCTTTTACAGTAACAGTCATTTAGTTATATAATTAGCCATTTTCGTCTCTAAAGAAGTCGTGCCACTTCTACAGGTTTACATTATTCACAATGCTATGTGCCCAGGTCCTAGGTCGTATTGTAAGCACTATATAAGGGCTGATCTAAGCAGCCTAGGACAGTCGACAAGTATCGTCGGATTCACAAAGGGCAAAGCGGCATAATGTTCAAACTGGTATGGTTTATTTTAAATATTAATTTAAAATTATTATTATAGAAATGTGAAATTTTGTTAAATCATCGGAAAATATTTTTGTAATTTGATTAATTTAATATTAAGTCAGTTCTATCATGACGCCGTACAGCTAAACGTGGCTTTACAGTCTTGTCAAAACTGTTGGCTCTGTCTTGCCCGTAAGTGATAAAAACGTGATTATATGTATAAATTTATCTTATAAACTAGCTATTGCTTGCGATTTCTTATAGGTAATTAATTATATTTCATTGTAATTAATGTGTAAGTAATTATGTCATTGAAATAAATGCCCCATACAAAATAAATAAAAAGAGAATATTTATTGTTTTAATAATTATTTATTGTTTGAGCAGTGTCTGAGATTTTGCAACTTTGCAATTTTTTTTTCTTCAAATTATTGGAATCATTCGATAGATATAATGAAAAGAATTAATTTATTTTCGGCGCAGATCTCCAATTGTTTGTCTAGCTCAATATTGCCTAGAATGCCTGTGTTTTCGCCTAAATATACATCGGCTTGCATATAGTTAGAGTTAATTTATCCAAAGCAAACATATTTATCGCCTAGAGGCGGCTTTAATGCAAATGCAATAAATGTTATAAGCCAAATTAATACGCAAGTCAACGATAAATTTTATTTCTAACTAGCTGTGCCCGCGACTCCGTCCGCGTGGAATATTTATTTATTCTTTATTGTAACAATTACAATTTGTAAAGTACAATAGGCGGACTTAATGCTAATAGCATTATCTAACAGTCTACCATTGGGTTAAGCGGAGAACCTTTGTGTGGGTGATAATAATAATGTACAATAAACATACTTACCTACTATATGATATATACTAAAAACCTATACATAATATATACCTATATACTACAGGAATAGTTATTTGGGCATCATTGAAGCCCTCAAGGGTGAATAATTTTCCCTGTTTTTTTCACATTTTCCATTATTTCTTCGCTCCTTATAGTTGCAGCGTGATGTTATATAGCCTAAAGCCTTCCTCGATAAATGGTCTATTCAACACAAAAATATTTTTTCAATTCAAGTAGTACCTGAACAAGTAGTTCCTGAGATAAGCGCGTTCAAACAAACAAACTCTTCAGCTTTATATTATTAATATAGATAATGTTATCCATTTTCCATTCATAAAAATTTATGAATAAGTCTGTCTGTTTGTTCACTAACTTATTACGGGGATCAGAAATATTTTTATTTTGTTCTATATTCCATTTTGTTGAGGGAGCTACGTACATATAATCACGTCTATATCCCTTGCGAGGTAAGCAGAGCCAAAAGTCTTGAAAAGGTTGAAAGTTCACGTTCAGCTGTATGGCTAAACGATGGAATTGAGATACAAATAGTGACAGGTTGCTAACCCGTCGCCTATAAGAAGAATCCCAAGTTTATTAACTATTCCCATAGTCGCCTTTTACGACATCCATAGGAACGAGATGGAGTAGTCCCATTCATTTTTTTATTGGTGCCCGGAACCACACAGCATTAAATACAATGAGCTTTAGATAAATCTCATTATTAATAGGTATACTTTGAATACAGATTAGAATGAAATAGATCATTAATCTGTCCCTTTTGATTGCAGACAATCTTCGTAGCTCTACTGGCTTTGGCCCACGCTGGGGTGATTGCCCCAGTTGTCCCAGTGCCCGTCGCCCACCGCGTAGTGGCCCCAGTTGTGACCCACTCCGTAGTGTCCCACGGTGTGGTCCATCCGGCCCCGATAGTACATGCCGCCCCGCTGGTACATGCCCCAGTAGTACATGCGGCCCCGATCGTGCCCGTAGTCCGTCATGCCCCAATCATCGCGGTCCATCATTAGGTGTGAAGATTTAGAGTGAAACACGGACTTAGTTGTAGTTAGACCGCGCGAGTGTAATTCCCAAATAGCAAAATGGATCTTTTTTTGAGGCTGTTTTATTGAATCGTGAATCGAAAAATTATTTTTATGCGGTGTCAGTAAAATCAAAAGCAAAAATCTGCTATCAATAAATTTGGCAAAGGTCAATAGTACCCATAACCGCCGAGCTTACATGAAGCGTGTAATGAATGTGGATGAAGCGAAGAAAGTATGCAGAGATCGTGGCAAGTGGAAAGATGTAGTCTCTGTCTACCCCTTCGGGAAAAAGGCGTGATTTTATGTATGTATGTACCAATAAAATCTATGAAAAAGGTCGATAAGACATTTTTCGATTAATTTACTCTTCCGATTCTAAGCGGTAAAATCTTGCCACGTTATATTTAAATTAAGTTGGGATGAACTGGCGGTGTCTAACTCTACCTATGTCTGTGGTGTGAATATTCTTTTGAAGTGATTATGATAAAAATGTTGACATTTCCTCAATTTCCTTAACTCAATTAAGAACTTATTCATGCAAAAAGAAGTAAAAATGTCCATGTTATAATATTAACATGTCTCTTATAAAATATTTTGGGTTTTTGCTATTCATAACTGTCAATTGGACTATTATGTTGTGTTATTTTTTGTTTGTTATTTCGCATGTCGTGAAAGCTATCTTGTCTTAAAGTTTGTGAAAATGTGTTTTATTTCTAGAAACATAGAAAATAAAATTAAAAAAATTATTATGTATGTTTTATTTAACCCATCAGACTATTATAACGGCCTTGTACAAAAGTTCTGCCTATTCCATGAAGGATGAAGAGGTGATGCTTTTAGTAAACTAAAATCGTCATAAAATCGATGTAAATCGAGCAATTATTCAAAAAAGGAGTTCTTTTTTTTATTATCAGAGGAACACCAATAGATTACGTGTATACATTACATTACAAATACACATTTAATAGAAACTTACTAAAAGAGCCTTAAATATGGAAGTGAAAGGTTTAAGAAATAGGGGAAGACTGAAAAAGAGATGGATGGATGGCGTGAGGGATGGTATGAGGAGAAAGGGAGTGACCAGTGAGATGGCAATTGAAAGAAGTAATTGAAAAAAAACTAACATACTGTGCCGACCCCGCGTAGAAAGTGGGAAAACGTAACGACGAAGAAGAAGAAGGTACTTAGTATCACATGAAATCAAATTAAAGGTGCACACAACAGTTTCTTAGAAATTAAAACACATTTCTATGAAAATTAAATACATACATACACACATATATATATATATATATATGTATAATCCAGTCTGTATTCCTTGTAGGGTAGACAGAGCCAACAGTCTGAGACTGATAGGCCACGTTCATATGTTTGGCTAATTAAGATTCAAATAGTGACAGGTTGCTAGCCCATCGCCTAAAAAAATCCCAAGTTTATAAGCCTATCACTTAGTAACCTTTTACGACATCCATGGAAAAGAGATGGAGTGGTCCTATTCATTTTTCTATTTGTAACGAGAACCACACGACACTAACTTAAATAAAATAACTAATCAATATTTAGTGTGAGAATATTTAGTGTGAGAAATAAAAAAACATACAGTTTCATACATTTACGTAGACATAAACACTCCTGATTACATCGCAAAATATTTTTATAACATTGCATATGAAATAGACGCAGTGTATTTTCTTGGTTTTTATTTGTAGAAATATGAATAAAAATATTACATTTTGTGAAGCTTTGTAGAAATGATAGCGAATTGCGAGTCAATTATCTTAAAGTTTCCCTTAATCGACTGTTACAAACACCACGGAAAGAGACAGGTGGCTTAAACCACAGCTTCACTTTTATACTGTCTTAAGAAAACTGTATTTTAGCAAACACCTTATTCATAAATTTATGTAGGTAGGTTAGGTACCCACTAATCGTCTAAACACGACGTATACATACATACATACATATGGTCACGTCTATATCCCTTGCGGGGTAGACAGAGCCAACAGTGTTGAAAAGACTGAATGGCCACGTTCAGCTGTTTGGCTTAATCATAGAATAGTAATTCAAATAGAGACAGGTTGCTAGCCCATCGCCTAAAAAAATAATCCCAAGTTTGTAAGCCTATCCCTTAGTCGCCTTTTACGACATCCGTGGGAAAGAGATGGAGTGGTCCTATTCTTTTTTGTACTGGTGCCGGGAACCACACGACGTATTGTTAATAAGTATAATTATCAATAATTTTTAGCTTCTTATATATTTTGAAGTCGGTTTTAATTTTTTTCTTAAACTTTTAAGAGCATTATGTTCTATAGAAATCTCTTATAAAAATGATGATTCATAATGGGCATTCTTCGAGCGTGCATCAAAGCGCATTGTATCCAAGGAATGCTGATAGCACCTCTTAAATTCTTTATAGTACTCGTATCAGATTTAATGGAACATCGATAGTCTTTGCTGCACTCGAGAGCGGAAGTATGAATTTTCATACGCTTACATTATCTAAGGCTTACATTCATCTATACATATAATAAAACAGCAAAAATATTTTGTCTGTAATTAAGCATTTTTAAATGAAATGGATAGAGGGACACTTAGAATGAATAATAGAAAGTAAATTTTTTTTTTTTGAATTTTTTGTCTGTCTGTATGTATGATCACGCTCATCTCCGAAAGAACTGAACCGATTTATTTAAAATTTCACCAATTGCTTTGTTTTAACTCTGAAAATATTTAAAGTTTGTTTCATCAAAATCGGTTCACTAAAAAAAAGTTATTGTCATTTGAATAAATTCAAGGCATGAGTTTGCCTGCAATAATTTTACGTGGAAAAATTCGAAATTTACGCGGACGAAGTCGCGGGCAAAAGCTAGTATATAATATATAATCACATCTTTATCCCTGGCGGGGTCAATACTTATAGAAATTATCACTTAACTTAATTTTAATCAATTTTGTTTGAATGTGTGTAGTGAACAGCTATTTAATGCCTCCATTGTTGGGGCACTAGCCTTATTAATAGATAGAAGATGAAATTTGTGCCGTGTGGTTCCCGGCATCAATATAAAATCCATTTACTTCCACTGGATGTCGTAAAAGGCGACTAAGGGATATGATTATAAACTTGGGATTCTTCTTTCAAGCGATAGGCTAGCAACCTGTCACTTAATATGAATTTCAATTCTATCAGTAAGCCAAACAACTGAACGTAGCCTATCAGACTGTTGGCTCTGTCTACCCCGCAAGGGACATAGACGTAATTATATGTGTATGTAGAACAAGAAAGTGACCCATCATAGGGACCCAATGGTGAGTATTAGGTATCCACTTCAAGCACCCAATCAAAGGTTCAATTAATCGAAGACATCTTCCAAAGCACCAAGAAGCACTTATTTATTAAAAAGAGGAAAATGATTGATTCACTGACTGACAAGTCAACCTACAGCCGAAATTGGAAATCAACAGGATATTTTTTTTGTGGATGGAGTGTTCTAGTTAGGCAGATATATAAAAAAGTCTAATATCAAACCGAATACTATACGAATGTACGTTCATTTCGAACAAAATGTTTCTGACATGATTGAAAAAAATAACAAAAAGTTATTCCTTTTTGATGCCAGCCTTAGGCGAAACTTGTTAAAAATATAAGTATTAATAATAGTGCCATGTGGTTCCCGGCACCAATGAAAAAAGAATAGGACCACTCCATCTCTTTCCCATGGATGTCGTAATGGCGACTAAGGGATAAGCTTACATACTTGGGATTCTTTTTTAAGCGATGGGCTAGCAACCTGTCACTATTTGAATCTCAATTATATCATTAAGCTAAATAGCTGAACGTTGCCATTCAGTCTTTTCAGGACTGTTGGCTATGTCTACCCGGTAAGGGATATAGACGTGACCATATGTATGTATGTAAGTACGTTCATTTCGAACAAAATATTTTTGACATGGTTGAAAAGAATAACAAAAATTCATTCCATCTTGATGCCAGCCTTAGGCGAAACTAGTTAAAAAATCTCATATCTATAACAATGTTAGGTACTCCCAGTATATGAACTCCCAAAAATAGCTCAAGTCAATGACATTTCCCCAGTGTGGGCCACAAAAACACGACTCCAGCCGGGAACGTCCATAAATCTCACATAACGGACGGTCGTTGGAAATAATCTGCATAGTCTCCGCTTTTCGCCGGCTTCAATTCCGAAAGGGGTGCCCTCATTGTAGTTACACGTTTAGAGAGCGTTTCAGTACTGTTTAAAGGCTATTCCTTTACACATGTGCTTTGAAAAAATTATAAAGGAATACATACATACGTATGTATGGCCACGTCTATATCCCTTGCGGGGTAGACAGAGCCAACAGTCTTGAATAGACTGGGTGGCCACTTTCAGCTATTTGGCTTAATGATAGAAATGAGATTCAAATAGTGACAGGTTGCTAACCCATCGCCTAAAAAGAATCCCAAGTTTGTAAGCCTATCCCTTAGTCGCCTTTTACGACATCCATGGGAAAGAGATGGAGTTGTCCTATTCTTTTTTGTATTGGTGCCGGGAACTACACGGCACGATAAAGGAATAGTTCTAAAAAATATTGGCTTTTGCGAGATGTATCTGGAAATCATGGAAGGTCTTAATGACGAAGTAATAAATAAAAATTACATCCAAAATCGCCAAGATAAGGCCTTATACCTTTGCCAAATCTTAAAAATATTTTACAATCTAGGAAATACGCTGACATTACAGAGACATAAGTAGAAAATACTTGAGACGTATGCAGAGATCGTGGCAAGTGGAAAGATGTAGTCTCTGCCTACCCCTCCGGGAAAGAGGCGTGATTTTATGTATGTATGTATGTATTACGGAGACAAGCGGTGACTAGATTATTTTAAATCTTTTAATATCAAATGCACAGTATAATAAATAAGGCAGATTTATCACATAAATTTGCCGTGTGGTTCCCGGCACGAATAGAAAAAGAATAGGACCACTCCATCTCTTTCCCATGGATGTCGTAAAAGGCGACTAAGGGGTAGGCTTATAAACTTGGGATTCTTCTTTTAGGCGATGGGCTAGCAACCTGTCACTATTTGAATCTCAATTCCATCTTAAAGCCAAACAGCTGAACGTGGCCTATTAGTCTTTACAAGACTGTTGGCTCTGTCTACCCCGCAAGGGATATAGACGTGATTATATGTATGTATGTTATCACATAAAACATTCCAGTTTACCAACAAATCATCAAACAATTCCAATAAATGTTCATCTTAACCTTCAAATGTTTATAGGCCACTTAATCTCCCAAGACCTTCACGGGATGCATTGCTTCTCAAGAGCCTTTTTTGCAATGGGCTCAAGGATAACGCGATGGGTTAATAGACCTCACAGGGTCTCTGTTAATGATCAGGATCGGGATCGTGGTTTATGGCCGCGGTTGAAACCTCAAGGATTTATTTAAGGGCGAACATACATACATATGGTCACGTCTATATCCCTTACGGAGTAGACAGAGCCAACAGTATTGAAAAGACTGAATGGCCACGTTCAGCTATTTGGCTTAATGATAGAATTGAGATTCAAATAGTGACAGGTTGCTAGCCCATCGCCTAAAAAAGAATCCCAAGTTTGTAAGCATATCCCATAGTCGCCCTTTACGACATCCATGGGAAAGAGATGGAGAGGTTCTATTCTTTTTTGTATTATTGCCGGGAACCACACGGCACCATTTAAGGGCAAAAAGTTAATGAATTAGTCTGTTTGCGTGATAAACATTTTATTTCGGTAACAATGATCTTATTCCTGAAAAAAAAATACACTTATTCCTCAATACGAATACTTCAGATAATTATTTAAATTATTTACGACGTTTTCACACGCGGGAATGACATTAAATTGATACCTCGTAAGGTTAAAGGCACTGAGTAAAATACATATTAGCATTTTATGGTAGTTTTAAGTAGGTATATTTCCGATTCTATAGTTTTAAAATTATTAAATTTATACGAAAATGCAACCGATACAATTGCCCGAAATAAATATTAAACTAATATTCAACTAGTAATTGCAAATAGTACCTACTAGGATTACCTATATTAATTTGCTTTTCTTCCCGGTTCTTGTGCCGTGTGGTTCCCGGCAACAATAGTAAAAAGGATACTATCACTCCATCTCTCTCCCATGGATGGCGTAAAAGGCATCTAAGGGATAGGCTTATAAACTTGGGATTTTTTAGGCATGGGCGAGCAACCTGTCACTATTTGAATCTCAATTCAATCCAATTCGGGTTTTATAACCCGACAGCTGAACGTGGCCTATTGGCCTTTTCGAGACTGTTGGCTCTGTCTACTCCGCAAGGGATATAGACGTGATAATATGTATATGTATGTATAATATAAATTTCAAATTGCTCAATAAACAGAAATTTGAAAGATTAAGTTTCGTTATAAAAGTTATAAAAAAAAAACACTGACAAATTTTCTATCAAAACCTACAGCAACTCGTTGCCAAGTGGACCACTTATCAAATTCATATCACCATAACACAGCACCATAAATGGACTGTAACCCGCTACGTTAACCCTTTTTTAAGGAACGCCCGGCCTATCGCCGCGTTAATCTTTTATGGGCCTCTTCGTCCTTCGTTTTGAGATGGGATGCTACGCGATTAAGGGTATACCTTCTTCGAAGCCTGGCCAAGGCTACAGTTATGTATATTTTAGTTAAGCCGTGTGGTTCCTGGTGCCGGGAAAAAGAATAGGACCACTCCATCTCCCTCCCATGGATGTCGTGAAAGGCGACTAAGGGGTAGTGTATAAACTTGGGAGTGTAAAATACTAGCTGTGGAATAGTTATTTTGGGCATCATTGAAGCCTTCAAAGACGAATAATTTTCTTTCTTTAATTTTATTTCTTTGCTCCTTATAGTTGCAGCGTGATGTTAAATAGCCTAAAGCCATCCTTGATAAATGGTCTATTCAACGCGAAAAGAATTTTTCAATTCGAACCAGAAGTTCCTGAGATTAGGGCGTTCAAACAAACAAACTCTTCAGCTTTATAATATTAGCATAAATGGTATCGTCGAGCTAGTATCATCTATATATATAAAAGCGAAAAACACTCACTTAGGAATCACGAAATCTCGAAATCTACTGAGCCAATAAAGATGAAATTTGGCAGGAAGGTAGATTTTAATTAGGAGGGATCCACTAAGAAAGGATTTTTGGAAATTCTATTCCTAAGGGTGTGAAATAGGGGTTGCAAGTTTGTATGAAACTTCGTCATTTTTAGTGTGGGTTACGCGGACGAAGTCGCGGGCAACAGCTAGTATAATATATATATCATACACTCGGTCAATGCAGTGACAAGATAAATGAAGGAAAATAAACTTTATATCAGTAATATGACAATTTACCTGCCTACCCCTCCGGGAAAGAGGCGTGATTTTATGTATGTATGTATTTATATGACAATTTACAAGACGATAAAAATGAAACGGAGAAAGCGCTACGACAAGTTAAAGCTATTAATAAAGATGCCCAATTGTAAAACGTCATTGAAACAAAGATGCCTCTCAACATCACAACGTCTTAATATAAATCTGAAGCAATATAAACGCGACAGTCTAAAAATATACCAAAACAAAAGCGTCCTTCTACGGAAGCGATCCCTGCTCGGCTATTCGCGGCCCGGGACATTGCAGAAACAATTGCCGGCAAGGCCAGATGATCTTCATATATCAGGGGCAGAAATTTTGTACGTGCATGTTATGCAGATGACATCCTTGAATTAAATGGTGCGAGGGAAAGGAAGCTACATTTAGAAAATGACGCTCGAAGAAATGTTTAGATACAGTCTATGTAAGAAGTACGTACATTTTCATAAAATTTTGACATACAAACATATAAACACGTCTATATCCCTTGCGGGGAAGACAGAGCCAACAGTCTTGAAAAGACTGATAGGCCACGTTCAGCTGTTTGGCTTTATGATGGAATTGAGATTCAAATGATAGGATAATGACAGGTTGCTAGCCCATCGCCTAAAAGAAGAATCCCAAGTTTATAAGCCTATCTAGTTTAATTGGTGCCGGGAACCACACGGCACAAAAAAATTTAAATTAAAAATTTCAGTGTCTGTTATTAATAATATGTAAACCGCACGGCGGATATAAAGTTAACAGATACATTATTATAAATTTCTTAAAATACATACACTTAAAATTTAAACTTATTCCCTTACAATATGAAAAAATATAGGTATGTATCTACTTGCGTAGAGCAAAAGAAGTATTCAGGCGTATTCAAGTGAAGAAACTTAATTTCTGCCCATCCCTCTGGGAAACAAGCGTGTCTACATGCATTAGTTACGTTACTCGTACATAAAATTAAAGGAAGCCAAAGCTTTATTTACTGGCATTGCATTAGAATTCATTCCGAACCATTATTACACATTCATAATTTTAAGAGTTATAGTAAAAATTGATACAATTTGCATGTATCATTACACAAAAGCCAATTTTTCCAAAAGGATAATCCCTTTTGATGCGTATCCGAAAATCCAAGGTCTAACATCTTTGGGAAGATATATGTGGATGCCCTGACCTCGCCGGCAATTGTTTCCGCTAAGTCTCCGGAAGGCTGGGAATTTGTCGCGTCCTTTCATGAGGGTGATCCCAATGAAGGTCACTATTGTTTTGTACGACAATGTATTTTTTTTTAAACTGCGCATTAAACATAGCAAAAAATTATATGAAGATGTATGAGTCCGTATTCTTGACCGCGGCCGTATTACGGTGAATATTAACCGACTTCACAGAATGAGGTTGCGTTTTTGTAATAACTAGATTGTATGCTAATGATGAAGGCATAGGCTTACAACTTGGGATTCCTCTTTTAGGTGATGGTGTACAGCAACCTGTCACTATTTTAATCTAAATTCCATTATAAAGCCATACAGCTGAACGTGGCCATTTGGTATTTTCGAGACTGTTGGCCCTGTCTTCCCCGCAAGGGTCATAGACGTGACTATATGTATGACTGTATGTACATATGTTATGTTTTTTGATTTCTTGTCTTCTTTGTAACATGCGAGTATCTTTATTTCAATAAGGTTTCATAAAGTTTTCATCAATAAAAACAGAGAATCACTCCGTCTCATTCCCAGGGATGTCGTTTATGGCGACTAAGGGCGATGGGCTGGCAGCCTGTCACTATTTGAATCTCAATTCTATAATTAAGCCAAACGGCTGAGCGTGACGTGTCAGTCTTTTCAATGCTGTTGGCTCTGTCTTCCCCGCAAGGGATATAGACGTGATTATATGTATGTATAGTCAATATTATTTTTAAAATTAGCAGACGTCACGTACATTATCATCAATATCACAATATTATAGTGAATAGATGCGTCAGGATTATGGCTAAGGGCGAAGTCATCTTAAAAGGTAATTATTGTATGATTTTGTTACGTGTCTCGACTTGAAAAGGTTTACGATATTGGAATAAAGATGAGCGGTTTGACGAGGGTGCAATTCTTAGGTATTTCGGGGCTTCAAAATCAAATGTTCATTATTATTTTAAAGAAATAGTTCTAGTCAGCAGCTTCGCTCACGTAAAACATAAAACTTCGTGACAAACTATGTATCTTCTTTTCTATTACACTTTTCAAAGAAGAACCTTTTAAAAAAATCCAATTGTTTAACTGTAATAATTTATCCATTATCTAAGAAATTTTATATAACATATGAACATATAGTCACGTCTACGCGGGTAAATACCCTTGCGGGATAGGCAGGGCCAACAGTCATAATCATTTATTATCATACAAAGGAAATAAACAGAATGGTCCAATTCAATTCAAGTTCAAGACCCGTGTGGTTCCCGGCACCAACACAAATAAGAATAGTGCCACTCCATCTCTTGGATGTCGTAAAAGGTGGCTAAGGGATAGGCTTATAAACTTGGGATTCTTTTTTTAAGCGATGGGCTAGCATATCACTATTTTCAAAACTGTTCTCTCTGTCCAACCCGCAAGGGATATAGACGTGACTATATGTATGTATGTCCTATTCAATAACGGTAACATACGGTTTAACGTATGACCTTCAGCGTGTGTTAAAATTAATCACGGCTCTGTTAACGCAACCTCGGCGGTGGTCGCATATTTGAGAACCAATTCGAAGCACGTACCTACCAAAATACTCTAATTTGGACGCTGGTACAAGTGAAAAGATAAATGGAACACTGCATTTATGTATTTTTTTATTTTTACGAAAGAGCATTCATGAGCAAATTTAAAGTATCAATAAATTTTAAGTCGATCAGTTAACTTTTTTTTTACAAAATTCTTTCTGTTCTCATTACTACGTGGCGACATAAAGCTGATGTCCAAATTTCAAGTTCGTAGCTTCTATGGTTTGATCTGGGCGTTGATGATTCACACACACAACGACACATGTACAAAAGTAATAAGATATCTATAAAATTTGACAAAATGTATTGAAACTTAGCGCATTCATGAAATCCTTATATTTAAATGAACTTTAATGAGTTTTAATATGTGTCAACCCTTCATAAGTCTTGTAACACAAAAGTAACGCTCACCGCTCATGGCATGCACCGAACGCCGCCTAATCATACGTTTAATTCACAAAGGCGCCGCGGGAGTTTAACCAAACCGTTTGTTTGGCTACATCAAAGCGTTCAGGATTTTAGACAAACAGTCAAAGGCTTTATACAATTCTATGTAAAGGTGAACTTTTGTATGTACAAGTTTAGAAAGTTAGGAAAATTGTAGGTGTGAATGTGGGTTATTGTAATTGTAAGCAGCTGTCATATTGTACCAAGCGACAATGCTTGTCGTTATTTGATTTACTCAAATCTTTAATGAGTTTTAAAGTAATTATAAGTGAGTTTAATGCTAATAGTATTTGCAGGTCTTTGACCTTTAGAAAATAGTTAAAAAATAATCAAATATGTGTGAAATTTAACTATTCATTTCAATCAAAATACATTGAGTATATAACAATTATATTTTTTTTTAAATAGACATCAGTAGCAATTCTCGTACAGAGCGGGCAATAATCAAAATTAGTCAAAGCGTAGCTTGGAACTTAAAGTTACTTAAAGTGCTCGAAGACACAATACCTTCACAATTTCCGAAGAAAAATCAACCAAAATGGACAGTGCATTCTTTTCCAAAACACCCCCAAAAAAAGAGCCACCAAATCCGTCAAACGAAAATGATCCAACCATTTTTAACCGCGTCACAAATTTTTGGCACGCGGTGACCGTAGCCCGATCGCATTATAGGGCAGTTATTATAAGTCCCATCACTGCCGGGTCAAGGTTTTGGGCCCAGGTATTTTTGGGGCGAATTTTTTCAAATGGCCTTCGAGGCCCGTTTGAGCGCATTCCGCGGGAACGCAACGACTATTGTATTCGCAGGGTTGACGTGGGACACCCGATGTAGTTCGTTTATTTCAATAGTTTCAAGGTTACAGTTTCTTGTTGTTGTTTATTAAGGTGCCGTGTGGTTCCCGGCACCAATACAAAAAAAGAATAGGACCACTCCATCTCTTTCCCATGGATGTCGTAAAAGGCGACTAAGGGATAGGCTTACAAACTTGGTATTATTTTTTAGGCGATCGGCTAGCAACCTGACAATATTTGAATCTAAATCCTATCATTAAGCCAAATAGTTGCATGTAGCCATTCAGTCTTTTCAAGACTATTGGCTCTGTCTACCCCGCAAGGGATATAGACGTGACCATATGTATGTATGTATATGTAGGTGACACTACATTTGCGATCACTGGTTTAATATAGGTAATAAGGACATAAAATAAACAAGGCGAGACATATTTAATGAAATATTGATACAAATATTTATTGCGTAATGGAGTATATTGATTCGGGGAAATTTTTATGTTTTTCAAAGAGCTTTGATGCGATATTTTATCTGTTTCCAGCTTTTTTTTATTCTAATGAGTATATTTCCGTGTTATTTCCAGTAATAAAATATGGATAAATATGGAATCTTTTTATCAATAAAATGTTCTTAGAAAAACTTTGTAAATTAAGTATGTATAGTAGTAGGTTTTGCTGTAAATATTATTACATACATACACACAATTAGTCACGTTTATATCCCTTCTGGGGTAGACAGAGCCGACAGTCTTGAAAATACTTAAAAGCCACGTTCAGCTGTCTGGCTCTATGATAAAAATGAGATTCAGATAGTGACAGGTTGCTAGCCCATCGCCTACAAAAGAAATCACAAGTACATATATAGGCCTATTCCTTAGCCGTCTCTTACGACACCCATGTGTAAGAGATGGAGTTGGAGTCATGGAGTGGTATTCTATTAAAGTGGCGGGAATCACACGGCACTATAAAATATTATTAAAATAACTTTGGGGATTCCTTAGTCAAAAAGTCAAGTTGATTTAGGCTGTTTTTTGTGTCCCATTAAAAATGCCTTCTATAGGTTCTCAAAACTATATTTAGTATAATTATGTGCCAGAGACGTAAAAACTTTTCAATGCAGGTGTGATAGAGAAGAAAAAACATAGCTGCCTCTTTTACCATGCTGATTTCAAAAGTCAATTATAGAGCAGGCTAATAAAGTTGGGATTCATTTTTTACGCAATGGGCTAACGATACTAGAATAGAATAGAATCGATTTACTACCGCTTCTAAAGCGCATGTGTAGAAGAAGCGGCGGAACAATCTACACTGCAGCATTTTCATCGGACGTCAATTAAATAAAAATAAAATAAAATATATACACACTGTACAAATTATGTCAACACCATTACACTATTTCAATGTCAATTCTATCACTAAGAAAAATGAATGTACCTACTCGTATCATTATTTTCGAGAACATTGGCTCTGTCTACTTCGTAAAGGATGTAGACGTGATTATATGTGTGTACAGTACTTTTTAACTTTGTTTTCATGCTAATAAAGATTGATCTAAAGTATTTATTAAAAAATAAATAATCGTTCAGTTAGTATCTCGTAACACGAATTTCGAACTTACTTGGAGGCTAACTCGATCTATGTAATTTTTCTATTATATATTTATAGAATAGTTATTTTGGGCATCATTGAAGCCCTCAAGGATGAATAATTTTCCCCGTTTTTTTTCACATTTTCATTATTTCTTCGCTCCTTATAGTTGCAGCGTGATGTTATACAGCCTATAGCCTTCCTCGATAAATGGTATAGTCAACACAAAAATATTTTTTCAATTCGAACCAGTAGTTCTTGAGATAAGCGCGTTCAAACAAACAAACTCTTTAGCTTTATAATAATAGTATAGATTTTTTTCACATTTCCCATTATTTCTTCGCTCCTTATAGTTGCAGCGTGATGTTATACAGCCTAAAGCCTTCCTCGATAAATGGTTAATTCAACACAAAAATAAAATTCAATTCGGACCAGTAGTTCCTGAGATAAGCGCGTTCAAACAAACAAACAAACAAACTCTTCAGCTTTATAATAATAGTATAGATTTTTTTCACATTTTCCATTATTTTTTTTTTCGCTCCTTATAGTTGCAGCGTGATGTTATACAGCCTAAAGCCTTCCTCGATAAATGGTTAATTCAACACAAAAATAAAATTCAATTCGAACCAGTAGTTCTTGAGATAAGCGCATTCAAACAAACAAACTCTTTAGCTTTATAATAATAGTATAGATTTTTTTCACATTTCCCATTATTTCTTCGCTCCTTATAGTTGCAGCGTGATGTTATACAGCCTAAAGCCTTCCTCGATAAATGGTCTATTCAACACAAAAATATTTTTTCAATTCGAACCAGTAGTTCCTGGGATAAGCGCGTTCAAACAAACTCTTCAGCTTTTTTTGACGGCCTCTGTGGCGCAGCGGTAGTACGCTTGTCTGTGACACCGGTGGTCCCGGGTTCGAATCCTGGTCAGGGCATGGTGAGAAAAGAACTTTTTTCTGATTGGCCTGGGTCTTGGATGTTTATCTATTTAAGTTTTAATTATAAAATATAGTATCGTTGAGTTAGTATCTCGTAACACAAGACTCGAACTTACTTCGAGGCTAACTCAATCTGTGTAATTTGTCCCGTATATATTTATTTATTTAGCTTTATAATAATAGTAAACAAACTCTTCAGCTTTATTATAATAGTATAGATTGATTGACGACATACCTGTCCAAAGAGACAGCCACCAGGCTGTAGACTGATGCAGCCACGGAGAGGCCCTGGACGTAGGGCACTGTCTTGCACATCAACCAGCCCAGCACCCAAGCTGTAACAAAAAGAAGGGGTTTTAAAAATCTTCAGAGGTTTATGTAAATATGTATGTGAAAAATGCATTCATATCAGACAAATTGTTTTCGCGTGATTCGTTTACGAACAGACATTATATTCTAAAAATCAAATTTTAGACTTCTGCTGTTGGTCTTATATAGATCGTAAAAATTACAAAATGGTCAGTTACAATTATATTTTATACATGTAAAGATGGATATGGATGTTAATTAAGTTTATTTTAACGTGACAGTACGATTATCTCACGGGGTAGACAGAGCCAAAAGTTAAGAGAAGAGTGATAGACTCATACAAAAGAGATAGGCTTATAAACTTGAGATTCTTTTAGGCGATGCGCTAGCAACCTGTTTGAATCTGAATTCTATCACTAAACCCAACAGCTGAAGGTGGCATATCAGTCATTTCAAGACTGTTGGCTCTGACTATCCCGCAAGGGATATGGACGTGATTATATGTATGTAATATGAAGCATGTATATGAATAATTGCTATAAGCACAGCACAATTTAACACAACTCTTACTTCAACTTGTGAAATACGCGAATGTTTCCAAAATGAGAAACAGCCGTCGCGAATCACATTTATTTCTTTTTACCTACTCAAAAAAAAAAGGGGAATTCCTCAGACACCATAAAATATCCAAGCCATACATCACAGGACCATCTTCGAGCCATACCCCGGCAACAAGTGGGCCAGGTCACTAAATCAATATTTACCCACTGCCACCAAAGTAGGTCAGGTCAGTGTACTACCTGTGACCCTGAATGCTTGCATTCCTATACCCATCTCCCTCCCACTCACCGAAACCCCTATTCCAATATATCGCGCTCTTCCAACGTGGCCTTGCCCCGACGAACGCATTACAATACAAAAGTCGAAAATGACAGGGCTTTCTTATTTAAAATTGTACCGTATTACGTTCGTTATTAAGTTGATTTTCCTTTAAAGTGTGGACAGGAAGAGTTGCATTCAGATTTGGCTGTATCGATTCGGATTAGATCGGTGTAATGAATAAGTGATTTGGTTTTAATGACAGTTTAGATTTTAGTCTTAACCTACATGTTAGTTCCTTGACCCGTCTGCGTTGATTTACATCACGTTATTATTGTTTGTATATTGTTTTGTAGTAGTCGTGTGGTTCCCGGCACCAATACAAAAAAGAATAGGACCACTCCATCTCTTTCCCATGGATGTCGTAAAAGGCGACTAAGGGATAGGCTTACAAACTTGGGATTCTTTTTTAGGCGATGGGCTAGCAACCAGTCACTATTTGAATCTCAATCCTATCATTAAGCCAAATAGCTGAACGTGGCCATTCAGTCCTTTTAAGACTGTTGGCTCTGTCTACCCCGCAAGGGATATAGACGTGAACATATGTATGTATGTTTTGTAGTAGATATGTATATGTATTCATTCATAAAAGTGGATTAAACATAATGAGGTAACAAACAAATTCACAGACTCGCTTTTGTATTAATAATATTGGTTGGACATAAATTAATGATTAATACTTGTTACTTGTAGATTATATCTTAATGCTGTCATTGAATGTACTTTATCGAGCGTCGTGATCGCGAGGTTGAGCAACTGTTTGTCTGTATGTACGAAAGGTCGTGGTTTAGCAGAAACTTGCGGTAAGCTCTGTGACCTTTTATCTGACAATGTTGCTATTAAAATTTAATCCAAATAAAATAAAACGAAGCTATCATTTCTACATTTAAACCTCAATTAATTTAAAACTTTCGCGTTGAATTATATCATTAATTGATAATACAGGTGTTACTGATAATACCGTGTGGTTCCCGGCACCAATAAAAAAAAAAAGGACCGCTCCATCTCTTTTCCATGGATGTCGTAAAAAGCGACTAAGTAATAGGGTTATAAACTTGGGATTCTTCTTTTAGGCAACGGGCTTGCAACCTGTCACTATTTTAATCTCAATTCTATCTCTTGTCTATCGTCTTTCCAAGACTGTTGGATCTGTCTACCCCGCAAGGGATATAGACGTTAGTAAACAATGGATTAAACGCGCGATTAAATAAAAATACTTTATTCATAGTACTTATCAAGTTCTAAACCTCATATTATTACTAACTAGCGACCCGCCCCGGCTTCGCACAGGTGCAAAATTCGGAAAAAATTAAACATAAAAACCTTCCTCGTGAATCACTTTACCTGTTACAAAAAACCGCATCAAAATCCGTTGCGTAATTTTAAAGATTTAAGCATACAGACAAACAGACTAAAACAGCGACTTTATTTTATACTATGTAGTGATTGATAACTTCAATTACCCCGTTATTAAACAAAATAAGTAAATTGATGATGTCTTGGTAAGTTGAAAGAGACAGTCTCTGCCTATCCATCCGAGATGGAGGCGTCATTATACGAGTAACATACTGGAGGCCACCCGCGACTTCATCCGCATGGAAACCACGCTCCAACTATTAGGACCGAAGAAATAATGGAAAATGTGAAAAAAACGAGGAAAATCACTCATCCTTGAGGGCTTCAATAATACCCAAAATAACTATTCCACGCGGACGAAGTCGCTGGCACAGCTACTAACATATTCATGTAAATCGGTTCTAATTTTAATTACAAGTTAACACAAACAACAAACATTGGCGATTCAGTAAATTAGTGTTTAATTCAATTCGGGTTAACAATAGCTCTAACTATCGCTACTATCTAGCGCTAACCGTAGTAACTTGACAGGCTGTAACTGATACATAATGCAAAGCGGTTAGTCTAACTGGCAATGTGATCTGAGTAACCTTGAATAGTTCAGATAATATTCAATTTTGTTTTTATTTCATTGTTTTGATTTTAAGCACATTATTTATTTTTCTTCAAAGTTTATTACGAGTATTACAGACGGCCTCTGTGGCGCAGCGGTTATACGCTTGTCTGTGACACCGGAGGTCCCGGGTTCGAATCCCGGCCTGGGCATGTTTAGAAAATAACTTTTTCTGATTGCCTTGGGTTTTGGATGTTTATCTATATAAGTATTTATTATAAAATATAGTAAGGGAGGGATATAGACGTGATCATATGTATGTATGATGGGCTACCTGTCAGTATTTGGATCTCAATTCTATCATTAAGCTATACCAAATTAATTTACCATATTCCACCAATATATATACCAAATTTATATACCATATTTTGTTTTAATTTATAATATTTGAGACATTTACACAGAGTATATTATACCTATGTGAATTACAAAGCCTTAAAATCCGTTAAATTATTAACGGTACAAAGAGGGAAATCAAATATTTGTTTAAATAAAATGCACGGGAACTGTCGGCGACTTGCGCCGGGGGCTGCACAGGGTAGGGTTGCCACCCGTACTATATCATATAGTATCTAACTATATTTAAGTCAATTGTACTATCCTACTACTATTATAAAGGCGAAAGTTTGTATGGATGTTTGTTACTCTTTCACGCAAAAACTACTGAACCGATTACCATGAAATTTGGTATGTAGGTAGCTGAAGACCCAGAATAACACATAGGCTACTTTTTATCCCAGAGTTCCCGCGGGATTGATAGGGTTTCCATGCGGACGAAGTCGCGGGCGGCCTCTAGTATATTATAGAAAAACAATATAGGACGAAAAATACTATATTTTTATTTCTAATTCAATTGTCGCGCTTTTTTTGAATTAACTGTGAATGGAACGCACCCACTGTATAGGAAATTTTTGAACATAACTCATTCATGTATTATGCCTATATAATTATTTTAAAAATAATACATAGAACCTTGATGGCCAAAACGAAAATTAATAATAAATACTCATGGAAAATAAATTATGATTGAAAATAGATGTGTAGGTACTATTTTTTTTTTTCTGTATTTCCCAAAAGTACTACAATATATTTTTTTGTTGATTTAAAAAGAGTAATATTTTTCTTCAAAAAAACGGTGGCAACCCTAGCCCAGGGCTACCCGGCCGGTCCTGGCTCGAACTGGGTCACGTGAGGAAGTAGGCCAGCCGGCCTTGTTGCTCAACAGGTGGAGCTGACACCTTTCCTAAGGGATCTATGTATTGATACGATTGTTTTTGTTACATACATACATACATATCATCACGTCTATATCCCTTACGGGGTAGACAGAGCCAACAGTCTTGAAAAGACTGAAAGGCCACGTTCAGCTATTTGGCTTAATGATAGAATTGAGATTCAAATAGTGACAGGTTGGAACCACACGGCACACACACACACACACAACCTTTCTGTCACAATAAAAACATAAACATGTGCCGTGTGGTTCCCGGCACCAATAAAAAAAAAAGAATAGGACCACTCAATCTCTTTCCCATGAATGTCGTAAAAGGCGATTAAGGGATAGGCTTATTAACTTGGGATTCTTTTTTAGGCGATAGGCTAGCAACCTGTCACTATTTGAATCTCAATTCTATAATGAAGCCAAATATCTGAACATTCAGTCTTTTCAAGACTGTTGGCTCTGTGTACCCCGCAAGGGACATAGACGTGACTGTTGTATGATAATCCAAAGATTAGTAAAGAACCATTAAACTGATTCAACTAGAGACATTTTGCTTGCACATCGCCTAAAAAATTGCAAGTTTATAAACCAATCCCTTAGTCACCTTTAAGCCATAGAAAAGAAATGGAGTGGCCCTTTTTTTTGGTGCCAAGAACCACACGGCATGGTTATTAAATCCCGCCTTTAAAAGTAGGTTAACGATGGACACTTGAGAAGAGGTTAAAAAACTAGGTGGTCAAATATATCCCGCTATGTTTAACTTCAATCCACTTGAAGTGTTGATATAGTCGTGCGGGACAATATTAGTCCCATCCATCAGTTTTGTAACCCTTCCAAGGGTAAGACGATGCCTTCTTACGTTCACACTTCAGTCTACATGGTCAGGTATGTGCGTGTTAATTATAAATATATAAATAAATATATACAGGACAAATTACACTGATTGAGTTAGCCTCGAAGTAAGTTCGAGACTTGTGTTACGAGATACTAACTCAACAATACTACATTTTATAATAAATACTTATATAGATAAACATCCAAGATCCAGGCCAATCAGAAAAGTTCTTTTCTCATCATGCCCTGGCCGGGATTCGAACCCGGGACCTCCGGTGACACAGACAAGCGTACTACCGCTGCGCCACAAAGGCCGTCAATTAAAGATTTATCGATAAATATCACAATGGGAGACACATCATTATTTATTTCAAAGTTATAGATAGACTTGAAGATGACGCTTTAGTGAGGTTAGGTCAAGATCACACTGAACGGACGAGCTCGCATGAAGATATGACAGCGAAATCATTTTTATCCATTTATTTGCGTGAAAAAATGTAGTCTTGCTTATTACTTACTTGAAGACTGATTTCATTTATAATAATATGTATATTATGTAGGTCTGTATGACATACCTGTTTTTGATTGTATTTTTAAGTTATTTATTGCAGTTTTGCTCGTTATGAACTAAAAATGTTCTTTATAAAATTTTAATTGATAGGTACGATCGCGTTCATATCTGCAGTCATAGTTTTAAAATTCTTACGGGTTAAAATAGCGTGCACTGTGGTTCCACTAGATACACACACACATGCATATTTAAAAAGAATAAATATTCCATCAAATGAATATGGTCTTTAATACCAATGATTACTAAGTAAAACAGTTTATTATTCTATGACATATAACATAACAAAATAGAAAGAGACGATAATCAACGATGGCCGAACTGGGCCCGATAATTGTCGATCGAGATATTGTCGTCTCTCATTATTTGCATAAGATTTGCCTATAGAGGGAAGCCTGCGACTGCCAGACTTATGTCATTTCAATAAAGTTGAAAGTTTGTCTGCACACGACCCTAACATAGGTAGTGGTTCCTTTGTAAGTTATTGGGTAGCAATTTTATTACTTCGTGTGAGCAAGTGAGATCTAAGATATATTAGATAATCTCGCTTGCTCACACTCGCTTGTTCTAGTTACTAGCGTTACTTGGATTCCGAAGTTATTCAAGGATTTTTTTTTGTATTTAAAAAAAAATTGTGTTACTGACAATTTTTAATGTTTCAAGGTGCCATTTGAACTAAGTAACTGACTGACTAACTAACTAACTGATATCTAAGAATTACAATACCCGTGTCTTCTAACACGGAAATCAGCAAGAAATATTAAACAAGAGGGAGCAAAATAAAACATTCAATAATAAAAATTAGTAAATTTTATTGAAACAGAATTTACCTATAGTTTTGTTTACATATTGATGATTATATAAAGCTATACATACAGCATATTACACTAATTGTATCATCTACTAATCGTCTGTTATTAAGGTTACAGCTTAATTATTCGTTTTCATAAAGAAAAGATATTGAAGCTGTCCTTATAACACTATCTAAGTAATTAGTAGTTTTAATATAAACTGGCAGAACCTTTCACGCACTATATGGACTCGATGCACAGGGCGGTTGTCTTGCACAAATGATATTGTTGGTATATCATCAATCGGATAAATACACCGCACATTTGTAACATGGTTTCTTCCAGCACTTGCACATAATGAGGAGCTATAGCGCGTCCTGCTATCCACACCTGTTCCCCAGGTCCAGCAGCACTCATCCGGCCCCACATATTTACAGATATGCGTCCAGACTCCATATTTGGCACATTATTTTTTTCTTCATACCGAGTTGCATTTCTTCGCCATAAATGAAGCCTACCGTGTTGCGATGACGTAAACGAATTTTTTGTCCGTAAATATCGCTTTTTTCCAGTCAAAATCCAAATACTGCCGAGCAAATTCTAAATGTTTTTGCTTATTTATTTCGGATAAATACGGCTTTCTTGCTGGCTGTCTGTGGTGTAGTCCCTGACGGTGCAAACTCGACGAACAGTAACCACTGATGTGTCGAACTGTTCTGCAAATGTTCAGGTCGGTATGAAGCCATTACTTTCGTACTGTTCCACCATGGATCTCCGCTATGTGGCGTGTTGTTGTGTTGATTAGCGGACGACGGCCGCTGCGCGGCGACTTTTTACACTACCCTCTTCTTGATGGCGCGTTACCCAACGCTCATCGCTTGTTGTTTATTGTGTTATTTGTGTGAATGTGTGAGTGATAGCGGTGACTGCAAGCTATAAAGTTTTGCGAACTATGACTGCAATTATGAACGCGACCGTACAATTATATATTTTTTTATTGGTGCCATGTTGTTCCCGGCACCAATTGAAAATAGAATAGGACCACTCCATCTCGTTCCCATGGATGTCGTAAAAGGCGACTAAGGGATTGGCTTATAAACTTGGGATGCTATTTTTAGGCAATGGGCTGGCAACCTGTCATTATTTGAATCTCAATTCTATCATTAAGTCAAACAGCTGAACGTGGCCATGGCCAATTGGTTTTTTCGAGATTTTGTTTTATCTGGTCTACTCCGCAAGAGATATAGACGTGACGTATGTAAGTATTAATTATAACTATTTAAAAGGAGTTAAGTACTGCTAATAATTCTTGAAAATTTTTACTGATAATATATTATCAGTAATAGGCCGTGCAAATTTTTAAGAATTATTATTAGCAGTACTTTCAATATAGTAAATTGAAACAGGTCTCAACAAAATATTAAGACACGTGGTCGACATGATTTATATGATGTCCGCTGGAGGTTCACTGTAGCTGCGAGTCCAATGTGTCCGGGTTTCTGGTAAAAGAGGCTGAAATATTGCGCCCCACTTTCTACGTACATAGTTCTAAGATACACATTGGCCGAGTTTACTCGCCGGACGAGGTAAAACTATCGAATAGAGAAAACTGTTTTTAATTTGGTTATCAACTTCTACATACATACGTTCAATCACGTCTATATCCCTTGCGGGACAAACAGAATCAACAGTCTTGATAATGAATGGAAATACTGAGAGGTTACTACCTCATCGCCTTTAAGAATAATTCCAAGTTTATTATCCTATATCCCTTACATGCCAAGTCTACTAGTTACCACTAGGAATGTATTTAATTGGTATTAAATAAAATAACAACAGAAAAGTATTAAAATAATAATAAAAATGTATATTATCAAATTATCAAAAGAAGTTTTAAAGCAATATTATAAAAGTATATCAAAACTGATTTTATATGGTAAAAAGACAATAATACTCGTAATTAGTATTAGTTATTAATGACTGATGATAATTTTCAATGACTTCAATTGGTCTGATTTTATCTTAAGTCTATTTTTTTGGTCTAGATAGAGAGACGTGATCCTAAACCACGACACAGGTATTTAGACAGTATGATTAGAAATTATCTGCTTTTTTGACACTTCATCCTATTACTTGTGTCTAAGCAACTCGCACAGTGTAAACTCAAGTCTTAGAGATGCAATTTAGAAAATTGGGGTGAGTTAGCGACCTAAAAGCCCTAAGTCTAATCTCCGCTATATTTCAGGCTAAAGACCTAATTTTTTTATTACATCCTTTGTTAGTATTTTGTTGATTTATTGAGGAAGACAAGAACCGTGTGGTTCCCGGCACAAATAGTAAAAATAATAGGACCACTCTATCTTTTTCTCATGGATGTTGTAAAAGGCGACTTAGGGATAGGCTTATAAACCTGGGATTCTTCTTTAAGGCGATGGTCTAGCAACCTGTCACTATTGGAATCTCAATTCTATGACAAAGCCGTCCAGCCGCAAGTGGCCTAAAAGTCTTTTCAAGACTATTAGCTCTGTCTACTCCGCAAGGGGTATAGACGGGATTGTATGTATGTATATATCTATACCTAACTAGCTATACTTATATAACGCATCGACGCCAAATATATGTGTTCCAATATAATAACTCGGCCGAACCTAATTCCATGAAATCTATCAACTATTATTAATCTTTGATGCCTACATATAAACAATGTCAAATTAATTAAGTGTCACCTACAAGATACATGAAAAACTGTTATATAAACACATAATTGTATATAGTACTAACGTAATTCTAAGCTAACGAAATGTTACCTTTACAAATAACCTTTGCAAAGACGTAACAAATAAGTTCTTGTTATTATAACCTAAATGTTATCTGAAAATGAGTGGAGAAGGAATTTAAATTAATATTTATGTTGTAAAGTTTTTGATATGTATCTACTGACGAACTAATATTTGTATTTCGGGTATGAGAAATTATTTGTTTTTTTTTCTCAATAGCAATTATTTTTAGTTTAAATGTCTCGTGACTTCGTTAACGTGTGAATAAGTATATACACTATGTACAGGACAGATTACACAGATTGAGTTAGCCTCTAAGTAAGTTCGAGACTTGTGTGACGAGATATTAACGCAACGCTACTAAAATTGTATGATAGATATACTTTTAAAGATAAACATCTAAGATCCAAACCAGTCAGAGAAAGTTTGTTCTTCATCATGCCCTGGCCGGGATTTGAATCCGGGACCTCCGGTGTCACAGACAGGCGCACTTCCGCTGCGCTACAGAGGCCCTCAAAGTCATCTCTTTTAATTTATGAAATTTATTAATGCCGTGTGGTTCCCGGCACCAATAAAAAAAAGAATAGGACCACTCCATCTCGTTCCCATGGATGTCGTAAAAGGCGACTAAGGGATAGGCTTATTAAATTGGGACTCTTGTTTTAGGCGATGGGTTAGCAACCCGTCACTGTTTGAATTTCAATTCTATCATTAAGCCAAACAGCTGAACGTGGCCAATCAGTCTTTTCAATACTGTTGGCTCTGTCTACCCCGTAAGGGATAAAGACGTGATCATATGTATGTATGTATGTAAGTTAAAAACGATGACGTGTAATTTTTTAATTTAGTTACTTTTTCCCGTTTTCCGCGTCCTGTCACTATTTGTATCTCAATTTCATTATAAAGCCATACAGCTGAACGTGGCCTTTCAGTCTTTTCAAGACTGTTGCCTCTGTCTACCCCGCAAGGGATATAGACGTGATTATATGTATCTATGCCATTGGAGTTGGGGTCTTACAAAAAGTTACATAAAAACATTCATTTAACTGCCATCCGACAAAGGAATGCCAAGGTTCTGGAGCCGGCAATATTCCCGGATCGGATCCTGTCAATCGGATATCCGATCCATTCGAGGCCAGAGAATTAATCTTGCGCAAGCAAATCTTGATCCTTGAAGGCTGCATAAAATACATACTGTTTGACCTATATTAGAGCTATTTGTAACATTGTTCTATTATTAACCCGCGTGATTCTCGGCTATTCTATTAAAATACTCGTAGAATAGGACCACTCCATCTCTTACCCGTGGATGTACGTAAAAGTCGACTAAGGAAGTGGCGAATAAACTTGGGATTCTTCTTGAAAGTGATGGGCTGTTAATATTTGAATTTCGATTCCATTACTAAGCCGCACAGCTGAACGTGGCATTTCAAACTTTTCAAGACTGTGGGCTCTGTCTACCCCGCAAGGGATGAAAGCGTTTTTGGTTGACTCGATGTTACCCGTGACTTTGACTCTTTCGCAAATCTCATTGGACCGTTTCTTTTTGTAAGTGATACCATTTTTTTTGTAGAAGACACGACATAGATCAAAGAAACTACAACTATCCTATATTAACTTTATCAATCATTCTTTTTCTTCGCTAAATGGAAGCATGCAATACTTAATCCCTTAGTGATCTTTTACGACTGTACGTGCATAATCTAATTCTAAAAGTAGAAATTGCGTGAATGCTCATTTAGTACCTATTTCGAAGTTATTGTGTTGTCCAACTTTGCAGGTTTCGACGGTAAGTGTCGTGTTCAACAAGATTCCTTAGAAAACTTGTGAGATGTTAATAATTTTGTTTGAAATTTTGAATGTTATGTAATTACACAATACGCCCACATTACGCCCACATGATACGAGTATTCAAACACACAAAATCACGAATGTTTCTTTTGACGTGACAACGTCTTTGGTATAATTCGATTGAGCCGGCTGCACGCACGAAAAAACATGACTCATGCGGCGTTACCTCGCTCTGAGGCGTTCCATGTGAGGGTTGAAGTGCAAGCGAGAGCGCGGAACGAGCGACAAAGATGCACAATCGGCCTTTGCGTTCGGCAGCGTTCGACATTCGTCTCTCTCCTACTTGAGTGAGCGATGCGTCTGCGTAGACAGCTGCTATACTATAGTACATTCACATGTTTTGGTCGAGTATCAAGTGCAGTGAAAAGTGAATGTGGTGTATCAGTATTTTCTTAAGACGTTGTCACGTTAAACTATCGTCAGTAAACCGACTTTACAGACAACAGATTTTTTTTTCTATTTAGGCGATAACACCTAAATAGGAAAATTCCGATAATTTCTATTCCCACGCGGAATTTCGGGAAATCCTCACTTACTGCATTACTACTCAGATTACATATGGAAACTGCGTGCTAATTTTTTTATTATAAATCCATCGCTTTAAATTGTCCATTGGTAAGTCAGTCAGTCAGTTAATGTTCTCTTCTGTATTCATTTAGATATTAGAATGTATTAAGGTTCCCCGGGGAATCCTGCGTTTGTAATTTTAAATGCAATAATCACAAATATTTAACAAATAAATTAAAAACTAGTTTCTAACAAAATCTTATATCTCATCTTTGCAATCAAAGCACTTCACTATCCAGTAAGAAGATTCGTATGCAAATATTATGAGCTGCCGACGTTTGTGTGAATATTGCCTAATAACGTAAGGTGAAGTCATGTAAGATCAAGATGGATGTTCGTATCATGTTTATTGCGATTTATCATGTCAGGATGAATGAAGAATACGTGTTGGGAAATTATCAGCCATTTTGGCAGTAATTAAATTTAAATAATTCACGCACACATTTTTTCTTCCTACTGGCATTAATCGCAGTAATCCTCACCTCTCTAGATTCAAATTCAAACTCAAGTAATTTTTTTAATATAGGTATTACGGGACAAATTTCACAGATTGATCTAGCCCCGAAGCAAGTTCGAGACTTGTGTTACGAGATACTAACTCAACGATACTATATTTTATACTAAATACTTATATATATAAACATCCGAAACCCAGGCCAATCAGAAAAAGTTATTTTCTCATCATGCTCTGGCCGGGATTCAAACCCGGGACCTCCGATGTCACAGACAAGCGTACTACCGCTGCGCCACAGAGGCCGTATCATTATTATAGGATACTTCATATCGCTTAATAATTGTCATATCTTTTGGTTTCACAACATCGGTTGACGTCAAATAAGAAACTTAACACTAAATTTACTGCCGCTTCCAAGGCGTCAGTGCAGACGCAGCGGTAACAAACTGCACTGCAGCATTTTCTTCTTTCTTTTAGATAAGAGCTTGGTGCCCAATAATGGCCAAAGTAACTATTTCACGCTTTCAATATTACTTTAGTACTTACATTATCCTGCCTTGTAATATTTTATAGAGGTCATCTAAGCTTTAGTTCAGGCCGGTCTTTATATATCTACTTTAAGACTACTCTTTGAAGATTATTTTTAATAAAAATTCTATTCATATCTCCAGAATTGAGTCCACAAGTCAAAAACAAATATTTCTTTTATTGAAAAATTGAACTTTTCTGGAAATAACTTCAAAGTGTAATGTACACGACTACAACTTATCCGAAGCCTTTGTGAATCATATTTTGTTTGAAATGAAAATTGAACTCGCTAAAAAAAATATGGCCCAACATGATATTGAATTCTAAATAAATTCATCGCATTTGGTGACAATATTGAAATACATATACCTACTAACAGTCAATTTTCCTTCTAAGAGATTGAACGAGATGTCCCGTGATCAGAGGGCTGGAAACTTCTTAGGTCAAAGATTAATCATTGCCATACAACATATGTTTAGTAATAGAGTCCCGTATTACCCTACCCTAGAAATGAAATACATTAAACGCTGTCGATTAAGAGCATCATCTTAGTACCAATTGAAGAGTCATCCAAACTCCTTAAGCTTAGGAAACCCCAATTATATTCAGTTCAGGCGAAACATATAGTCATTAAACCAATGACTTAGCCGGATTGCCGCATATATCGCCTGTACCGTAATCTACGTGTAATGTGGTATTAACGTGTAAGCCAATTGGTAAAGGCTTGTTTACACAGAAATAAATTTCATGGTATCCAGTATGTGCCGTGTGGTTCCCGGCACCAATACAAAAAAGAATAGGACCAATCCATCTCTTTCCCATGGATGTCGTAAAAGGCGACTAAGGGATATGTTTACAAACTTGAGATTCTTTTTTTAGGCGATAGGTTAGCAACTTGTCACTATTCGAATCTCAATTCTATCTTAAAGCCAAATAGCTGAACGTGGCCTATCAGTCCGCTCAGGACTGTTGGCTCTGTCTACCCCGCAAGGGATATAGACGTGATTATATGTATGTATGTATGTATGTAAGTGTGGACAAAAATAAAGCTACCGTGGTTCCCGGCATCAATAAAAAAGAGAATTGGACCACTGCATCACTATCCCGTGGATGTCGTAAAAGGCGACTAAGGGATATGTTTACAAACTTGAGATTCTTTTTTTAGGCGATAGGTTAGCAACTTGTCACTATTCGAATCTCAATTCTATCTTAAAGCCAAATAGCTGAACGTGGCCTATCAGTCCGCTCAGGACTGTTGGCTCTGTCTACCCCGCAAGGGATATAGACGTGATTATATGTATGTATGTATGTATGTAAGTGTGGACAAAAATAAAGCTACCGTGGTTCCCGGCATCAATAAAAAAGAGAATTGGACCACTGCATCACTATCCCGTGGATGTCGTAAAAGGCGACTAAGAGATATGCTTATAAACTTGGGATTCTTGTTTCGTGACTCACCAATCATTTCAAGACTGTTGTTTCGGTCTACCCCGCAAGGGATATATCACTTGATTATATGTATGTATGGTTGCAGAATAAAGCTATATCGCTAATTCTTTCACAGTATGTACGAACCCTTATCCAAATTCACGTAACTTTTAATTGAGACAGATACCGGAGCCAAGGTTAAGGTCTCCGGGATAGAGGCATTGTTCGAGATTTGATGACGTCACTCCTGTCACGGGATCGGGCGGGATAATAGATGGAGCAGTGAATGATAGAATCGCAATAAATTACACCAGATTGGAATCACTGTGCGGAACTTCGATGAGAAAATAAATTGGATGAAATATTAATCTGTTGGCGTTGGTCTCAAAGACATCACCTGGAAAGGAGCCCGGGGTTCGCCTTTTTGAAAACACGTTTTTACACGAAGCGACTGCCGTATGACCTCCGCAACCTTTGCAGATTACCCTAGCCCGTAATTGGATTTAAAAGCATTTGTATACATTCATACATATCGTCGGGGATAGTTCAAATCCGCGTAACTAGCATTGGATAATTCCGCGTATATGACAAATGTAGCCATTTTAAGTTTTCGCGAGCAATTCACGCAAAATCTTGATAGGCTGCCACCGACTTGAAACGAGGTCATTTCGAACAATCGGAAGCCAGAAATCGCCAAAAATAACAACACTGCGTATCTTTCGCGAGCAAGTGTCGACACCGCGTATGTGATTTGGTGACACCGGCACCGAGTTTGTTGTTTAATACATACATATGGTCACGTCTATATCCCTTGCGGGGTAGCCAACAGGCTTGATGGCCACGTTCAGCTATTTGGCTTAATGATAGAATTGAGATTCAAATAGTGACAGGTTGCTAGCCCATCGCCTAACTAAGAATCCCAAGTTTGTAAGCCTATCCCTTAGTCGTCTTTTACGACATCCATGAGAAAGAGATGGAGTGGTCCTATTCTTTTTGTATTGGTGCCGGGAACCACACGGTACAAATGTTTAATTTTTTTTACTTAAAAATTATCATTGCCAACATCAGGTAAGTGTAAATGTAATGTTTCTTTTCGTATATTTTAAATTATCAATTTCTAAACTTTTAAATCTCATATTTCTAAACTTTCCAACAGACTTAGCTCTGCCGCTTATGCTGTTAGGAGGATCCGACAATTGACAGATGTAGCTACAGCTAGGCTTGTTTATTTCAGCTATTTTCATAGTTTGTTATCTTATGGTTTACTTTTATGGGGTAGCGCGGCTGATATACAAACTTTTATTATTATTTTTATAATTCAGAAAAGGGCCGTTCGCGCAATTTACCCACCGCATTAATATATCGCGAAATTTTAGGACCAAGAGACTCGTTAAGACAACTCTTTAAGAAAATAAACATACCTACAGTAGCGTCCCAGTACATTTTTGATCTTATAATGTATGTTAGGAAAAATACCTCTCTTTTTTCAAAAAGTTAGTGCCACATCTGATAGAAATTTACGTAATAAACATAAATTAGTCATGCCGTATCATAGGCTTAGCAAAGTCAGTAAATCATTTATGGAGAACTGTATACGATTTTATAATAGGATGCCTGAGTCTGTTCTTGATATGCCCAACCGAAAATTCAAAGAGTATGTAAAGAAAGTACTCTGTGAGAAGGCTTATTATAGGACTGATGATTACCTTAATGATAAAAACATCTGGCTTGAGCTTGGCACAGGAACCTCGTAATGCATTGTAGTTTGATTTGAACTTAAATCAAAATTCAGTACACTCTGTACATAAATCTTTTTAAAATTGGCAATCCATAAAATATATATATATTTTAATAATAATAAAATCTCATATAAATATAATAAATATATTAATCGGAACAATGTATTCTCTCGTCCACATTCTATTCTAAGTTTAATTGATATTATGAAGTTGAAGAAAATGCTGCAGTACCTGCTGAAATACCTAATTCGAACCTGCCTCTTATTAATTAATAGTAATCTATAACTGTTTACACCTTATAAATGAACAATTTGGTTAGTCTTTTTTTGTTAGAAATTATTACTATATATATATAGCTCTAGGTAACATATTATTACTTTTTGTTTAGTTACTTTGTTGATTTTTATAATTTGATTTTAATTATTACCTACATTTGTTACATTTATGTTACACTAGCGACCCGCCCCGGCTTCGCACGGGTGCAAAATTCGGAAAAAAATATACATAAAACCCTTCCTCTTGAATCACTCTACCTATTACAAAAAACCGCATCAAAATCCGTTGCGTAATTTTAAAGATTTAAGCATACAGACAAGCAGACTAAAAAAGCGACTTTGTTTTATACTATGTAGTGATTTATCTAACATTTATTCATTTTATCTAACTTTTATAAGAGGCAAAGATTTTTCAATAATTTTGTATAGTTTTATTTTCTACATTGACTAATTTTTTTGTTAAAATAATGATATTTGTTTCATATCAAAACCGCGTACTTTCCCCATCAGTTCCATTGTTATAAGTTTATGGTCAAAGCAAATCCGCGTAATTGTCGTAGGGCCTTAATTATTTACTTAAATTGATATATTTTCTACCAAGAGATAGAACACATTACTAATTACTTTTTGTGTAAAAATGAGCTTTAAATTAATTGAATTAATAAAGTTATTAAGTTTTAACCTTCCCCTGTAAAACTGGATCTATTGCAGATACGCACCTTTTACGTATGGTAGATTCGCGGATTTGCACTATCCCCGACGATATGGACACGTCTATATCCCTTGCGGGGTGGACAGAGCCAACAGTCTTGAAAAGACTGAATGGCCACGTTCAGCTATTTGGCTTAATGATAGAATTGAGATCAGATAGTGACAGGTTGCTAGCCCATCGCCTTAAAAAGAATCCCAAGTTTGTAAACCTATCAGTTGTAGCCCGGCACCAATAGAAAAAAGAATAGAACTATTCCATCTCTTTCCCATGGATGTCGTAAAAGGCGACAAAGGGATGGGCTTATTAACTTGGGATTCTTCTTTTTAGACGATGGGCTAGCAACCTGTCACTATTTGAATCTCAATTCTCTCTTTAAACCAAATACGAGTAGCTGAAAGTGGCCTATCAGTCTTTTCAAGACTGTTGGCTCTGTCTACCCCCCAAGGGATATAGACGTGACTGTATTTATGTATGTAATCAGTCAAGCCGTTTCGGAGGAGTACGGAAACGAACATTGTGACACGAGAACTTTATACTTTACTTTATATAAGATAGTGAAATGGCTAGGCTATCTTTCCAAAACAGAAGGTAAAAAATCTACTTGTTACCACAATGAAGTGGGTTCGTGTTACTAGTGACATGGGCTGACATAATGTGTACGTACCTCAAAGTAATTTGTTTTAATCTTTCAACCCACGCGCGGCAGAAATCTGTGGGTTTCACCAGAACATAATACCTCAGCGGTAATGAATAAGTTGATTATCCTGTTAATTATTTGATGTACTATCGCACATTTTAATTTCTCAGCTCAGATTTATTTTTATTGAAATGATCACTTGCGAAGGAAGTATGCAGAGATCGTGGCAAGTGGAAATAGGTAGTCTCTGCCTACGCCTCCGGGAAAAAGGCGTGATTTTATGTATGTATGTATGTATCACTTGCGCTTTTCATCGTTTCATGAGTTTTTAATATTTTTTCAACCTCAACTCATACAATACACATACACAATAATCACAACTTTATACGTTCGAAAGTCTAAGTTTAGCTGTATGGCTTAATGATCAAATTAGGATTTAAATAATTCTCAAAAGGGAAAAATTTTCAGATTTATATGTGTTGGCACAATGTCAATTAATTTAATGAGATTTGGTGTCTGCATTTACATAGATGAAGAATTCCCATTAAGATTTAGTTATCGAAAAAGTGCCTAATATTGCAAAGGGAACTCTCGAGTTCGTGAGAGTATGCGTGTAGGCGGATATATATCAGGGTTAGAATAAAATATATTGTCTACTAGCTCTGCCCGCGACTTCGTCCGCGTGGAATAGATATTTTGGGCATCATTGAAGCCCTCAAGGATGAATAATTTTCCCCGTTTTTTCACATATTGCATTATTTATTTGCTCCTTTTAGTTGCAGCGTGATGTTATATAGCCTAAATACTTTGTCGATAAATGGTCTACTCAACTCAAAAAGAACTTTTCAATCAGAAGTTCCTGAGATTAGCGCGTTCAAACAAACAAAAAAACTCTTCAGCTTCATAATATTAGTATAGATAATAAAAACAACATACATACGACGTTTTTTTTCATTTTGTTAGTAAAAGATATCGTAGGTTACTTCTCGGATAAAATTTATTACATATGTCTTTGCTCACATTATACAATCAGCTTATTGAAAAAAAATGGCCAACCTAGGGATTCTTTACAGACAATGGATGCTATTTATTTATAGCATCTTATTGTCGTTTTTGATTCCAATTCTTTTTAGGTTAGGTCAAGATTAAGCTTTATGTAATCTTGCTCTTTTGTCTCCCTTTGTTCTTTTGTTGAAACATTAGATTAAATTGGGACTTAGCGGTCCATCAACAAAATAAATAAATACATATATATAGAACACTACTTAGCTGTCCCGGCAAACGTTGTTTTGCTATATACCTAAACAAAATAATTTTCAAGTAATTTTTAGTTAAAAAAAAGTTAAGGGTGGACAACCCTTATTACTGACTAGCTGTGCCCGCGACTCCGTCCGTGTGGAATAGTTATTTTGGGCATCATTGAAGCCCTCGAGGGTGCATAATTTCCCTCGTTTTTTCACATTTTCCGTTATTTCTTCGCTCCTTATAGTTGCAGCGTGATGTTATAAAGCCTAAAGCCTTCTTCGGTAAATGGTCTAATCAACAACAAAAATGGATATAGATGTGACTTTATGTATGTATGTATGAACTACGACCAAACCTAAAAGTTAGTGAGCCGTTGTGATTTGACGAAAAAAACATTAATGACTAATGGTTTTCAAATTAAACAAGGGGACGGTTTAGAAATCACCACGTTCCAAAATAATTTATCGTTTTCAATGAAAATCTTTTGTTGGTTTTGACAGTTAATTAGGTAGGTATGATTGTTCTCTGTTGTTGTAGACGGCCTCTGTGGCGCAGCGGTAGTTCGCTTGTCTGTGACACCGGAGGTCCCGGGTTCGAATCCCGGCCGGGGCATGATGAGAAAATAACTTTTTCTGATTGGCCTGGGTCTTGAATGTTTATCTATATAAGTATTTATTATAAAAATATGTCGTGCATTACTAGAGGCCTACATCAAGCAGTGGATGAATATGGGCTGAAGAAGAAGAAGATAAAAATATAGTACCGTTGAGTTGGTATCTCGTAACACAAGTGTCGAACTCACTTCGAGGCTAACTCAATCTGTGTAATTTGTCCCGTATATATTTATTTATTGATTAAGTTTCAATCATGTTTTAGTCCAGACTCAAGCTGAAAGCCCTTATTCAAACCAAATTAACATCTTTATTGTCCTAGAAAAGGGTTAGGGCCATTGTTGGCCATTTTATTGGGCTAACGAAGGGACAGTGGGCAGGATACCTCATTTAGTTTTGATTTAAATGACTATTTTCTACACTACTAACCAAAGTAAAAAGGTGACTACACACTAGCTTACGACTGTGGCTTTGATGATGTATAAACTTTAAGAAAAAAAGTACCGGTTATTATAAAAAAAAGTTAGTGCAATTTATCCCGCATCAAAATCGGTTAATCTGTGTTGCCGTAAAAGCGTGACAGACTAACCTTCACATTTGTAACATTATCTCCTTCGTTATCATTTCTCTATCACAAGAATTAAAAAAAATACATTATCATACTACCTTAATATCACATCAAGAGCGTTGGTGCTCAAATTGGTAAGTTGCCCCGGTTGATGCGTGATGCGCAGAAAGGCACAGGTTCGAATCCCAACTCGCCCATGAACCAATGACTATTTTCAAAGTTACATTAGTTTAAGTACTCATTGATGCTTTTACGGTCAGGAAAAACATCGTGAGGAAACCTGCACATTCAGGCAACTGGATGTGTAACTACGATCGATCCAACACAGGTTGGGTTTACCTACAAAGGTTGCGGAGGTCAGACGGAAGTGGCTTCGTGTAAAACCTGACTTCCCTGATCCAGAATCCATGGTCAAATTCAGACCTCGGGCTCCTCTTAAGAGTGGTGAGGATGCAACCGGGACTAAAGCCTGGAGGAAGAATACTAAACATAACATAAAAAAAAATTTTTTTAAGAAAAACATGTAAATTGATTTTAAAAATCCAATAACAATTCTTACTTAACGTACTCAGTTCAATGCCTCAAAAAAAGTGAACGAATCGACTTACAAAGACACTAATCTCATAAATGTTTTATAAAACCAGATAATTTTCAAAGAACTCCGACACAGCTGACCAGAGTGTTCAGATTGCGCACTTCAATTTAGTTCGGTGCGACATCAAAGGATGACACTTCTGAACTTGAAATTAACCTTTAAGTTCAAGTTATTACTTAAAACGAACTTACCTTAAGATTAGTTAGTCGTTAAGCAATTGCACTTTGAATTACGGAGTCATTTGTAAGTTTCTCAGTAATGAATACTAAAAATTGTTGATAACTTAAATGATGTATCTCATTTAATTTATCGATTTCGATAAATATGTTGTCTTAGATTTTAATTGGATCTATGTGATTTTTTATTTATTTATTGACACTCAATCCAGTCTTACAAAATAAAATTTCTTAATACATATAACAAAGGTATATGATTGTTTCCGGCATTTTTGAACTTGGGATTCTTTTTGTAGACGATGGGCTAGCAACGTGTCCCTATTTGAATATCAATTCCATTATGGAGCTATACAACTCTGTCTCTGTCTGTCTACCCCGCAATGGATATAGACGTGATTATTATATGTATGTATGCACTTAAAGAATAAGCAAAATCTTTTTAATAGTTTTCGTATATTACTAAATAAAAGCAATTTCTTTTATTTAAACAGATATCCTAACATTTTTCAAAGTTCCTTTAAAAGCTGAGACGAAACGCTAGCAAAAAATCAACGATCTTATCTATCAATCAGAACCACGACCTTCAAACTAATGCAACTTTCCCAAGAAGGGTTGAGAGGCTGGTGGAACATATTTCATCTCAAGGACCTGCCATTTATCTTGGACCACTGGCCGGTCTCCTGTCTTTTTGAAGGCCAGTGGCTTTTGTTGATAACAGCTGGGTCGAAGGTGAGGCGATGGTGCGGAATGATCGCGCGTACTTTCGGCGTCGAGATGATATATGGTCTTTTTGTGATCGGTCTGGAATTTGGATGTTTATTTTTGTAACATACATATGATCACGTCTATATCCCTAGCGGGGTAGACAGAGCCACCAGTCTTAAAAAGACTGATTGGCCACGCTCAGCTGTTTGGCTTAGTGATAGAATTGAGATTCAAATAGTGACAGGTTGCTAGCCCATCGCCTAAAAGAGGAATCTCAAGTTTATAAGCCCTATCCCTTAGTCGCCTTTTACGACATCCGTGGGAAAGAGATGGAGTGGTCCTATTCTTTTAGGAAGGGTACCGAACGGTGGTCTATATCCCTTGCGGAGTAGACAGAGCCAACAGTCTCGAAAAGACTGAAAGGCCACATTCATCTGTACGGCTTCATGATGGAATTTTAATCAAATAGTGACACTTTACTTGTCCTCTAGCCTAGACTCTAGTCAGGGACTCATTGAAATGAGTAACTTTTGGGATCCCCTTAAAACAAAGTGGACTTCTTCTCTCAGACGCTTACAAAATAAACTAAAATAACCGCTAACATTGGAACGACCTGATTCTTTGGAAACTTTTGGCATTTCCAGACGCCCACTTGAAGACTATTCCTAACTTTCAGACTTTGGATAGACTAGACAGGAAAGGGCTAATTGCTTTGTGGTTCAATAGTTATATTTGGAGTAAATTAAGATAGTTGTGTGAAATGTATAATATAATAATAGATTATGAAATAAAAATGTGTGTAAATCAAAAATTGTAGGATTGCATTGTGTCAATCAAAAATAAATATACTTACCTATACGAGATACAAAAATCACATAGATTTAGCTGTACTATATTTTATAATCAGGCCTCAGACTCAGGTCAATCAGAAAAAGTTGTTATTCTGTCATGACCTGACCGGGGATCGATCCTGGGACCTTTTACATATCTCTTTTCGTTCGTTTGCCGATTACTCTGTCAATAATAATAAAATAGATTAATCTATACATATAATAAAACAGTAAAAATATTTTGTCTTTGTCTGTCTTGTAATTTTAGTATTTTTAACTGAAATGGTTAGAGGTACATTTAGAATGAATAAAAGAAAGCAATTTTTTTTATTAATTTTTCGTCTGTCTGTATGTATGATCACGCTTATCTCCGAAAGAACTGAACCAATTTACATAAAACTTTCACCAATTGCTTTCTTTTAACTCAGAGCATTATTTAAAGTTTGTTTCATCAAAATCGGTTCACTAAAAAAAAAAACTCAAGGCATAAATTTACACGGAAAAATTCGAAATTTACGCGAACGAAGTCGCGGGCAACAGCTAGTCTTCCTCTAGATTTAAGTCCGCCCTTTGTTAATTTTTTTTTTTGCAAACATAATCATTTATTCCTTGAATGTGGTTACAATGCAGGTCTTAGTATTAAGGCAATAAAATTTTAAATAAATAAATATATTAGGTGTGTGTTGAACAGTTGGTTATAATTAATGTCTTTCTTTTTTCAAACACACAAAATACCGTGTGGCTCATAAAAATATTGCATTAATGCTTACAAATAAGAGTAGCAATAGAAATGCTGTGTGTGTAAACACTTACATCGTCATTCACGACTTTCATTCATATTTCTGCTTAGAAAAATCTTTTTATTGGCGACAGTCATAAACCCTTAGGGAAAACAATTTCGGGTGTTGGGCCGATGCCAATGTAGCTGAGCCCTTATATCGTTCTTATTTATTTTGCTAGTGCGTGACATATTAATTTTTTTTTTTAGTCAAAGCAGCTAATTTGATTAATGAAAACGCTTTTTGCACGAGTAACTCGCTATCGAAAATGTCTCTGAACACCTTGGCAGGCGTATGTCATCATCGTACAATTAGGGTAAAATTACATAGATTTATTTAACCTCAAATTTAGTTCGAAACTTGTGTTACGAGATACTAACTCAACAGTACTATAAATACATATAGAATAGAAAAGATTTATTTTCAAAATTGGAAACAAGGTATCACTTATTGACGTCACATCACTTCAATCTAATTATAACTACTACTATATAGATAAGTAACCAAGACCCAGGCTAATTAATTAAAATAATTGGTGTAAAGTTTTATCTATTTATCTTATTGGAAAAACTAATTTCTCATCATGCCCTGGCCGGGATTCGATCCCGGGACCCCCTATGTCACAGACATTCAGACAAGCCGTTGTGCCGCCAAAAATAAGAATAAAGGAATGCCTGAAATTGCAGGCTTATTTGTGATGGTTTTTACTTATTGTAAAGAAGCATCGTTTGACAATCAAACAAAATGTTGTACTCAGAAAAGAGGTACATGGCAGCGGTAGGATTAAAACCTGTATACTTGAAACGGGTACGCTGTTGGGGATGGGTACTTTAACCACTAGGCCCCTGGTATTTAATACATACTTAAATATCTACCAGCAACTAGAGCCCAGTAGATTTATATATGTAATAATCTTTCTTATATAGTTGTTTTGTGAAAATGCTTGAAAAAGAAAAAGACAGACATGTTTTTTTTGTGATACAGTTTCAGAACAGAAAAATCCCTTGCGAGGTAGACAGAGCCAACAGTCCCGAAAAGACTGATAGGCCACGTTCAGCTGTTTGGCTTAATGATGAATTGAGATTCAAACAGTGACAGGTTGCTAGCCTATGGGCTAGTATAGAATAGCTAGCGTAAAAGGTGACTAAGGGATATGTCCATATGGCATCCATAAGAATGAGATGGAGTTGTCCTTTCCTTTTTTCTATTTTTACCGGGAACCACACGGCATCTCAAAACAAAATAAACCCCAAACAAATCCATTACACCCTAATTTCCTATTAAAAGGGTTCTATCATTAGCGTCTTAAAACAACGTTATTATAAAAATCTATCAATCATAAAACCCGGCTATTTTTAATATACACTCAACGGAGTGTATTCACCTTTCCGGCAAGCTGACAATGCAAACAATGAGGGTAATTTGCTTTGAAAACGAATCGGCTAACAAAAGCTACTATGCTATAGAGAGTGCTCTAATCTGATTACATTTAAACATGCATAAAGTCTATAGTTTTATTGAAAACGTGGATTAATTTAAGGCCAATGATCGACAATGTTTCAAGACCTAGGTAAACATAACTTGATACTATCTACTAGCTTCGTAAGGTGTATAATAAAAAAGTATGCAGGGAACAAGGTAAGTAAAAGATATAGTCTCTGCCTACCTTTCCAGGATAGAGACGATGTATTTAATGATCGAAAAAACATGATCAATATACATACTATTGATCTATACTAATATTATAAAGCTGTAGAGTTTGTTTGTTGGTTTGAACGCGCTAATCTCAATAACTACAGGTTTCAATTAAATAATATTTTTGTGTTACATAGACCATTTATCGAGGAGGAGGAAAAGAGGATTTATATATGTGTGTGTGTGTGTGTGTGTGTGTGTGTGAGTGTGTGTGTGTGTGTATGTACGTTGAATGTGGTAATGTTTCGCCAACATTTTCTTAGGTCACATTGTTGAAAAACTCGTGAAAGGCCTCTGTGTTATCATTGTATCATGTGATAATAGATTTCTAAGGGACTTACGCTGGCACGTGTATCTGACGACAAGAAGTTGACCTTGATCCCTTATCAACTACAAGTAAGCTTTTCATCAAAAAAGGCTACTATATTTTGTTACTAGAGACTTCGGCCGCATGGAAACCCTATCAATCCCGCGGGAACTCCGAGATAAAAAGTAACCTATATGTTATTCTGGGTCTTCAGCTACCTACCAAACTACATACCAAATTTGATCGTCATCGGTTCAGTAGTTTTTGCGTGAAAGAGTAACAAACATCCAACACTGACATACTCACAAACTTTCGCATTTATAATATTAATAGGATGAAAACCCGAGTAATAATGTCATTGTCTTAGGTTCTTTTTTATGAAAAATTGCATAAATACAAACAGTCACGTGTATATCACTTGCGGGGTAGACATAGCCATCAGTCACGAAAAGACCGATAGGCCACGTTTAGCTTTATGCTTATTGACATTCAAATAGTTGCAGGTTACTAACTTATATATATGTATATATTTTGGGAATCCTGAGATTTGAAGTACAAAAGTAAGGGATAAATATAGGAGAAAAATATTCATCCTTGTGGGCTTCAATGATGCCCAAAATAACTATTCCACGCGGACGAAGTTGCGGGCACAGCTATATAGTTATAAGTGCTTTTGTCTTTAGTAATTCAGATCAATGGCTCTCTGGTCTTACGAATATTATCATTGTCCAACGTTTGAGGGATAAAGATGATATAATGTTGTGTAAAAAAATAGTGCCGTGTGGTTCCCGGCGCCAATATAAAAAAGAATAGGACCACTCCATCTTGTTAACATGGATGTCGTAAAAAGTGATTAAGGGATAGGCTTACAAACTTTTTAAGCGATGTGCTAGCAACCTGTCACTATTCGAATCTCAATTCTATCATTAAGCCAAATAGCTGAACGTGGCCATTCAGTCTTTTCAAGGCTCTGTCTACCCCGCAAGGGATATAGACGTGACCATATTTATGTATGTATGTACGATATAATGTTAGTATGTAAACGTTGCCTAATTTTCAAATTTATAACGAGCCCTTGCTCTTAACCTACTTCCTAAATTTGAACTCAGAAATTAATATTAACCAAATATGTCTATTTGTGGGATTGTAGGATTATATTTGATATTGCAGACCTTGAAAACTGGATAACCCAAATCTTAACCTTCCAAGTTAAATTTAGATAGTTAGATAACTGACTCCTGGGGGATAACCTGACATTTGACTGACTTGACGTAACTGTTACATTCTATGAAACTCAAATTTACATGAAAGCAACGTGACAAAACGATAATGGAACAATTCCATCAAAATTTCTTCTAAAAGCTTTTTCTAAACTATATCAGATCTATACTTATATTTATTGATGCAAAAGTCTGACTGTTCGTCTTTGTGTCAGTCTATCTGTTGATTACGAGATTTACGGCTAAATCCGTTTTAATTTAATTTATTTTTAATTTAATTTTTTTAATTTCATATAATTTGGATGAATAAGATTACTTTTTTGTAACACACTTGATTTCATTTTAACCACATGTAGTCGCATTGAGAACCTCCTATTTTCACAAAAGAGGTTTAAAAATAAATGCCGCAACGGATTCCCGAGTGTCTAAGAAAAAATATTAAAAGTCGATCGGGAAAGCCTACCCGCAAATAGATAATGGTAATTGGTGTTGGTCCTTCGTAAGCCGGACAGAGTCGGGGCAAATCCCTACAGATCCCGAACGACCCCATAAATATTAAAACCTTCATGGGTCTAAACTGTTATGATAGCCCGCAAAGAGGCCTTTATCTATTTTAGTTTCATTTTATTATTCTCTGAGCGTCAGTTCCAGTTCCGTTCTCCCTGAGAAGGGGTTCAGGTTGCTTCAGGAGTGGTTAAGTTAGGTCCCTAACATCATTAAGGACGTCCTGGCAAAGGGTCAGGTCAAGAGTACCCGAAACCGCCGAGCTTAGATGAAAAGAGCTATGAATGTGGATGAAGCGAAGGAAGTATGCACAGATCGTGGCAAGTGGAAAGATATAGTCTCTGCCTACCCCCCCCCGGGAAAGAGGCGTGACCCTATGTATGTATCACGGCGTAGGTAGAGATTCCTTCCATATGTGATCGACGTCCCCACCAAATGAGAGAAGTAGGTTTACTCTTATATATATATAGAATGATGCCGATGATGGATGAAGATTCCACCGCCCTCACAAATCCATAACACGGGTTCACCAACTATCCTGGGATCAGGCAAAACGGTCTTCTGCCTCCTGGCTTTAGGCCCGGTTGCATCGTCACCACTCTGGAGAGGAGCCCAGGGTATGATCATGGATCCTGGATTGGGTGAGTCAGATTTTTACGCGACACGACTCCCGTCTGACCTCCGCAACCTTTGCAGGTAAACCTAATCCGTATTGGATCCATGGTAACACATTCAATTGCCTTAGAGGTAGGTTTCCTCACGATGTCTTCCCTCACCGTAAGAGCATCGGTTAGTATAGAAACTAATGTACATAACTTTGAAAATAGTCATTGGTACGTGGCAGTGGTGGGATTTGAACCTGTGCCTTTCTGCATCAGGAAAAACTGTATGTTCGCGTTAATTCTCGTTTGCATACATAAATAATCATGCTACTCAAAGGTTTCAAAGTAATGGGTATACTCTACTTGTATAGAAATACTTAAAAGTAGTAGTACTCATTTCATCATTCCCGTTCAGAACCTATTTCGGGACAAGATGGCGCACGGAAATAGCCCAAGAGAAGAATTTTCTTTAAAAGGTACTCCAGGTACTAACGAACTCCCGTCTGACCTCTGTGACCCTGTTTAAAACGTACTCTTGTTATTTTACGATAACCATGAGACAGAAATGCAGTGGTCCTATCCTAAAATTTCGGATACTACACGGCCACTATTACATACTACGTATTGATAAGATAATTAGGGGGGGTGAAAGTGAAATCAGACATTCATTTCTGAACAATCATAAAAGTAATATTAATAATTCAATCAAATGCCTGTATTCAGAGTCATTAAAAATAGATAAAAATAAATGAGCATCCGAAGAGTTCTGGAATTGGCTTTGTCCCAGATAGCTGAGACCGCTAGAGGAGTTATATCACGGAGCCCAAGCACTTTTGAGTCAAGAGAATATAATGAGGTTGTTTTAAGTATGTTACTCGTACCATCTTGGCAGTTGTGAACCTTCTCTTTTTTGGTTAGACGATATCATTCGCACGATATAAAAATTTTCATTCAATATATTCTGCCATTTTCAAAGCGTTACCGGAGACTGTTGTCAAAAATTTCAATAGAGATTGAATGTTTGTTATTGAAATAGTAAAAGAAAGTTCAAATAAATTATTAAAGAATTGCAAATTATACCTATATAATTTGTATAATTGCTGTTTTAACTCATAATTTGTATCATTGCTTAACCCGCATATCCCTGACGAAGTAAATACTGCTTGTAAAATTAGAAATTACAAAATCACGCCTGAATTGTGAAATCCTAGTCTCCATGCTTTATTTACTCTACGCCATCACCATTCCTCATTCGGTCACCCACATATCAAGCGGCAATGTCAGCTAGATCCAAATAAGGTCTGCGAAGTAATGGGGTGAAGGTTTACATACTATAATGTCGGCTTTTTGCTACTTTCCGGCCGGTAGTAAAATCGTAGTAAATAAATGAATAATTTCTGTGATACTGTAAAAAAAGACGTGTAGACTTTATATTGTAATGGCATATTTCTATTTAGAGACTAGTTATTGATATGTAGTGTAACATATTTCAAAACGAATTAAATGATACCTTTTGCAAAATTACAATACCCAATTGTCAGGGACTAAAAATCAGTAATATACTCGTACAATACAGTAAACCAAAAAAATATCATGACAATGTTGCCTTTAAAAGTTTCCAACAATGTTTTCTACCGCAGATAATAAAAGCTTACTATTATATGTATTAGAGTATGATAAATATGAAAGGCAGGCGACATTTGGCAGATATTAATTTACGTGTTACACACATTATCGGTCAAAGCCCTCTAAAAGATAAAAGTAAAAACATTAATCTCGCGAAGACCTCAGGCGTTCGTATTTTTGCTGTAGCTTCAGAAAAAGGGCTTAATTAGTGCGTATTTCCTTTCTAAGTGTCCCTCGAGGGCTGTTTCTCAGAAACCCTGCTTGGCTTTGAAAAAGTTCATTACAATGATAATTTGATCATCACAAATTATTAGTACGAGAGGTTTATAAGCGGCTTAGACAATTCTGATTAGTAAAGAGAGTGACCAGGGAGGGGCCAGTAGCCAATTGACAAGTTCTAAAAACTCCGAGCTTGCATGAAGGGAGTCATGGGGAGTGACAATAATTAGCTTTAGTCTTTGCCTATACCATCCAGGAAAGAGGCGTAATGAGTGTGTCTTCCGAACAGAAAGAGATAGGATAAAAGAAAAACACAAGCTGTTTTTCAAAATTTTACACAGTTTATCGCCTGAGTTTCGAACCGCACACCCTAGGCGGTTGAACCAAGGGGGCCGTTTCAAAGTGTAATTGTGTAAATGTGATGTTATAAAATGTAATTAAAACATTAAGAGCTCAGTTATGTCGGGTTCCCGAGGGATGGAGCCCCAGGAATTCGAGTTTGTAAGAAATACTTTCGAATTCTGTTTGGGAGTGAGCGAGATACAAAGAAATTTTTGAATGGTAAAAAGAGAAAGAATTTCGAAAGAAATTCGTTATTTAATAAGCTGCTTTTTTCTTTGTTTTTTTTTAACAATCTTAAGATCAGACAATACTATCATGGAGTTTGTAAAATCATAAAATACTGTGTAGTTTTGTAAGGCTAACTGGCCACAAAAAAAAATATTTTTAAAATAGGAGAACGTACGATCGATTGATAAATTATTATTGCGTCGAATAGACCATTTATCGAGGAAGGCTTTAGGCTATATAACATCACGCTGCAACTATAAGGAGCAAAGAAATAATGGAAAATGTGAAAAAAAACGAGAAAAATTATTCATCCTTGAGGGCTTCAATGATGCCCATAATAACAATTCCACGTGGACGAAGTCGCGGGCACAGCTAGCATTTTATATACTTTTCCTACAAAACCTGACAAACTAATGGGTGAGTTGACAGAGTCCTTGAAGACCTCCATCTTATAAATCACAGTGATGTAACTAATAGACCAGTTTATGAAGTATAGGATGGCCTACTTTTGCAAAATTGATTCGATATCCCGACCCTGAAATACATACATATTAACTGGAGAAATTGAATGTTATTCTGTGATATTAACATAAGAAATGTTTGTGATGATTTATAGCGGTATTGAAGCGTTTAATAACCCTTCATTGCATGATTTTTCCTATTTTTTTAAAATAAATCAGGTTGATGTAATTAATGCTCTAGATTAAAGGAAAAATATTTTAAAAAATCCTAGTATAAATAAGAATTAAAAAACAGTGATGAATATTTACATCATTATGCATTGTTACATATGTATAGCTCAGTACTAAATAAGTCAAAAGATATTGTTTACTTATTCTCCTTTATTCTAAATGATAATTTAAAAAAACAACAAACAACACTTCTGCCTGCAGTCTCGGGCGTGCAGCAGAAATCGTAATATTTTAATTTCACCACAACTTCAAAACCAAACGTCCAATTTTAATCATTCAAAGACCAAATATTATCTACATAAACTGTACTTATTTATTTTAATAAGGATTAATAGCATGAGTAAAAAAAACGCGTTTAAATGTAGACCAAAAAAATTCAAGATTTTTAAATAAAAATATGATTGTTGTGCCTCACTCGACATAGATAGGTATAGTGCGTCGCGGACTTTTTTGTAGATATTTATAAGATCTATAATTAATTAAAACATTTTATGGTTCTATCTTTTGTAGTTTAGGCAGCGTACGCAAAATAAGTAACTTTTTGGTTGATTTTATTCAGTTTGTCTCCGAAAAATCCAAATATATTACGGAACCCTATTTTTTTCAAAAAAAAAAATATAGTCTATGTTACTCGTGGATAATGTAGCTTTCGAATGGTGAAAGAACTTTTAAAATCGGTCCAGTAGTTTTTGAGCCTATTCATTACAACCTAACAAACAAAGTTTTCCTCTTTATAATATTAGTGTAGATTCGTGTAGATAAATGTCTTAATCAAGTATGGATAAAACATTCCCATTTTTACGTCGGCATTTAGAAGCGCCTACACGAAAACTTCCTGAACTCTTAACTTGGCCAATAAAAACGAGCTTTACAGCTTTCAAACTCAAATTTGTGCTTTGATCTGCCTTTTAAAAACCTGTATACTTTCTTATCAACTTTCATACATACATACATACATATGATCACGTCTATATCCCTTGCGGGGTAGACAGAGCCAACAGTCTTGAAAAGACTGAATGGCCACGTTCAGCTATTTGGCTTAATGATAGAACCGAGATTCAAATAGTGACAGGTTGCTAGCCCATCGCCTAAAAGAGGAATCCTAAGTTTATAAGCCTATCCCTTAGTCGCCTTTTACGACATCCATGGGAAAGAGATGGAGTGGTCCTATTCTTTTTTGTAATAGTGCCGGGAACCACACGGCACAATCGGCACGGCATCAACTTTCAAAGATTCAATTAGTTGAGCAAATTTACTCCACAAAAGATTTTGTAATTTGAATACATTTTTTTTATTTTACTTCCTGATATAGAAGTTCTCTCGTATCATAGACCGACATGCTTATAGTTAGTTAGTTATTTGCCTGCCTCTCCAAAAAGATGTGTGATTATTCATATATGTAACACGTATACATTTATATAAATGATATCTTATAAATGTTTATCCGTTAGTGTATAAATTTACCACGAGAAGTCGAAAATTGATTATGCGACATATAATAATTTATCTCTCATTTAGTACTCTATAAAAGTTTTTCAATTTCCTATGAAGTTTATAAAGTTGCGGTTCTTATTATTTACCGGTGACATTTACATAGATTACGCAACGGGTGCTAAGCAAAAGCCCTTCCCTCCTTCCAGTCATCCCTATCCATATATTTCTTTCTTCATTCCTATTAAAATAATAATTTATTTATATTGTAGTACATACATACATGTGCGTTTATTTATTTGATATTTGTTATTATAAGATAATATGTTTTAGGTTTATTAATATCAGTAAATTTATATCTTGTTAATTATATACACAAGCCAATGCCTTCTTTACATTTTCCTGTCGTGGGCCTACTGGAAGAAATTTGTCTAGAAATATGTTGTACTGAATTTCTCTTTAGCTTAAGTCTTACTTTTTCCTTGATGTACTTTATATAAATAAATAATATATAACCCACCCGTTGAACGACCTACGCTAAGCTTCCCGCCTACTCCATACAAACATACGTAGTTTTACAAATACGCACTACTTTACGTAGTTAATAGTACCATCGGCGTTAATCCCGCGATTGGTTGGATATGATAATGTAGCCTCAGATGCGACGCGACTATATTAAAACATACAGGGAGAAACTTTGCCCGTAACCGCTGCAGAATTTACCATGCTATCACTTCTAGTTACAATGTAGTATGTAAATATAATAATTGCAGTCGAAGTGAGATGAGAACTTCCTTCTTGTTTGAAGTGGGTTAAAAAATAAAGATTAGGTCTATGGTGAACACGTTGGTTGGTCGCGTGTTCATCCAGATCTGCCTTCGGGCTTCATCCAACGATGAATAGACCCGTTACAACGGCACGCTTCCCTCATCCATACCATCTCAACAATCTTGACCATATCGTCCATCTATGTGGTATACCAGTACTTCGGCAGACAGGTCTCGTTCTCCACCATTAGTACTTAAACGAGCCTTATGAATGGAGAGGAGTTGGGGAATGAAGCAAAAATCCTAATATAATAGACTGACTGCCTTAGCAAAAGTATGATTAATAAGAAAGACAGTCTTATGCTAGTGAAAGTAAACATCAAATAATGAAGCAGAAGATAAAAGAATAATGTTGTAGTTACATTCTAAAACTACAACTACTACAATACGCTTAACAGTTTTACAATATTATTCAAACGTATGTTTTCATTTACCAGACATACAAATTTCAGCCTTATGCTCGTGACGCAAAGTTGCTTTTCAAATGTGTTACACCCGTCAGATTAAGTTAACAACATTCTATTTTCACACAACACTTGGTCTATTTGATTTGTGAGGGTATTATTGAAATGAGGTATTTGGGTTTAGTGTATCCCGACTCTGCCTTATTTCGCTTTCCATTGCGGTTTTATTTCAGTCTCTTATACGCTAACATTTATACAACAGTCAATGGATTGTGAATAAGATAATTTGTCGTGATAGTAAATAAAAGGAAAAGTAACATGATAAAAGTGGCATCAATTACATGCTTTGATGTTAGTAATTGGAAAATGAGAGCGTCGATAAGATGCCCGGTTAAAATTCGTGCTGCGCAAAAAGGCATAGATTCGAATCCCACCTCAGCCATGTATATATGTATATATACTAACGCTAGTTTACTAATAATATAACGTAACTTATGTTACTTCGAATACTAACCGATGCCCTCACCTTGAGAGAAAACATTGTAAGTAAAACCTGCACATTCAGGAAACTGGATGTGTAACCATGATCGATTCAATACAACTTAAGTTTACCTGCAAATGTTGCTGAGGGCAAATAGGAGTCGCTTTATGTAAAAACCTAATTCACCCAATCCAGGATCCATGGTCAAAGGCATACCCCGGGCTCCTCTCCAGAGTGGTGAGAATGCAACCAGGACTAAAGCTAGGTGGAAGAAGAGATTAGCAATTGGAATTGTTTTCGACTACCACCACGTTTACTATGAACGTAAAATCCTTTTAATCTTGCATGAGGTATTACTAAACTTGAGGTTTTTCGTACGTTTATTTATTTATTTTCAACTTATGCCTGAAACTTTAAAATAGGTAGACCATATCTCTTTTTCCCAGACAACGCGATTGTTTTTGTTTGGTCTATCTTGTCAAATACGCTTAAAAATAAAAATAAATTGTGTCTGTGGTTCCCCGGCACCAATTAAATAAAAGAAAAGGACAACTCCGTCTCATTCCCATGGATGTCGTAAAAGGCAACTCAGGAATAGGCTTATAAACTTTGAGATTCTTATTTTAGGCGATGGTCTAGCAAGCAGTCACTATTTGAATTTCAATTCTATCATTAAGCCAAACAGCTGAAGGCATTTAAGTTTTTCAAAACTGTTGGCTCTATCTACCCCGCAAGGGATATAGACGTGACTATATGTATGTACATACATGTGTAATTTATTGCAATCCATTTCATTTAAAGTTCGGAGTTAAATAAAGCATGTCCGTAATGAAAATCATCATTTAATTTCATTTTTTTGATAATACGTTAGTATAAGCTTCACCTATTGTAACTTTTAGGCTCAATACAGTTTATAAATAAAATGTAAGCTTAAAGTGGAATAAATGTCAAAAGCCATCTCAACGGAATATCTAATGAACGTTCAAGGGATAATTTAAGATGTCGGTTTATTTGTAGGCGGAATTCAAATATTAAATTGTAGGATGTTGTTCATCTAGTAACGATTTTACTAAACGTCAATGTCTTGATTTTATCCTAATTGGTGTATCTTATCAATAACTGAAGGTCATGCGGGAATTTGTAAAAATCCTTTCTAAGCGAACATCTTCTGTTTATAGTCCACCTTTATGACAAATGTCATCTTTATTGGTTCAGTATTTTTTGCGAATTTTTCGCTTTTTTTATTAAATATGTTTTTTTTGTGAATAACTACCCTGACTTTATATATATATATATATCGAAATTGTATAAAGATTATTGAGTACGAAGTATGTGTTAACTGATAAAGTTTAACAGGGTCGGCCGTATGGATTTTTACAGCCAAAATTGCAGATAGACCCAAATTACAGAGAGAAAATAGATATTGGAAATACCCGTAATCATTCACGAGAATGTATGAAAAGCGTTACAAGTGTAAAGGAATCTGTAAGGATCGAAGCAAGTGAAAATCTATAGGAAATAAGCCATATTTTATCTTATATATAAATTCACTTGTCACAATGTTCGTTCCCGTACTCCTCCGAAACGGCTTGACCGATTCTCATGAAATTTGTGAGCATATTGGGTAGGTCTGAGAATCGGCCAACATCTATTTTTCATATCCCTTAGTGATAAGGTTTGTTCACCATTAACATTTTTTTAAAATAGAAATTACTTTAAAAATATTTATGTATATGGCAAAACAACGTTTGCCGAGACAGTTAGTTTTTATATAATTATTTGGGTGCGTTTGACCTCAATCTGCCTGGCGGTAAACATCAAATTTAAATGCTTATTATAACATTTATAACAATTTTAGGTACTCGGAATAATTTTCTATTACATTTAATTTCCCAAACGAAACACGATCCAAAATGAGGGGTTATTCAGGCTCGAGTCTTGTAACAGACATTAAACATCTCGGTACATTAGCTTCAATGCTAGCAATCCAGTCCACGCGTGGGAGTTCCAAATCAACAGACATACATACAAGCTTCTCAAGAGAACTGAGCACGGAAGCCACAGACATAGATGAAGTTAGATACCACTGAACCACCAAATCTATATGAAAAAACTAGCTGTGCCCGCGACTAGTTATAGCCCGCGAATAGTTGAATAGTTATTTTGGGCATCATTGTAACCCTTAACGATGAATAATTTTCCCCGTTTTTTTTTCACATTTTCCATTACTTCTTCGCACCTGATAGTTGCAGCGTGATGTTATATAGCCTAAAGCCTACATCGATAAATGGTCTATTCAACACAAAAACAATTTTTCGATTCGAACCAGTAGTTCCTGAGATTAGCGCGTTCAAACAAACAAAAAAACTCTTCAGCTTTATAATATTAGTATAGATTAAACTTGGGGATGGTTTGGTATGAGGTCAGACCAAGAATATCTAAACAGATGATTAATATGACCATAATTAATGTGATGAAAGTGGAAAAATCTAATAAAGCCGGTATTTTAGCAAGTGGAAAGATATAGTCTCTGTGTTGCACTTTGGGAAAGAGACGGGATCATTAGTTTAGTATGTGTGTTCAGCTGTTTCTTAAGAAGATTCATATATTCCTTATTTTGCCATACCTAAGCGAAATACAACTACGAAAAGTGGGTCATTTGTCAACCATTTGCCAGCAATTTGGCACACAAATACAATTACGGGGTCTAACTCGTATTATGTCAGTGACAGAAGTATTCCTTGGGGATGAATTTCAAACTACCCTCATTGAAAGATGTACGTCCCCAATAAAGTTTCGTATGAACCAGATAGAGCATTCTATGACACACTAACCAACTTTACGACGTTCCTAAAAGAACTATCAATGTCGAAACTAGTCGTACATTTTGACTAGATATCCATGACATTATTCGCATTCATAATTTTGTGCCGTGTGGTTCCCGGCACCAATTAAAAAAAAGAATAGGACCACTCCATCTCGTTCCCATGGAAGTCGTAAAAGGTGACTAAGGGATAGGCTTATAAACTTGGGATTCTCCTTTTAGGCGATGGGCTAGCAACCCGTCACTATTTGAATCTCAATTCTATCATTAAGCCAAACAGCGGAACGTGGCCTATCAGTCTTTTCAAGACTGTTGGCTCTGTCTACCCCGCAAAGGATATAGACGTGACTATATGTATGTATGGTCCCATCGCCTAAAAGAAGAATCCCAAGTTTGTAAGCCCATACCTTAGTCACCTTTTACCACATCCATGGGAAAGAGATGGAGTGGTCCTATTCTTTTTTTGTATTGGTGCCGAGAACCACACGGCACTGCACATATCATTTATATTTTAGCTTCATATGACTTCCCGTTACAGTACGCCTTTCCGTACAATAACAACTATGTACAAACTATTGATGCTCTCAATGCAACTTAAAAACTGTATGAACATGCAAAAACAGAGAACAAAAAGGGATGAAAACTAAGGGCTTGTGAACAGCGTGCCCTACGTATCGAAGATCGAAACTCATTGACGGCCTCTTGACACGGTGACCGACCACTGCACTGTGATGCTGGCATCCACTGAAGCGAGCGAAGCTATCAAATAGCGTAACGTTCGTTTATGCTACGCCATGCTATGAAAACTGTAAATATTCGATAGCTTTTAAGTTTTAAGGAATGAAGACTTGATACGTTTCATTTGGTAGTTAACGTAAGGTCTCTAGATAAAAAGATACTTCATAAATTCTTCAAAAACATCGATCAATTAGCATAACGTTCGTTTATGCTACGCCATGTTATGAAAACTGTAAATATTCGTTAACTTCTCACTTTTGCAAGGAATGAAGACTTGATATGTTTCATTTAGTAGTTAACGTAAGGTCTCTAGATGAAAAGATACTTCAAAAATTCTTCGAAAACATCCAAAAGGTGTGAGAAAAATCTTAGCAAGCCAATGCTTGCTAAGTTTTTGTAAACATGTGTCGTATTTTTTAAGAATATATTCCCGATAAAAATTACCTTTCGTTCCCCTGAACAAATGAAAGTGACCTATCAGTCTTTTCAAGACCGTTAGATCAGTCTACTATGTGTCTGTCTGTCTGTATGGTGAGGTAAAAGGTGTCTAACTTAACACTTCAGAAACAAAATATATTAATAGTGACATCGTTAAAATAAGATAGTTTTCGAGGGCGAAATTACTAGGAATATTTTTAATTTAAGTATCACTTAGTTTGGCTGCAACTTCATATTTAAATAGCTAGCTATTATAGCTTTATATAATAGCACGAATTCAATGGAACTCCACCCTAAACAACAACTAGGTTACTCAGTTGCTAGCCACTTCCAAGAAACCGCTCCGATTAGTTTTAGATTATATATTAGTTCTTAGGAAATTTACAAAGGGAAAGTTGCTACTATGAAAGCGAGAATATTAATTGAATAAAATTATCAAAGTATTTTTTAAATATCAAGGGCCAATTTTACGAATGAACTTTTCATTTCGTCTTGAAAATTATATCCATTATGTAGCTCAATAATAAATTGTTGCTAATTAATTTTCACATTTAACACGGTATCTTTTGTTTGTGGGATCTTAATATGCAATAAAAGGTTTATAAAACTATAGAAGACTTAATTATTAGTAAATATGACATAGCAACATGATTATCTAATGTTTGCCAACTTAGAAAGAATGATTGGTAGAATAATAGTCAGCTAAACATTGCCTTCGATGTTTTAACTATTGATTCTGTCTACCCCGAAAGGCATAAAGGCAAGACGTATCACTTCTTTAAGCCTTGCGGGGTAGACTGGTAATAAATTATAGTAGAATTAAATCCAAATTCGTGAAGTCGGTGATTTGAAATCAAAGTTGGAAATCAACACAATTTATTTCAAATTTACGTAGATATTTCGTTAAATCATAAAATGAACCGGCAAAGTCATTCACATTCCCCAAAGCAAAACCCACACAATATTGACACAGTATAAATAAGGAAATAACATCGGATTTTTTGTAATTAAACGTACCTAACATTTATTTGAAAAAAGGAAATTTCAAATCACTGTAATTTTACTTTATATTTCTAATTTGAATGGTAAAATATTGAACATAATTAATTATCATTACGAGTAACATCAAATTTGCAAAAACCTGCAGCAAAAAAGGACATTTGAAAACATAATTACAGAATTATTATCTATTTATGTGTTAAAAGGAATACTAAAAATGCTGAAGTGAGTGTTTAATAATAAAAATCATATAAATAATGTTTATCTATCTATACTTATAATAAATCTGTAGAGAGGTCAATTCTGTACATGGAATATATTTTCAAAATAACTATCAGGAGGTGATTAGTGACCGATACTGATGCCAAAAATGCAATCAGTAAAATTTTTGTCTGTCTGTCTGTCTGTCTGTCTGTCTGTCTGTCTGTCTGTCTGTATGTTCTTTATAGAAACAAAAACTACTTGACGGATTTTAACGAAACTTGGTACAGTTATTCTTCATACTCCTGAGCAGGTTATAGTATACTTTTCATTACGCTACAATCACTAGGAGCAGAGCAGTGAAAGGAAATGTTGGGAAAACGGGAGAAGTTACTTGTTTTTTTAAACTTCCGTCGCGTGTGCAGCCTTAATGGTTAAAGATACAGCGAAACCATGTATAACGAAAATATTCTACATAAAATTATTAAAAAAATATCCCAAGACAGCATAAGTCTATCTTTAATGGTTGACTCACAATAACACGTGTAATTCCTAATAGCTTAGCAGTTCGGAGATTTCTGATTATATTTCTTTACTCTGATGTTTATAATACTAATAACACTCACACTCATTCATAATTCTTAAAAGTTAACATAAGTACTTATTAAATAAAAAAAGAATCATCGAAATCGGTATAGAAACACCAAACTTATACATGAAATGAAATACGCTAGCAAGCCATCGCGCGTAAATACTGAATCATGCTATAAGGATTATTTTTGCGTAACGGTTACCGCGCTCGACGCGGCTAGCGGCGGCAGGGTAGAAAAGGGGCGGGAGGCGAGCGTAAGCTTCATGACCAAGGCAGCCAGGGGGAGACTTCACGCAGTTCTCTCCTCCAGCCTCCCCCTGAGGACGAAGCTCGGGATCTACCAAACGTACGTCAGATCCCGCCTCACGTACGCGGCCCCAGCGTGGTACGCATTCAGCTCTGAGACCAACAGGAGAAGACTCAGAGCCTAAGAGAACCGAAGTCTCAGAGCAGTCGTCAGAGCCCCGCGCTACGTGAGGAACTCGACGATCCGCAGGGACCTGAAGTGGGAGAACTAGATATTCGAGAGGGCGGACGCGTCCTCACACAGCCACCTGCGCGGCATCTTGCCGCTCCACGCCCGTCCTCTGGGCCGTCGGGTGAAACTCTCCCCTCGCTGCCTTGCGGCAGACGTCGTCAACCAGTGACAATGCCGCCGCCGATGGGAACTCCCAGTGTATGAAGTCGTGAAGACCCAGGCCGTCACGGCCGCCCCATCGACCTGCCTACAGTCGTAGGCAGCGATGATGCCATTGAAGAGGGCCAAAAGCCCTCACCAATCTACTCCCGACTGGGCTAAGGGAGTATGGGAAGACCCGACGACGGCAAGATAGTATTGCACAGGCGTTTCAACTTTATTTTCATTTCTTTTTCTTTTGTAAGTTGTAGGTACATATTTCTGGTTATAATTCTATTACAATATTTTTTTTAGTTTAAATAGGCACTTAGATTTATACTAATACTATAAAACAGAGTTTGAAGAGTTTGTTTGTTTGTTTGAATGTGCTAATCTAAAGAACTACTGGTTCGATTTGAAAGATTATTTTTGTGTTGAATAGACCATTTATCGAGGAAGGCTTTAGGCTATACTAGCTGTGCCCGCGACTCCGTCCGCGTGAAATAGTTATTTTGGGCATCATGGCAGCACTCAAGGGTGAATAATTTTCGCCGTTTTTTTTTCCCATTTTCCATTATTTCTTCGCTCCTTACAGTTGCAGCGTGATGTTATATAGCCTAAAGCCTTCCTCGATAATTGGTCTATTCAACACAAAAAGATTATTTCAATTCGAACCAGCACTTCCTGAGATTAGCGCGTTCAAACAAACAAACTCTTCAGCTTTATAATATTAGTATAGATTTTGACTACAGTTTTGTCTATCAGTCTATGTATTATAATTTTTAATAGCTTTTTATAACGATTTAAAAATGACGAAGTTCCATACAAACTTGCACCCCCTATTTCATCCCCTTGGGATAGAATTTCAGGATAAAAAGTAGCCTATATTCTAATCCAGGTTACTAACTATATCTGTGCCGAATTTCGTTCAGATCCGTTCGTTAGATTTTACGTGATGCGCGTACAAACATACATACAGACAGACAGACAGACAGACAAAAATTCTAAAAAAAAATTGTTTTGGCTTCTATTGACCCTAAAAAGACCCCTTATATTTTTTTTTCTTAAATATCTTCAATGTACAGACAAAGTTCAGTTACAGTTTTATTATATGTTTGGATAACGTCTAGCTGCAACTATTAGGAGCAAAGAAATAATGGAAAATGTTAAAAAAATCGGGGAAGGAGCATCCTTGAGAGCTTCAATGATAATTATTCCACGCGGACGAAGTCGCAGGCACAGCTAGTTAATTAATAATATTACGTAGACAAAATGTGATTATTACAATTTGTAAACTATACTAATAATAAATGTACCTAATAAAATGAGAAGATTATTATGTTAAGTGATTTTAATGGATGGGTGGGTGTAAAGCGTGATGGATATGAAAAGGTGCTTGGTGCGTTTGGTGACGAAAAGGTGAATGATAATGGAAGAAGTGTATTAGAAATTTGTCTAGAGTGGGATCTTTTTGTGTCGAACTCAATGTTTCAACATAAAGAGATCCACACCTACACAAGAGTGGAAGGTATTTTAAAAAGTATGATAGACTTTGTGATTGTAGATGAAAGATTGAAGAACAAAGTGCTGGATACCCGTGCATATCGCGGTGCTGGCATTGACTCGGACCATTTACTGGTGATATCCCGGATAAGGGGTATCTTCAATCGCTGGCGGCACAGGGTAACCAGCGCTTTGGAAAGAGTAAAAGTGGAAAATTTGCAAGATATGGATGTAGGTAAGAAGTATATTAATAGACTGAAGGATGAATTTGAAGATTTAGATGAAATGAGCGATATTGAAGATGGATGGAAGGAACTTAAAGAAAGAATTGTGAAAGTAGCTGTTGAAGTGTGTGGTGTAAGTAGAAGAAGGAAAGGAAAAAATCACAAAAATGCGTGGATGAGTAAAGATGTGCAAGAACTTGTGCGATTAAAGAAGAAAGCATGGCTGGATTTGTTAGCAGCAAAAGCTAACTTAAGAATGCAAGAGGTTATAGATGAAGATGTGAATGAAGCACGTAAGGAATATAAGAAAATGAAAGATTTGGTTAAGAAAGCTGTGATTAGAAAGAAAGAAGAGTATAAAGAGGATTTTGATAAAAGGCTATCAGAAGACTTTCAGTCAAATCTGAAAGTATTCTGGAAATCCGTAAGGTCAGCCCGAGGAAATACTATAACCAGAGAGCTGACTAGGATCAGATGCCAGGATGGTAGCGTTGTGAAAGGAGAAGAATGTGTACTAAAGATATGGAAGGACTATTTTGAAAGTTTATTTGAAAAAAAGGAAGGAAATAAGAAAGATTTCTGCTATAGCGAAGAAAAAGAGAATGAGATGGAAGGCGAAATTGAAATGTTCGAAATTGTGGAAACACTTAAGAGTATGAAAGCGGGAAAGGCTGCTGGGTGTGATAGAGTGTCGGTCGAGATGGTTAAAGCAGGAAAAGGCGTAGTAGCTAGTCAGTTGTACTGCCTTTTCAATTTGTGTTGGAGAAGCGGCCGAGTACCAAAAGATTGGTGTAAGGCTGTTATCGTGCCACTTTACAAAGGAAAAGGGTCACAGCTGGACTGCAAAAATTATCGTGGTATAAGCCTGCTTAGCGTCGTCGGCAAATTGTATGCTAAGGTATTGATTAATAGAGTCAGGAATGAAACTGATGACAAAATATGGGATGCTCAAGCGGGATTTCGAAAGGGAATGGGATGTACTGATCAGGTCTTTTCCTTGCGGTGCATAGCCGAAAAGTTTTTGGCCAAGAGTCAAAAAGTCTATTGCACATTCGTAGATCTGGAAAAGGCCTATGACAGAGTTGAGAGGAATGAATTGTGGTCAGCACTTTCTATGCATGGGGTGAGCAGTCTCTTAATACGAGCACTGAAATCCTTATATGAGGATTCGAGTGCTTGTGTCAGGATAAACGGAGCGCACACTGAGTGGTTTAAGATTGAGAAAGGCGTTAGGCAAGGATGTGTTGCGTCACCGTGGCTGTTCAACCTATTTATGGATAGCTGTTTGACAGATTTGAAAGAGTCTAAAAGTGGATTAAGGATGAATGAGTTACTCGTCAAATGTCTGCTCTATGCCGACGATCAGGTTATACTGGCGTCATCAGCGGAGGAGTTACAGGAGATGGTAAACTGTATGCACGAAGCTTTAAAAGAGAAAGGAATGAAAGTGAACGTAAGTAAAACTAAAACACTGGTTTTTGAAATGGAGAAAGAAATGACAGCATGTAATATTTTGATTGGAGGAGAAAAAGTGGAGCAAGTGAAAGAGTTTGTATATCTAGGATCAAAGTTTACATCAGATGGCAAGTATGATAGTGATATTGAAAGGAGAGTGAACGCGGGGAACATGGTGAATGGAGCTTTGCATGCCTTTATGAGCAGTCAGAAACTATCCAAAAAGGCTCGACTGGCTGTGCACAGGGGCGTGTTGGTCCCGACATTAATGTATGGGAGTGAAAGTTGGGTATGGCAAAAGAAGCATGAAAGCAGAATAAATGCAGTGGAAATGAGAGCGTTAAGGAGTATGATGGGTGTGAAATTGAGTGACAGGATAAGGAACAGCGTGATAAGGGAATGTTGTGATGTGAAAGAAGATGTAGTTACAGGAATAGAAAAGGGTATGTTAAGATGGTTCGGTCATGTGGAGAGGATGAATGAAAGCAGGTTGACTAAGCAGATATACAAGGAGAGTGTGGAGGGAAAGGTCGGAGTGGGAAGACCTAGACGAACGTATCTTGATCAAATTAAGGACGTCCTGGTAAAGGGTCAGGTCAAAAGTACCCGAAACCGCCGAGCTTGTATGAAGAGAGTTATGAATGTGGACGAAGCGAAAGAAGTATGCAGAGATCGTGGCAAGTGGAAAGAGGTAGTCTCTGCCTACCCCTCCGGGAAAGAGGCGTGATTTTATGTATGTATGTACCTAATAAAAAAAAGTTTAACATTTGTTTAAGGAGAAAAACATAAAAATATCGTAAAAGGCGACTAAGGGATAGGCTTATAAACTTGGGATTCTTTTTTAGGCGATGGGCTAGCAACCTGTCACTATTTGAATCTCAATTCTATCATTAAGCCAAATAGCTGAACGTGGCCATTCAGTCTTTTCGAGACTGGTGGCTCTGTCTACCCCGCAAGGGATATAGACGTGACCATGTGTGTGTGTGTGAGAAAAACATCGCGAGGAAACTGTGACGGAACGGATAATTGTGAAGTTGACGTTATTAAAGAAAATGCTGTAGTGCAGTTTGTTACCGCTTCTTCTGCACTGACGCCTTGGAAGCGGCAGTAAACTTAGTTCAAAGTAATTTATATGACGTCAACCGATGTTGTGCAACCAAAAGATATGACAATTATCAGTGATATTGAAAAATACTACAATAATGATAAAAAATTATTAATTTGAATATGTCGCCTTTTTTTGATGGCGCTAAATTCGCGCGGATGAAGCTGAGGGAAAATCTTAGTAACTACTTGGACAAATTATCTACTTATATATTATAGTGCCGTGTGGTTCCCGGCACCAATACAAGAAAGAATAGGATCACCCCATCTCTTTCCCATGGATGTCGTAAAAGGCGACTAAGGGATAGGCTTACAAACTAATTGAATCTCAATTCTATCATTAAGCCAAATAGCTGAACGTGGCCATTCAGTCTTTTCAAGACTGTTGGCTCTGTCTACCCCGCAAGGGATATAGACGTGACCATATGTCTGTATGTAATATAAATAAATATAGTGTGATAAATTGACAACTAGTTATACACGTGTATTAGCTTCCTAAATACACGTGTAGGAATTTGAGACCTTCTGTTGACACAAAACTGATTTGGAATAATGTTGCTATCGAGGTATTTCATTTAACTAAACTAACTTAAGATAAACTTTTAACAAGATACGTATATAAAGAGATTTCCAAACATCACACACTTTGTCAAAATTAATAAGCACTGAATTTAGCAGATTGAGGTGGTACATACATACATACATAAAATCACGCCTCTTTCCCGGAGGGGTAGGCAGAGACTACCTCATAGGTGGGACATAAATACAAATATCTACCATTTTCCCCCTTACGGAGTAGACAGAGCCAACAGTCCCGAAAATACTGAAAGGCCACGTCCGACTAGGAGATTGAGATTCAGATAAAGACAGTTAAGCCTTGAAAACATAACAGACAGACTGATTATATAGCATTAATAATAATTATTATAATATATACATTATTAAAAGTTTTTTAGTGCCGTGTGGTTCCCGGCACCATTACAAAAAAGAATAGGACCGCCCCATCTCTTTCCCACGGATGTCGTAAAAGGCGACTAAGGGATAGGCTAATAAACTTGGGATTCCTCTTTTAGGCGATGGGCTAGCAACCTGTCACTATTTGAATCTCAATTCTATCACTAAGCCAAACAGCTGAGCGTGGCCTATCAGTCTTTTCAAGACTGGTGGCTCTGTCTGCCCCGCTAGAGATATAGACATAATCATATGTATGTATGTATGTATTAAAAGTTTTTAAACTTCAGATTCCTCTTGTGATTCTTCCCGTGTGGTTCCCGGCACCAATAGAAAAAAGAATAGGACTACTCCATCTATTTCCATGGATGTCGTGAAAGGCGACTAAACTTGAGATTCTTCTTTTAGGCGAAGCACTAGCAACGTATCACTATTTGAATCTCAATTCTATCATTAAGCCAAACAGCTGAACGTGGCCTTTTAGCCTTTTCGAGACTGTCGGCTCTGTTTACCCCGCAAGGGATATAGACGTGACTTTATGTATGAATGTCATAAAGAGAACGGTCAATATCGATGACACGATGAATATAGATAACAACATAACGATTCCAAATTAGTCTCCGATTCAAATATAACATTCAAATGACAATCAATTTGTATCGCCGACAACAACGGCATAGAAACATCAAACCTCATTACGAATTCACGATTTCAGATTATTCAGAATTACAACCGGCGGCGTTTACCATCAAAAATGCAACTCGGTTTCTGAGAACTCGATTGTTATCGATTGGTGCATAGAATCGATACGAGAAGTGGGGCAGTGGGCCGTCGACCGACCTCGGCGATGCAGGCCGATTCGGTGCAAATGTTGGCCCAACGTGCTAGTCACGGAACCTTGTGATTTACGATTGTCAAATGTTGGCTGCAAATGTTGGCCGAGCGTGCAAGAAACAAGCGGTTTATTACTATCAAATGTTGGCTGCAAATGTTGGTCGGGCATGCACGAATCATGTGGTTTACTACTGTCAAATGTTGGCTGCAAACGTTGGCCGAACATGCAACTCAAGGAACCTTGTGGTTTATGTCTGACAATCAGTTTTGAATAGGTTTGTAGCTTTGATGTGAAATAGACGTGCTATTAGAATAGAATAGAAAATAATAGACTTATTTTCAAAATTGGATACAAGGCATCACTTTTTGACGTCACATCACTTAAATCTAATTATAATTACTACCGCTTCCAAAGCGCATGTGTAGAAGAAGCGGCGGTACAAACTACACTGCAGTATTTGCTTAATTGGCATTTATGGCGGTGGTTACATGACCTTACTATAACCGGAAGATCAGCTCTGGATGTGTAGCGTATTGCTACATTATGAATCATTATGCTGAGGGGGAACACCATTTCATGTACTTTTATACTTAGATTAGTGTTTAATTTTTTTTTTTAGTGTTGAAAATGCTTTAGAGCAGTTTGTTGCCGCTTTTTTTTTGTACTGACGTCTTGGAACCGAGATGGAGTGGTCCTATCTTTTTTTATTAGTGCCGGGAACCACACGGCACCTACGCCCTAATCCATAAAAGATAAAGGTTTATATATACATAATGTGTGTATATGTTTTTTATTCATTCAAGCTTCTCCATGATTCTGCGATATCAAAGACTGGGTTATGCAAGCTCTCAGGCGTAGTCTCTGGTTACAAATTAAAATGCTTATGTAAACAGAACCAACAGTCCTTACCGTTTCCAGCTCATTCAGATCGGATGAGTTTTCTTAATGAGAAACTTTGACCTGACCTAGTATGGACTGCGGTGTCATCTCTACGCCACAAGACACGCGACGATATCAGCCAATAACAACGAAGAGTCTAAATCGCGCAAGCAAAGATTTCACGGATCTGAGCATGTATACAACCTCCGACGTCTGTCGCGCGGTTCCCCAGGCATAACACCTAGCTTGGCGGGAGATCTTCCCTTAGGTGACGGTCGAGCCCGAATCGTCGCTCTCGCTACAGAACTACCAAGCCTACTTAATTCTAATGGTACATTTTCAAGTTAGCCTTTCAGTCGTTTAAAAACAGTTGACCTTGTCTACCCCGCGAAGGATATATGTATGTATCTTTTGCAGTCAAGTTATACTCATATAAAATAAAGAATTGTAAAATGTGATGGCTGAAGAAAGAAAATTACGGAAATGATTAAAAGTTTCTTTCTTCGTTTATCAGTTTGGTATGCTCTTTATCAGTTTTCGAGGGATTAAAAATACTTTTAACGACCCAACATTAAATCAACTGCCCTGCTTTTAAGATGGTAACTCTCTGGTTTTCGGCAACACAAAAAATAAATTCTTACTGAATAACTTACGAATCGATTAAAAAGTAAAAATTACGAATGTGGCGACATCTCTACGCCACGAGCCAACAACAACCAATCACGCGACGCTGTTAGTCTAAAACAGCGAAAAGTCTGAATCGCGCAAGCAAAGATTTCACGGATCGGAGTATATATACAACCTCCGACACAACATCGTCTGTCGCGCGGTTCCCCAGACATCACACCTAGCTTGGCGGAAGATCTTCTCTTTGGTGGCGATATGTAGAAAACGTATTAAACAAAATTCAATGCTGCCAGCCTTCTGGGCATTCTCCGGCAAGTTGATGCTATGCAAGGACTGTTTATTTTGTATAAAAAAAATTAGTTTGTAATCACCTTTTTTATCTTTCTTTTTTATAAGTAGTAAAGTAAGCTTTAGTTTCAATTTGAGTTCATTTTAATTAAATTTTATATTTATTATTAATAAAAAATTAATTAAAGTAAAAAAAAATCACATCATTTGTTTGCTTTGGACTAAAAAATGCATCTAGTACAGGCTATGATCAGATAACATATATTTTATGCTTTCTCTGTATGAAATGCAAAAATTCTCGAAAAAGAAATAAGGTAAACAAACCTTATGTTTGTCTGCATTTCATGATACAAGTACATTTAACAGATCATGAAGCACGCTTTATTCTCAAATAAATTCTCTAAATGCATACAGTGATGTTCTCCACCCGCAGAATATGTTACACTGGTCAAGTACACTATTGATCTTCACCAGTGTCAAAACGCAAAATAGTAACCGACTATTACTATTTTTAAATCAAAACACTATAGTGATTCCCGGCACCAATACGAAAAAGAATAGGACCACTCCATCTCTTTCCCATGGATGTCGAAAAAGGCGACTAAGGGATAGGCTTACAAACTTGGGATTCTTTTTTAGGCGATGGGTTAGCAACCTGTCACTATTTGAATCTCAATTCTGTCATTAAACCAAATAGCTGAACGTGGCCATTCAGTCTTTTCAGGACTGATAGCTCTGTCTACCCCGCAAGGGATATAGACGTGACCATATGTATGTATGCACTATAGTGGTTAAAAATGATTTAATTGAGAGAATGCAGGTTCGTTTTGGCCGTCAAAAATTTGAATCAACAGTTCACTTTTCTTGCTCAATCTTTTGTCATATTATTATTATCTTTACCTCGTGTGTACGAGTATGTAATAGGTATCACACACTCGCCAATTCACTCGCGCTATTTATTCGTATAATATGAAAATCTTAGGTTGCACAGACAGAAAATGGTGGCAACAAATAGTGCCCTAAGGAACTTTGGAAATTATATTTCGTAAAGTCAGGTCTCCGCTGAAATTTATTTGAAAGTTATTGGCGAGAACTATCGAAGTACGTTGTCGGGTTTATAGACATTACTTACAACGAATTCAAGTCTCATTTGCGCTCTGTGAGCAGTTTTGAAATGGAACTTACACGATTGTCTGTTTATTTTGAAATTACACATCAGAAGTTTCATGTTTTAAACATACATTTTCTTTGGGATTTCGAACGCACTTGTATAAATTTACATTCGCGGTTACAATGGTAGTATTATATATATAAATCATACCACGGGATTTGTCTGGTTTAAGTATACTTACACCAGGAACTCCAGAGTTAGTTCGAGACATTCAGAGAATGATACCACGGGATTTGTCTGGAATAAGTATATTTATACCAGGCACCTAGAACCCCAGAGTAAGTTCGAGTCATGACTGCGTATTATGGGATACTAACTCAACGATACTATAATTTATGTTACAATCCCTACGCCTTTTCCTTGTTCATACATTCTTGAAGTAACATTTCAACAGATCATTTTTTTTTCAGTTAAAGAACGTTGAAATATTTAGCCTTCAAGTCTCAATAAAATTGTGAGAAAAGCAAATTTTAATTGACATTACAGTCACACCCACTTCGCCAGGAAATAATTTTATTTGCTTTCGTAACTTATTTCTAATGTACCTCCCACGTTTTCCGGCAAATAAACGTGACCTTGCCTCCCGGTCTCCAGAAAAGGGGTATTATTCTAAAACTATGCGAGTTCCTGCAAGCGAATCACTATTTTCACTATCCAAAATATTTTGATTTTGGAAATGAAAATGAAAGTGAAATGAAGCATGTTGCGCAAGAACTTTTGTCGTTAGAAGAACATATTTATAATAATTAATTGTTTAAAGGCGGGATATCGATATGCATTCATGTATTTTAAAAAGCGAGATGTTAATAGTACCGTACCCGTAATCTACACTAATATTATAAAGAGGAAAACTTTGTTTGTTTGGTTGTAATGAATAGGCTCAAAAACTACTGGACCGATTTAAAAAAATCTTTCACCATTCGTAAGCTACATACATTATCCACGAGTAACATAGACTATATTTTATTTTGGAAAAAAATAGTGTTCCGTAATAATATATAAAAATAATTGGCAAAACAGCGTTTGCCGGGTCAGCTAGTCGTCGAATATGCTTGAAAAGTGTAATGAGTGTGGAGGAAGCGGGAGAGGTCTGTAAGCATCGTAGCAAGTGGAAATCCATAGTCTCTGCCTACCCCAATGTAAAACAAGCGTGATATTATGTATGTATTTCGATAAACTAATTAATGGATATAAATATCATAAAGCTGACATTTATTTATGTATGTTCCATAATAACTGACAATTTCCCTTAAAATTATTAGATTAAGAATAAAGTATTAAATATTCAATCCATAAGTATTTGTATTAGATAAGTAGGTAATTTTTAATTTAGAGGACGTATACGAAACTAACCACACTCATTAAAATTTAGTATTCGACTTACTACAAACGAATGCGAACACTTTTCGTACGAATTCGGGAATTGCAATTCTAATGTTTACCGAATAAGGGTTGTCAAACACTCGACGAGTCAACTGCCGAGTCGTAGGGTGAAAAAACCCGGTGCGCACTTACAGAAAAAATATGGCGAATTTGTGTCAAGTGATCTTATTCAACTACTATTTTCAGTACGATGATATTTTCTTTGATTAAAAAATATTTTATTCTTGGTCACTCTCTTCCTCTCTTTCCATTAATTTTTCCTTCTAGTGCCGTGTGGTTCCCGGCACCAATACAAAAAAGAATAGAACCTTTTTTTAAACGATGGGCTAGCAACCTGTCACTATTTGATCTCAATTTTATCTTAAAGCAAAAAAGCTGAACGCGGTCTATCATTCTTTGCAAGACTGTTGGCTCTTTCTACCCCGCAAGGGATATAGACGTGATTACATGTATGTATGTAATTTTTCCTTCTACTATAGTTTTAAAAATTCCTCGGAATAAATTGCCTATCATATTCCCTCTCCTATTTTCTATTGTTTTAATCGTTCTTTTTTCTTTGACTCTAAATAACATTTCTTTTGTTATATTTTGATCAAATAATGCAAAAAGTAAACGTTACAACTTACCAGAAAGTAAAAAATAACAGAGAAAAGAAATGAATGGAGGAAGCTCCACTTAACTCCACCGACAAGAGTAAGCTCTTAAATTTAAGAAGAGGAAGATATTTTCTTTACCTCGACTTGTGAGGACCTCTTACTTAGTTTAAGAGTAATTTTTGTTGCTCACTTAAGTAAACACGAAAAATTTTGGTCAGAAACTTGATCACAATTTAAATAAAGACGTGATTATATGTATGTATTTTTAAAATAAAATAATCTCAGCTCTTCATTATTGGCCCAAGCAAAATCTAATTCAGCCGTGACCTCATTTGCCAGCATAAGTGCAAAAAAAGAGTTTATGTTTTATGGCTTATTACTTTTTACGCAAGTAAGTGTATACAGGCGACCTTGTTGGAGAAAATATCGAGAACCATTAACAGAAAAAAAAAATTACAAAATTTATAATACCTACATGACACAGAAAACTAATTATGTACCTATGTCTTTTTAGAGACTAGACATTAGTCGCATGTCTGTATGACCAGGATTTCATGCAATTATTTTTAAAAAATATATAAGTTCTGGTTCTTTTTTAGGCGATGGTCTTCCATCCTGTTAATATTTCAATCTCTATTCCACCAGCTGAATGTAACCTTTCAGGCTTTTCAAGTCTGTGCTCTATAAACCCTGTAAGGGATAAAGACGTGATTATATGTATGCCTTCCCCTAACTTATTATTTTAAAATCTTCACATGAAAGAACACACCATGTTCATTTTTACTACCAATATTTACAAAATATAGCGTTTATCGGTCAATAACCATTTATAAGTGACGTATAAACAATACATAAGTGAACCTTTTTTTTAGTTTTTCATCTATTTTAGGGCGAAGTTGGTCATTTGTTGTAGGTCGCGTGGGCGTAAGATTATCCGGATTAGAAACAGGAGGTATTGCGGCATTTCCATCAGGATTTCTTTACGTGGGAACGTAATCTGAGATGACTAGTTTTTTCAGGGCTGAAGACATAAACCTGAGGAAATATAGGTTTGAATACCGACGTTGGAAACATAAAGAATATGCGAAACGACTGTAACTATACTCGAACAAATATATTTAGAAAATATATTCGAGTCGAGTATACAGTAACGAGTCCTTTTACTTACAATGTATTACGTCTTTGCGAGGTAGACAGAGTCACAAGGCTTAAACACAAAAATTACAATGAATTTATACCTAACAAAACTGTTGGCTCTGTCTACCCCGCGAGAGATAAAGACGTGATTATGTGTGTGTGTGTGCGTGTGTGTGTGTAATTTATTCCTGAAGCAGGTTGCCTAGAAAGCTAGGAGCATTACTGCTTTAATCATACTTGAAGTCGAATAATACTCATAAGAATTTAAACTACAAGTTACATGACACTTATTTATAAAGTCAGTTGCGTAAAAATAAATGTATCTCTCGTGCTAATCCCTAGAAATATTGTGCGAAATATAAATGAGATGAGAGATATTCAAACCAATGGCTGTTACTAAGTTTTATAACTTAATTTGGGGAAATGGTTTGGACATTTCCTGCCGATTCGTTTTTTCCAATTTACGAATTGCTCTTTTCTTGATCGCAAACGGAAGATCCTATTTTTGTATTAATTCAATAAATTTAGTATAATTTTTCTTCTTTATTGAATAGTCATTGACTTTTTTTGAATCGTATGCGGTGGCCTATAAGTCTTTCAAAACTGTTGGCTCTGTCTACCCTGCAAGCGATATAGACGTGATTTTAAGTATGTATGTATACGGAAAGGAGACTAGTGTCCGTATATCGATTCAACGCTAAGAAACTGCCGTCTGACCTCCGTAAACCTTTTTCATTTTGATAACTTAAGCTGACTTTGATATTGATAATTCGTATGGTAAATAATAATCGTAAAAGGCGACTAAGGGATAGGCTTACAAACTCAGGATTCTTTTTTAGAGGGCCGACCGGTACCCTCGTCGGAAAATGGACTAATTTAGAGGCAAGTTGAACGCACAAAATAATCCCTAGGCAGGTTCCCTGATTACGGGTTAATCTAGGATGGATAGGATGTAAATTCGGG